>NC_082664.1:159820278-160445278 GCF_025265405.1 Mesoplodon densirostris | reverse complement strand
AAGAAGTGCTGCGTACTCCATTGATACACTGGGGACCTCTGGGGGATGTAGGATAAATGTGACTCCACTCCGGGAAAAGAAGCACAGCTGCTACAGTTCGTCTGAAACCCAAACTCCTTCTTTGGGTTTGGAGACATGTTTTAATTAATATTCTCCATTTAAATCTAGTTACAAAAATAAAACTCTGCTTGTCTGTCTGCTCTGCAACTCGCCGGGCCTCTAATTGTATCGACAGCACAGGTGCTCACATCAGAGTCTTGTCTCATTTTGGTCCTCTCGCACTTTATGTATCCCATCCACCTGGTGAAGCCCTACTGATGGAGAAATTGCTGGTTAGGCAAGAGAAATTTTTTATCATTTTATTATTTAAAAAACCCATTCAGGGCCTCCCTGGTGGCGCAAGTGGTTGAGAGTCCGCCTGCCGATGCAGGGGATACGGGTTCGTGCCCCGGTCTGGGAGGATCCCATATGCCGCGGAGCGGCTGGGCCCGTGAGCCATGGCCGCTGAGCCTGCGCGTCCGGAGCCTGCGCGTCCGGAGCCTGTGCTCCGCAACGGGGGAGGCCACAACAGTGAGAGGCCCGCATACCGCAAAAAAAAAAAAATAAATAAATAAAAAAATAAAAAAAATAAAAAAATAAAAAAATAAATAAAAAAAATAAAAAACCCATTCATAAAATTATCTCCATTTCATCTGATTTTGAAATTGAAAGAAATCATCTTTGAGGCCCATGAGGGCCTTTGATGGTTCCGATTTCTATAAAGAGCTAATTATTGTAACTGGCTCTTGGATAGACTGCAGAGCAGAAAGGTCTGCTGTAACAGTGAACATGTTGAGGGGGGGCTCCTTTGCATCCAGATCCTTCTTCTGACTTCACCAGAGAGAGAATATCCTCCTTCCTGTTTCCCTGTGGGCCAGTCTCTCTCTAAATGTTTGCCCTAAAGAGGCATCTCCCACCCTGGCCACTAGAATTCAACAGATGACAAACCTTTGAGGTCAGGAACCTGTCTTTTTTTTTTTTTTTTTTTTTTTTTTTTTTGCGGTACGCGGGCCTCTCACTGTTGTGGCCTCTCCCGTTGCGGAGCACAGGCTCCGGATGCGCAGGCTCAGCGGCCATGGCTCACGGGCCCAGCCACTCCGCGGCATGTGGGATCTTCCCAGACCGGGGCACGAACCCTTGTCCCCTGCATTGGCAGGCAGACTCTCAACCACTGCGCCACCAGGGGAGCCCAGGAACCTGTCTTTTTTTGTTTTTGTTTTTGTTTGTTTTTTGCGTTACGCGGGCCTCTCACTGTTGTGGCCTCTCCCGTCGCGGAGCACAGGCTCCGGACGCGCAGGCTCAGTGGCCATGGCTCACGGGCCCAGCCGCTTCGCAGCATGTGGGATCCTCCCGGACCGGGGCACGAACCCGCGTCCCCTGCATCAGCAGGCGCACTCTCAACCACTGCGCCACCAGGGAAGCCCAGGAACCTGTCTTCTTTCCATTAAGTTAGCCCAGCCTGAGCTGTGGGAGCTCATATTTGCCTTCTGAAGTGTTTTCTAATTTTAACACTCAGAGAACTAATTTTCCTATTAAGTGGTTTCCTGCATTTTCAACATTGTTACAACTTTAATCGTATGATATAGTTGAGGTTGGAAACCATCTTAGTTACTTTCGGTGTTTGGGGAGAAGTTTTCATGATAGTGCATGTGAAAGGAAATAACGGAATTCCGTGATTTCACGAAGTGAACAGAAAAAAATCCCATCGATTTACGGAATCCTTTGAGTGCTGACTTTGTACCTGAAAGGGCAGGGGCAAGAGAAGGAGACACGCATTCACTGAGGGGCTCCCGGGTACCAGGCGCCTGGCGCTGTTTGCTTCTGCCCCTGCCGACACCACCTACGCTCTGTTCTATTTGTCTCTTCCGCCCTCTGGTGACCCTTCTCTCTTCTCCTGTAACTGACTCACTCACCGTTTGCTGAGCAAACGTTTGCGCCTGATGGAGCAGAGGTAGGAGAACAAGAGGTGCAGCAGGACGGGGCCATGGAATACACTGTCGGAGTCCTCAGAGGTTCAGAGAGATGGGAACGCAAATCGGATTTGAGAATTAGGTCATCGGTGCCCTTCAGTTTTGTGCACCGCTTGGAGAAGAAGCCAGATTTGGGTGGGTTGAGAATTGAAGATGAAGAATTTAAAAGTATAGACTTTTTTTTTTTTTTGAGAAGTTGGGTTCTGAAGAAGAGGCGGTAGCAAGAAAGTCAGGAGCTTCGAAGGAGAGTTATTTAGCGAAGGTGCGAGACTGAAACATCAATACAGGCCAACGAGAATAGAGAGAGGAAGGCTCAGGGAGAGTTTATTTTGTGGGTGGATGAGGACTGCTTGGATATCAAGAAGAGGGCTACCTTAAACACTTTTCATATGCCGAGCTGTTAACCTCCTTTATTTCTCACAACATCCTTGTGACAGGGGAGAAAATCTCTTCCTCTACCCTCTTAGGTTCTGTATGGAGGGCCTGTAAATTAAACTGACAAAAGACAGATTAACAGGAGAAAAGGGTTGAAAGAAATGAAAACAGAAAAGAAATTAAAAACCAAAGAAGCCATTAAGCTTGAGATTTTTACATACCATTTTAATAAAAGACAGTACATTGTGGAGAGGTGATCAGACAAAGGGAAAGGGGTCTGGGCTCCAGGACTGTTAAGTATATGTGGGAATCTAACGGAAGATAGGGTTTTTTTTTTCCTAGTAATATTTATTTGTGCAGAGTCATCTCTGGGCCATCTTTGTTTCTCCAGTGACAAGGGTTGTTTTCCTCCTGGTCCAAGAACAGGGAGGGGGACGCTTTCACAGTGTTTTAGGCAGAAAGGGGGAGGGCAGAGAGTTCCTGCAGTGTCTTCTGTTTCTCAGTTGTGTCAGGGCAAAATTAATCCTATGCCAAAGTGGCATATTTTGAGGTGACAAGTTCTGACCCCCTTCATTGTGAACCAGGTAAATGGCAGCACCCCCATTATACAGATGAGGAAAGTCAATCAAGCATCTTGCCTAAGCTTGATTAACTTCTAAGGGGTGGACCTGGGATCCCATCCCATATCTGTCCCAACTTTACAAAGGCTATTGCTTCTCTGCTATAATATACTGTGGGGACTTCTGTGTAGAAGCATGTTCCCAATAAACATTTCATGAAGCCTAGGAAATCCAGTGAGGCATTGCTCTAGCGCTAATTTCCTCCTTGAGATACTCAAAGCAATCCTAATGCCAGTTTATTGGGAAGAGTGTTCATCAGCCTCACAGCTAATATCCTGTTAGTTAATTGGGGGCAGGGTCTGAGCTACCCTTTGTGATCAAGAGTGTAATAACTTGAATTCTGATGTTTTGCAAGGTACAGTAATTCAGTCTAACTTGGGTCATAATAACAGCTGTCAATTTAGTTATTTTCATGGAGTAACTATAATACACTAAGATGTCAGGTACATAAATTATTCAGCTCACAATTCCAAAGTTTTATAGAGAGCTTGTTGAATTTAGAGACAAATGATGTGACATTGGGAAAAGCCAGGGGAAAATTATTCAATATCACATGCCTTTTACGATTTAATTGCTGCCTGTTTCCACTCTGAATTGAACTCTGGAAGGCATTTTCTTTTCACAGTCACAAAATGCATTTCTTTATGCAGCAAATAAGATGTAGCTCTGGGGTTTTCTCAACGAAACACAATGAAAAGATTCAGTTGAAACTTTATTGTCTGTTGATAAACACTTGGTGCATGATTTCAGCCAGTTTCAAATGGATTTATTTTTAAACTCGGTTTCTGTAAATTGTACTGACAGTAAATAATAAAATCAGATGATTATTCTAATAGAGAAAACAAACACAATAGAACTGCTTGTATTGCTGTGTCCTGGCCTTTTAGCGTCTTGGCTGAAACATGTTCTCTTGATGGGCTTTACAGGGACCTGGGAACATAGCAAAATGCCACCCAGGCAAGAAAAAGACAGTTGTCATGCTGACTGCAGAGTATAGAATATTTCAAGATCGAATCCTCAGTTATGAGAAGGCTTTGTTTCTCTTAATTAAATCAGGGTGCAGACCACACCAATTACATTCCAGAACACACCAGGTACATGAAAACTGGGACTTGAAAATTTCTGCAGCATACTTTTCATCTTCTTTCTTCCCGTTAATACTGTGCTGGTCTCCTTCACAAAACAGTAGGCGCTTCAGCAATATAGCCAGTGTCCTCCCAACTCAATAAGGAATTTTTCTCACTCTCTCAGTGGGGTTTTGCTCTGAAACATGGCATGTGAACTCAGTGCCCGGCTCATTCCTCTTCTGGACGGGGAGGGGCTTCAGGAACGGCGGGTACTGTGTGCTGTCTGTATGCTCCAGGGCTTGGCACAGGGCAGATCCTCAACGAATGGGTGTTTCGTGGAATGAAGCCCCCGAGGTCTCAGTGTTCCTTTATGTGCTGCATTGCATCTTCACATTTTCTTGAGCTCTCTATCCAAATAACAGCAGCTCACGAGCTTGCCAGAACTCATAAATGTTCATCGCTAATGAGGATTTGCTTATGGAAAACGAGTGCCTCAGAGCGTGAAGTTGAGGCTTTAGAAGGGAGATGTCTGGTCCCTCTGGGACTGTTGCAGTGGTTCTGACCACGTGTTCATTTTCTCGCACTTGGGACTTGGGAGTGAAGGGGTAGCTTGAGGAAGCTGTCAGATGGTGTTAGACGCTCAGGCTTCCTTTCAAAACACTCAGGTCTCTGAGAAATGTCCTGATGTTAAATGTCCATAAATTGGGTCAGCGTCAGGTGAGTTTCAAGTAATTTGTTAGCCCTCCGTACAAGTATCTGAAGCTTATCCAGAAGCGTTGGAACAAACCACCCATCTCCATCTTAGTGATTCCTTTTGAAATATATTTTTAAGGATAAAATGGAATTCTTAGTAACCGATACTACTGAAGAGGAATCCAGTTGAAGGATGATCCATGGCTCTTTGGAGAAAATGGTTCAGTTTTTCTGCAACCAGCAACATTAGTGAGAGCCAGCCGTCCCCTCTGGCCAGTGGTTCACACTCTCCCAGGCAGAGGCGTCGGATTTCACCGCCCTTTCTATCCCCTTGATGGCGAGCACGTCAGTGCCAAGCTGCAAAACATTCGCTCTGACTCCATCCCAGCCCTTTGCTGACTGGAGGTGCAGGGCAGACAGCTTTGAAGTATCAGCGGAGTGGTTTCTAAAACACCCTTGTTTCAGCAGAAATGGATGCGGTTGACATTCACGGCGATTCCTTTTTCCTGACAGGTTCTCAGCATGATCATCAATGCAGCTTACAAACCTGGAAGGGTATTACGGGAATTACAGCTGGTGGAAGACCCACACTGGAATTTTCAGGAGGAGACACTGAAGGCCAAGTAAGTGTTTTCAATTCTGGAAAACCAGGGTTCTCAGCGTTCTTTGCCTGCCACTTTGAAACTTGTCCTTCCTCTTTTTCACATGGCCCAGAGAAGTGGAAACCAACAGAAGGCTTGTTGTTCTGCAGTTCTGTGCACCACACACAGAGTGTATTGTGTTAAATATTCAGAATAAAAATGTACTGATGGGTTGTTTGATCCAAAGGGAAACATTTATATAAAGAGAGGATTTCTCTTATCATTATTATACGTTTTTCATGAACAGATCTTAATATCTGATACTATAGAGTTTATACCAGATACAATGTTCCTTACTCTGCGACCAGTTTTAAAAAATAGGAAGAACCAATACCTCTCTTTGGTTTTGGTTAATAGGCTGTGGCTGGACATGTAGTTGGTCACTTATTTTATTTGGAAACAGGCTAATTGGAAAGGTAATGTTTGCTTTGCTTTAAGTTTCTTGAACTCTGAAATTGGGAACACCCCCTGGCCTGCTTTGCGAGAACTCAGTTGTTTAGGAGACAGAAAAAGACTCATGTCTCAAGATAACTTTATGTTTAATAATACTTTTGGTGGTTTGAGAGGACTTTTCATATCCACTTAATTCTTTTCAAATGGAAAAGATCTTCATTGATCCACTTCCTGTATAATGGTGTCAAAAGGTATCACTTAGCTGTAACATTTGGAAAATGATGCGGTTTAAACAGTGAACTACTTTTCAATGGCTAGAGCATACCTAAGTCCTCCTTGAGGGAAAGTGCCTGTCCTATTTGTAGTGAAAATTAAGGAATATTAAATAACTTATATGACCAGTGGTATTTTCCTCCATGGTTAACTTACACCAGAACTGAGTACAGACGTGGAGAAATTCACAGTTATTCGCATTCATTGTTAGTTATCCACTCAGCCTTTCCTGTGGCTTTTTTGAGCATCTCTATAATTTTAGATTCAACAAAAGTCATGTATGGTCTAATGATACTCCACTAAACCACAAAAGTTAAAGGGAATACATGTAAATAAGGAAGGAGAGTTTTGGTTTGTTGGAAGGTGTCGTGTCAATGAAGATTGACATCATACCTCACCCTTCCCTTCTTTCCCAATAAATATTTAACTGAGCTTCACCTGTAGCCCAGAAAAAAATAAAACATGTTATTTTTCCAATCTAACATTCTGTATTTTTCTACTTTATATAAGCTGGAGATCATCAGCCACAGTAGAATACTTTGTTATAATGTCGATTCATACTGATAGTGGTGGCAGGAAACCCGGGCAAGTATTTATAGAGAGAAACCCTTATTAGGTCTTGTTTTAAAATTTTTCTGTAAAATTCAGTACATCCAAAATACACCCAAGGATATGGAAATAGTAAAAGTACAACAATCTTAAATTCCATTAAAACCTCCCCTGCTCCCTAAGCTAGCCAGAAACTCACTCCAGATTCCCAGAGTGACAGGGAGAGTTCATTTTGCACTGTTTGCACTCATTTTCCCATTGCCAAGTTGATCAGAGCTTTTCTGAAACCAGCCTGATACAATCAAAACATACACAGCACGACCCAGCCCTGCTGTATCGTAAAGGCAACGTATTACCTATTATATCAAACATGACAGCGCGTTCCTTAGCAGAATCTTACACAGCAACTTATAATGAGAAAGTGTGTGTCTGAACTGGATTTCAAGTGTCTGGATCACAGTAGCATCTTAAAGCAGCTGCTAACAATGACAGATTTACAGTCAGTGGGAATATCCCTTATAATACTACATGTTGAGTCACCTCTTTCCTTCTGATGTAAAACGACAACGTTTTAGATCTTGATAACTTTGATGTTTTCATTGGTGCCAAAGAGAGGAGAGAGAGTTGACTTCTTCCCATTTTGCTGAAAGGCTAAGATGCTTTCTTTCGTGAATAAATTAACTCAGCGAGGGCGGAGACCTGCGTTTAAGGCATTCAGTTGTCTTGGTTGTGGTCCTTGAATTATATTAACCACAGAGAGTGTTCTCAGTAAGAAAGGGCATGAGATTCTTCTCTGTAGACCTTTGGGAACATTGTCACTTAGCACCTGGGGGTTCTGATTGGTTTTTTCCTCTTCTGAAAAGACCCATTTAGTTGAGATGGTAGGGGTGGCATTGACAAGGGTTGATCTGTAAATAGGCGAAAAACGGACACTGTCATCTACAGTCGTCCCCCAGTGATTTTGCCTATTTAGCCAACAACCATACCTTTTATACTAGAACAAATTATCGAAATGTTTGAACACTGTATAAGAAGCCTATCATATAATGAGTCTTCAATGTGGATGGAAAGGCAGAACCAGGAATAGCTTGTGCTAAAGGAAAAGTGGATGCTAGTGTGGTTCACTTCAGCAGCTGTGGAAGAGGACATTGTTTCTTTCCGATGGACTGAAGTTACTAAATTGACCTACATTATTTAGAATTTCAGGAGGAGGAATTTAGGCTATACCGGGCTATACCTTAGGGGGATTAAAAAAAATCCAGTCCTATGCTTTTAGAGACATTTACGTGTGTTTTCCAACATGTTATAGAATCTTCCTGAAGGGGAAAAATTGTTAACTCTTGTTTGAATGGCTTTTGTGACAACCTTTATAAAAGCCAGGCAGAGGTTTCATAGATTTCCCCAGTCTTCTTTTGTTACAGTTATGCAGAATATTTAAAGTGAAAATATCCTGATGTAATTTTGAGTGAACTAGATTTCACTATCACTTAGGCAGAAGCAAGGAGATAAAGTCAAATCTTTACTTTTAGGTGAGTCATGTTCAGCTCTATGGAAATGATATTTTGGTTTCTTTTTTCATAAGCAATGACAATTTTGTATGTGTTTTCATTTATTTTACCTTTTGGGGGCATTTATTCATGCCCATGCTTTATGAACAGTAAGATGTAATATTTGACTATCAAGGAGATTTATGTGAAAAAGGATTCCCAAATGGAGAGACTTCTCACTGAAAAAAGATTTTGTTGGTTCATATGTTAATTTTTACTTTGCTCAGATTTGTGAAATTTGCTCTCGTGAAAATGTATGCCGTAAAAATTATGTTAAGCAAGCGGGTGAACCCGTTTCTGAAGAGAAGACTGAATTTCGGTGTGTAATAAATTCATCAGGTTATGGGCGTGGCATTTCTGGGTCACACACAGACCAGTTTAGGATGTTCTGAATTAGAGGTTGTCTTTCATAAAATAAACGCCCACCCCATTTATCACACAGAGTTCCCATGACTTGGAAATACAGGAATCAAGAAGGAAGAGAGCAATTTCTGAGGTTGAGTATCTTAAGACTGACAACCAGTGTTGCACTGACTCTAGTTCTAGATTAAGAATCTGTGACCAGTGAAGTAAAAGCTTTGTTTTGAAGGAAGTCGGGGCCGTCTCTTACTGTTTATTGCTAATGAAAAGAGTGATTTTTCTCACTGTGTGCCACGCATCCTTGTTTCTGCAGTTACCATCTTTTTTTTCCCCTTTTAATTCTTCCTTAAATATTTGAGGATGTGAATTCAACTTGACAGACTGGAGCCTTATTCTCCAGTGTCATCATAGTCCTGTCACAAGTAAATCTTGCATCACAAGATTTTTAAGAAAGGTCCTGATATGGGTGATTTTGAAAGATGAATGATAGAACTTAGACCAAATTGAAGTCATTCTGCTTGGATCAGCGTTGGTGTTTTCACTTTGTATTTCTTTTTGACTCAACATCCATTTTGATTTTTCTCAACTCTTAACTGAAAGAGAAGAGACCATTTTCCCCAGAACTCTTGTTTGTCCATCTTCATCTGTCTGTCTCTACCCTGCCACATGCACTCACATGTGGACATAAATCCCTACTTTGGCTGATAGGAAATTATTGGAAGGCTACCCACACTTCCTTATTGATGTCAGGGTGAAAACCCCTTCATCTACCCTCTTAGGTTCAGTACCTGGGAGCCTGCAAACTAAACTGACAAAAGACAGCAAAAAAAAAAAAAAAAGACCATTTCTTTCCTGGTGCAATGGATGTACACACAGAAATGCCCTATGATGTGTAACTCAAAGGGACAGTTAGGGTTTGGAGCTTATACCTAAGTCATCCCTAACTTAGTTGGGGGGAAGGGAGTGGGGAGAAAAGGCCTCTGGGGAAGAGCAAATAGGTTTCTTTGGGAAAGACAAATGGGTTTTTAGGAGAAAAACTGGGAGAGAAGAAAGTTTGGAATAGTTTGTTTATGCAGGCAGGAGTGGCCTTTCTGTCTTCTTCAAGGCCATGAAACTCCTCCAAGAGGGGATTTATGGTAGGTTTATCCCTAGGATGAGAAGCGCCCCCCAAACAGGAGATTTATGGCGATCCTCATTGCTCAGAAATTTCTGCCTTTAGTCAGATAATGGAAACTCCAAGAAAGCTGTTTTCTGTATCTGTTGAATCGTAAACATCTTCCTCTTAAAATAGTCTTTGTGTGCACTCTGAGACTCTTGAGTGGGTCCCCACGTTCGCAGCAGGGAGGCAATCCTTCCTGGTCCCTCCCTTGTGCTGCCTTCCTGTACTGTTTCAAAGTGTGCTCCCAGTCAGCCCTGCAATCACGAGGGTGGACAGCAGGTACTCTTAACAGCCATTCTGGACCCAGACAACCATTCTGTTTTTTACTTCCTGTATTCAATAAATTACACGAGATATTCAACACTTTATTATGATAGAAGCTTTGTGTTGGATGATTTTGCCGAGCCATAGGTTAATGTGAGTGTCCTGAGCACATTTAAGGTAGGCCAGGCTAAGCTCTGATGTTCAGTAGGTTGGGTGTATTACGTGCATTTCCGAGTTACAATATTTTCAACTTAAGGTGGGTTTATTGGGATGTCACCCCCATCGGAAGTCAAGCAAGATCTGCATACAGCTCTGCAAAGGAGCAGGTTGACACTGCTGATGTGGAAACTGACAAGGTCAGCCTTCCTTGGTGGTTCTTTCTCTCTCAATTTTGCTTAGTTTTCCAAAAATTAACGCAAGTGCTGTCAGCCAGAGCTACCACTACATGCAGTTTTCCTGGAAAATAAATTATCGTTCAGGATTTCAACTTGAAAATTAGGGTGCACATCAAGGACATATTTTAATAGGCCCAGCTATTTGGATGTATTCTCATTTCAGTGGACTCTTAAGTTTAGTGAGATGTGAAGTAAATAAAGACATATGATCTGCTGCCAACTGAGAAATTTATCATTATTTTGTACCAATGATAGTTTTAAAAACTGTATTGAAAAGTGACTCAAACTGTTTCAAAGAGCTCACCTTTTCAGCCAGCATGGTTTCCATCATTATTAAATAGGCATTTGGATGAGGGCTGTAAGTACTTATTTTGAAAACAGGAGTCCATCCAACCTGCTTTCCAGAAGATCTGGTTTCTAGTTTTTCGTTGGTGACTTCATGCGGTTTTTCTTGGGGAGGAGAAAGTTTTTTTTTCTCAAGGGTCATGAGCAACGAGTGATACTATCTAGATTCCAGAAGCATTCTGGAGGGGTGTTCAATTACGTAGACCCCGGTGAGAATACGCCAACTGGGAATCTTTATTTTGGGATCCTGTTTTAGCCTGGTCACCACATACATTGCCTATGGCACTGGGCATTTCTTAAAAATATTTTTGTGAACTCATAAGGAACAATGAAAATAAATGACAGAGAAACCACACACAACCTGCTTTGTTTTTAGAAAGTGAATGGTGCTGCTTTGGAATCCACTGTACAAAATAGATCTGAGTAAGTGTGTGGTCTCTCCATCACTTTTCTTCTTTGTTTCTAGGTATAGAGGCAAAACATACAGGGCCGTGGCCAAGATCGTCCGAACATCTGACCAAGTAGCGGATTTCTGCCGCCGTGTTTGTGCCAAGCTCGAATGCTGTCCAAATTTGTTCAGTCCTGTGCTGGTTTCTGAAAACTGCCCGGAGAACTGCTCCATTCACACCAAAACCAAATACAGTAAGTGCAAATCGGAAAAGAACGTTGGTCTGTGGGCCTACCCACGGACCATGTAGTCATGTAGTTGGTGGACTGTTTTTTTGTTCGTTTGTTTATTTGTTTGTTTTTGTTTAAACACCTTTTGCATAGTTTTTCCTAGGAATTGCTACAGGGGAATTCTTTAAGGTTTACTTAGTAGATACTTGTTTCTCTCCTAGAATAAGGAAGGGATGGGGATGTCTCCAGCTCTGCTGTGACCACACTCCAGGATGAGCTGCTTTGTGGTTCTCTCTAGGTGTCAGACACTAATGGATAAGTGTTTGTTCACACCCAAGAACCCCATGGCGTTTCTTGACAGTTTTATAAGTGCCATCTTTATGGACCAAATTCAAGTGGAAGGTACTGGAAATAGACAGCTTTAGTCCTGAAAGAAACCTACACTAGTCGGTCATTTTGCATATAAGGAATTTGAGGTGTGGAGGCTGAGTGACTTTCCTCTAGGGTACAGTGGTGTGGGGATGTGTGAACACGTGCTTCACTGCAGGGTGGGAAACAGCCTCTGTCATCCAGGAGCTGTGCATTTGGTGTTTTCCTTTGTATGCCTCCAGCCATAGATAAAGGTCCCTTTGGTGCATCTGGTTCTTTTATGGAATAATGGGAGTTCCACATGGAACAGTTGAGGCTTTGGCTAATGAGGAAGCATCTCAGTGTTGATCATAATTGAAAACTGGACCCATAATAGGTTTTAGTTAGTTGATTATACATTCAAATGATAAAATACATCAATCATTATTGAAAGTTGGTAAATAATTTTCTAACTATTGCTCTAGGTGGTAATACAGATATATAACTCTGTTATTGAATTCAGAAGTAATGAAAGTCTCCACTGAGAGAGAAAAGAATAAAGTGTATAGTTATGTAGTAGGTAAGGAACACTATTTGAAAAGACAGAAAGTGCCCCATTAATTGGGGCTATGTGTTTGCCAGTTGGTCTCGGTCAGGTCGAGAGATGGGGAAATCCTTCGTGACCAGGACCCTGCAGTAGGTGCTCACTGTGCTTATTGGCTCTTCGAGCTTCAGACTCGGGGGCAGCTGTCGGAGCGTCTCCAGTGGGAGTGGTTGCCACCACTGTGTGCAGTGTTGGGGGCAAGGAAGGTGGGGAGCAGAGAGAAACTCCTGAAATAACTCTAAGCTTGTGTGGCTCACCTTCTGTCTCAGTCTGCTCAGGCCGCCACAGCAAAGTCCCACAGACTGGGGGGCTTAAACGACAGACATTCATTTCTCCCAGTTTTGGAGGGTGCACGTCCAGATCAAGGTGTCAGTGGGGCTGGTTTCTCCTGGGGCCTCCCTCCTTGCCTTGCAGTCGGCCGCCTCCTCACTGTGTCCCCACAGGGTCCTCCCTCTGTGCATCCCTGGTGTCTCTTCCTCATCTTGTCAGGATATCAGTCCTGTTGGGTCAGGGCCTCCCCCTTATGACCTCATTAACCATAATCACCTCCCTAAAGGCCCATCTCCAGATGCAGTCACATTGGGGATTAGGGCTTCTACATTTGAATTTGCAGGTGGCAGATGACGCTGTTCTGTCCGTAACAGCTTGTAAACACGAGGGCACTGGGGACAGGTTTCCCCCCTGTGGAGCTGTTTTCTCAGAACTGTTTCCTGAGGTGTAAATGGGATGTGAATTTTGTTTGTTTGTTTGTTTGTTTGTTTGTTTTTTTGCGGTACGCTGGCCTCTCACTGTTGTGGCCTCTCCCGTTGCGGAGCACAGGCTCCGGACGCGCAGGCTCAGTGGCCGTGGCTCACGGGCCCAGCTGCTCCGTGGCATGTGGGATCTTCCCGGACCGGGGCACGAACCCGCGTCCCCTGCATCGGCAGGCGGACTCTCAACCACTGCGCCACCAAGGAAGTCCCGGGATGTGAAGTTTTGATGGTCTCAAGTGAAGGAATGATCTCTCTCACTTTCCTCCTCCCTCTCCTTTTACTTTCCCTTCTCTCCTCCCTCTGCCTTGCTCCTGTCTCCATCCTCCCCATCCATGCATGCCCATGGGTGTAACCTTTTAATGCAGTTTTTAATCTCATCATCTCTCTCCCTGTAGCTTATTATTATGGGAAGAGAAAGAAGATCATTAAGCCCCCAATTGGAGAAAGCAGTGCTGAAAGCGGACACCCTAAACCGGCCAGACGCAGGAAACGACGAAAATCCATTTTTGTGCAGAAGAAACGGAGGTCCTCTACTGTGGGCTTTGCCGCAGGCTCCGGGGAGGTATGTTCTGCTCGGAAGCTTCCCACATTCGATTGGGAAGTGCGGCCCTGGCTTCATAGCCAAGGCCAGGTTGAAGTTTGGTGCTAAATGGTGAGAATCGTGAACTGGCAGAACCCCCTCCTTATTTGTCGAACGCAGACTTAACATTGCAGCGTCTCGGCTGGAAAGGGGCTGCAGGTGGGACCCGGGGTGGGACCGTAGGATCCATTTTCCGAGGCCTCCTTGGACAAATCTCAGTGGGAGGGTGGCACCAGCACCTGGGCAGGAGAGGGTCTGGGGTGGAGTTGCGGGCCCCCTCCCCCGCCTTCCCGGAGGCCCCCTTCCCCGCCGCCTCAGTGCATCTTCCGTCCTCCTAGGAAAGTGAAGAGGAGGATGCGGATGCCCTGGACGATGACACCGGGAGTGAGGAGACCGGCTCCGAGCTCCGTGATGACCAGACGGACACATCCTCGGCCGAGGTACCCTCCGCCCGGCCCCGGAGGGCCGTGACCCTGAGAAGCAGCTCGGAGCCCGAGCGCCGGGCGCCCGTGGAGAGGACGCGGAGGGGTCGGAGGGCCCAGGCCACCCCCAGCACCGAGGGGGCCCCCAGGGGCCCGGCCTCCAGCCAGGAAGCAGCGGAGGTAAAGCTCAGGCCACTTCAGCTGGCCCGTCTAGTGTCCCCAGTGGGGCAGCACGGGACCTCGCTTGGGGAACCCCTGTTTTAGTTAAACACTAGCAGCTGCTCCGGCTGCGTCGCTAAATCAGGGGCAGAAAGCTTGGTGATTCCACATCCCACGGAGCAGGACGGTGAACCTCAGGCTGCGGTTCTGGGAGAAGTAATAGCACCTCTTTTTCTGGAAGGTTTTAAAACCACAGGGATTCTTGTCAGGAGAACAGACAGAATAAGTCCTCAGGGTCTCATTAAACACTAGGCTTTCCCTCCTTAGGAGACCTTGTGATGCTATAAAATGTGTCGTCGGGGTATCTGGTCTCCCCTGAGCCCACGTGTTACACGATCAGCTGGAAGGTCGCTGGCACCAGCATCACACACGTAAATGGGGGCATAGCGGCCTCGCGCGCCTACACCGGCTCCTGCCCTGTCTCCTCCTCGACCAGAGATCCCGCACTCAGCCCCAGACTCCTGAACTTGGGGGTCAACAGCGGCCGTCACTGTGCCTTTTTTTTTAACCTCTAAAGATACACAAGTCTTTGGAGCAAAGTCATAACCCAGACAAGTTGCTAAGAGCATCCCTGGATACCGGCCGCCTCTGCACCTGTCCAGGTGCCTAGTGAGGAGGCCGCGAGTGGTCCCAAAAGCCCGGCTCCAGCCCTCAGGGTTCAGAGAGGGTCCCGCTGTCCGGGAAGCGATAAAACAGCCTCCTGCTTCCCTTCCCTCTGCAGGCGGTGAAGCAAGAGGAGGAGGAGAGGCTGGTCCTGGAGAGCAACCCGTTGGAGTGGTCGGTGACAGACGTGGTCAGGTTCATCAAGCTGACGGACTGTGCCCCCCTGGCCAAAATATTTCAGGAGCAGGTACGGGGTTCCGCTGTGCAGCAGGTGTTCTGGTTCTGAGCCTCTGGGTCTTCTGTGTTAGCTGGCTTCCTGGGGCTTGGCCACGGCAGGGGGTGGGGGGCTTCCTCGTCTCTGGGGGCAGGGGAGCAGGACACCCGGGCTCCACGTGCAGTCCCACCTGCAGCTCCATGGGGTCTCTTTGCCGTGCAGTGGAGTCAGCAGCTCTGGCCTCTACTAGGGGTTCTCGATGCCCTTTGGTGAGGGCTGGGTCTTATGCAGCCTGGCCAGGCTGGAGGTCAGGGCTCCCAGCTCTGCCTTGGCTGGCGGGTGGGGTGCGCATTGTCCCGTGGTGGAGCAGTTGTCGTCTGAAAGGCTTTTGTCTCCCCAGCTCCCCCTTTCCAGTAGAGAAACAGGCTTCCGTTGGCCCTCTTTTCATTTGTGCCCGTTGGCATTTCTGGGCTGCCAGCTTGTGTAACACTAAAGACATAGGAGGCCAACAAACAAAAACTCAAAGAACTGGCTACCGTGTCAGATCTGGAGTCCCACTGTCCCTGGCTGGTCTGCCTTCTTTTCTCCACCTTCCAGAGCCTTCTTATGTTTGTCTTATTTATAACATTCAGGGCTTTTACTTCTCCAGAGAAAGAGGGAAAAGTCTACTTGATCTTCCCAGAGGCAGAAGCCCTCGGGCCATTGCATTTTATTTAATGCTGCTTTTGTCACTGTTTTCTTACTGTCTTCACTTCTTTCTTTGTAAATTATTTTAAAGCCTATGGTGTGTTAGGTACTATGGTAAATTATGGATAAATGGGAGAACTATTGATATAATTTATACCTTAAAATTTTTTAATCTAGCAGATGAAATGATGTGCCATAAGGAAGGGAGGGTTTTTATCTATGTTTTCCCTTAAGTTAGTATGAAAATAAATCCCCACTCTAAATATAATCCACCTTGCACACTTCTCACTGGCCTCACATAGAAGGTTCAAGTGGAAGCCTGTCACTTGCTCTACTATGTTTGCTCAATTTGTTGACATTTCTTGCATTGTTTCACAGTGTAAGTATCTTTCACAACTTTGCATTTCACTAAAGTACTGTTTTCCATGTCATAAATTAAAGATATGTCCATCTAGCTTTTTTTAGATTATACAAACCAATAGTCTAGAAAGAGGGTAATTCAAGCATTAAATCATTAAGGAAACAAGAAAGGCCTCTGATTTCCCCCGTACCCAGTGAATGTCTCAGATTTTCTCCGAAGGCCACCAAAATGCAGTAATGAATTGTAAAAAGCAAATTAATGTGGTTCCAAGCTCCTCCCAGGAGAGGGGAGTTCTCAGTGTTCCCAGGGTTTCCACTGATGGACCATTAGCGTCTTCTGTAGACACCCAGTAAGGGCACCGAACGAGTGAATGGTGGCTGGAAGGCCAGGCCACCTCCTCGCTGTCTGACACCAGCTGCACTTCCTCTCTGGGCGACACTTAAAAGCAGACAAAAAGAAAAAGCTTTCTTGTCCGTAAAGAACGTGGTAATGAGCATGTCCCTTCATTTAAACACACAAACAGGAAAGAAAGAGAATTGTGAGAAACGTGAGGACTCACATGATTTGGGGCTTGTTGAGAAACTGCATCTCGGTCTTGAAAACGAGAACAAAGCAGGAGGCTGAAATCCTGCTTAAAGCATTGCCCGATGCAGCATTTGTCCGGTCTGGTATTTATTACTAGCAGCACCTTGAAAACAGCATCGCATTTGTATACGTGACGAGTGCTGATGACACAGATTTAACACGTGTTCCAGCTGGTCCTATGTTCATTCAGTCTGCACCCACTGAGTGTCTGGTACAGACCTCGGAATATCCACGAGGCAGATACCGAAGGTATCGGTCTGTGTTAGTCCAAGGTCTTGTTTTGAGACTCACGTGCCGCTTTGAACTGACAAATGCTTTCCAGTTGGGCCTCTCATGGGACAAAGACCAGAGGCTATTTAAGCTGTGAAGGACAGACAAGCTCAGTGTTGATTGCTTTCATAAATATCTGGTAATAAGCAAGAAGGTGAAAACAAAGCTGATTTGTGAAAAAGGCTAAAATACTACTTATACTAAATCATCCTTAATTGGACTTTAATCCCTGTTTATAACAACATGTCGGGAAGTTTCGTGCCTTCCCAAGCCAAGGCATCTAAGAAGGAAACATTCCCGACACTCGGCCACTTCTAGGATCAACAAGGGGCATCTGCTCACATCACCTAAAAACTTGGCCTTACATACCTACTTATTTCTCTTATAAGAGAGAAAAATAGGTAGAATTTCATTGATTATAGCCTTATTTCTATTTAAAGTTCTACGTTAGACCGTTTCATCTGTCACAGTAAAAGGCTGTTCCAGGCGGGGCTGCCTGAAGTCCGTGGGCACTTGAGCGTGTTTTTTGTTCAACCAGACCTTTAATTACTAATTTGTTCGATCACCTTTGAGGCCAGACACCACAGCTCTGATTTGATGGGGTCTCCAGTGGGTCACTCCAGGCGTCGTATGAGTTTTTAGATGAATGGGGAGGAGCTGGGGGTTTATCCGCCAGCATGTGAGAGAAATCACAGCGCGTGGAGTCACAGCTACGTGCCTTCACTCCCTGGATTCCGAGTCATAAATTCAGAGACTACCATAATCACGGAGCATTTACAAAAATTATAAACTTCCCATTACCAGAATATATGCTTTTTAACTCTGAAATGTTATAGTAACTGCTTAAAAAATCTATACTCTATAATTTCATGCTGCAAATATGTACATTATACAGGGAAACTCCACACGTCTATAAAAAAATAGGAAAGTCTTAAATAAAATTTTGCCTATTCATTCACCTTTTGTGAATCAGAGCCATGCAATAAGCAAACTACCCAAATTAGTAGTTTCCTTTTTTTTTTTTTTTTTTTTTTTTTTTTGCGGTACGCGGGCCTGTCACTGCTGTGGCCTCTCCCGGTGCGGAGCACAGGCTCCGTACGCGCAGGCCCAGCGGCCACTGCTCACGGACCCAGCCCGCTCCCCGGCACACGGGACCCTCCCGGACCGGGTCACAAACCCACATCCCCCGCATCGGCAGGTGGACTCCCAACCACTCGCCACCAGGGAAGCCCCTTGGTGGTTTACTTTTAATAAAGAAATTCCAGGATGGCTTCAGGTATAATCCACATTTAGACTAATTTCCCTTCTCTTTCTACTGCTGTAAGCCCTGAATATCCCCTCTAAGGAACCACCAACTCCTAAACTGACCTCTGTATCAAAATAAATGTGATTTTCTCATGTACTAAGTATAACTTTTATGTTCTGTATTTTATCTTATTTCATTTCTTAAAAATTAGTAGTCCATTTATGGTAATTCTGTATTTAACATAACAAGTGATTTGCCAGCCACTCTGAATTATACGGGAGCATATTTCTAAAAATTAAATCAACTGTGAGGTCTGTAACTACATGATCAATGAAAAAAATAACTTCTTTGGAACCAAAACAAAAGCTACGATGAGAGGGATTATAAGGGGGGGTTCCCCCCGCCCCCTCAATTTTTCACTGCCTACAGTGGTGACTTGCACGATTTCACTCCAGTAGCTGGAATTTAGCTCATTATTTCTCACAACTCATTTGCTAAGATAATTCTACAGAACTCAGACTACAGTTTGCTGGTCCTTCTATAACTTGCACACCTTTATAGATTAAAAAAAAAACTAATCATGTAATCAGCAGGTGGAATTTTCTTGCTAATTTTGTTTAACTCTCCCTTTAAATACACCATTCTTATTTCTAGTTAAACTACATTTTTATTTATTTATTTATTTATTTTTGCGGTACGCAGGCCTCTCACTGTTGTGGCCTCTCCCATTGCGGAGCACAGGCTCCGGACGCACAGGCTCAGCGGCCATGGCTCACGGGTCCAGCTGCTCCGCGGCATGTGGGATCTTCCCAGACCGGGGCACGAACCCGTGTCCCCTGCATCGGCAGGCGGACTCTCAACCACTGCACCACCAGGGAAGCCCGAGTTAAACCACATTTTTAGATTGCCAGCCTGGCATCTGACAGACAGATACCTCTCTGCCTTTGTAAAAATGCTGAGTATCCCTGAGCTGTATCCATTTTAGCATTCTCATCCAAAGTTTCCAAAACAGAGGGCTGAAATATATCCATTGTAATAAAGGGCAGGTTAGTTCTCCATGCCGTGAACCCCAGTTCTAGGAAATGTGAGGAAGCTCACAGAGGCCTCAGCCTGTGTTCTTCTTGCTTTAAATGCCATTTCCAAATCTCCCATCGCTCTTCCGAGGATCAGCCATCATCTGAGCACCTACATGTGTGCTGGCGTGGTGCTGGGCACTGTGGGCGTGGAATGGGAGGTCACGACCTTCTGATGCTCAGGTTTCTCCAAGTCAGAGGAGGTGGATCATTGAGAAAGCCCTTGATTTCCTGTTAGCCGATGATGTGTAAGATCTCTCCTCATCTCAACAAGAATTTACAGATAACCTATGTGCAAGGCACTCTATTAAAAGCTGCCTGAAGACAAAGGTGGGTAAGATGCTTGCAATTCTAAATGCTTCCGATCGACTGGGGACAACAGACACATCAGCAGCTGGCAGCGGCACGTAAGAGACTGAAACAGTGTCATCCTCGGTGCAGGAGAGGACGCAGCTGTAGGCAGAGAAATCTGGGAAGATATAGCCCAGAATAGGGCCATAGAAGGTGATGCCGACTGCGGGAGTGAGGCTGGGTCGGCTGAGCCAGAGCACACACAAGGGGTCTTTGCAGGAAGGTGGGCTTACAGCTGAGGTCCCCGGAGCAGCTGCTAGCTGCAAGGTTGGAGAGCAGGGCTGTGGTCCGCGTGGCTGATAGTCAGTCCTGCTACCTGTCCAAACAACGTGTTTTCCCAACAAGTGTCCCGGGAAAGAGCCCAGATTCTTTATCCAACTTTGTAAAAGTAATTTGGCAGATTTAGCACTTAATCTTGAGGCCCCACTTTATCTCAGGCATATTTTACAACACCTCATCATTTCGGGAATCCTTGCGTGTCCGCTGTGCACTTCTGAATGCTGCCCCACACACTCGCAAACACATCTTGTGTTTCTCGAAGTCACTGTCACTCTTCCGATGAGCTTGGAATTTGATAGCAGCGGCCACCCTGGTGCTGACTGCACAATCAATTATAGGACTGCGGGACCAAGCACATTTGTCCCAACAGGCAGGAGGTCAGAGTTCGGGGAGTCATTTATGGAAGTGGATCAGACTCTGTGCGTATGTAAACCAGCATGTCTTCGTGGTTGATTTAAGGCGCTGTGGATCCCCCAGGGTCAACACTTGGGCCGTATGGGAAGGAATCCATGGTCCTCAAAGCTCCATAAACACTGCATTTACTCCCACTCTCTGCCCTGGAAAAGACAAACTGAAGGGCCATCTTCGAGTTTCTGTTTGGGGATTTGGAGACCCCCTTACCACTGGATGTGAGTTTTTATTTTGAGGCTATATGCGGCTCAGCCAGTTCACTGTCATCATCCTCATTTCTTCCCATAAGAGAGTAGGGAGTCCTCGGGAGCTGAGGACTTGAATTAAAGGAGCTACTCTTGGTCCCTGTCAGCCTGCTTGAGGCACCTCGCAGGAAGCACTGGGGTGGGGGGGTGCATTCTGGTACATTCCAGCTCACCCGACAGACGGTACAGCTCTCCCTGCAGGAGCCTCATGACACTGCTTGTGGTGTCTGTGCTGTAGACTGAATGTCTATGTCTCCTCCAAAACCCATATGTAGAAATCCTAACCCCCAGTGTGATGGTATTTGGAGGTGAGTCTTTTGGGAGGTCATGAGGTCGTGAGGGTGAGGCCCTCACGTTGGGATCAGTGTCCTTATAAAAGAGACCTCAGACAGCTTCCTCCCTGCTGTGAGGACACAGCGAGAAGTCTATAAACCTGGAAGCAGGCCCTCATCAGACACCCCACTGAATCTACTTGACGTTAGACTTGCAGCCTCCAGAACTCTGAGAAATCCATGTTGGTTGTTTATAAGCTACCATCCTATTCCATGGTGTTCTTTTATAGCAGCCGGAACAGACTAAGGTAGCCCAAGAATACCCTATTCTTTCTCCTCCACTTCTGTCCACCTTCCAGATTCTCTCTTACCCTCTCCTTTACTTAAAAAAACTTTTATTGAGGTACAGTTGATGCACATATTGTATAAGTTTCAGGTGTACAACTAGTGATTCACAATTTTTAAAGGTTATATTGTGTTTATAGTTATTTCAAAATATTGGCCATTTGGGGGCTCTTAATCTCCACCCCTGTCTTGCTCCTCCACCTCTTTTTCTTCATCTTTTACCCTTTTCTTTTACCCTTCTGTTGACTTTTAAGTTTACCAAGGCCAATTCTTCCCATTTATTTATTCAGCAAATGTTTAATTAGCACCTATTATGTGCCCGGCAGGCATTTTTCTAGGTGCTGAGGATAGAGCAGGGAAAAACAAAACTCCATGCCCACATTGATATGCCTTATCGCAAGGCAGTTAAACGTGAGGCCACCCTGGCTCCCCCAGCCGGGGTGAGTGTCCCAGGGCCCATCTCTGGCTCTGGGTATCTTTCCAAATTTGCCGTTGGTAGCTACTTGCTCAGGTGTTTCTGCTCCCCAGCTGCAGAAGGAGGAAGCCAAGTCTCACTCATTTTGTATGTCCCACATCTCCTTTGGGGTCTGACATATGAATAATTTAATAAATATTTGGCAAAGACATGAAAACAGCTTTAAAAGGCTTATAACACCTCCCCCAAAATTAAGATCCATGAATTTAGGATCCATGAATTTCCTTGGCTGTGATGTGTCAGGAAAGTGTAGAAACTTTCACTTCAGAAAGAAAACCAGTGAGAAATACTGATTCACATCAGAGATGTAGATGCACTGAAATGCTTTTATTGAGAACTAGTTGTGCATACAGAAGAGTATATGTTCTATTTGTACATATGGGGCTTATTAATAAAAGGGACACCCATGAAAGCCAGTAACCCAAGGAAGAATCAGGAACTTTGCAACATGGCTGCATCTACCAAGGCCGTCCTCCTTCTCACACTCCCCTTTATTTCCACTGGCAGTTAATACTATTCTGAATTTTGTGTTTATTGTGCTCTTGTTTGATTTCCAAAATGTTTCCCAGAGTAGCATATGAATGTACCTTTCTACTCGTCACATAGAGGCTTCTGTGTCAACACTTAATATTGTCAGACTTCTTAACTTTTGTGGGTATAGAATTATATTGTAGTGTGGGCTTAATTTGCACTTCCCTGATTCCTGAGAAGGTTAAGCATCTTTTCTTAAATTTTTCACCATTTTTGTTTCATCTGTGAAATACCTACTCATGGTTTTTGCCTAATTTTTTTAAAAAGTTTATCTTCTTTTAATTGATTTGTAGTAGCTCCTTCTGTATTCTGGATACTGCTGCCGTCCTTTGTCAGTTGTTTACGTAGCAGGCTTTTACCCCCCGCTCTGTGGTTGGTTTATCTGCTTTACAGTAAACTTCAACGCATCCGACGGGAAGCATCCGAGTTCTGGCTGACGTGCTCTCTCAGTGGACTCAGTTTGCCACCTCCTAATAAAGGTCCTTGCCTTCAGCCTCTCATCCCTTTCCCACCCTACCGCCTAATTCATTCTGATACCCTGTGGCCAATATTAGGTTGCAGAGACACCTGATAAAGTCACTTATCTGCTTAACGTCCTTCAGTGACTACTTATCACACATCTCCAGAATAAGTCCCCATTTCCTGTCTGGGCCCATCTCAATTCTGCCTTCAGTGTCTCCCCGCGCCCCTTGAATTCCATGCACTGATGAACCACTTGTGTTCCCTGAGTCCATCCTCACCTTAATACTTCCCACTGGTCCCCTAGGTCTGAGTACCTCATCGTCTAATGTCTGAAGCCTTCCTTGACTCCTGTAAGATAGGCTCTGTAGCCTGGCCTGATGGGGCCCGTAGCACTACGTCCATACATTAAGTTCCCTATATCATAGGGGTCTGCTTATTTGTCTACCTCCCTTAAGATTCCTGGCGTCTCCAGGGCAGGAGTCTTCGTTTTGTTCAGTGTGATGCACCCAGAGGCCTTCAGAGTGCCTGGCACCTAGTAGTTGCTCAATAAATGCCCGTTGAGTGATCAAATCAGTGACATCCTCCACTCAATGTGGTGCGTGCATATGGCAGCCACCTTCACTGAAACGGACTGTGGAGAGTTATACAAATATTTTAGGGCTGATTTTCGATTGTAATTAATCTGTGTGCCCAAGGATAGTGCTTGTCCGTAATTTAACGATAATAAATGGCATTTGCATTGATGCTTTTTAAGTTCTTTATTGCTTCCATACGTCTTAGGGGATAATAGTGCATCAAGGTGGCTTTCAAAACCGATCAAATGATAAATGTTGCTTATCCTTAACGTTAGTCTTCGAAGGCAAGGCCAACAGTTATACCCATTTTGGGTTTTTTTGCTTTAGTTGCTTTCAAGACAGCTAAATAAACTGTTAGTTTAAGAAAAAAAGCTGCCTGTGTGAAACTCACCGACACGTGGTCACTGAGATACGTGCCTGCGTCGATGGTGTGGCTGCTGCGTCTCTTTGTCTCATGGTAGCCCTGGGGCACTGCTTCTCCGCGTGGCAGAGAGCCTGGTGTGTGTGCCGACTTCAGTGTCTGCACCTGTTCCACCACGACCTTTATCATTACCTCAGGCCTGCAGGCTCTTGGGCCCTCGTTTATTTCCTCCAGAACATGAAGCCTGGGTGAACAGGAAGAGGGGTTGCCTTGACACTCAGTAACCCAATCAAACGATGTCTAGATAAATAAACCCGATTCTTTCAGGAAGCACGCTGGTGAAGAGACAAAGCCCACTGGGGTGATCGTAAAGCTTGGGGCTGAGCCTTTGTGCCCTTTCTTTCTACAGTGAATGCAATTTCACGGTGATTGAGTGAATATCTCCATCGTGGGGACCCCTGGGTATGGATGCAGAAGGGCTAAGTAAGATAGCACAGGGAGTAGACCTCAGACCCCTCATTCTGGGTGACACAGGTTGTAGATGCGGGGTGTGTGTGTGTGTGCACGTGCACACACATGTGTCCAAGTACACGTGTTCTCCTCTGTGGAAGATCGTGCTGTGGCATCTTCTCACCCCTTCTGATGGTAAACTGTCCGGGCTTGGCAGGGAAGAGAGAACGTTTCTGTTGTTCCTGCAGAACCCTTTCCAGGGCTCAGATGGTCACAGCAGAGCAGAGGGAGGACACCAAAGCCCAGGAAGGACTGGATCTGGGGGCCTGAGGCTCACCAGCAAGAGGCGAAGGGCTTAGCGAGAGCCCAGTCTAGCTCTTCATCCCCTCCAGCCCAGGCTGGTGAATTTCACAGCAGCCCATGTTATCTCAGCAGAAAGATTTTATTAGCCAGGAGATCAGGCAGCCATCAAGCCAAGTCGCCGTCTTGGCCCGCGCTCTGCAGGCTCAGAGGGAACGAGAGCCACCCCCATGCCCTGGGCCCGGGAGGAAGCCCGCCGTGGCTCACGTGTTCCCCACCCCCTACCCCCGTGCACCCTGTCCCGCCTGGGCTCTAACCCGGCTTTGTCTCCCGGCAGGATATCGACGGCCAGGCGCTCCTGTTGCTGACCCTCCCCACGGTGCAGGAGTGCATGGAGCTGAAGCTGGGGCCCGCCATCAAGCTGTGCCATCAGATCGAGAGAGTCAAGGTGGCTTTCTATGCCCAGTATGCCAACTGACCCCGCCCGCTCCGCCCGCCGTCCCGGTGATGCAGCGTCTCGTATCTCGAAAGGTTTCCGGGACTGGAACTTCCGTTTTCCCGGGATGCGTGAGGCGGTGCACATGCTGTGTCCCCACAAGGCAAGAAGCACGAGGGCCTCCTCTGCCCACCAGCCTGCTCGAGGTTTCCATGTTTCCAAAGCACCCAGGGCCCCGCAGCAGTGGCTCCCAGAGGGTGTGAATTTAAGTTTTGTACCCTGCAGATGTGGACGTGCATCTCTGCAGACCACGCCCCCCGCCTTTCTCCCACCCCAAACCAGGCAGCTTCCTCGGAACAAGGTTTCCTAAACCAAGGCCCACACTTCTTTGAAAACTAAGGCGCAAGTGATGTCTTTTAGGTTGTGACCCAGGAGGAGGCCTTGCAGACAGCTTTACTGTGATTGTTCCCAGGCACATCCGTAGATGCTTCTTCCAGGTTGACATGCGTGTAGCTGTCACTGCAGTTTGATCTGGTGGTGACTCATTTCTCACGCACAGCTCTAGGCGATGTTTCAGGATGGCAGTTAGCAAATGAGGGACTCCGCCTGTCGGAGGAGACTTCAGGAAGTCTGGGCAGAGAAGGAAGGCCGGGTGTCATGACAGGGAGATGGGCATCCAGGAAGTCTGCAGGGAGGAGGTGTGCTTGCAGCCTTGTACGGAACCTCTGAGATCTCCGATATGCTCATTTAATTGTGACCAGGTCAGGGAGGGTCTCCTCTAGTCTCTCGGAGCATCTTGAATTGTGTATTGAAGGCAGAGCTTCATTCCAGAGAGCAAGAGTGGGGAAAAGACCCGAGGGGAGCTGTTGATCCAACAGCTCCTTCCCTTAGAGGGGCACTGCGCTGGGTCTCCCGAGGAGGTTCCCTCCAAGCCCCGCCCTGCTCAGTCACCCCTGCCCCAGCACATGCCTGTACCACAGGGTGATGAGGGGCCCTGGCCCTGGAGGCAGCCCCACGTTCTGCTGGCTCGGCCATTGACTGACCCCGTCATCTGGGCTGACTTTGAATCACCCTGGACCTCCTTCCGGTAGAGTAACAGGTTTGAACTCTTAGGCGTGTGGCACGGACACGTGTGCCCCGTCCCTATCCTCCTGCTGTCAGGAAAGGGTACACATTGGCCAAAGCGAGAAAAAGAGAGCATGTAATTCCTGCAGCTCACTCCGGCTCTGGTGTGCTTAGGACATTTCTTGGCTGTTTTCATTAAGTGGGTCTAGTCATTTGTAGAGAGATGTGTGGCTCCGGGGACCAGCTGGTCTTTTGTACCAGCTTCATCTGTGTGCACCCTGGACATACCCAGTATATTCTTTGAAGCCCAAATGGACCACTGTATTCTGTGCTGGTTGTTGGCCAGATGCCTTTTTAAACTCGTGTGAGGAAGCTCAGGCTCCACGTTGCCCAGGAAAAGTGGGTACTGCACGCCCTTCTGTTCCTTTAGCAGCGTGATTACCTTGACCTCTTCTCTTCGACGAGAGTGCCAGCAATTCCAGGCCGAATATCCTGGGTTGGCTGACGAGCGGCTCATGTTCCTGCCACATGAGGGCTGGTTATCTGTCAGATTTCGAGAGGCTCCATCACTAAGGCTAACCTTTGTCAACATTCTGTCACCGTTACTGATGAAAAGAGAAAACATATATTTAGTGGTCGAGACTGTCGTCGCCCCTGTAGCTGATCCTAAGCCAAGTTTAAACGTTTGGCGCTGGACTTGCCTGGTTGCCTCTGCTGGGAGGCCCAGTGCCTGGCCTGTGCAGACGGGCGGCGTCCGTGAGGATCCCAGCCTGGCCTGCGGTCCCATTTCTCTCTTTGGTTCCCCACCGCTGCCTCCTCAGCCATGTGCTTTTGGCCTTAAACGCTCAGTCCCGTGGAGTTGAACTCTGTCAACCAGTTGGAGAGGGCATCCTTTTCATGGTGTGGGGCACTTCCCGTCGCTGACAGTTTGTGATCCTTCACTGTGGCCTTTTTGAGCTGAGTTCTTCCCGTTGCACGTGGGACGGGAATGAAGGGATGTGAAGGCTGCAGCCTTCTTTCAGAACGAATGGCACCTTCTCGTGCCCGTTCCAGGAATGGCCCAGAGGAGAGGGTGCTGCATGGGAATAAGTGGATCTCCGGGCGGTAGGGGGAGTCCCTGGGGCCCACCCAGAGGAACTGGAGGCCTCCCGCCTGGCAGCCCGGGGGAGACGCGGCCACCATTGCTGGGGAGGCATCCTCTTCCCGAGGGACCAGATGCCCAGAACTCTGCTTGTCCTCGGTCTCTTTGTGGGATCCGCCCTGCCAACCACATGTGCTCTGCGTGTGCCTGGCGGGGAGACGGCTGTGGCCGAGGCAGAGGACGCCCGGCTCCGGGGCAAGCGTCCTAAAGGCTGTCTGCATGCCATCTCCCTGCCTGCTGCGAGCCAGGAAACATTTTAGGGGCAGGAAGATGCTTTTGCTCTGAATGTTGCCAGCGTTGCCCTCTAATTCAGATTCTTTGGGGACTTCTGTGATGGGGGTCTGTGCTTCTCCACATCAGCAGGACTTGGGCTGCAGAAGTGTCAGGTGGTGTTCATTTCTCTGTAGGATTCACCTCTCACCAGCTTCTGCCTTAGAGAAAGGGCCAGTTTTCAAGGAACATTTTTACAGTGTTGTTACTCTGTCTTCATCCCTTATGGCGGGAAGACTTGCTTTCACACCTGTAGCCCCCAAGGCACCCCAGCCCCTAAGATAAACGTTTCTTGGTTGAAACACTCCAGCTGGCAATGCCCCCTCCCCTCTTCATCCCCAGATGTTCCCGTCTCCCCGCTGTTTCTCTGACAGCGCTCTGGGGTCAGAGTCCTCTGATCTGTGTACCTGCGTCCGGCATACACCGGGCTGCTCTTTGCCTCTGGGAATGGCCCGAGAACTGTGTACCCCTTCCCGGCCAAGCAGACCCTTCAGTCTGTATGTACAGTGTGTATCACTTGAAAAGCAGAAATGCCACCTCATCTCTAAGGCTGAGAGTCCATCACTGAGTCCCGCCCTAAAACTAATGGAGCTTGTATCGACCTCTGACCTCTTGACTGCTTTTGTCCTGTGTGAGGAAAATATCCTGTCCACAAAAATATAAAAGTAGAAAGGCCACCATTCCGGAAGAACTTCTTCGCTTTAAAAAGAAAAATAGCAACAGCAAAAACCCAGTTTGCTTCACCACAGAGTTGCATAGCATGGAGAAATCCATCACTTTTAAAATTAGGTTCATTTGATCAAAGTTTGACTCAGCGTGCTTGAGCTGTACAGCCATTAGGTTGCTTTGCCTTATTTGATCATATTTGAAAGATGATTTCTTGTGTTGGCTTTGATTTGTTCCTCAATAAATTAAAATGACTCAGGCCTTTCAAACTGCCCCCTTTTGCCCCACACTGAAGTCTCTGGAAGGTTGATTTTGATCAGCCTTTGAAGATTGGTCTCAGTTTCCTTAATTTGTGTCACAGAATCTTGAGTGTTGTTATCAGGCAAGTTCTGAGATTTGCCTTTTATCTTAAACCAAACGCCCCTTTCTAAGGGCTGTTCTCCCTTCTTTTTGGAAGCGTTAGGGGTTTCATACTTCTTTTGTCGAACACCCGTTTGTATTTATTTCTGTAGATAGAACTATAAAAACAGTAGTGTTAAGTCTTTGTGGTTTGAGCATCATTGTTGCTTTTTTGGTTAAGATGGTGAGTCTAGGCTCCAAGTCCTACACTATTCTGTCTTTAGAAAGCTGTGGCTAAGCATGCAATTATTTGAAGGGAAAAATAGTAAATTTTAAGGTATCTGTAGTTTTTAAGGAAAAAGTAATCGTTGGGGAGACATACATACTGCCCATGTCTCTCTGGTGCAGTAACTAAATAGCAAGGGAGGCTCTATTGGCAACGATTACACTGTAATGATTCTCTTTTTCCTTCACTTTTTTTTTTCTGTTAAAGAGTTTTCTGGAAATTGCTTTACTCACTTCAACTTAGTTGAGTTTTTACGCTGGGTGACTCTCATAGCTTTTATCACTAGAGTTGATTTATACGTATCCCAAACACGATGTGGTAAGATCCAACTGTGCTATTTTTGACCCACTTAATTCACCTAAAAATTCTAAGTGTTGATACATGATGCTGCCTTGGGTTTTGGTTAAGAAAAGAATCTCTGGTTTAGATGATCAGTAATAATACAATTTCCTGAGCTGCAGACTTTCCATTTTCTTGGTTTTGTTTAAAAAAGGCTAGGATACGGTACCAGGGAGTCCCAGTAGGTCAAGACCTACATCACCAGGCAGAGTGGGTACTTCGTGTGGACCGAAGAGATGTGTTGAAGAAAAAGTAAAGTTCTAACAAGCATTTGCTGAAAATCACTTTACGATGGGCAATCGGAGACAAAAGTTTTTAAATGACAGAAAAAAAAAATCATCTCATTTGTTGTTCAAAATGGGAGCCAGCATGATATCTAGAAGCATAAACTACCCCTAGTTGTGAATGTCGAAAGCCCTTTTACTGCTTTGCATTCCAGTTTGAATAGTTTGTATTGGAATTTGATTCATATCTTGTGTATGTTTTGGTGCATAAAAGGGAAAAGTTGGTGTTTTTACTTTCGATATTTGCAGGACAAAGGGCATGTCGTGGTTTGCTGTAAGATTGTATTCTGTATATATGTTTTCATGTAAATAAATGAAAATCTATATCAGAGTTATATTTTAATTTTTATTCTAAATGAAAAACCCTTTTTACTTGAAAAAAATTGTAAGCCACGTTGTTAATAAAGTGAGAATAAATTCTATGGTGGTGTTTGTGTCTTTATGTGGGAAGTTATTAAATATTGTTTTTAAGGTTTGCATTAAGATTATTTTTTTTTTCTCACCATGCACTGAAGCAAATGTTTATAGGGTTTTAATAACCATGGCTCTCAAAATCCTACATTACCTTTCAAGGTCACCTGCTAGCTCTGGTTCCTTTTACTCAGGAACTTGGGTTTATTCTTTTTATTAAAACATTACTATACATCCTCACGATCGCCTCTAGCCTTCCCATTTTCCATTACTTTAGTTATTTTATGATTACCTGGTGCATTAGTAGAAACACTCCTTTATGTCTATGAGAACGATAAGTAAACAGCCGTATTTACATTTTTCATTGCCCCTGAAGTGTCACAAATAGGTCTTAGGCATCCAAGTTGGAAGAGGAAGAGATATCTTCGCACCCATCCTGCCGTCTCTGTCTCTGTCGCCAGATTAGGATGCTCCTTTCCCCTCCCCCACTGCTGCTGCTGGTAGCATCATGGAGGGACAGATAAGGTGAGGGGAATAAGGGGCATTTAGGGAAGGGAGGTGGGGGAGTGCTGAGCAATTCTTCCTTCCAACCACAGACAATCTCCAGTATCTTACTTCGCTTTAAACATTTTCTTTTGCCCTGCTGGCAATCAAGTTCTGCGTATAGATTTTTTTGTTTGGTTTTTAATTATGGGAGCTTTGCCTCCTAGCAAAGACTTAATAACAAAACAAAGCCTACGAGGGCAGACAAGAGCAGAAGCCTATTGTTCGTTTTCTCAAAATATTCTAGAAGCATCTAGGGCAGGATTATGTGGCCAAGTACATATGATCATCGTATTTCTACTTGTGATGAAGACCTTTGACAACAAATCTAAAGACTAAATTTATAATAAAGTGAAAGCCAAACACTTTTCCAGACTTGTAGATTGAATGAATTAAGGCAAAACAATATCTACGTTTCTCTCCATGTTGCCACCCAAAGCCTATTTCTAATTCTTCCGCCATCTCGCAAGGCTGCTTACAGCTCCCAGTTCACTGGAAGCCGCTTCCCCTTTGAGCTGGCTCCTGCTGGTGCTGCAGCTTTATTCCAAGCCTCTGGGACAGCATCCTGTTTAAGGGGGGTACAAAGACTGCATTAAAAAATACTGTATTTGGGGCTTCCCTGGTGGCGCAGTGGTTGAGAGTCTGCCTGCCGATGCAGGGGACGTGGGTTCGTGCCCTGGTCCAGGAAGATCCCTCATGCCGCGGAGCGGCTGGGCCCGTGAGCTGTGGCCACTGAGCCTGCACGTCCGGAGCCTGTGCTCCGCAATGGGAGAGGCCACAACAGTGAGAGGCCCATGTAACGCAAAAAAAAAAATACTGTATGTGGATGTGACCTTGGGTGACTCCAGCGTGAAGGCTGGACATTTAACCGCTGGGGTAAAAATACTCCATCAAGATAATAGATGGGCCACAAAGATTTACTAGGGAGTAACTTCATCGAGACCTTTTCTGGAAGTCAGCCCAACCCGAGCTGCCACACATCCCATGTAATGCGGTTCCTTGGTTATGTCTGAAGTGCCCTCTGCAATGTGGATTCTCCAAGAATACTCTTCTGAAGTCAGATCAAAGCACGATGACCACCACCCCACCTTCCCACCCAGCCTCAAGATCTGCTTTATAATAGGTATTGCCAAATAACTGGTTTCAAACTTTGGGAGTGACAGATGCGCTACATCTATCTAGGTGTACGTTGCAGAGAGAGAGACCCAGATGAAGACAGATAGCACTAGCTTGCAGGAAAAGTACAAATTGTACTTTTCGGACAGTCCTAGGTTCAAATCCTTTTTCTCACATTTGCCAGGTATGTAACACAAAACCTCAGTTTTTGTTTCTATAGAAGGTAGAGAGTAACATATCCATCCAGGGTTGATAGGACTAGAAGTCGTGTGTGATTCTAGGCAGCGAGTCTGGCCCGTAGTAGGTGACTCAGATCCCCATTCACTGGGCACCATCGACTCCTGGGCCCTTAAGCACTTATTCATTGGAATGTCTGGGCCACCACTAACTGGTTCCTTCACTCCCTCCTTGGTGGGAACCTCAGATACCCAGGCCCGAACCAATCAAACCCTTGAGAGCTGGTGCCCGTCCCACCATTTCTGGATTCAGATGAAATACATACCACCAGCTGCAGGATCTGGCTTCCAGGGACAGCAGTTGACCAGAAGGGCTGGGTGATCCAAGCTGACTCTCCAGGCATGAGTACCTTAGAATATCAGCTCAGATCCATGAAGGAAGTGGGAGGGACCTGGCAGGAACGTGACCGCTCTATGTGGCCTGTCCAGAGGGGTCTCACCTACTGGAGGAGCCATCTTTGTTTTCTTAGAGGCGAACTCTGTGACGTATCACCTTCATATGTTTTCCCTCCTTCCCCTGCCTCGATTTCCATATTCCCTCATTGCTGCTGTCCTGGTAGTTTATTCCACAGTAAAAATACTACCATATGAGCATAGCCTCCTACTCTGTTATCTTTGGAATGTCAAGTAAGATCATAGGTGCCAGATATTTTCTAGAAAACAGAGCCTGCAGATGGGATCTGGGATGGGATTGTCACCCATCTGAAAGCAGTAGGGACCCTGTCACTCTTAGTAAGCAGGGGTGACAAATCCCCACAGCAGCATTGCAGTTACTAAAGCTTTGGCCTCTGGATGAGCAGCAGGTGGAAGGCAAGGCTGTGAGCAAGAACAGTGACATTAATAAAGAAAAAGGCAAGTGGCAGGCTTAGGAAGGCGGTTTTCAAAGATGCCAGCCACAGGGAAGACCCGCTGAAACCTCAGGCAACAAGGATGGCAGAGCTGCAAAGGATGTGAAATGTGCAGAACGGACAGTTTTCCTTCTGCAGAGTCAGGACCCTGATGCTGACAGTGTGAACCTCTGAAACCTGGGGTGGGGTTACTGGGCACATGATCCAAGTATCTTGAACCTCACATTGCCCCGACCCCTCCCTAGTTGGCAGAAGCAGGCCCCTGGCCTAAACCCTGTAGAACAACGTCACCTGAGGGGGGGAGGCGCTTTGCAACATGACGTTATTCTAAGATGTGCCCCTACCCTTTTCCTGCCCACCATCGCTTCCATGGTAACCAGACAGGTCTCGGCACAGCCGGGCTGGGAATGACAAAGCCTGATCATGGAAGGACAGTCCACTCACCGAAGGAAAGGCAAGATGTGGCCAGTGCACCCTGGCAGAAGCTGAGGGACTCTAGTGGGGGTAGATGAGGGTGTTAGACCAAGCTGGACAGAATACTAGACTGGATCTGGGAACTTCAGGACGTTGGGTGTTTACCTGTGACTTGGGGTTTCATATTCTTGTAAGGATGACTTGGAAGCCAGTTCCGTGATTACCTGGAATGGTTTCCAGATGTTGGCCTACAATAAACAAGGTGGAAATCCAGAGCATCCTGTTCATGGTACTGAGGAAGGAGTCAGAAAAACTATAGGAATGTGATGGATATACTATGTACGTCAGGGCTGTGCTAAGGCTCATTCATTTTTGTAGTTTGCAGGGCCTTGCACTTGCCCTCCTGGGGAAAAAATGAGGGCATCTTGTCCTCAGCCTGTGAGAGTTGGGGTTCACGGGACCGCGTGGTGCATCTGAGAGGCACAATGGATTGCCGGTGTTGGGTCAGTTCAGTTCCTCCACTGCTCCCAGGCTTGCAGCTCCTTTGTGGATAAACTCGGCCACTGCGGCTGTTACATCACCTCCCGACGCCGCCAGCTGCTGTGGCCACCCCCAGGGCGAGGGCTGTCATGGTGGCAGCCACAAGCCCTCTGGCGCTCAGGATCCATTGCTCCAGACCCATCAAAGCTTTCATTCCTCCCATCATCCCTGGGCCCAGATGAAGCGCTGGGGCGTGGACCGTGGCTGCTTCAGGTGACAGAACCTGGACGTGCTCGGGAGTTCTTGTCCCACAGGCAAATGTTGATTCATAAGAGACAGGATGTAGCCAGCAAGGAGATTCCTCTCCCATCCTCCCCCCAGATGGACTTTCCCACATCTGGTGGTCCAGAGACACCCCATGTGTCTGAACAAGACCCCTGCTCTCTCATGAAACCGTGGCCAGCTCCATGATGCACTACTTTGCACTGACTTTCCTTCCTTCCACACTTAACTTCCCACAGCCTGGGATTCTACCAATAAAGCCTCAGCTTGTGAGCTTATCTTCAGGATCTGTTTTCTAGGGAACAAGCCTGAAACAGGAGGCAACTATGGTTACAGTCACATAGGCAATGTGCAAATAATAAGGACAAAATATGCTGGTGTAATCCAGCCTGGGAAACCTACCAGCCGCGTGGAAGTGGGACTGCTCGTAACATGAATCCTTTTGGAATGACTTTACAACACGGGTTGAAAGTTTAAATTGAAAATGTTCTTTCTGGTTATTAAAGTAATATGTGTGCGTTAAAGAAAATTTGGAAAGTAAGGGACAGTGATTAAACTGCCCTGTTATCTCACTGTGTCCAATGACCACTTTATCATATTTCCATGTGGATTTATAACACAATCTTGAATCCAGTTGTTTATACCGTTTAAAAAACTCCCACTAGCAGTTATTTTATAATCATGTTCTGTGGGGTGGAGTTAAACATCTTTATCCAGCTAATAGTTTTAATGTTTCGATAAATACTTAAATAAGTCAACATTACAAATATTTATGTACCATCCAGCCAGCTTCTAGAAATAATAGCATTTTGCCATATTTGCTTGAGATTTATGTATTTTATAAAATCCTATAGATGGAGTTGAAAACCCCTTTAACATCCCGCTGATTCTATTTCCCTCCCTCACATCCCAGGGGTAACCACAATTCCAATTTTTCCATTCCTAGGCACAATTTTTATACTATTACTACGTTTTAATAGGACCATAGTAATGTACACCACTGTTTTGTGGGTTTTCAATACTTTAGTGAGTGTTATCGTGCTTCTTGCATCGTATTGCAATTGACTCTTTTTGCTCAATGTTATAGTTATGAGATCTTATGTGTGTTAATATAAATATATCTAATTCCTTCATTTCCACTGTGGCACGAATTCCATCAGCTATACCGTGATTGACTTATCCAGTCTCCTGTTGGTGGACCTTGACATTCTCGGTTCTTCTGCTATTTCCAAGAACGCTGCCATGAATGTTTCCACACGATTCTTCTTATACACACACGTCACAGAGTCTCTAAAGGACATTTCCAAAACCAGAATTGCTGGGCACGGACTGTGCACATTTTCGACTTTACTGGGCACTGCAGTGGCGTCCCACGTGGTGGTACCAGTTTGCACTCCTGCCAGGAGTGGATGCGCTTTCCCTGCTCCACAGCCTTGTCCATACGTGGCAGAGGTTTTCATTCTTGCCCATCTGATGAGTGTGGAAATGGTAACTCAAGATAGTTTTGACTGGCACAACTCTAATCGTGAGAGAAGTCTGTCATCTTTTCATATGCTTATTGGCCATTTATGCTTTTTTTCTTTTGTGAAGGCCTGCTCACCACCTGTACCGATGGTGCTCACTCTCTCTCCCTCCTTCCCTCCTCTCTCCTTCTCTCCCTCTGATTTATAAGAGTTTTAAAAAGTAACTTCTTGGTATTAACCCCATATCAATCGTCTGTGTTGCAAATGTGTTTCTCCACTCCGCTTTTGTCCTTTTACTTCATTTTGCCCCTTGTAATCCAGGAAGGTTTCAATCTGAATGTACTTCAATATGTCACGTCCTTCCTCTATGATTCTTACTTTTATTCTCTTGTTTAGGAAACCACTTCTACTCTGAAGACTTTAAGATGGTCCCTTTTATTTCTTTTTAAGGGTTAATACGTTTTCCTTTTTCCAATCTCTCTAGAATATTTTTGGGGGAGCTGGTATTTCCTGTGTTATCCAAAGTGGTGGTGCCAGTTTACACTCCTGCTCTACAAGGTGGTATCAGTTTACACTCCCTGCTTCACATCCTCACCTGTACTTGGCCATGGTTTTAATTATTGCCAATCTGATGAGTGTGGAAATGGGGTAGTAATGGAAAGAATAAGGCAGTTATATTGCCCAGAAATTTATGCTTTTCCCAGTGACCTGCCATCCACGTGTTTCAAGTTTATAGATATGTGTGGGTCTGTGTCTGACTCTATATCCTGTTTCATTGGTCTGTTTGTCTATCCCTGTGCAATTACCACACTAAGTATTATGGCTTCGTACTACCTTTGATGCTTAGAAAGGGAAATCTCCCCATCTTATTCTTCTTATTCAAAGTTGTCTTGGCTATTTTGTTTGTTTGTTTGTTTGTTTTGCGGTACGTGGGCCTCTCACTGTTGTGGCCTCTCCGGTTGCGGAGCACAGGCTCCGGATGCGCAGGCTCACCGGCCATGGCTCACGGGCCCAGCCACTCCGTGGCATGTGGGATCTTCCCGGACCGGGGCACGAACCCATATCCCCTGCATCGGCAGGTGGACTCTCAACCACTGCGCCACCAGGGAAGCCCTTGGCTATTTTTGACTTGCCATTCTTCATCATGAATTTTAGGCACAACTTGTTGAATTCTGTAGAAAACTCTGTTGGGATATTGATTGGAATTAAATTAAATTTATGGGAAAATTCGGAAAGCATTAACTTCTTTTATCCTGTTGAATCTTTTGCACCAGAAGACGGTGTAATCCTTTATTTATCAAGATTTATGTCTTTTATAAGTCCTTCAACAAGGTTGTGATTTCTGTCTCCATAAAAGTCTTACACATATTTTGTTAAATACATTCCCTATATATATTTTATAATTTTTGGACTACCTTTTTTTCTATTAGGTTTTGCTAGCTATTACTGGGAGCTCTATTGATTTTTATATGCTAGTATTCTATCTAGAAACTTCTGTGAACCCAACTGAAAGAAATTTCCATCCTGAATGTTTTGCCTTGCTTTCCTTAGCAGTAGGTGTTTTTTATGGTTTTGGAATTTTGATGTGCAAGATCACTTTGAGTGGAGGTTTTTGTTTTCCCTTTTCTTCTCCTGCTTATTGAATTAATGGTTTGGCACATGCCTCCATCATCCTGTAGACCAACAAAACAGAACCGGGTCTGATATTTTTGGGGAAGGCAGCATTCCTGGCCCATGGCGATTTTGTCATGCTATTGTGTATCCAGCCATTGAGCTAATCAATGGTCAACTTATTTCATTTTCCAGTGGTTAAGCTTTGTCCTCATCCTCCTGCTTTCCAAGCCCATTACACCAGGGTCAGCCTTTCCTTGCCGTTGGAGAAAATCCGCCTTAGCCTTGCTCCAAACCCTGAGCCCAGCTCCCGCCCCATCCCTCACAGACCGCTTTCTCCACAAGGACAGAGCTTCCAGTTACACTTGTTTGGGCCCTGCTCCAGAGCCCAGCAAGCCTTTGGCTGCAGCCCTACTTACCACGTTTTGTTTCTCTACCTTTCTGGTCAGTGGAGATCTTCACCTTATTTTTGAGTTCATCCACGATTTTCTAATTTATCTGTCCTTGTTCCGTGTTTTGAAGAGAGGATGTGTGTCTAAGTTTAAACTTACAGAGCTATCTTGACTGAAAGTCTCTCCAAAATTACCTTTCAAAAAAATTCTTCCAAGTAATAGGTGGTATTAGAGCATGTTTGGAGACTGAAAATAATTTTTGCCTTATTCAGACTATTTAGAAATGAGATCTTTAGCCCATATGAAAATTCATATTCACATGGGGTTCATTTGAGTTACAATTCCCAAAACGCTCAGCTAGTTGACATTTCTAAATGTCTCTTCTGCATAGTTTAACTCTTAGTAAAACCTCGTTTTTCCACAAATGGTTTGAAAAAACTGCTTTGCATTTTATCCCCTGTGACTTTTTGTCATAAATTCCTGAGAGGCGTGAAGTTGGAGTGTTGTTAAATGTGAGAGTGGTCTGTTCTGTTCTAGATCACACACTAATAATGCTTAGGCCTGCTATAATTTGAGCAAAGTGATCCATTCTCTCCCCACTGTTGGCATGAATGATTAAGTATGGACACTGTCTAAATACAGATATTGGTGCTACAGGCTACCTATCATCTGACCGACCTGAAACCAGGTATCCTTCACATATAAATGAGCTGATCGGGCTTCCCTGGTGGCACAGTGGTTGAGAGTCGGCCTGCCGATGCAGGGGACACGGGTTTGTGCCCCGGTCTGGGAAGATCCCACATGCTGCGGAGCGGCTGGGCCTGTGAGCCATGGCCGCTGAGCCTGCGCATCCGGAGCCTGTGCTCCACAACGGGAGAGGCCACAACAGTGAGAGGCCCACGTACAGCAAAAAAAAAAAAAAAAAAAGAGCTTATCTATGCTGTCCCAATAATTTATGCGAGTGAACAGAAATGGAAACATTTTATGAGATGCTTAAGCATATATGAAGCTAGTCATTCTTATGAGAACCTTAAGAGAACATGAATTCATATAACAAAAATACTTCACACTTACTAAGTGGATATATTGTGCTAAGCCCATTAGGAAAAAGAACAGCCTTGTGTTTGCTGCTCTTAAGAGGGCAGAAGCCACCTAGGAGGGGTGTAGATGAAGCCTGGAAATCCCTGTCAAGGAAAACAGGAGCTGATGTGTGTACAATGGCAGGTCAGGCTGAAACTAAGGAGACAAGGGATGTTTATACTGCTTCCCGGATTCCCGTGCAAGGTCCCAGCCTTTGTTACTGGCTGTAAAGTGGGATTGAAAACTCAAATGCCTGCAGGGGTCAGCAGGACACATAGATGAGTGCAGGGACCTGGTGGGCACCTGGGAACCAGAGAGGACGCACCTGCCCTCTTAGCCGCCGTCAGGAAGACTCTGGGCCAGTTGCTGCTTTATCTTCTCATTTTCCCAGGGGAACCAGAAATCTCAAATTGTTCAAGGCTGGAATGAAATTCAAACATTTTAAGGATGATGGTGCACCATAAATCCTAGCCTTCTAGGCCTTCTGAATTCTGACCTCTGTAATCTCGACACATTGAGGTCACTGAGTTTGAGTTCCTTCTTTGGGGGCAAGGAGGGGACCAACCATTCCATTTTGCCTGGGATGGAGGGATGTCTGGGGGGCACTTGCAAGTGCTAAAACCAGGCCAGTGCTGGGTAAACTGGGACCACTGGTTCCTGGTAGTCAATCTGGACATGACTCCAAACAGGAAGTCCAGGTGTCCACAGGGATGACCTCTTTTGTGTCCTACTTCTGAAAATTATTGTTTCCTAGGTGTTATCCTCTAATTGCTTCCAGTGGGAGGCTGAGTCTATAACCACCTACTCCCCACTGACTGTAGGTAGAAGTTAATATTCTTTATCATTATGAGTCTAATTTTGTCTCCTACAAATAAGGATATGGAACTAAATCTCAAATTGATGTGAAGATTAAGAGCTTATATGTATAAATGTTTGAAAATAATAAAATGTTATATAAATGTTTAAATTTTTATTTACCAAGATACTACATTCATTTTCATACTTACAACAGCATTACTTATACATATATGCATAGATATTAAGCCTAAATAAATTCAAGAAGAATTAAAGATGGAATGCTAAGGTAATGAATGTGCACCAAAATAGGGGAATATTTTCATGAAAGGTAGTCTTTATATAACACCAAAGGAGAATAAAATAACAAGTGTGACTTTGAGAGACACAGTAAACAAAGTTTAGAAAATTGTTTGTACTTTTATGACAGAAGATCACTATTATTAGTAATCAAAGAGTCCTCAAAAAAATAAATGAAAAATATGGACTCTCCAAAGGAAGAAAAATTGGAGAACATTGTGGCCAACATGGCTTGGAGAAAACTAACTTTATATGGTAGTTTGGAGCTGTCCCAACCTGCTCTTGTAACTAGATTTGTCATTGACACTAGTTAATGAATGTGTTACTGGCTATTGCTGGGTTTTCCCCCCTCTCTTTCCTTATGCAGATCTGATCATCACATCCCAAGGGTCTTTTCTCAAAACGAACAAATAATCATCCCCTCTGGGGCAATCTTGCCACCAGAGAACCACCGACCGACTAAAGCATGTGCTTTTGCATCTCTCACAAGGACCTGTCCCATGAAAGGACCACTTGCTTTTCCATAATTGTTTCTCATCAGATGCTAAATGGCATACAATGTAGAACACGTTTAGATGACATTCTAAATGACAGGAAGATTACAAATAGAAATACCCAGGGCCAGCACGTTTGGTTACTGAGTTAACACTACACCACAATCCGGGGGACTGGGGGCAAACTTGAGACCGTTGTCTCTGGTGGCTGAGGAGAAGAGAGGAAAGATTCTCTCCCATCTCTTCTGGCCAAAAACTCCTGGAATTCCTAAAGCAAGAAATAATTTGATCTGATCTTTCCTTTTGCATCCTTTCACCCTCTCTTTTTTCATGCTTGTCAAGCTTTTGAGCCTGTCCTTCCCAGCTTTAGTCAATAACGGCTCAGTGTCTACAATGTGGTCCCTCCATGCTGGCTGCTGAGGGTGGGACCCAGCTGTGTGATCCTGGGCTAGTCATTCAACTTAGGCCTTGGTTGTTCCTTCTGTGAAATGGGAATGAGGACTAACCTGGTGGAATTGGGACCCTGTGATGGAGGATTTTGTGAGCTATGGAAAGAGCGACACCAAGAGCCAGTTCTCTAAGGGCTTCTTGTGTGGTCGGAGAGACGATGCCAACAGGTGGATGAAACGATGCTGACTGGTGGATAAAGGGAAAACAGGATGTGGCTAGTTGACAAGGAATAATTGTACCAATGACTCCAAAATGAATGACTCACTCAGAATGGCTTAGCTGTCTCTTCGGACCTAGCAAAGTACTCGTGTGTGAAATTAAGATCTTTAGAGTGTGTGTGTGTGTGTGTGTGTGTGTGTGTGTGTGTTAAGGATTAACAAGCTCCCTGTATATCTTTTAAAAATAGTACAATTGTCATCTTTTCAGACAACAAATAATTATCATAATTTTGTAATCCCAAGCGTAAGTCACACTGAGGCAATTTGTTTCATGTTTTTTCAGATTTTTAAAATGCAAACATCAATATAAATTACATATGTGCATATATATGTATTTCTTACATATCATCTGACAACCTTTTTATACATAATAATATCTCAATAAAGTAAAAATCTACCTTTTCCTTTTTAACAGTTGCACAGTGTTTTCCTACATAGCTATACTGCCATTTATTTAAGCAATCCTCCAAGAGAGATACTTAGGTTGTTTCTAATTCTCTGTATTGTAAACAATGATTCAGTGAACATCTTTACACATACTTTCTACACATACACATTTATTATTTTAACATTCCAGTCTTTAATTCTTCTCGAATTTATTTTGGCTTAAAGTCTATAGGTATAATAAAGCCATGATGTATAAGTATGAAAATATATGTAATATTTTGTCCTTTATGTTCTTTTATTTTTCTATTTCCTTAGGACAAACTTCTAGGTAAAATCATTAAATCCAGAGATTTGCATATTCACAGTCCTAATGCCTTCCTACAGGTTGTCCCAACTGATATTCTGATCAAACTGTACAAAAGTGTCGTTCTTTTTATATATTCTCATTGGCAATGGTTAGAGTCTCCCTGTAATTTTTGTCAATTGGTAGGAAAAAAGAAATCGTGACTCCTAATTCTCTATTTGCATTCTTTGAATAGTAAAAATATTTTAGTTTTTCATACATTTATTGGTTATTTATGTTTCTTCTTTTCAGAATCTCCTGGATTCCAATTCCAGAGAAGTGGAACAAAGGTGTGTACTGATAAAATACCTAAACTTGACCGCGTATTTACCTGTACCAGGTGCTACCCCCTCGGGTCTTTGATCGTTTTCTCCCTTTCGGAATTTGAATAGGTGCTCAATTAATATTTATTGAATAAATAAATGAGACAAGATCTTTACATGAATCATCTTCCTGAATCATCACAACGATTGCTTGAGGTGGGTACCGTTTTCCCTCATTTATATCCAAAGAAAATGAGGTTTAGGGGATGAACTTGACCATGATCAGAAAGATTGTGTCAGGATATAGAACTCGAGTCTCTCCAAATCCAGAATGCTGTTACTCCTCCAAGAGTCATGAGCCAGAGGAACAGGAGCTTATGTTAGAATCAGTAAACAGACACTTTTGTAGAGAGATGTTTTCACCCTGTTTTCAGGGTGATCAAACTGTGTTGCAAGGCATATAGTGAATTTAATACAACCTGGCCTATTTCTAGCCTAAAATAACAGCCACATCAACCAGTGCTCTTAAGATCAGCATAAAAAGCAGCTTAATTTATTCTAGCAATAGAGTCCTTTGCAGCAAGGATAGGTGAGAAGGAAGAAGGTTCTGTGAATGAACATTTGTGGAGCAGACACCTGTGCCATGTGCCCGGTACTTATTATGTCATCCAGTCCTGACAACAACCATATGAAACGTGCCACCTGGGCTACGCTTCCCTCCCCCGTGTTCACCCAGAGCCCTGGGCTTAGCTTTATCCACAGTATATTAAATTCTGGCTCCCGATCTGTCTTCCTCACCACACTGGGAATTTCTTGAAAGTGGGCACTGTCTCTTGTTCCTTGTCTAAGGAATCTCCACATTCTAGCATGTTGCATGACCCCTCTAAGGCTTTAAAAATGTAAATTAATCACTTGTTGTGTATTGTCCAATTTGGAGAAAGGACTTCAGCTCACCTTGAGGGTTTTAAAGTTTAGAGAAATTAGATAATCATGTATATGAAAGAGTTGGAAAATAACCCAAGATATTTTGTAGTGCAACGCTTGATTTTGTGGTATACAAGCTTTAAGAAGCAGAGACTTAAAAGGATGGAAGGATCATCGTGGATGGAGATTAATCCTGGAAAGATTTATCTCTTTATTCATTTATTCAGTATATTACAAATGCTTGTACTATATCGTGAACTCTCTTGTGTCTAAACATTAGCATAATCCTCAACCTCAAGGCACATACGTTTTAATGGAAAAATCAGATATAAGAAGATCTGAGGCTAAAACATAGTCTTCTAATAGTCTGGTATAATTTTAATAAAAACATAGGGTGCCATTTTCACTTTACAAAGGCCAATTCTGATCATTTGTTTTTTAAAAAATAATTTTTAATACCACTTGCATCAACATTTGGCATAACTGAATATGCTTAAATTTTCCAAGTCTGTTTGAATTCACACCTCTTACAGATGGCAACTCAATCCTCTGGCTCACGCTAAGATATTAGGACCCAGAGTTCAAACAAGTACAATGACATCATCATCATCAATGACATCATTATTATTATCATCGTCATCATCGACATCATCAATGACATCATGGGAACATCTATCGAGCATTTACTATGTGCCAGGCTCTGTGCTGATTTCTTGTTAGCTGAAGGATGATGGATGCTCAGCAGCAGCACACTGAGATACAAATATAAATAGTTTATGGGGGCAGGGATGACTTACAAGCAAAGAGGAATTAGAGTCCATACCATCTCCTGATGTCTTAACCTATGTTTCAGAGCAGGCATAAATGGGCTGCGTACTCTGGTCACAATTTAAGGAGGGAAGGAAGTCCTGCCCTGAGCATGGTCCACATACTTATAGTTCTGGGCCCACAGAGCTATGTGACGACTATGTGACTGTGTGACTATGGAAGCCTCCTGGGTTGGGGGACCCTCTGGAGATGAACAGTTGTATCAGCTCTTCCTTTGCTAACTCAGCCCCCTAGAGCCAGCTCTCTGCCTAGTGACCCAAGTCAGCCTCCGGGCCATCCAGATTCGCTGTCTCACCCCAGTGGATTGTAGGGATTATCTCATCTCATCCCCCGACAGCCTTATGAGGCATTCTCTATTATTATTTCCATTTTACAGATGAGAAAACTGAGACTTAGAGAAATTAAGCTAATTTACGGTCATCAACCAGTAATGGACAGGTCAGGGACTCGAGTCCAGCTCTCAGTGATACATTGGCATATAGATTCAATCTAATTGATGGCTTCTACATTTGTATATATTTATAATTTTTATTATATCCTCCATATTGTACAGCACCTAGGCAAAGTGTTGAACTCAGGAAAATTACTCCATAACAACACTAATGGGCATGAAAAATAAAGTTAACTAAAGCTTATTGTTAAACAAAAAAAAAACTCTGGTTTGAAGAACTGAGAGCTTAAACAAGCCTGAAAAAATCCTTAAAGGATCCAACCAGCCAGCAGCTCATAACATTGCAGAAAAGAGTATTTTCAGCATCCAACTTCGAGAAGACATTCAATACACATTTGCTGACTGGATGGAATCAAACAAATAGACTTTCGTGATTGATACAACATGGGAACTAATTGCAAAGCCTATTTGGGGAACAACTTGATGAAAGAAAACAAAACTAAATGGGCCAATGTGAAGGCCGTGTGATGGTATTTGAGCATCTTGGTTTCTGGACTGAAAGGCAGTTGAAGAGAATGTTGTTAAGTGTGGACAACGTGTGGGCAAGGGCCAAATAGAATTTCTTTAACAATCATTTTGGAAGCTGTTTATACAGTCGGCATATGAAATGCTGTGGAAATTGTTTTTGCGTCTTTGCAAGAGAGTGACTGCATTCAGTCTCCCCAGCAATCTCTGTGTATTTGTAAGGTAGTTGCTACAGAGAGCAAACTTGTAATAACTGCATCGCCTGCATCTCTTATTTCAGCATTAAAATAATATATTGAAGATGATATTCATGTAAGTGGTATCATTGCAAGATGAAATCGAATAGTTAAGCTTCACGGGAGCGGGGAGGAGTGGTGTCAAATGGTAATGCTGAGCTTGAGTTCCTGAGAAGGGAATTTTCCATGGAAATGCAGCCCTCCGTGATTCTTCTGGTGTTTGGGAAGTCAAATTGTCGTATTAAATGGTGCAGAAATTGACAGATTCCAAACAAATAGAGAGAGTAACCATTGGAGGGTGCACAATAATCTGGCAATATGGAAATTACAAATTATAATATTTTTCCCTTGAGTAAATGAAATATGCAAAAGAACAACTACATAATACAGTAGAGTTTGTGTAATCCCTCGGTAGCTACGGTTAGCAAGCTACTTTATCACAGTTGCATACTTCCCAGTTAATAATTAATGCACAAAATTAAGTTTAAAATAAACTGTAAAACTTTTTTAAAGTTCAGCTTTTACATAAAGTGCCATCAGGAAATATCAGAAGGCTCTGGCAACCCATGGCATAAATCTTTTAAAATATCTTCATTTTTTCTGAACACTCTACTTTTTTATGGTAATGCTAACTCTTCTTTATATCAGGGAATTTTTCTAGTCTGCTTTCAGCCTATCTTTTTTCTTTTTTTTTAGTTTTTATTTTATATTGGAGTATAGTTGATTTACAATATTATGTTAGCTTCAGGTGTACAGCAAAAAGATTCAGTTTACATATACATATCTATCTTTTTTCATTTTCTTTTCCCATATAGGTTGTTACAGAATATTGAGTAGAGTTCCCTGTGCTACACAGTAGGTCTTTGTTGATTATCTATTTTCTATGCAGTAGTGTGTATATGTTAATTCCAAACTACTAATTTATCCCTCCCCCCAGCCTTTCCTGTTTGGTAACCATAAGTTTGTTTTCTATGTCTGTGAGTCTGTTTCTGTTTTGTAAATAAATTCATTTGTATGTATTTTTTAGATTCCACATGTAAATGATATCATATGGTATTTGTCTTTCTCTGTCTGACTTACTTAGTATGATAATCTCTAGGTCCATCCATGTTGCTGTAAATGGCATTGTTTCATTCTTTTTTATGGCTGAGTAATATTCCATTGTATATATATGTACCACATCTTTACCCATTCATCTGTCAATGGACATTTAAGTTGCTTCCATGTCTTGTCAACCTATTATTATACATAGTAACCTTGGTCCTAAAGAAATAGAAAAGTTTAATTCTGCCAGAAATATTTTTACAATCTTGATAGAATCTTAATTAGATTGTATCTCTTCGTGCTTTTCTGTGGAATATGATATGGAAATTCGATACTGGTGGGGACGATAATGTTAATTCATTTTAGTTGACAAAACTTTGGGGAGTGTTCTCTACTTTAAGACCTCAGAGCTCAATATTATGAAGGATGCAGTAAGCACAGCACACAGATTTGCCTTTTAGCAATTTACAGCTCTTTAAAGAATTGTTGGAATCAGAGTTTTTTTCTTTGTTTGTTTGTTTTTCTGGTACGTGGGCCTCTCACTGTTGTGGCCTCTCCCGTTGCAGAGCACAGGCTCCGGACGCGCAGGCTCAGTGGCCATGGCTCACGGGCCCAGCTGCTCCGTGACATGTGGGATCTTCCCGGACCGGGGCATGAACCCATGTCCCCTGCATTGGCAGGCGGACTCTCAACCACTGCGCCACCAGAGAAGCCCGGAATCAGAGTTTTTAACATTGGTCTGGTTCTCACTCTCAAAGCAGCATTCACTGCAAGATCCATGTCTTTTTTTAGAGATATATAGGATGTTTATTGTAGTGTTATATATAATAGCAAAGATTAACAACCAAAATATCCAACAGTGGAGTCCTGGTCAAATACAGTAGTATATCGGATAATGAAACCTTTTGATAGATGAGCTGTTAAAAAAACATGTTTACAAAGAACATTTAATTGTAAGGGAAAATAAAATATATTGTGTGGGAGAAAAAGCAGTTCAAAGAATAGCAGGTACAATTTTTAAAAATGCATAGTTAATATGTATGCATACATACACGCATACATATCTAAATGAGAGAGAAAAAATGATGTGTTATAAGGGAAAAAAACCACAAAATGCATGTTGCAAGATCCATGTCTTTAGTCAACTCCTGATTATTTAAAAAGCTTGCTCATCTCATCTTCTAAGGCCTTGCCTTATCAATTTCACTGCCTATAGTGAAAGGACACAAAGAAGGCAAAACTCACATCAATATGGATGTGAGAAATCTGACCAAAGACGCATAGGGAAATGTCTGACTCGTGTTGGTGTTGATCATTTCTTTCTTTCATTCACATGAGTCACCTGGAATTGCCATATTCAATGCAAGGGTGCATGTCCTAGGTTTATACCAGGTCTTTGAAGTGGGCAATCTTTGTTTATTTCTGTCTTGCCACTGCCAATTCCACCTTCACTATAACTGTTTCCTTGAAAGTTTGGGTGAGTCTTAACTTCCCCCTACATGGAGTTGGAAGATTTTGCTTTTCACCTGCTCATTTTCTAATGAAAGTGAGTTGCCTCATATTTACAGAGACAACAGGTCAGCCCAGGGGAAGTTTCTGAAGTATGTAGACAGGCATGATGCTGAGATGGAAATACTGTACCAGAGGCAACACTTAAAGGATCAGGGCAAGCCAAGTGGCCCTGTCCTCGTGGTCAAGCCAGTCTTGAATGCCAGGGGAGGATAAATGTGCTTAGGATAGCAATGATTCTCAAACATTTCCTCCAAAAGTGGTTCTAAGCAACTGTTACAAAGGTACAGAATCAGCGAGATCCAGATATTATATCAATACTTGGACTTAACCAAGGAGACTTTATGTGCCTTCTGACTGATGCTGGGCTGGTTACCAAGCAAAGAGTAATTGAGAGCAGAATAGCGGAGTTTTATATGAACTTGGCAAAACTAGAGCAGATTCTGTTGGGATGTCCCATAGATGTCTACTCTTTATTCAATCTTTGTTATGCTTGAAATGCATGAAAACAGGAAACTGCCTTTAAATGGATGCAAAGTATTAGGAAAATGAATGCCCAACTACTAGGAAGGGAAGTCTTTGGTAAAATGTTGGTGGATTGTTTGGAATTAAACTTATGTAAACGGATAAGAGTAAATCGAAATACAGTAAAGCACGCACTTCTAAATGTGCTAAAGAGTGTCATTCAGAAATAATTTAGCAGGGACTCATTCTTTAAGTTGAACTCAGTAAACATCCATTACATGATGCTCTCACATTGGACAGTGGGTGAAAAATGAAAGATACTGATCCTCAAAGACTAACATGGTATAATGACAAAGTCAATGAACAAAGCAGAACAATTGATCCAGGTTAGGAGAGCTGAATACAGCTCACTTCGGAGTGTTTGGGAGGCTGCTGGTCAAGGAAGGGGGTTTGGAGTCTTCTGGAGAAGACTCCAAATGGAAGGGCTGGGCTGGTTGGTGCTGACTGGACGGAGGAAGCGTGAGTACAAGTAGGAGGGGCAAGGAGGCTGGCTCACCTGTGGAGCGTCAGCAGGAATATCAATGAAGGGTGATGTATACACTCTTGGAGTAGTTCACACACTGGGTAAGTGCATCGAGGAAGGCCTCACGTGGGTGTATGTAGAGATGCATGTGGATGGAATTGTGGCTGGTGATGGGGGCTGACTGATTACAAAAACGTCCTCAGTGTGACATGAGGACAATTTGCTACTGCCACCTGGGTTAACCTCTCCTGGCAACCTTGCAGAGGGGACATTATGGGAAACTTTCAGCAGAATCCCTGAGACAAGGCTTGGACCTATAGATGAGACAGTTTCTATGGTGTTTCTTGGCTCTCAAAATTTCACAGTTTCAAAGTTTCTCTAATTAATACCGCTTATAGCCAAACATCCAGGATCATTCCTATTGCATCTCTTTTGTTCACTGTACCCTTGTTTGTTACATTGTTTTCCCCACTAATCTGTAAACTCCCAGAGGCCACAAACCACATGTGCTCTTTTTTTCTCTGCATCTCCAACGAGGTATGAGAGTTGCATATTATCCCATTGGTGCTTCACCAGTTCTTGTCCAGTTTGGGGGTTGGTATCAGAGCCTCTAAATGCTTGTGTTATTTTTTTTTTTTGAGCATCCACAGAAGAGATGGTACGTCTCCAGTCTTCCATGACCTAATCAGCAAACTCATACCTGCTGTAGCCCAGAATTACTCAGCCAGAACACGGCGCCAGCATCTTTATTCCCCCAGTTTGAAGTCTTTGATGCAAATTAAATGGAGGGGCCCTGTACAGCTCATTTACTTACCCTGCCATTTTAACTGAATGCTCCTTGACTTAATTTTATCCCAATGAGTATAAAGCATCGAGAGACTCTCCCATAAACATGGAGTTGCCTCTGACAGCTTCTGGGAAGGAGCCCCAAGGGGGTAGCTTGGTGATTTACTGTACTAACAGCACTGCAGAACAGCTTTGGCACCAGAAGTTTCTAGGGCTTAATTACTGCCTTTAAAATTTAAGCCAGAGTTAGGCACTGAGCAGTACCCTGCAGAGGAGGGAAAAAAAGGCATAATTACATAGCAAAAAAAAAAAAAGACTTGTAAGATGAAGTTGGTGTTATTCTTTGTCGTAGGTCCTGTGGAGACACCAACCTAAATATTTCATCTTTCTTTCTATGGTTAATATTATCCATTCTTTGTATGGCCTCTATTATCTATACAAAGAGACCTGACCCCTTTGAATCCAACTGAAGTATTCTCTCCAGAGGTATTACAGGACTTTTACCTACTCCTTAAAAAAATCAGGATTTTTCTACTCCTTTCAGACAATCTCTGGCCAAGGACATAAAAATTCCAGTAGTCTCCAAAAAATGTTCATATACTTTTAATTCTCTGAACCACCCATACCCCCTTCTCTCCCATTTAACTGTTGAAAATATATTATATTTTAAGAACAGTTCAGGGCCTCCCTGGTGGCGCAGTGGTTGAGAGTCCGCCTGCCGATGCAGGGGATACGGGTTCGTGCCCCGGTCTGGGAGGATCCCATATGCCGCGGAGCGGCTGGGCCCGTGAGCCATGGCCGCTGGGCCTGCGCATCCGGAGCCTGTGCTCCGCAACGGGAGAGGCCACAACAGTGAGAGGCCCGCATACCGCAAAAAGAAGAAAAACAAAAAAAAAAAAAAAAAAAAGAACAGTTCAGAGTTCCAAAGACAAAACACAGAAAAAAACCCACAAATAATGCGGGGCTGCTAGCTATTTTAAGAAATAACAATTTGAGAAATACAGATTTTTCTCTAAGGGGAAAGCCTTTCTTCAAAGTGGGAAATCACTTTTCATTAAGAAGGAGTTGGTTAATACTCCCCAAAGTTCTTCATTTAATGGGGAAAGGATGCCTCTCATGTTCGCTTCAGTGCTCTGTTGATTGTGCTTTAAGAATTTAGCAGCTGTGCTGGGCTTCCCTGGTGGTGCAGTGGTTGAGAATCTGCCTGCCAATGCAGGGGACACAGGTTCGAGCCCTGGTCTGGGAAGATTCCACATGCCGCGGAGCAACTAGGCCTGTGAGCCACAACTACTGAGCCTGCGCGTCTGGAGCCTGTGCTCCAACAAGAAAGGCCGCAATAGTGAGAGGCCCACGCACCGCGATGAAGAGTGGCCCCCGCTTGCCGCAATTAGAGAAAGCCCTTGCACAGAAACGAAGACCCAACACAGCCAAAAATAAAATAAAATAAAATAATTTAGCAGCTGTGAACCTGAGGGCAATATTCCAAAAACCAGGCACTGATTGCCCGTGTCCTTGGGAGAGGTGGAAAACCTAAGTGAATGGGAGTTGAATTTTAAAGATGTCTAGGAATTCTGAAACGTATTTTGGGCAACTAGGCTAAACAGATCGGGTCATCTTTGGCATTTGGCAGCTAAGAGCTCTGCAGAGAGAAAACTACAGAAGAGGAAGGAGTGCTTCAACCCCTTTTACCTGCTGCACCCCATCTGCTGGGACTGCTAGTTCCTGAGCCATCCTTTGGCACTATTGGAGCTACTTATAATTCCCCAGTTGGATGTTGTTGCCACTGTCTTCTCTCTGACTGGCTATCGGATAAGAGCTCAAACATCACCTCCCCCAGGTAAGATTTCACTGACTTGCCCAGCTGGCCCCAGACACTCCTCCTCTCTGTTTCTTTGATTCCTCATTTATCTCCCTTGTAACACCGAAATCTCCATTCAGCTTCCTTCCCAAGGAGAGTGAATTCTAGAGATCTTGAAAGATGTCTTGATTTCTGTAGCCGCACAGCTTAGCACACACAGGTGCTCAGCAAATATTTACTGACAAACAAAACTCCTAGTCACAGGAGCTCTTTTACTATTGACCTAATTTCAAGGGCCACCATTCTGCAAGTGTAATATCAACTTTCCAGTGTTCCAGAGATATGCCTGTCAGAAAACAGCGAGTCATTTTAAAGTCTGTGTCTAGTGCGTGGATGGATGGTGACCTGAAATAGTTTCTCTTCCCAGAAGATAAAATAAAGGGAAATTAGGTGTGATTAGGAAAGATGCATCCCCACCCCTAATTACGTTAGTATGACATGAAACAGATAATAGGGAAATAATAACGTGGTTGGAAAAGTCTTGGCTAAGGAAGGACCAGCAGTGAGTGGGGCTTTGAAAGAGGAGGAGAAATGCATTGAACAGAACTGATGGTGCTATGTCACCAGCCTCTTCATCAGATTGAATGTGTGAGTCACGTGGCCCTTGGTGGGCTGGGGTCCTTTATCCCACCGAGTTCTCTGATCCTTCTAGCACACAGTGTCAGTTACATGCTCCAGGATTTACATCAGACTTGCCAGGAGCCAGAAATTGTTCTGTGAGATTGTGAAATAGAAAACTGAATTCCTGAGCATAAATAGCAGCGGATGATATTTGCTTTCTATTGTGTGTGGCTGGGAGGGCTCAAAAAAAATCGTTTTTCTAAAGCCTTGGTATCATTTTTGTTGTTAATTCACTTGTGATAGAAAGACTCAGGGAAATAATTAAGATCACTTACATATATGTTTCTAGCCAATCAGAAAGCACAGCAGTAAGGGACTAGGACACAGATGCAGCCCAGTTGGGACCTGTCTTGGTACCATCACTACTGGTTGACCTTGGGAATGACTCGTCACCTCTCTGGACTTTAATTCTGTCACCTGTAGAATGAAGAGTTTAAACTGGATGATATCTTCCTAGCTCTAAAATCCTGCAAGACGAAATCTCTTCTTCTTCTTTTTTTTTTTTTTTGAGTACCACACTGGAGTTTAATTGTATAAGTTTCATACACCAGTATAGCAACATCCATAAGTGAAAGTCTTTTCATAGAATTACAGCAAATATCTTCATAAGGGCCATACATATAATACATTTAAAGTATTAAAAGGTGCAGTTGAACTCAACAGCAAAATGTAAAAGCTATATCCTGTTAACACGCTTAATCTGAATTAACTTGAATCTTTCTATGATTTACCATTCAAGAAATTAGGATGGAATACATTCCTTGTCCAAAGCAGTTTGTTCATTTATAAAACTATAAGTTAATTAGGATCACTACCTGCTCAGTCAGATAGCAGAGGGCCCTTCTTCATCATGTTTATGCTGCCCCAGATATTTATAACGTCACCTTAAAAAAAACCCAACACTTTGTAAGGGCAAAGCTGAAAATTACCATTTTCTCTACTAAATAAATGCAATGTATGCAGAGCTTCTGGAAATAATTCAAAGGTTCAAATTCTTTTTTTTTTTTTTTTTTTTTTTTTGGTACACGGGCCTCTCACTGTTGTGGCCTCTCCTGTTGTGGAACACAGGCTCCGGATGCGCAGGCTCAACTGCCATGGCTCACGGGCCCAACTGCTTGGCGGCATGTGGGATCCTCCCAGACCGGGGCACGAACCCATGTCCCCTGCATTGGCAGGTGGACTCTCAACCACTGCGCCACCAGGGAAGCCCTCAAATTCTTAATGTGAAACCAAATAGAGAAAGATTCAGAAGCAGTAAATTTTTTCCACTTTAAGAAAATGATACCTAGGTATGACAGGGGATAATTCAAGTTCATAATTAATAAGTCACTGAAAAGACATTGCATTCATTCATGTATCATTAGGTTAGAAAAGATAAGAGGACATGCTCAAGTCACTTAACTGGCCAAGAGTCAACATTTTACTGATTTATTGTGTCCCAGACTATTACCATTTGAGTTGATACTCAACAAAAAATTTAAGTGTTCAATTATGCTAAACATAAAGCACCTGTGAGCAGTGGAAACCAAAACATTTTAAAGCTAAAAATAAACATGTTTAGACACTACTTCATTTGTTGTCAAAAACGGTGACTACTAATGCCAAATGATTAACTTTAAAATATAGTGCCAGATCCTCTCAAGGAAATGTAAAAATACTGCTATCATTGTTATTTTTCAATTTTATAGGAATTATACAGAAGTTAGAAATTTATGACTGTCAATATCATCTTTGGAGAGTTATAGTATAGTATATAGTTACAGATGGCTTTGTCTAGAAGACTGGAAAAGTGCTCATGGAATAAACACTATACTCTGATTGCCATAAATCAACAAAATGCCAACTGTGTCCTGTAGACATGGCAGAGAAAATGGCAATTTTGAAGAAGGAGCACTTCTAAAGACTTTCTCTTGGAGGCAGCCAGAGTTTTTTTTCACATTACTAAAAGACTAAGTATGTGTTTATGATTACTTTAATTCCTACAACCAAACTTCCACTTAGGTATAGTTCTGTATTCCCACAGTATTTTCCTTCTGTCCGCCAAGCTGGCTTCGGTACTCCATGGTCCACTGTATCTTTTGGTCTTCCCCCTTTATAGCAGCAGCCTGGTGGTGCTATCCGTTGAGCAGGTAGACCACTAATTCATAGGTGACCATCATAATGGCTGTGTTTGGAATCTGTCTCACCAGATGAGCTGTCAGACCACAGTAAAGAGACCCTGATGGCACAGTGGTTGAGAGTCCACCTGCCGATGCAGGGGACATGGGTTCGTGCCCCGGTCCAGGAGGATCCCACATGCCGTGGAGCAGCTGGGCCCGTGAGTCATGGCCGCTGAGCCTGTGCGTCTGGAGCCTGTGCTCCGCGACGGGAGAGGCCACAGCAGTGAGAGGGCCGCGTACCACACACACACACACACACACACACAAAGAGACAGACCCGTAGCCTTCTTCTTTTTTTTTTTTTTTTTTTTTTTTTTTTCTTTTTGCGGTATGTGGGCCTCTCACTGTTGTGGCCTCTCCCATTGCGGAGCACAGGCTCCGGATGCGCAGGCCCAGCGGCCATGGCTCACGGGCCCAGCCGCTCCGCGGCATATGGGATCCTCCCAGACCGGGGCACGAACCCGTATCCCCTGCATCGGCAGGTGGACTCTTAACCACTGCGCCACCAGGGAGGCCCCGTAGCCTTCTTCTTGAACAAGCAAAAGCAGTGTCTGAAAAAAGGATCTAATTTTTTTCCCTCTTCACGCAGTCTTGTTCTTACAACTTCATGTGGATATGCTATAGTGTGGCACACATTTTTGAGGTGACGGCAGCTAGCATCATTCCCACAAAATCTGATGCTTCTTTTACAGACTCTTCTTCATTCTCCATCATAGAAGCAATCTTATATTCCAGTAGTTTTTACTTGATACTTTCATAAATAACAAAATGGATAACAGTCTCTGATATGCCAGCACATGAAGCAGGCATGCCCCTATAAAATCCTCTAAGTCCATCTGTCTGATACACTTTACAGACACACTCAAAAGTGCCCATTCGCTTTTCCCCACGGCTCCTTGCATCAAGCTGTCACCGAGTCTTTATCAGCCAAATGGGGTTGGTCGCTGTGATTGCGGTAAAACGAGGTGTAAGTCAGTCCATATTTCTACAGGAAGTGACCTGCGGAGGGGGAGCATGAGATGACACAATCTCACTCTTTTCTCGGGAGAAATGTGCAGTAAATGCCTGCCATTGCAGCTGAAATCGTGTACCTGGGTAGAATCAGGATCAAATAAACCATTCAAATCTTCCGTGCAGTTTGAATAAGCAGCGAAGTACTGGAAGGGGCCACCCCCAGCAAATTGCGGCCTAATCCTCTAAACAGAGAACGAGGCCCTTCTTTTTCCAAGATCACCTTTAGACAACGGAGAGGTCCGGGAGACACTACTCGATGGACACTGGCTCCAGCCATGGTGTTCAGCTGAACTTCAGAGATGTGAAGTGTCACAGAAGATGACTGCAGCTGTGGTTGTTTTTTTTGTTTGTTTGTTTTTTTGTTTTTTTTTTGCGGTACGCAGGCCTCTCACTGTTGTGGCTTCTCCCGTTGCGGAGCACAGGCTCCGGACGCGCAGGCCCTGCGGCCGTGGCTCACGGGCCCAGCCACTCCGCGGCATGTGGGATCTTCCCAGACCGGGGCTCGAACCCGTGTCCCCTGCATCGGCAGGAGGACTCTCAACCACTGCGCCACCAGGGAAGCCCTGCAGCCGTGTTTTTACAACTTCCAGTGGACATGTCAGAATACCTCCCACTGTGCCACCACATCCTCCCGCGGCAAACAGACGCGCCCGCGTGGCCCTCTGGCTCATTCTCCCTCCCGCGTGTCCTCCGGGCGCTGAGGCGGGACCGTAGCTTCCGCCCCGGCCCAGGACTGGAGCCGCTCGGCGCCCCCGTGACGGCAACGGGAACTGACGGAGACGCGGCTGCAGAAGGCGACCTGAGGCGCCCTCCCCGCGGCGCTGCAGTCACGCCGCCTCCCACTCCGGCTCGGTTTTCATCACCCGCGCTGGAGGGCAACGCCGAAGTCTCTTCGTAATAGTGTTTTCAGCACTTTTATAGAGTATTTGTGTTTTACCCTCTAAGAATCATCTATTATATATTGCAAACGTGTAGGTGGTTAATAAATAGTAAGTTATCGGGCTTCCCTGGTGGCACAGTGGTTGAGAGTCCGCCTGCCGATGCAGGGGACACGGGTTCGTGCCCCGGTCCGGGAAGATCCCACATGCCACGGAGTGGCTGGGCCCATGAGCCATGGCCACTGAGCCTGTGCATCCGGAGCCTGTGCTCCGCAGCGGGAGAGGCCACAACAGTGAGAGGCCCGCATACCAAAAAAAAAAAAAAAAAAAAAAAGTAAGTTATCGACTTTTAACTCTAAGTTTTAGGAAGTGAGGTTTCTACCCTAGATATACTTACATGTAATCTGTTTGCTAATGAAATAAAGGAAGGAGGTGGGCACTGAATGAAGTATACCACATGTCCATTCTTTGTTTCTTTAAGATGAATTGGGAGATTGGGATTGACATATATACACTATTGATACTATGTATAAATTAGATAACTACCGTATAGCACAGAGAACTCTACTCAGTGTTCTGTGGTGACCTAAATGGGAAGGAAATCCAAAAAAGAGGGGATATATGTATACGTATAGCGGATTTCACTTTGCTGTACAGTAGAAACTAACACAACATTGTAAAGCAAGTATACTCCAATAAAAATGAAAAAAAATAAAGACATGAATAGTTCAGCTCACTGAATAAATCTTTACCCTGAGAAAAATCTTTAGTAGGGAATTTTCAGGAAGTGCAGACTCTAGGGCACTGGAACCACTCCCTCTAATTATTTTCAAAACCACTGTAAACAAAATACTCTTGATTTGGAAATGATTCCCATTTCCTGGGGCTTTGTGTTCATGGCAATCAGTTAAAAAGTGAACGATGTAAATACACTGCGTTTTTGCTCCATCGTTTATGCATTTGAACATATATGTGACCGCAGATTGGAAATCATTGAATGAGTGGGTGCCATCAGTAAAAAGCATAGAAGATTATTTGTCAGTATCAAAATGAATGAGCAATGACGAGCAGGGACTTTTTATAGGTGAGCAAATGGATTTTTAAAAAAAAGCTTGTATTTTATTATAAAGTGAATGGATGGGGTGGGGGGAGAGTTAGGATTTCTGACCATCTAATCAGATCTTCAGCCCTAAAACATAAACCCCCGGTCAGATCTGAGCTGGTGTCTCTGAGTCCATGTGCAGAACTGAAAAGCTCTCTGCCCCACATCCTGGGCTGCACTGGAGGAATTTTAGTTTAGTGGAAAAAGTGAATGATTGGAAATAGGCTTCTACAAACTTTTATTGTTCTGTGGGTAAACAGAGATAATCGGTCTTCAAAGGTCTTTTTGCCAGCCGGGAACTCAATTATAGTGTAGCTATAATTCCAGAAGTCTCTGCCCTGCACCTACATATTATTCTCTGCACAGATCTTTAACAGCTATTCATTAGTTCAAGAGACCTTTGCTGTTATATGAATCACTTTTTGGTGGGTACCGAGAAAGGTATTCATTCTACACAGCTGCTACTTTATTGCAACCCTTCCATGCTTCATTTAAATTACACTCTGACCTTTTGAAAATGGGACAGAGATTTCAAAAGTTTATTGGATATTCTCTGAAAAGCTGTTACGCTGTTTTGCTTCTTGATTTATAAGGTGTTCTTATTCTAAAATGCAGAAACTCACGCTTTAAATGTAGATACTCACACTTAAAAAGGAGATTAGCTATAAATAAACACCACACACACACAATACCTTCAAGGGAAAGGAAGATAAAACCATCTGTGATGGCTTCGTGTGGGCAAGAAAAGCCGACAGAAGGGACCTGGGGTGGAGGGTTTATTCCATAAGAGGTAGAAGAGAGACAGCAAGTCAGAGGGAGACCCCTTCTACACAGACCGTTCTTGGCTATCATTTTAAACAGAGGAGTAATGATCCTTGGATTCTAGAGAAGTCTCGGGGTGTAACGGAAAGAATATTATCATCAAACGACAATGTCTAGAGTACAGATATGATGCACAGAGAAAGGGTGAGATCAGTGTTGACTGGAGTTCTGAGGGGCCGGGGGGGAGCCTTTCAATGGGCAGTGGGCAAATACGGAGGGAGGGCATAAGCAAGTCATTAGCATATGGGAAGAAATGTTTTAATGCTATTTATACCAAAAAAGATATGAAAGAAATGAATCTTTGGAGAATGTTTAATGTACACATTTACATTTGATCTGCAGGTCAGGTGGTCATGTGGCTTGATGGTTTCTGAGTTAAGACCAGGCATTCTGCTGGGTCTTATTCTTCCTTTTGCTTCCTTTCTGCATGTTGAGGAGTCATCAGCTGATTCATGCCTGGGAAAGTGGTTTTATGCATTTACACATTTTAAATATGTACACACTGCTATTTTTAAGATGGATAACCAACAAGGACTTACTGTATAGCACAGGGAACTTTGCTCAAAGTTATGTGGCAGCCTGGATGGGAGGGGAGTTTGGGGCAGAATGGATACATGTTTATGTATGGCTGAGTCCCTTTACTGTGCACCTGAAACTATCACAACATTGTTAATTGGCTATACCCCAGTATAAAATAAAAAGTTTTTAAAAAGTAGTAGAATATTTAACATACTTCGTAAAGATAAGGAGTGACTGTGAATATCTTTTCTACCACCCAGAGGTTTGCTGCTTATTTTGTGGAAAACTTAAAACAGTTGGGAACGGAAAGATGAATTGCACGTTTTTTTGTTTGTTTGTTTGTTTTTTGCAAAAAGACAAGAGCTTCGAGTTGTGGGCATTTCCTATGGTGAAAAGTGGCTGTCAGAGTGTGCTACCTAGCAATAATAGATGCACTTAATCCATCCTTCTGTGGCCAATGCAACTTAACATTGGAAAAAAAATAAGGGCTTTTGTCTAATGATTAATGACATTGAGCATCCTTTCATGTGTTCCTTGGCCATCTGTATGTCTTCTTTGGAGAAATGTCTATTTAGGTCTTCCGCCCATTTTTGGATTGGATTGTTTGTTTTTTTGATATTGAGCCGCATGAGCTGCTTGTATATTTTGGAGATTATCCTTTGTCAGTTGCTTCATTTGCAAATATTTTCTCCCATTCTAAGGGTTGTCTTTTCGTTGGTGGGAACGTAAATTGATACAGCCACTATGGAGAACAGTATGGAGGTTCCTTAAAAAACTAAAAATAGAACTACCATACGACCCAGCAACCCCACTACTGGGCATATACCCTGAGAAAACCATAATTCAAAAAGAGTCATGTACCACAATGTTTATTGCAGCTCTATTTACGATAGCCAGGACATGGAAGCAACCTAAGTGTCCATCAACAGATGTATGGATAAAGAAGATGTGGCACATATATACAATGGAATATTACTCAGCCATAAAAAGAAATGAAATTGAGTTATTTGCAGTGAGATGGATGGACCTAGAGTCTGTCCTACAGAGTGAAGTAAGTCAGAAAGAGAAAAAGACCATATGCTAACACATATATATGGAATCTAAAAAACAACAACAAAAAAATGGTTCTGATGAACCTAGAGTCAGGATAGGAATAAAGATGCGTACGTAGAGAATGGACTTGAGGATACGGGGAGGGGGAAGGGTAAGCTGGGATAAAGCGAGAGAGTAGCATTGACATATATACACTACCAAATGTAAAATAGATAGCTAGTGGGAAGCAGCTGCATTGCACAGGGAGATCAGCTCAGTGCTTTGTGACCAACTAGAGGGGTGGGATGGGGGGTTGGGAGGGAGACACAAGAGGGAGGGGATATGGGGATATATGTATATGTATAGCTGATTCACTTTGTTATACAGCAGAAAGTAACACAACATTGTAAAGCAATTATATTCCAATAAAGACATTAAAAAAAAAGAGCTTTTGGAAAGAAGCTAGTGCTATGGAGAAAGCATTTTGAACATGGGTCTTGGGAAATGTTACTATCATTATGTGACTTTTCTGAGGAAAATGGTTTAAATGAATCACTTACAGAGACTTTCATATTTTTATACTTAAAAAACTTGGAAACAATGTTTAAACAGAAGAGTTTCAGAGCATTTTGAGCCAATTTGTTGAAAATAAAAAAATGTAGCACCTTCCGGTTAGTAAATGAAAACATTTGCAAAGAGAGAAATGTATTAGCTGAATTTCAACAAATTTTTGTGTGCTTGAAGGAAGGGACTGAAAACAGAAGATTCAGGGAACAAAAAATGACTTCCTCCACCTGGGTTACAACAGCCATTAAGACTGCATTGGGGAATAGGCTGAATTTAGTAAATTGTAAATTTTGTAAATTGAATTACAATAAACTGTAGGTTGTTCAATCACAAATGTTTAATCAAAATTTTCAAAAATAATGATGTTCAATTACATTATGGTCCCTAGAATATTAATAATAATTGCTTATAAAGACCACAATTTTGTACCTTCAACAAATAATCCATTATTAAATTTTAGTTCATCCTTTGCAAACTTGTATCTGTATCTATTTTGTAATATACATGGGATATTTACAAGTCAATACATGTATTTACATGGGACAATATACATGTAACATGTGTATGATATATATGAGGATAGTACAACATGTATACACATATATTTTATAAGTAACTTGTATATGTGCATATCTTTATAATTTACAAGGAAAATATATACATACTTTGAGAGTATGTGCTCGAAACCATTTTTTTGTTCAACGTTTAGAGACCATGGGTATAGAGGAAAGAATATTTATGGCGGATTTAGAAGACCCAAGTCCTAGTTCAAGTTCTGCCCTTAATACGTGGTACCTCATACAAGTCAGAGCTGATGGGTGAAGAGCAGAGCTGTCCTGCAGAGTTTGAGAGGACTGGGGTAAATATGATTATGTGTGTTCATTGCCTGGCATAAAGCAGACTAGAGCCTCTGTAACTCGTGGTGGCCAATGGAGGGGACACTGAGACCACTTGGCCCATCACTTAATTATCCAGGTGAGGACATGGCAGGAAGAGGGAAGGATGGATTTGCTCCATCTCTTAGGGCAAGTGCTGGCAGGGCCACCACTGAACTCCACCTGTGAGCTCTTTTGAGATTTCATGTTAGTCCTGGTGACAACTTCTAATGATGAATTTCTTATAACAACATTTCCTCCAAGGGTCGGCTCTTACGGTAACACAGAGGAGGGCTATGAAAGCTATATGTAAACTTACCATCTATATGAGTTAGCTTTTCATATTAAAAGACCACCAGGTTGACATTTCTTGATTTTAATTTCTTCTTCCCACCACCTTTAATTCCCCAGGATGGAAGCATTCTGGGGAGACCAGAAGAACAAATGGTGGGACCTCCAAAGTTCTGGCAGGCTCCAGACAGTATCAGAAACTAGGAAGAGAGTGAGGCATGTGCTTATTGATTAGAAAGGGCCAGGGCTAAAGATAAGACTAGTTTGAATCAGTGACTCTGAACTTTTGGGGTGTCTTCTGTTCCTCTGAGAATCTGATGAAATATATGGGTCATGTCCCTAGAAGACACACATATGAACGTGCACATGATATTTTACATAAGATTCCAGGAAATCACGCAACTTCTGGAGTCTACCCATTGACCTCATTTTCTGTAAGTTCCAGCTCTGATACTCTGTCCATTTATAAATATTGAGAAGAGGAAATTCCTTTCCTAAGGTTTGACTGTTCACACCCTCATGCCAACATCACCCATTTGTACATGTTCCTCCTTTAATTAGGTTTGGTGGCCTTGGTGATAAAATCAAATGTGTTTCAAAGGTGTTCTTAATTTCTACCTGGATCAATTCATCCCGCCAACACCTGGGCAAGGGTTTCTGAAAGCATATGGCGCTCACATTAGCATTTCTACTTTATTACTCCTTTATGCAATCTTTTTTAAAAATGTATTTTATTTTTTATTTATTTTTTTTTTTTGCGGTATGCGGGCCTCTCACTGTTGTGGCCTCTCCCGTTGCAGAGCATAGGCTCCGGACGCACAGGCTCAGTGGCCATGGCTCACAGGCCCAGCCGCTCCACGGCATGTGGGATCTTCCCAGACCGGGGCACGAACCCGTGTCCCCTGCATCGGCAGGCAGACTCTCAACCACTGCGCCACCAGGGAAGCCCTAAAAATGTATTTTATTGAAGTGTAGTTGATTTACAATGCTGTGTTTCCTTTCCGCAATCTTGATCATGACTCTTCCAAAATGTTTCCTTCTTGAAATCTGGCAATGAGACTTCTTTGTCAAATTTGGTGTAATTGAAGCAGGGAACATCACTTCAGAGTACACCTGTTCAGAAAGACACGTGGTGTTGAAATTTTTTTATAACTAATGGAAGAGGTTTAACATTTATGCACTGCTTACCCCGTACCAGACCCTGTGCTAGGGGTGTCTGTTGAATCCCATCATTATTTCTTGTAATGTGACTATTAGGTTTGATGTTACTGCTTTTATTTTAGAGATGCAGAAATTAAAGAGAATTTGAGTAATTAAGGAGCAAATTAGATGCTCAGACTCCTAGATTACAATTCTAGAATTACCCCTCTCAGTGTAGTTCTGATAGGACTTCAAACCCATCACTGAACCTTCTCTTTGCGTTTCTCCATCTGTAAATTTTGTCTGTCTGCCACTGACTTTGTATACTTACACAGATGAGTGATTAAAGAGAGGAGGTTTTGACTTTGGCAATACCATCTGTTATTCTGACACAGATCTGAGTTTTACTTATTAGTCAGCAAAATTTTTCTCCAGTCCCTCAGCCTCCAACTGAAGTTTTAGGCGTGATGCCCTTCCCAGAAGGGAACATTTGTAGCCCTGAGGAAGTCTAATTGGAACCAGCCCCCAAAGTCATGGAAAAGCCATTCCTGCTCCACATCCGAAGAAGGAAGTCAACGTGAAAAACCCATTTAGAGAAGGGTCTGCCAGTTTATTTGGAAACTTCAGAGGGCTGTGTGGTCTGTCTGGAGTGTGGTCAGCTAACAGCACAAAACCCTTAAAATTGCTCTGTCGTCGGCCAACAAAGCTGAGGGAAAACAGTAAACATGTCTTAACTTCAAACTTATGCTGGCAAGTTTTAGTCATTTCATTATTAGTGAAAGAAAGGTTATGTGCGTTTATATGCATGTGTTTCTCTGCTTATGAACCTTGGAAGTAGAGACTATAAGTTAATGAAAATTCTCAAGTCTCTATATGATGAATATAACGCGTTGATAGAGACGGTGTTGACAGTGATGATACATATGCTCTTAAAGAGAATTTTTGGATAGCACTACTGTACTACAAGCCCATGGTGGCCGTATATGAAGACAATGATAGAACCCCCTGCCACAGGGTCTTTGCACATGCTAGTCTCTCCTTCTGGAACATCTACCCTCAGCTTTCTTTCCATGGTTAGTCCTGATGCAGCCTTCTGATCTTAGCTCAAAGGCCATGTTCCAGCCCACTGAGACTAGATCAGATACCTCTGTAATAAGTTCTCCTTGTTCATTGTTATTTTCTTTTAAAATGCTTAATTAGTAGTTATATCTTGGTTGATTTAACAATTTGATTATTTGCCTTAGGCTGTAAGTTGTATAAGAGGACAGTTGTTACTAGTACATACAGTTACTTAATAAATGTTTGTTAAAGGAATGAATGAATGAAGAAAGAATACATGTGACTTGACCAAGCACAAGTTTTCCTAAGGAAGTGAAACAACAGAGATTAAAGAGAAGACATGACTTAGATGATTCGGTGAACAGATAATCGAGGGCACCAAGATATTGGAAACAGCTTCCCTCCTGCATATCCATTATTAATCATTATGGCTTCCACAGCTATGTTTGTGGTTTTTGTTGATCATGATCAAGATTTGCCCCCCTTCTTCTCCAGGCCTGCTTCATTGGTTCTTCCCTTGAGTCTTTGGGCCCCTCATTCTCTATGAATAAAGTACCTTGCATCTTCAATCTCTTCCCATCCACCTAATGGAGAATATGATGGTCTGTAGGAGAGCATAGCCTTGAGGAAAGAAGACCTGGGTTTGGATGTCAGGCTCTATGACTTGGGCACACAGTTCTCTATTTACTTTTCTCCATCTGTAAAATGGACCTTTATTAGATAGCTATTGGTGCAATAATGCTATGTAACAAACATCCCCAAACAAATATTTTTCTTTCTCTAGGGTCTGTGGATTGGCTATGGTTTGGTGAATCTCAGCTGGGCTTGGCTCTGGGCTGAATGTTGAGTTCATATCTTTTCCACGTGTCTCACTGGGGCCATGGCTGGGGGGCAGGAAGTATTCAGGGCATGCCTTCCTCTGGATGGACAACAGGACTGTAAGAAAGTGGGAGGGATACCCATGGCTCCTGATGGCCTCTACTTGGAAATGGCACAGTTACTTAAGCCCACATTCCATCAGTCAAAGCAAGTCTCAGAGCCAAAGCCAACATCAAACAGGAGAGCAGTTCACACCTTCCACCATGGGAGCTGCTGCAGAGTCACATGGAAAATATAATTTTATAATACGGAGGAAGCGAAGAATTGAAAACAATGTAACCTACCATGGCAATCTACACATATGTGGGAGGGTCAAATAGGGATCCTGTGAATGGGTTAAAACATCTGTTTTTATTGCTATTGTGAAAATTACCTACATTTGTCTTTCCTCTAATGAAACGTTCCTTGAAGTATGTCAAAGTGGGTGCCCTGTCTGTGCTGTTGGTACTTGACCTCACGTTTGGTCTTGAACCCCTACTTGAATGTTCTTCATGGCCCATTGAATTGAGCACCTCTTCCTTGGCTGAGCATTCACAACTCTTCACAACATAAAGTCAACATAAAGTTTCAAACCTTATCTAACTCCAATATGTACATGTTAAGCCTGACAGACTGGACTACTCAATGTTCCTGAAAACTCTGTGTCACCCTGGAGTCGTGTACACAGATCTTTCTTCCCAGAAGACCCTCTGTGGTACCCTCTCCTATTTGTCTGAAATGCTTACCATCCCTCTCTACCAGGCCTATCCCTCCATGGCCTTCCTGCCATTTTTCTCATCCACTGACATCAGTGTTGGCCACATGACTTGTTCTGGCTATTGAACCGTGAGGTTGATAGAGCAGAGGCTCTCAGAGCCATCACAGGGTTCCCCTGATGGTGTTTGCTCTTTGCCATGAGAGCAGCATGCCTCAAACAGTAGCTACTCTTCCAACTGAGTCCTGGAGTCAAGAAGACGTACAAAAGAGTGAGTCAAAGCCAACCCACACCTGACACGTCACCTGAGTGAGAAATAAACCCTTGTGATGACAGTCCATGGATAGCTGGGGGCTGGTTGTTACTGCAGCATGACTTAACATCAGACTACTGATGAACCCTCCCACCAATGTGGCAGGACAGAAAGAACAGGGGCTTTAAAATCAGACAGACCTGCATTCAAATCTTGTTGGCATCCATCACTTCCGTATGAAAGAAAATTCGTTGACCCCTGTGACCCTCAGCTTCCACATTTTTAAGATGAGGACTAGCATATCAACCCTCAAGAATGCTGTGGGCTTAGTGATGGTTTAGGTAAAGTATCTGTGGTGGAGAAACCCCTCTTGTAGAGAAGGTCTTCAGTTACAGTAGTTCTAATTGTTTTTATTGTTAATGTTACACTTGTTGAAATGCCACTTATTTTCTCAAGGATTGGATATTTGTCGTATCACAAAGGTTTGTTTCTCTGAATGTCTCAAACAAAATAAATCAACACCCCACCCCCACCCCACCACCAAGAAGACTTCCCAGAGAAGTACTTCTCAAAGAACCTTCTAGACTTCCCATTAGGGAGCATCATCAGGCACTGCACTTTGTTGTCCCCTAGAGGTGTTGGCTGGGAAGACCCACCATAGAGATCACAGAAGCAACGGATTCCTACAAGAAGCAGCTGTCACGCCATGAAAAATGGAAGCTATTATAAATATAACTGTAACAAAAGCTACCATTTATTGAGTGTCATGCATCAGGTGCTACGCATAACTTTATGAATCAGGGTCTACTGCATACTAATTTTACAGTTCGGAAAAGGAAGGTACAGAATAGTTAAATCACTCGCCCTAGAAGATGCAGCTATTATGAGATAGAGACTTCCCTCAAACCTGGGGCAGACTGATTCTATAAAACCCCCGTCTTCACCACTACACTGTATTGATCTTACAAGCTTATGCTCCTATGCTTGCAAAATCTGCTCAAAAGACACTACTGCCAGCCACAAATAAAAAACAAAAGTTCTTTGCCCCTACTTTGTTCTTTCTCTTGGTGAACAAATAACTCTTCTAAAGGCCAGTGGGGATTTTATGTTGCAGAGACAGGGAAAAACCACATTGCTTCATTCTAAAAGAAAAAAATAACAATAAAACCAGAGTCTGCCCTGGCTTAGGTTAAAGACCAGGTTTATTAGACGCCGTCTTCTCTCACGGCCGAGGTGGCCGCTCCAGTAATTATTTTGAAAGGCGAGTAGTCACACCCCTGTATGACTCAGAATGAACCTGGGATCAGGGTGCCCCTTGGCCATTCTGTTACCATAATGATTTCAGCATTTATGAAAGAGACTAATGACTGAAATTGCTATCAATATTTGCAGCAGAGAGACAGCAAGTTGGAAATTGGATTTTCCTCTCTTCTTGCTAATGAGTTCTTTTCTCAAGGTGCCGACGCTTGGAGTGGGAAGGGAAATTGGTAATTCTTTTTCTGTGTTGTATTCTTACTCATGCCTGTGCTGAAATGCCGGCAACACACCTGTGACAGTGGAAGGCTATGTGAAACCATAAAAGTATTGTCAGAGGAAATGGCTTAGCTGGGGACACCTCAACCCACTTAAGAAGTGGAACTTTAATTGCACAAAACATGAAGGGTTTTCAAGTGGGTGTACAGTTTCAACTACTTCTACCTCAGGAGTTTCAGTGACCAGAGTAAAGTAAGTCTTGATTTGTTTGTTTCGTTTTGATGGTATTCTCAGGAGAGGTTGCCAAACAACGGATGTCAGATGGATCTGGAAGAGTTGTTTCTAGTGGTACCTTTTCTTTAGGTGTCTACTGGCAAGGCATAGAGGCCCTCTTTGCACATGGGAACTTGATGGACACATGTAGTTCTTGTTCAATTACAAAGGTACATCGACTGTTGGAAAAAACCCTTGGTTTCCATAAACAAAACCCAGAGCAGCACTCAGAATTCACTCCAGCCTTTCGTGAAAGCGTTCCTCTAAGTCTGGATGGAGGTAAAGCGTGAGTCATCAGAAATTTTCAGTGTGGCTGACTTCTTGCAACAAAGTGTGTGATGAGAAGTTAGCATTTTCTTGGCCAGATCCTCCAACACTTCACTCTAGGGGTCTCTGGTGACCAGCCCCAACCTTTCAGCCTGACAGTTTCCTTGAAGGAGATGAGGTATACTGGTGACAACGTTGATAAGGGTCCAATCCAGAAATGTTTCAGACTCAACCAAGGTAACTGTAGGCTCATTTTCAGAAATGACAATGTTTCTGACAATACAGGGGTTACAGATAATTGTGGAAAGCAGTGATTTCCACGGGAGAGATCTGAAGGGTAAAGCAAGGAGCATTCCAAAGCCATTTTGGAATAGCTATGTGATCAGTGTCCAGCTAAATCAGTGTTTTGAAGTTAAAAAAAAAAGAGAGGAAAAAGAAAAATCACTCCTAACCACCCCCACCCACATTTTGGTCTATTTCCTTCCATTCTCTTTGGTTTTTTGCCCCATGCATATTTTTCTTCACCTTAGTCATAATGGCTTTGTTTGCCAGTAGTTAACTCACTGGCTGCACATGCCTTAAACAAGGCAGAAGGACTGGCAGCTGCTTTGATGAAATTGTCCAAGAATGTCCCTCTGAAGCCCTATAGAACCATACTCTCTTATGAAAAACAACAACAAAACAATCCAAATAGGCAGTTGAGGGAAAAATGAAAACTGGAGATTGTTCAGATTACGTGCTGCTGGTTAACTCCTTGTTCTTAACTTTTCTCACCTTTCTGAATTACTTTGGGTCTATTTTCTCAATTATATCAAATAGTAAATAATTCTGAGGTTAATGAGCCTTTGATCACCTAGAATATAAATTCCTTCATGATATAAAATGATTTTCAGGAAGAAATACAAATAGGCAAAATTGGGCTTCATCTGTGCATGTTTTAGAACCTACATTTTTGCATCATCTCAGAGCCTGTTTATGTGAGATTCTAGCCTATATATAGCATTGTTGGTCCTAAGTCTGGGGCCGTGAGCCTCTGGCAGCTCACGACAAATTTTCACTGGTCAGTAGCAAAATGAGAAGAGAAAAATATGAGCTTTTCATCAGGCTAAATTCATTCAATTTAAGGAATTGCTCTTTATTCCTAGATTACGCTCTCCTGTCCTATTCAATGATGGGGTTTTGTTTTTTGTTTTATTTTATTTAAAAAAATTTTTATTTGAGTATAGTTGCTTTACAATGTTGTGTTGGTTTCCGCTTTACAGCAAAGTGAATCTGTTATACATATACATATATCCCCTTTTTTTTAGATTTCCTTCCCATTTAGGTCACCACAGAGCACTGAGTTCCCTGTACAGTAGGTTCTCATTATTTATCTACTTTATACATAGTAGTGTATATATGTCAATCCCAACCTCCCAATTCATCCCACCCCCCTTCCCCCCTTGGTATCCATAAGTTTGTTCTCTACTTTGTTTTTAATGTATTTATTTGACCAAAGCATAGACTAGTCAATCCTACAATAATATTCCAGATTTAAAATTTTAGCCTTGGGCTTCCCTGGTGGCGCAGTGGTTGAGAGTCCGCCTGCCGATGCAGGGGACACGGGTTTGTGCCCCGGTCCAGGGGGATCCCACATGCCGTGGAGCAGCTAGGTCCGTGAGCCATGGCCACTGAGCCTGTGCGTCCGGAGCCTGTGCTCCGCAACGGGAGAGGCCACAACGGTGAGAGGCCCGCATATCGAAAAAAAAAATTTATCCTTGATGAAAGCCTACAGTCTAGGGACCTCTGTCTGCTGCCCTCACGAGCTCTCTGCATACACAAGGTCTGGAGGGGTGGAGAATAAGAAGGTCGCAGCAACAACCATGGTGACCAAACAACAGCTAACACTGTAGAGGTGCTTACTGTGTGTCAGGCACTGCTCTGAGTGCTTTACACTTTACAGATCAGGTCAGTTAATTAATCAGGTCATCAATCAGGTCATTTAATCCCCCCCAAATCCTCTGAGGTGGGTGCAAATAAGCATTCGCATTTTCCAAAGGAGGAAACTGAAGTCTAGAGCTCTAGAACTCTGAAACTCCTGTGTTCTAGAAACAATTCTGTGACCTACTTTGGTTTTGAATCAAATTCCACAACTCATGACTGGAACTCAATTTATAGGACTAAGCAGGATATTAACATTGTCTGCTTCCCATCTACCACCTGGTTCTCCTCTAAGAAGCCTTCAGTGGCTAGTCCTTGCTATTACTTACTAAGCAAGCTTTTTATTCAGATTTGATTCCACTTGGTTTAGGCTACAGGGACTATCCATGGTCTTCAGAAATAGCTCATTCTGTCATCTCTATGCTAACAACCAAGCAACACGGTCCACGCAAAGATTCGTCTGGCAAGCCAGAGGACTTGTATGCATTGTGTTGAGGTTGAGAAATGAGGCCTTTCATTTACTTCTCCATCCTGGTTACTTATGGCAAGTAGATTTCCCTGTGTGGAAATTCGTTTCAATATTTATTTAGCACTTGACACTGTATTACTGTGTTCAGAAATCTGCAAAGTGTACTTTTCCTCCTTTTTCCCTGTATGTGAGCAGGGAGCTCAGCCTCTGCACACATCAATGAAAAGAAATCCTCCCAAATATATATATTTACATACACACATATATATATGTTTACATACATATATATATATATATTTTTCACTGTGCCGTGAGGCATGTGGGATAGTAGTTCCCTGACTGGGGATTGAACCCATGTCCCTAGCATTGGAAGTGTGGAGTCTTAACCACTGGACCATCAGGGAAGTCCCCCAAGCGTATATTTTTAAAAACTTCAGGTATTTTTGAAATAATATTGAACCTCAACGAAAACTTTGTCTATAAATTTGTATGGTATGGACTTTTTTTTCCTCTCGACAGTCTGTTCCCAATGTACTTAGAGTGTATGAGAACCAGGGCTGGTCATCATCAGAGTGAGTGGGTATTTCTTTCTCTCTTCAAGGTGCAGTAAAATGTTGTTCTCCAAACACTAGCCATGGCCTAGAATTCTGGGGATTGGGTGGGGGGAGCCACCCACTCTTGAGCCATCACAATAGCCATTTTTGTTATTGTTTTCTTCAAAATAAATCTCTGGCTCAAGTTACACCCCTGGGACCCTTGCCTTGTATTGAGCAGGTAACACAAATAAAATGCAAACCTGTCTGTTCAGAAGAGGTTGACCCCCTGGTTACAGTGAAGGCATTGATGGTGTTCAATGCAAGACAGTTTCTTGGTCTATATATTTTCATGTGATTGTGAATAGCTCGTTTACTATTAAATCCTTAGTGTTCATTGTTCTTTACAGGGAGAGTTCAACAAGAATAAACATTATCGCACTGTATGTTCTGATTTATTTTTCTTAGTCATGTTGATTTAAAATACTCTATTAGGGGCTTCCCTGGTGGCGCAGTGGTTGAGAGTCCGCCTGCCGATGCAGGGGACACGGGTTCGTGCCCCGATCCCAGAAGATCCCACATGCCGTGGAGCGGCTGGGCCCGCGAGCCATGGCCGCGGAGCCTGTGTGTCCGGAGCCTGTGCTCCGCAACGGGAGAGGCCACAGCAGTGAGAGGCCCGCGTACAGCAAAAAAATAAAAAAATAAAAAATAAATAAAAAAAAAAATACTCTATTCCATTGTCCCCAAAGTACTCTGAACTTAGGAAACCACCTATCCTGATGTTGGGTTTTGAAAATATAGAAGCCACAGTCAATCACTAAGAAAAGTGTATACGGTTTCCTGTGAAAAAGGGACTTCAGGTTAAAGCTAGTTCTGTACTTGCCTATATCTCTAGACTGATATATAAAGTATGATCCCTTACATTGACTGAGGATTTATGGGTGCCAGTAATTGTGCTAAGCATTTTGACCATCTTTATCTTCATTTGATTCCCTACAAGATTGGTACTGTTATCTCCCCTGCTTTACAGATGAGAAAACACAGTGGGAGATGTTAAATCCCTCACCCAGAGTCACACAGCTGAATAGTAGTGGAGCCTTGCTATGAATTTCAGAGCCCTTGATCTTAACCACTTTGCCAAACTGCATTTCTACAAGAACGTGGATAGACTAACATCTCTTTTATTGTTTTCAATTTCTGAATTTAAGAGATTCTTTTCTTCCCCTTCCTTGCAAATCAGATCTTTCTCCTCCTAGAAACTACCATCTTGCTCACAAGACAGGCTGTGACTTGCAACCCTGCCAGCATCCACTAGAATGTCCTACCTGTTGTTTGGTGTCCCCATGTGTGGCCCCATTTCTCTCCATCTGAGGCACCTTCCCACTCTCGATTTGACATGTGTAGAGAATAAGACACTTAAGTGGGCTGATTTGTCTTGAAAGAGAAATGAGGTTCTGAACAAGCGCTTCACCATGCAGGTTCCAACTCAACCTTCATAGGCTAGAAAAGAGAATGACCAACTTTGGAAACACGTACTCCACTGGTAGATCTCAGGAGGAGAGGTTACTGTGGGAACATACTCTGAAAACTGTAGACTTTCCCCCCGCAAGTTGCCACTGCTGTACACCTCCTAAGAAAGAGTCAGGCTGGCTTGCTGGTGGACGTCACCCCCTGAAGGGAGTCAGGTCCCTTCAGGAAGAGCAGATGCATCCACAAATCTACACACAGTGTTGGTATTATTGTCATTCGTACTTGTAGACTCCGTTCCTTTGTAAACCCGAGGTTGAGATTTGCATTGCTGGATGAGGGGATGTAATTCAGCTTTGCCAGCAGAGGCAGGTTCCTCAAAGTATCTTGTTGCAAGAGTGGAAGTCATCTTCTGCATTTGTGGGACACCCAAATGAGGTTTGAGAATGCTTGTATCTTGAAAGACAGCCACGTACCCTTAGAGAAGAGTTATTTCCATTATACTGAAGTTAACTGAGAACTGAAATCACTCCCAAGGAAGGGAGAGAAAGAGCCAGAATGATGGCGCTCAAAGGAATATCAACTCAACAGATCCCTGCATTTTCCAGATAAAGAAACTGAACCCATAGATCATAAATGACTTGCGCACAATAGAAAATGTATTATTTATGTCAGAGAGAGGTCTAGGATGTAGATATTCTAACTTCTAGGCCAATAGCAACATTTACCACTACCCTACCCCACCACAGAACTGAGCCTTACTGGGAGGATTCATTCATTCATTCATTTATTATTATCCACAGGCTTACACAAGTCAAAAAACCTAGAAAACTTGGACGCTTTATTATTCATCACTCCATATATCTTTCTACGAAATATTAACAGTTTTATATCCTAAACATCTGTCAAATCTATCCCTGACAATCATCTCTGCCATTATCTTATTTCAGACTCTAATTACCTTCCAACCAGACTACTGATAGCCTACTCTAAAAATAACATTTCTTCAATTATGCAACAAAAAAACACATGGGGAGCAAATGCCAAGCACAGGGGGACCCATGATGAGCAGGACTTGTGGCCTCCGCAAAGTTGCTGACAGTCCAGTGAGGGAGAAAGATGTCTGCTGTCTTATTCTAACTATGGAAGCCCTTCCATAGGACAAATAAATAGACAGGTGGCTGCACTCTCCCCTTCTGTCTCTTGCTTTAGAGGAAATCTTCTCAACATTCCCCTGGACTTGATTGGCTAGAGAAGACCCACTTATGGACCAGCCTCTATTTTCACGTGGTCATTGGGGGATGAATGACACTCGTGTACCATATAACGGGACCAGACCAGGTTTAGAGTAAACAGCTGGGAAGCGTCAATGTGCAGTTTGGGAATTGGGAATGAAAGCTCATTCTGCATAGTTGGAAATCCAAAGGGAATTTAGGTAGTGGGATGAGTTACAATTGTGCAACCTGGTGTCAGCCTGGATTGGAAGAGATCTGAAATTGGTCATGCAATATTTTTGCAAACACGTGGCTAAATTAGGCTTCACAGACTTCCTGTAACCCCATATTTTTCCTTTTCAATACACATACAGATATGTATGTTGTGTGCCTATATACATATATATGTTACTAATTTATTTTTCCGATATGCCCTCCCCTCCTCACTTCTCTTACATCACAAATATGTATTTTATGGGTTGAGAGAAAAATAATAGTCAGCACTTTCCCTGGATCTTGGTAATAGTAATGGAAGCTGGGCTCCACGGAGGGCTTACTGTGCACTGTGCTAAGAGCATCACACACATTCACCGTTTCATTTTTGCAAACAGAACTATGAAGTAACTGCTGTGATGACGCTTCCTCTGTTCATGATTCTTCATAGGACCTCAATCTCCTAATGCTGACCTTGGGTCCACCTACTTACTCACTTGTTTTCCTTTTAACTTAATTATGAAATAGAATTTATTTCTCCTCCCTGATGCTTTCCTCCTTCACTTGTTAGTCCTCATATCTTTTTAGTTCATCCCATAATTCAAATAACCATGGATTGTAACAGAAAGTGAAACCCTTGTTCCATATTTTTTTCCTAAAAATTGGAGGAATGACATTCACTGAAATATGTAGGTTCTAGAAATTTTGAGGTCCAAGTCATTCCAAAATACCTATCAAGTCTCATCAAATTAAAATTCATTAGCAAATAATGTGTTTCAATGCTGCCTGATAGAGTGTTTGTTCATTCTTTGGGTGACACTGAAGATTCCTGATTTTGCCTGAAAATGAACATTTAATTCTAACTCTTAGCGGCATCTACTAGGGTAGATTTTTTGAGGCTTTGAAATTTGTTGTTCATCCTTCATTGTCAGGATCAGCTAATGATTTAAAGTCCCTGAGCTACTGTGGAAGAGACCAAAAAATCTAAGTATATACCAAGAATTCAAGAGTTTCCATCACTTTATAGGATGAATCTATTTATAAAGGACAGTGTGGAAATCTTGGGCTGACACCAGGTGAATTAAATTAGAATATCTCCAAGGAGATTCCTTTCAGATATAACCTATCCAATGAACTCAGACAGGATTGAAGTATTTGTTTGTAATTATCTGGGATCATGGGGGTGGGCCGGCTCTGGAAGGAATGCAGTGTACTTTGCAGACATTACCTCATTCTGTCATGGATGGCACTGGGTATAATTTCCATTTTTCAAGGGAATGAGCAAGGTATATGAAGGCCAAGTGACCTATGTTGGGACACTGGTGTTTAGTCTCCAGTACAAAACTAGCCCAAGAATCTGCGTGATCATCCCACTAATTCAGGTAAAGCAGTGACTCTGTTTATATTATTTCAGAGAAAATTCACTTTTTGCTTTTCGCTGTTAACAGATCTAAACTATAAGTTAGTGGGGGATCTATGAATGTGGATTCCCTGTATATCAAGGGGATTTAAGAGAGCTTGAGGGCCCCCAAGTATGATTACAGTGTGAAATAAACAAATAAATCCATAATATCCCATATTTTAAATACTTCTACACCTACAGCTACTAGTAGCTACCATTTATTGAGGTTTTTTCTATGTTACTAATGATTAAGGCATTTATTCATTTCTACTAAGAAAATATATTAATATGGGCTCATAGGAAACAAAGTAATAGCAACTGGAATTTCAATAATCCTTTTGTACCATATGCATGCTGGTTATTTTGCCCTGAAGACCTTCCTCACTTCTCTACATGTTAAAATCCAACCCTTCTTTCAAGGTCCATCCTGAAGCCATTTACTCCAGGGCAAACTTTTCAGATGACCTCATTCTTCCCTGAATTCCCATTGTATTTTATTTTATTTATTTATTTTTTTTGCAGTATGCGGGCCTCTCACTGTTGTGGCCTCTCCCGTTGCGGAGCACAGGCTCCGGACACGCAGGCTCAGTGGCCATGGCTCACGGGCCCAGCCGCTCCGCGGCATGTGGGATCCTCCCGGACGGGGACACGAATCCATGTCCCCTGCATCGGCAGGCAGACTCTCAACCATTGCGCCACCAGGGAAGCCCCCCATTGTATTTTAAACCTCTCCAATAACATTGTGCTGTGTAATATCATTGTGTGTATTTGTCTTGCTTTCCTTTCTAAAATGTAAGCTTCTAGGTGGTAGTTCCCATGTGCATTTAGTTTGTTTTTCATTCCTTGGCATGATCAGTTATGGATAGAGTAAGTACTTGTGACATAATAAGAAACATGTATTTGGTCTCTGCTCCCAGCTCCTGACAGAGAGCCCCTAAATCCCTTGTAATTTCCTCAGTAATAGAAGTGTTTTTGTTCTAATGAGACAACTCTGGGTGGGCTCCTGATTAACATTAGGATGAGGGCTGGTCACCAGAAAGACCAAGCCATGATTAGAAGCTTGGAACTTTCAGACCTCCCCACCCCATCCTCCAGGGAGGGGAGAGGGGCTGGAGATTGCATTCATAATCAATCATACTTATGAGATGAATCCTCCACAAAAATCCATAAACTATGAGGTTCAGAGAGCTTCCAAGTTGGTGAGCACACAGAGGTGCTGGGAGGGTGGTACCTGGAGAACATGGTAGCCCCACGCTCTTCCTGTCTACCTTGCCCTCTGCATCTCTTCCATTTCACTCTTCCTGAGTTGTATCCTTTATAATAAACCAGGAGACAAAGTGTTTCCATGAGTTCTGTGAGCCCTTCTAGCAAATTAATGAACGGGAGGAGGGGGTCATGGGAACTCCACATTTATTCAATCTTAAGTACAAGAGACCAGGACTTACAATTGGCGTCTGAAGTGGGGTTGAGAATTCCTGTGGGACTGAGCCCTTCACCTGGGGGTCTGCATTAACACTGGGTAACTACTGTCATCATTGAATGGTAGGACACACAGCTGGTGTCTGGACAGTTGGAGAATTGGTTGATGTGGGAAAAAAAACCCACATGTTTGGTGTCCAAAGTGTTCTATGGGTAGAGAAGAACAGTGTTTTCATTTGGTACTCAACATTACTCTCGGGCTTCCCTGGTGGCACAGTGGTTGAGAATCTGCCTGCTAATGCAGGGGACACGGGTTCGAACCCTGGTCTGGGGAGATCCCACATGCCGCGGAGCAACTGGGCCCGTGAGCCACAATGACTGAGCCTGCGCGTCTGGAGCCTGTGCTCCGCAACCAGAGAGGCCGCGATAGTGAGAGGCCCGTGCACCGCGATGAAGAGTGGCCCCCGCTTGCCACCACTAGAGAAAGCCCTCGCACAGAAATGAAGACCCAACACAGCCATAAATAAATAAATAAATAAATTTAAAAAACACACAAAAAATTACCCTCTTGTATTAGTGAAACTAAATCTCAGAGTTGGAACACAGCGTCCATGGAGCCCAGCTTCCTCCTCGATGTGGAAATGACGTCCGTGGCATGACTGAGGAGGTGGAGATGCAGGGATGTCCTCTTCCTTCTGGAGCTGCCCCTGGCAGGAGCCCTCCCAGCTGGGATGGATGATGTGTCACACATGTCCTAGCCTCTCTTGCCTCCACACACAGTCATGTCATTGGCTCTTGCTGGCGGATGTGCGCAGAACTAGTACGGGCCTGGTTCTTTAAAAAGCACTTGCATTTTCTCCACTTTTTACTTCCTCTCCACTGGAGGGAAGCAGAGGACTCCAGAGCTCTCCAGGGGGTCAGTGCAGCGAGATGCAAGAGCCTGGGATCCTGAGTCACAGCGTGGAAGAAAGGACTAGCTGACCAGGAGCTCTGGCATCAAGCCATTATGTGGGCAAGAAAGAAACTTCCTTTGTGCTAAGCCATGGAAATTTGGGGGGTTATTTGTTAAAGCAACAGAATTGCCTTAACTTTATTGATTACTTTCTTTGATGGAGAGTTCACTGTTCCAGGTCTAGTTGTCAGGAAAACCTTACTCATTATCTTAGCTCAGGCTGCCATAACAAATACCATAAATAGCTGGCTTAAACAGCAAATATTTATTTCTCACAGTTCTGGGGGCTAGAAGTCTGAGACCAGAGTGTCAGCATGGCTGGGTTCTTGGTGAAGGTTCTCTTCCTGGTTTACAGATGATGGTCTTCATGTTGTATCCTTGCATGGCGGATGGCAGAGCAAGAAGCAAGCTCTCATCCGTCTCTTCTTATAAGGGCACCGATCCCATCGTGAAGTCTCCACCCTCAGGACAATCACCTCCCCAAAGTTCCATCTCCAAACACCATGACATTGGGGATTAGGGTTTCAACATATGACTTTTGGGGGGACACAGACACGTGGTCTGTGATGGTTAGTTTTATGTGTCAACTTGGCTGGGCTAAGGGATGTCCATACGGTTGGTAAAACATTATTTCTGTGTGTGACTTTGAGGGTGTTTTGGAAGAGATTAGCATTTGAATTGATAGACTGAATACAAAAGATCTGCCCTCCCCAATGTGGGTGGGCTTCCTCCAATTCCTTGAGGGACCCAAATAGAACAGAAAGGCAGAGGAAGGGGTGAACTCCCTCTTTCTTTTCGAGCTGGAACGTTCATATTCTCCTGCCTTCTGACATCAGAATGCCTGGTTCTTGGGTCTTCAGACTCCAGAACTTACACCATCAACCCCTGGTTCTCAAGCCTTTGGACTTGGATTGAATTCCGTTACTGGCTTTCCTGGTTCTGTAGCATGCTGATGGCCGAAAGTGAGACATCTCAGCCTCCATAGCCACACGAGCCAATTCCGATCAAAAATCCCTTATTTGGGGCTTCCCTGGTGGCGCAGTGGTTGAGAGTCCACCTGCCGATGCAGGGGACATGGGTTCGTGCCCCGGTCTGGGAAGATCCCACATGCCGCGGAGTGGCTGGGCCCGTGAGCCATGGCCACTGAGCCTGCGCGTCCGGAGCCTGCGCGTTCAGGCTGAGCCTGCGCGTCCGGAGCCTGTGCTCTGCAATGGGAGAAGCCGCAACAGTGAGAGGCCTGTGTACCGCAAAAAAAAAAAAAAAAAATCCCTTATTTGTATATGTATCTATCTGTCTCCTAATGGTTCTGTTTCTCTGGAGAACCCTGTCTAACGCACAGTCCATAACACTCACATTGAGCTGAAAGCTGTCCTCCCATCACTCCAATCCATGGCTATTGTTTTGCCTTTTCAGTCTCCACAAATGTATTCCCTCTTCGTCGAGACACCTTTTCCAATATTTAATGGCAGGTATTATATCAGCCTTAGGATGATATTTTTTATTTCTTTGTGCATTGCTGGATCAGCAAACAGACTCTTCCAGAAACTCAGCAACCATTTTAAGGTTACTACACCAAGAATCGTCATCACCTTTGAATGGAACAATAGGCTTCATGAGCCAGGCCTTCTATGTCCAAAGAGTAACAGCAAAAATCTACTCACTTGGTTGCATCCTAGGGGGAAAAATTCCCACCTAGACACTTTCAAAGGAAAATCGAAAGAGTTGAAGATGCAGAACATGGCACAGATAAACCAACACAACAAGCCCTCGTTCATTCATTCAACAATCATTAATGGTGCTCCTAGGTTTTCTAGGAGAGATAATGGTAAGCCTGGAGCATACCCTGTTATAGAGAATCTGACATGGTGGTGAAAAGATCACTTTTAAGCTAAAAAAATGAATGAAGATGGTTGCTTTTAGGCTAAAATTGTCACTGCCTCCAAATTTGGAGGCTAAACTCTCTGTGAAGTGCTGAACTGATTCAACTTGCCCTACAGACATTTTGCAAAGTCCCAAAGGTAGTACTTGATAGCAAAGCCCAAGTACGAAGAATTTGCCTTTCTACCCTGCAAGTTCTTCATCCTTTAACTAAAACCTAAGACCAGACAGTGTGGCCAACGTGTGTATTCAGCTCCTGTTGAATGACAGTCTTCAGCCTAGGTAATCTGCATGTCTCTTCACAATAATTATTTTGTCTGTGTGCATTTTCTTATGAGCTACAGAATGTTTGTTTAATCATCGTCATCAACATAGTTGACTAAAAATTACATTGAAAATGCAAATACCATTGGACATGATCATTCTCATTGTTCAAAGCAGCTTTCTCTGGTCAGCTGAGTGCCATGTGGTTTTTAATACAACCTGTGATTAACATGAACTCAAACTTCGAAGCACATTTTGCTCTGTCTCTTGCATTTAACATTATGAGGATTTACTGTTCAGTTTAGAGAACTGTGGAAATAAATAATAATGCTAATGTACTTTTCCTCTGGACACGTCCCATGGCAGCTATGGATCGGGTATGAGGACAACTGATTACCCAGCACGTGTTCGAAGAAATGGATAAGATGATGCCACTAATTAAATGTGAGGATGCTTTAGGAAACCCCAAGAGGACAAAAAGAAATTCTCTTTTGTTTGACTGTTTCTGTGTCTGCTCTCAGGGGTAAAGAGATTTCTATCCCCAAATAATAACAGCTTGAATTATTGCCTTAGTTTTAATTTTCAAAGGTTTCAGTGGAGTTTAAAACTCTGTATAATATGTTTGTTTTTGTTTTGTTTTGTTTTTATCAAGGAGAGTCAAAAAGTGTCAGCTGGACAAAGGTTCAAATTCTATTCTGTTCTAGATTTCCTTCTTAACTGTATTCCACCTAAAATTTCTGGGTAAGAGGGTTTTTTCATGTCCTGGGGGTGAGGGTGTAAATTGGTTTGGAGGGCTGGGAAAAATACGCTTCAAAATTTAAAACACACACAGCCTTGACCCTGGAATTTAGGAAGGTAGGGATTTAACCCCAGAAAAAAATGAGCCAGGTATGCAAAGATGCATGTCCAAAGAGCTCATGAAATTTGGAAAACTTTAAAATAATTTGTAATACAAATATATATGGAGCGCTGATGAAGGGTTTGGTTTGTGCACAGAAGGGCATGAAGGGTGACAGGTTCACGGGCAGCTTGAGGACTGGGCGGGTCCCTTGATGGTTGTTTGTCTCTTGAGGCAGGGTCCAAGTCTCCTTGCAAGAAGTTGAAAAAAGACATTAACTAGAGAGTACAAGTGTCAGCCCAGGATGGCGGGGGCAGGTTGAGTGGAAAAGGAGCCTGGGTAGCTCTGAAACACTGGGAGGGACCATGTGAAAAGTCAGGTAGAGGAGGAGCTGGAACTTAATAAGGGAGTGAAATCTTAAAAGAAAATGTGCTCCTTTCCCATTTCTGCTCATTCTGAGCCTCTAACCTAGACGCCATTTTGTCCTCATTTCTGTTTTGTTTGTTCTTCTCTTAAAAACCTTTGTTTTCTGCATTTAGCTTTACCATCCTACGACCCCATCTTTCACTAGTTAGGAAACATTCTCATGAAGATTTGAAAGCTGTCCACACTTTCAGGTTTGCCCTGAGGTTTAGCAAAGCATGAAATGGGCTGAGATACTTCTATTTGCCTCTTGCTGACTGTGTACCTCCCTTAATTTCCTCAGTGACTGACAAGGCTGAGATGAAGAAGACAGTCCCTTCTTAATGGGGCCTGAGCTCCCATCCTCATTTCATTCCAGACAGGACCCTGCCCTGGCCTGGGAAACAAGCTCTGGGTTTTGAGTACAAACCAGTGAAAAAGTGTATAACCTATTTTCCCTTTGAATCCCCTCAAATATGTTTGGCCAGTCTACAGGCCACAGCAGTGTGAGTGTGAGTATGACAGTGTGTGTGGGGTTCTTAATTCAGGAAAGTGGTGGTGGAGAGTGTGGATTCCTGGCTTAAGTCACCTCTACAGCTTGGTGGGAACTTTCTGAGAACCAAACAAGGGGGGCACCTGGGTCCACAGGCCAAGTCATATGATCTCCATTTGCATCTAAAAGAACAGTGAGAAACCACTTCAGGGAGATGGGTCCCATGGGACACCTTCAGCGGATTTCCACATTCCCTCATCTCCTTTTTGGGGAACATGGGAAATCACCTTCATTTCAACTTCTTTCTGCCAACAAAGAACCACAGTCTTTGCTAGCTCCTTTCGTGTTTTCTCTGGGAGCATCTAGATCATCCTTTCTTTATTGTTTCTCTGCCCTTTATTGTTTCGAGGTTAATCTGCAGACCAGCACTTCTGTCATATAGAATTGCTTCAGATTAATTAAGGAGAAATGAGTAGTTCTGAAAGGATCACCAGGACATTGCATAAACCAGCCAATGATCAAATGTCTATGACTTTCAATGCAGAACTGAAAGAGGTGTCACAGATCACCCAGTTTAACTCCTTTGTTTTACAAACGAGGAAACCTAGACAGGGAAGAAAATGCAGTTTACCTAAGGTCACAGAGAAGCAGGACTTGGATGATCTGATTCCTGTTCAGAGGTGTTTCTCCAAGAAAGCACTGATCGAATCTGTAAAGGAGCCTTGTTTAGACCTATGGAAATGTACTGGGTTTCCATCTGGTCGGCCGGTTGGTCATTCAACCAGTAAATGTTACTGAGCACTTTCCACCAACGCCAGGTCCTGGGGATGAAGCAGTGACTATGAATTCTGTGGCACCACATGGATTTTACAGTCCACTAGGGATTATGAACCTTAAGTAAATATTTACCAGCATAGTGAGTGCTAAGAGGAGAAAGCACACAGTCTTAAGGGCATATATACATGGGAGCAAGGCTAAAGATTCCACAACTCTCTTTTCATGTTCGACTCAAGCCTCCAAATCAAGTTTGAACCAGAGCTATGTTTATTTTCAAGGTGGATGCAGCCTTTTGCATGCAGTATGCTGGGAGAGCCTGTGTAATTTATCTGACACACGGCCTTTCTGAGATAGTACAGTGATGGCCCTTTGGTCAAAGAAGAAACTGAGGTTAAGAAACTTTAAATGATTTTTCATTTAAATGATTTGGCGGTGCAAGAAGAGTGAATGTTGTGGAAGTGGGAAACAGAGGCAGTTTCCTGTGGCCAGAGTGCAGGGTCCAAAGCAGGGAGATGCAGGAATGTGTTGTTTTAGAACTGAGGACCACCTCCTCTTGGGAAATGATGCGTAGGGCCAGCCTTAGGCAAGATGGTGGGGATGTAAGTTCTGTCTTCTGAGGTTTCCCACTCCCCATGTGGCGGGTCAAGTGCTTTATGTCACAACTCCCCTTTGAAGTGGAGTCCTCGTGCCCATCCCCTGACACCTCCACCCCTCACCTCCTTCCTTCACTTTCACTCCTGGGAGAATGGCCCTAACCAGAGAGAGGCTATCTAGGGTCAGGAGTTGGGGAATGTGGGGTGACAAGGCGTTGACACTTTCCCAGAATCAGCCTTGGTTTTAGGTAAGTTAAAAAAAAATTATTAGTATTTTTCCAGCTTTATTGAGGTATAGTTGGCAATTAAAAATTGTATATATTTAAGTATATAACTTGATGTTTTGATATGTATATACATTATAAAATATTCACCACAATCAAACTAATTAACATTTCCATCACTTCACATAGTTACTACTTGTGTATTTGTGTGGTCAGAACACTTAAGAGCTACTCTTTTAACAAATTTCAAGTATACAATTATGGTATTATTAACTACTGTCATTTTGTTGTACATTAGATCTGGGGAACTTAGTTATCTTGTGTTACTGGAATGCTGGATGGTAGTTTTTTTCTTCCCAGTTTTTTCTATTGCGGTAAAATGCACACAACATAAAATTTACCATTTTAGCCATTTTTGAGTGCACAGTTCAGTGTGTTAAATGCAGTCATTTAATTGTGCTACCATCACCATCACCTGTCTCCCATAATTCTTTTTTTTTTTTTTTTTTTTTTTTTTTTTTGCGGTACGTGGGCCTCTCACTGTTGTGGCCTCTCCCCGTTGCGGAGCACAGGCTCCGGACGCGCAGGCTCAGCGGCCATGGCTCACGGGCCCAGCCGCTCCGCGGCATGTGGGATCTTCCTGGACCGGGGCACGAACCCCTGTCCCCTGCATCGGCAGGCGGACTCTCAACCACTGCGCCACCAGGGAAGCCCCCGTAATTCTTTTCATTGTGTAAAACTGAAACTCTATACCTATGAAACAATAACCCTTGAGGGCTGTTTTGAACAGGAAATACAGGACTTGTAACGAACCTGTGATGGCTTGTTTGCATCTTTAAAAGAAACTTAAAAGATTTTGAACAACAAAGGAAACCATAAACAAGACGAAAAGACAACCCTCAGAATGGGAGAAAATATTTGCAAATGAAGCAACTGACAAAGGATTAATCTCCAAAATATACAAGCATCGCATGCAGCTCAATATCAAAAAAAACAAACAACCCAGTCCAAAAACTGGGCAGAAGACCTAAATAGACATTTCTCTAAAGAAGATATACAGATTGCTAACAAACACATGAAAGGATGCTCATCACTAATCTTTAGAGAAAAGCAAATCAAAACTACAATGAGGTATGACCTCACACCAGTCAGAATGGCCATCATCAAAAATTCTACAATCAATAAATGCTGGAGAGGGTGTGGAGGAAAGGGAACCCTCTTGCACTGTTGGTGGGAATGTAAATTGATACAGCCACTATGGAGAAAAGGATGGAGTTTCCTTAAAAAACTAAAAATAGAACTACCATACGACCCAGCAATTCCACTACTGGGCATATACCCTGAGAAAAACAAAATTCAAAAAGAATCATGTACCACAATGTTCATTGCAGCTCTACTTACAGTAGCCAGGACATGGAAGCAACCTAAGTGTGCATCGACAGATGTATGGATAAAGAAGATGTGGCACATATATACAATGGAATATTACTCAGCCATAAAAAGAAACGAAATTGAGTTATTTGTAGTGAGGTGGATGGACGTAGAGACTGTCATACAGAGTGAAGTAAGTCAGAAAGAGAAAAATAAATGCCGTATGCTAACACATATATATGGAATCTAAAAAAAAAAAAAAGTGGTTATGAAGAACCTAGGGGCAGGACAGGAATAAAGACGCAGACATAAAGAATGGACTTAAGGGGCCTCCCTGGTGGCGCAGTGGTTGAGAGTCCGCCTGCCGATGCAGGGGACACGGGTTCGTGCCCCGATCCCAGAGGATCCCACATGCCGCGGAGCGGCTGGGCCCGCGAGCCATGGCCGCGGGGCCTGTGTGTCCGGAGCCTGTGCTCCGCAACGGGAGAGGCCACAGCAGTGAGAGGCCCGCGTACAGCAAAAAAAAAAAAAAAAAAAAAAGAATGGACTTAAGGACATGGGGATGGGGAAAGGTAAGCTGGGATGAAGTGAGAGAGTGGCATGGACATATATATACACTACCAAATGTAAAACAAATAGCTAGTGGGAAGCAGCCACATAGCACAGGGAGATCAGCTCGGTGCTTTGTGTCCAACTAGGGGGTGGGATAGAGAGGATGGAAGGGAGATGCAAGGCGGAGGGGATATGGGGATATATGTATACATATAGCTGATTCACTTTGCTATACAGCAGAAACTTACACACCATTGTAAAGCAATTATACTCTAATAAAGATGTTAAAAAAAAAGAAAAAAGAAAAGAAACAATACAAGAAGCAACATTCTTGCCTCCGCCCTTAGCTTTCCCAGAACCACATCAAGGTTTCTGCTCTCTTGTTTTTCCTTTGCAATTATTCTTGACTAGTGACATTTATTCCTGATTGTTGACATTTATTGAATACCCACTATGTACTGTCCTCAATGCTTTTAATATCAGAATTATCCCCAGGAAAAAAATGGTAGAGAAGATGTTAGTGGCATTTTTATTTTCCAATAATGCATGGTGCAGCCTTGTAGAAATGATATAATAAATAAATGAGAAGGGTATGGACCCCTGTTGGGTAATTCTCATTTCACAAAGATAAGAAGCTAAAAACCCTGTGTTATTTGAATAGATGTCTCCATAAATCTCAGTCCCTTCGTGGTTTAGTTAAGATGGATGTGGACAGTATTTGGTGCTAATGGGGCAGAACCTTCTTTTTCTGTTTGTTTGTTTTTTGCCATTCAAATACTTTGCCTTTTTTTTTTTTTTTTTTTTGCGGTATGCGGGCCTCTCACTGTTGTGGCCTCCCCCGTTGCGGAGCACAGGCTCCGGACGCGCAGGCTCAGCGGCCATGGCTCACGGGCCCAGCCGCTCCGCGGCATATGGGATCCTCCCAGACCGGGGCACGAACCCGTATCCCCTGCATCGGCAGGCGGACTCTCAACCACTTGCGCCACCAGGGAGGCCCCACTTTGCCATTTTTTAACTGGGTTGTTTGTCTTCTTATGGTTACGTTGTAAGAGTTCTTTATATATTCTGGATACTTGACCCTCATCAGATATATTATTTGCAAATATTTACTCCCTTTCTGTGGCTTGCCTTTTCACTTCTTATTTGTCCAGAGATTCTTCTGTTTGGGGCTCCTCAAGGATCACAGGAGTCATGATGCTCTATCATCATCACACTATCAGGATTAGCTTTTGGAACAAATTGTGGTAAAGGGAGTTGTGAAAGAAGAGCAGGGGGATCTAGGAGGCACACACAGAGCACTGTGGATGTCAGGCTACAGGGATACCTTCCTAGAATCATGGGGAATTACCACTGGATTTGGGTTCCCACTTGGATGTAAAACTGGCTCCTTAGAATGTTAAATATAATATCCAGAAAGGAGAAAATAGACCCCCCCCAAGAAAAAAGACCAGAATAATCATTTGGGGAAACAATTTGGACATTTGAAACCGTAGCAATTGAGTTATTTGTAGTTACTATGTGGTTAACCCTGGGGAATAGAGAGGAAAAGACAGGGACTCCAACTGAGTCCAGCAATTCAAATGCTCAGCCTATCTGGAAACACCCTCACAGATACACCCAGAAAAGAAGTGTGAAATCTGGGTGCCCTGTGGCCAGTCAAGTTCACATTAAAATCAATCGTCACACAGACCTGTCATAGTTGTCATCATAACCATCACTACCACCCCCACCACCATCATCACCATCACCATCACCATCATCATCGTCATCATCATCGTCATCATCATCATCATCCTCATTATCATCATCATCATCATTATCTATGCTTAACTCAACTCTGTCCTTTTTTCTACACTTTTAAAACTGCTGGAGGGAAGCTCACCAGAGGATACTATATTATTTTACAGACTTGAAGGAGAGAAACTCCCTACGTGAGTAGGGAATAGAAAATGACCTATCCATACATTTTTACTTTTCTTGACAACCCTAATTGTTTGTTTAAACTAACATCTTCTTCATTCTTTTGGAGTCCTCAGTACTTCAGCAAATAATAATGTGCTTGAATTTCCATAAGCACATTTAGACATTACACCTTTGAGGCTCAGACAATATTTTTATATGCTGATAGCTATAATCAAAGCATGGGGATTACTTAAGCTAACAAGTGATGATCCATCACAATAGAAATGCAAACAGAACTTTAATTCATCATTTTGCTAATGGTTCTTCCCTGGTACATTCATCAGCCTCCACCCCATCTTTTGCCCTAATAAATATGCTGTATTGTTTTATGACCTCTCTTCTGAGTGTTAATATAAGGAGAGACTTATTATGGACTGTATTACACAGACACAAGATAGAAAGAAGGACTCGCTGGAGATTATGTTTTCCTATCACGGTATAAGTCTTCTAGCTGGATTAATGCCAGTTCTTTCTCCCATTCTCAGCCCAAATCCCTTCCTCTGACACTCTCAATTTCCTTTTATGTTCAGAATGAATCCGATGTTCATATGTTTATGTCCTGAATTAGCAAACCAGCCTTCTCTTCCAAATGAGTGCCCTTAATGTCAACATAAGAGAAATAAGACAAAATGGCAAGGCAAGATCCTTTACTTAAACCACTTTGTAGCCAAGATGCAAACTAAAACCGTAAGCTTAGTCTGCACAGTAATCACATAAGCATAGATGTTTGACCAGGAGTGACATTTACCCTGAAGCATAGTGAATTTAGGCTAAGACCTGCATTAATGTTTTGATTTTTCTTTCTCTGCCATCTGATATTGTTGTATGCATGAATGTATGAGTCAGCTCAGGCTGCCATAACAAAGTACCCCAGACTGGGTGCTTAAACCACAATCATTTATTGTCTTATAGTTCTGGAGACTAAAAGTCTGAGTTTAAGGTCCTGGCAGGGTAGGTTTCTTCTGAAGCTTCTCTCCTTGGCTCGTACATTGCCATCTTCACATGGTCCTTCCTCTGCACTTCTCTGTGTCTTAATCTCCTTATATGTACGAGGGTCCACCCATTTCCCTCATTTTAAATTAATTACCTCTTTAAAGACCCTTTCTCCAAATACAGTAACATTGTAAAGTACAGGTGGTTAGGACTTCAACATAGGAATTTTGAGGGGGACACAGTTCAGACCATAACAATGCAGCTGGTGCTTATTTACCCAGAGGAACACAAAGTTTGGGGAAATTTTTTCAAAAATTTCTTTTATTGAAGTATAGCTGATTTATAATGTTGTGTTAATTTCTGCTATACAGCAAAGTGATTCAGTTATATGTATATATATTCTTATATTCTTTTCCATTATGGTATATCACAGGATATTGAATATAGTTCCCTGTGCTATACAGTAGGACCTTGTTGTTTATCCATTCTGTATATAATAGTTTGCATCTGCTCATCCCAAACTCCCAATCCATCCCTTCCCCACCCAGGTTGGGGAGATTTCTGAAAGGAGAGGAGAATTACATAAGCGATGTAGCATAATCTGATCATTAGAAACTTCACTGTACCTATGAAGTGAACGCTTATGGCTGTCATGGTCTTAGAAATAAAGGTAGCTTTCATAGAGATAAATTTGACATAGATTTATAAAATTCCTAGCTGGCTAATGCAGGAAATAGATTAGATTTACGTATCCAGAATTTTAGAATTTCGGAGATTTAGGATCTCCTGTATATCCTTTCTTCCGCAGCACCTCCTACTGGTGGCTGTTAAGTACTGTCAATCTAGAGCAAGTGAGGAGGAAGAGCTGAGTTCTGGGAGCTGCCTCTGTGTGATGCCATCTTTCAATACCCGGAGCTCACTAGTGTTGGTTCTCAGAGGCAGGCAGTATCTTAGGTCCCCGATACCGTGGTCTCTGTGCAAGGGAGCAGAGGTAAGCAGCAAAAGTAAAGGCAACAGAGAAAGTAAAGTAAAGAATAGGGCTTACAGACCTCTGCGTTTTGGAATGCTGCCCAACACTTCATCGGATCAGCCAGCATCTCTACAAATTATCCAGTTCCATCTGATGGGGCATTTTTCTTTCCTAGCCTCAAGAGAAAAATAAGTATTTTTTTGGTAGAACCATAGGTGGAATTCACTCTTCAGAAATTGATATTAGGGCTTCCCTGGTGGCACAGTGGTTGAGAGTCCGCCTGCCGATGCAGGGGACACGGGTTCGTGCCCCGGTCTGGGAGGATCCCACATGCCTCAGAGCGGCTGGGCCCGTGAGCCATGGCCACTGAGCCTGCGCGTCCGGAGCCTGTGCTCCGCAACGGGAGAGGCCACAACAGTGAGAGGCCCGCATACCGCAAAAAAAAAAAATTAATTGATATTAGCAATATCTCAGCCAGGTTGATGCTATTCAACAAAGTAAAGAACCCTTGAGTGACGGCACCACTACCCAGCTCCCACGTCTGGGCTGTGGTTTGAGGGGCAGGCAGGGAGGGCTGTTGTCACCTTGTATCTCAGCATGCGCCTAGCACACAGTAGGTGTTCATGACACATCTGTGGAACTGACCTTGTTGAACTGCACTTCGGTTTACCCAGTAATGATGGGTGGAAGAAAAGCTCACTCCCATTTGGTGGTGACAGTAGATGCCGGGGAGAGTCTTAGACTAAATGCAGGGGCTGCTGTGAAGCAGCTTCCTTCAGCCCCTCCCCCCTTGCCCCCCGCCCCCGCCCCGCCTTTGCATTCTCCTTCCCACCACAAAATGTTTTTACGGGGATTGAATAGGCTAATTGGAGGCAGAGACAGTAACCCAACCAGAATCCCAGCACACTACAATCGCCTTTGCCTGTCCGAGCTGGACTCATGCAAATGTGACCTCCTACAAACAGAGGTCGAATTATAAAGGACTGGGCTCATGGAATCCTCAATTTCTGGTTTTCCATGTGGGGGAGAAATCAGAGCTGGTCACATTCCCAGTTTGTGCGTTTTCACACTAAATCCAACTGGCTGCACAGCACCACCACAGGAAAGCGATGAGAAGGAGAGAGGTCAGGGTTCAAACGAAGTCACTGGAGTTTTGCCTTGAGATTGTTTGCCCTTGTTGAATTTTAAATATTCAGATTCCTCCTGCCTGGGTCGATGAAGAGTGACTTTCAACCGTAGGAGGTGAAAACAGCGTCACAGAGAGAGCGGAAAAACAATGCATCCATTTATGGGCCAAGTTGCCCTCCCCTCCCCCAGGCGGGCACAGTCAAGCTGTAACCAGTGGTTCCAGGGAAAGATGTTTTTCCCCGTCTTTTTAAGGGAATGACAGATACTATTTACTAAAGAAAAAAAAAAAAAAAAGGAGCTGGTGTCCTTACCACGAAATAACAATGTTGTAGCTCACCCAAACCGTAGGCTCCACATTTTATAAACCCAGCACACTGCCTTACTCAGCGTTGAGTTATTATGTTATTATGTGCAGAAAGCACCAACTCTGAATGTATTAATGATTCATGCCTGCCTTCGCAGGACATAATGTATACTAATCACACGGAACCAGGGTACAAGAGCACTTGAAATGCATTTGTCCCGTTAATAGTTTGACTTAATCTGATATTTCATTGGGTCACCGACCTTTTCATTGTAGGTAATGCACAGAGGAAAATGTATGGCTGACACCCTGGTGAATCACCAGAGGGCTTTCTGGTTACCAAGCAACCTTCTCCTTAAGCTTTACCTCCGCATCATTCTGCCAAGACTTCTGCTTCTCTCAGCTGATGAACTTAAGTGTGGTTCTGCGAGCTCACGTGTTTGTGTGTGTGTGTGTGTGTGTGTGTGTCTTTGGGGGAGGGGAGCACCGCAAGCACAGAGTAGCTCATTTAGGCCGCTTTTTATAGGTATTAGGCAGTAAGCTCCCATAATAAACAACCACGCCAGAGTTAATACTCAATAAACAGTACGGTTTATAAGCAATTAGGGACCCAAATCTCAAAATAAGACAGTTCAGCAGAATAAGCGCATCTACCCTAACAATGCTCAGTGAGATATGTGGCTTGTTAAAAGTGTCATCATTCTCCTTTAAAAAGCGATGAACAGCTTGGTGTATTTAGGTCTGCCAAGCATGGAGTTGCTTAATCAAATGTGAGCACAATCAAAGAGCCACTTCTCAGCTTTACATAGCCAACCTCTGTTTACCCAGAAAGCACGGTCGAAAATAAAAGGATGGATTGATGTTCTCTCCCGTTTGTTTATCAACCTGGGAGTCCGTGGAAGACATCAAGATGAGTCAGACCAATGCATTTTGTCAGGTTTTCAAAGAAAGCCAACTACTCTATTTTGCCAATGTCTTTGTATTTCTTAGTAACTTTGTAGGTTAAAAAAAAAAACCCTCTGTTTTCCAGCTCCTTCTTTAAATTGCAGTAGGTGATTGGAAAGACAACACGCGTTTGCTGTGTCTTGTCTTTTATGACAATAAACACAAGTGTGTGGCCCTCATTCTCTGCAGCTGGGATTGTTTTGAGGTATTTTGAGATATTTTCCAAGAGAGTTCAAAACTCAGCTACAGATTTCCTTGACCCACTGCCTTGGAGGCTAATGAAGCTTATTTTTAAATGCACTATTAAATGATGTAAGCTTTCAATGCCAGGCAGAGGTGTGGGGAAACTGGGCAGAGATAGATGTGCTTCCTTGCTGGGACTCCCCATCCAAGATGGATTTATAATCATTTCCTTTTAAAGCACCATGAAATGAGTGCATCACAGATCAATGCTGGCCTTCAAAAATCACATATTGACTTTCTTATCCAAAAATCGAATAATTTTGTTTAATTAAGGAAATGTACAAGAGAGGAAGAAAGGTGTAGTGTGCACTTAGGTCGTTGGCCATGACAAATTAAACACCAAATGTGAAACTCGGTTCACCTTTCTCCTGTTCTCATCAGCTTTAGCCATTTCTGAATGTTGCTCTAGGAAGCTCTCTGCTGAAATTCTGGCGTTTTAGGACTTGACTCCTTTCTATCCAGCTGAATATGAGGGTAGTAAGACATAAAATGTGTTCATACTTGTCAGCTTTAGAGACTCTGATTTCCCCTGTAAAATTATCACATTGAATGGATCATCTTTGGTGTTTTCTCTCTGGCGATTGCCAAATCACTGAACTCTGAAAAATTTTCATAAGTTATATGTAGGTTTAAGGTAGAGAAATCAATATGAGGAAAAGCAATACATAAGAAAAAAAAGAGGTCTAGGAACTTTGACAGGCAAGTGTAACTATGCAGACTGAAAACCAAACTTCAAATGAAGCTAGTTTTAGAAAAACTTCCAAGCAAAACTTCTGGGACATTAAATTAATTCTCATAGCCAGGATGAATGATAAATTAATTCTCATTTATCAAGTATAGGCTGGGGAAATTCTGTTTCCCTCCAGTGGGGTATTTAAGAGGCCACTATACCAACATGACATCAACCTCCACCTGGACAAGTACAATTAGTCCCGAGCCCATGAGTGTGTGTGTGTCTTATTCATATCACCAGCATTTTCTGTTCGGTTGCACATTCCCCTTCCCAGACCTTATTCTCTGGGGTTGTTCTAGTGGTCCTTTTGCCTTCACTCTGCACAACTTTCCTGTACCCACTTCCTAATTCTGAACATGGAAGATGAGGAGTATCTCATCTTCTGTGATGAGGAGTATCTCATCTTCTGTGATGAGAATCCCTCAACTCATCACACCAACTGTGAAGGAGCATCCCTTAGCGTCCAGAGAGAAGACACTTGTAGAGTCTTTTTTTTTTTTTTTTTTTTTTTTTTGCAGTACGCGGGCCTCTCACTGTTGTGGCCTCTCCCGTTGCGGAGCACAGGCTCCGGACAGGCAGGCTCAGCGGCCATGGCTCATGGGCCTAGCCGCTGTGCGGCATGTGGGATCTTCCCAGATCGGGGCACAAACCCGCGTCCCCTGCATCGGCAGGCAGACTCTCAACCACTGCACCACCAGGGGAGCCCTAGTAGAGTCTTAAGGACGTATTCAGCAATGTAATATTTCCTCTTCCTTCAGCAGAGTTTAGAGTTTGAAGAAATCCCTGGTACTCTCTGGAACTCTGCCCGTAGAATGGACTGCCCCATTCGCATCCTTTTTACAGCTCCTTGTGAATGTGGCCGTTTATACAAAATTCCCCAGTTAAAAATGAATTCCTCTGTCAGTGTGTTATGTCAAGGCTGTGGTGGCGGGGCGGTGGCGGTGGGGGGGGGTTTCCATTAAGCCCTAGTCAGCTACTAGCTGTAACTAAGCAGAGCCAGTTTTCCCCAGTATGTGGAGCTGGTGGATTCTGAGTGATTATTATGAGGGGTGGAGAGAGGTATCCAGAGAGAGATGTTTCTCCTTGATCGAGGAGGGAATGAGGTTAAATGCACAACATGTAAAAGAAGCAAGGACTTGAAAACAGAGAGGGGGTAATGCTGAGTGCACTGCACTCACCAAACACGTCTCTCTAAAGTTTGTGTGCTGGCCAGCTCCCCGCTTCCAGAAAAGGCGAAGTGAAGTTAGGATGGTCCTGTGTTCTCTCCTCCTTAACTTTCCTTTCCTTATAACTAGTTTGGTCACAGCAGGTGCTGATAGCAAGTTTGACCGAAGGAGCGGCACAGTAAATATTGACTGTGGCAAAGAGGAAGTCAACATTTACCTCAAGGGACAATAAAGCCTCATATTCACTGAAACTGTGAAGTTGATATTTTGAAGGTGTCAGATGCATCTTAAGTTCGCTGAAGTAGAAGTAGCTGGAAATAGTTCTTTAAAGGGTAGGTTTCCTTAGCTTTGCTGTTTTCCATTTATATTCATGGTTTAAAGAGTAGAGGAATGGAGAGATTGGGGAGATGGCATTGTGACTTTTTATTTTTGGAAAGACAAAGAGACTCACTATTACCCATCAGAAACACCTCTGTCTTTTCACTTTCATTTTTGAATTTAAAAAGAAAATCATGGACTGGGACTTCGCCTTCCATGTGATGAACAGAGAACACGTGGGAGAAGCAGGAGGAACTCGCTGGGAATGGATTTGTGTCTGCAACAGAACTTTTCAGAGCTCAGGCAGCCGGAGCCCATTTTATTCTCACCAGCAGTGATGTTCATTGATTTTCCATCCACTTCCTTTAAGGGTAGCTTTCCTTCCCCTGATTAATTATTAAGCCATTGAATAAAAAGCAATATCAAAAAGAGTTTGTTAAAAAGGAAACTTCCTCGCAGTCCACAGTTTCATATAAATGGCATAGCGGCGCTCTTTTGGAGAAAATGATGCTTCAGATCCTCACAGACTTCAGCTCTGAAGCACCAACAGCTGCTGATTTGGGGCCCAGCTCTGCCCAGGGCTGCTTCAGGACCAGGGACGCAGCACAGACAGCAGCTGCGGTAGATGACTGTTGCCCACATTGCCCAGACAGCGTTCCAGGCTCTCTGCGAAGCCATCTCTTCTTAAAATCATTTCCTTTGTGGCCAGTGGTGTCCTTGGCAGTTGGCAAAACCTCCTATTTCACAGTCACTGATAACACTTTAAAAGCAAGCATAAATGCTGGAGAGGGTGTGGAGAGAAGGGAACCCTCCTACACTATTGGTGGGAATGTAAATTGGTGCAGCCACTGTGGAGAACAGTATGGAGGTTCCTTAAAAAACCTACAAACAGAGCTACCATATGATCCTGTAATCCCACTCCTGGGCATATATCCAGAGAAAACCATAATTTGGAAAGATACATGCACCCCAATGTTCATTGCAGCACTATTCACAATAGCCAAGACATGGACACAACCTAAATGTCCATCGACAGATGAATGGATAAAGAAGATGTGGTACATGTATAAAATGGAATATTACTCAGCCATAAAAAAGAACAAAATAATGCCATTTGCAGCAACATGGGTGCAACTACAGATTATCGTACTAAGCACAGTAAGTCAGACAGAGAAAGACAAATATTATTTGATATCACTTATATGTGGAATCTAAAAAAATAAAAAAGATACAAATGAACTTATTATAAAACAGAAAGAGACTCACAGACTTTGAAAACAAACATATGGTGACCAAAGGGGAAAGGTGTGGTTGAGGGATATTAGGAGTTTGGGATTAACTTATACACACTACTATATATAAAAGATAATCAACAAGGAACTACCTACTGTATAGCACAGGGAATCCTTCTCAATATTCTGTAATAACCTATATGGGAAAAGAATCTGAAAAAGAATGGATATGTGTATATGTATAACTGCATCACTTTGCTGTACACCAGAAACTAACACAACACTGTAAATCAACTATACTCCAATATAAAATAAAAATTAAATGAAAAAAATAAAAAATTAAATGAAAAAATAAATAAAACTAAAAAGCAAGCACCACCCTGTGACAAATTCATATTCAGTAGGAGTGAGTGACAACTCATTTCTCCCCAAGAACAGGTTTTGCTGGAGGAGAGGTAAGCTGGGGCGGGGGGGTGGGCATGTGCTTTGGGCACCTACAGTAAGGCTGGAAAAGGTTCCTAGAGGCAAAGGTACAGGGGACCGAATTTCTGGAAGTGCCAAGACCAGCTTCACTGAGAGTCATTACAAACACGTTCTAAGCAATGATAGTGCTTCAGACTCTGGTTAAGGACTTCACATGGGTTATCATGCCCATTTCACAGATGGGGGAATGGAGGCAGAGGAAGTGCATATCTTGCCCAGAGTAACAAGGCTCATGCTTGTAGCTCAGCTGTGTCTCAGTTGCTCCCTGGGGAAGGTGGAACAATTCAGATCTCATTTCATTCTTGTTGACCCACATGGGGTGCAGCCCTGTGCTGAGGACTTGAGTACAAGTGGACAGACAGGCTTCACAATTCAGGAGAGCTGGTGTCACATGGTTGGTTCCCAATTTGCTTGTTTTCTTCCTTCTTTTCCTCCCTGTCTCCTCCCGCCTTCATGCTCTCAACTCTCCATGTTGGGGAGGGGTCCGGACCACTTCTCTCTGGGTTTTTGTTCATGTCAGATTTGAGTCCAACCTTTGTGCTTTCTTCTAAGCTTGGGGGACTTTGGATGTATCCTCAGGTGGCAAAAGCTAGAGGGAGAAGTCTAGAATTGGCCCCAGGTCCTGGTACCCTACGTGGAAACGCTGCCCCAGCAGGGGGCTTCATTTGCATCTTGGAGTTGGGAAGCTCTAGGCGGGGCGTGCCCTAGGACAGGCATGGGGAAGAATGTGGAGAGGGCAATAGCATTAAACAGGACTCATTCAACAAACAAAACCTCTCCACCTGCTGCCCGGGGAGTCAGAATTTGCAGTTCCAGGAGCGGTCTCGTGAGATTTCCTCTCCACTTATTTATTTCTCGAATAAGACTTACCTCCTTGTACCCTTGCAGGGGGGAGGGTGGCCCCACCCTTCTGTAATGATTTATAAGGGCAAGCAGTCTGGGTGATTCCAGAGGCTTCTACCAGTTTCGTGACTACCAAAGGGAAAAACCGTACTCTCAGACTTTCAAATGCAGGAGGAGAAAGCTAGTGCCAGGAGAGCATCAGTGCATATTTTTCTTCCCTGTTTGCAGAGCTGCTAAAGACACAGATGATCCCAGCGGAAAATTCTGTGTGAAGAATCCTGCAGCACACATCTCGCAGACAGGGGTGTGATGTCCCAAGCACTGTTTGAAAACTGGGGCAAATTGAAAGGCCCTTGTTAGGACCATCACGACTGAGCCTCTTCCTCTTGTTTCCTGCTCCCAGGACACTTGTGACTCTGGTTTGCTGACCTGCTGGGCACAGAGTTTTATGCTCAGCATGTAAAACATGCAAAACATTCCCACAGATATTATGCCTGTTTGATGCGTAAAAAGAAAACAGATAGAAAAACTTAAAAATTAAGTTGCAACCCAAATGTACATCAAGAGGTGAGTGAATATACAAAACGTGGTAAATGTATGCAACGGAATATTACTGAGTCTTAAAAGAGAAGGGAATTCCCTTCTACTTATGGCAGCGCTTCTGAGACCCAGTCTGTGAGCTTACTTACTGACTTCAGCTCTCCATCAAAGAGCTTGGGGGCTTGAATTCAGAAGAGCTGGGGCATGTGTATCTCCTCCTATATAGGCCCTCCCTTCCTTTATTTATTTATTTATTTTTTTGTGGTACGTGGGCCTCTCACTGCTATGGTCTCTCCCGTTGCGGAGCACAGGCTCCAGACGCGCAGGCTCAGCGGCCATGGCCCACGGGCCCAGCCGCTCCGCAGCATGTGGGATCCTCCCTGACCGGGCCACGAACCCGTGTCCCCTGCCTCGGCAGGGAGACTCCCAACCACTGCGCCACCATGGAAGCCCTCCTGCTTGACTTCTTAACTGAGCCTATAATGTTGTAATGAAGCTATTGCAAATTCTCTTGGGTATAAATAAATTAATAATATTATGATAGACACAACATGGCCTAACTGCAGAAGAGAATCTATTCTTATACTATTTTGAAACTAAATTTCATTTTCATCCAGGTGATGCATGGACATCGTTGAAGGAATCGTATATCTGTAGTTCTGAGAGGCTCATATTGAAAAGTGGCTTGTGGGAGGGTGCAGGAGAGGCAAAGCAGGAGCCAAGGATCCGAGTGCAAGGGCTTCATTGGCAGGTGATTCCAGGTAGGGAACTGGGGAGAGGCGGGGAAGGAAGCCAGTCCCAGGAGGGAGCATTAATGAACAGGGCGATGCTGTGTGTGCAGCTGGAGCTTAACCTCACGGGACAGCCCTGGGGGATGCTGTGGACCCACCCAAAGGAAGGAGTTGGAATATTCTTCTTCCAATCCCCATCCATCGTTTGTCTGAAGGTCGGGGGAGGGAGGGGCGCGGTGGGGAGGGGGTCGGGTGTCACACCCTTGGCAATTCTGTCCCGCCCCAATGCAGGCTGAGCGCAGCCAGAGAGAGCCCTTAGGTGAAGAGTCCAGGGACTTGCAGAATTAAAGCACCAGCACATGCAGGAGAAGGGAGGTTGGGAGGTGGGGGTCACGTGGGCGGGCGCTGGGACACAGCTCTGCCCTGCACTCATCTTTCTCCCTCACAAGCCCCCACCAGGGGAAGCCCCTCTCAAGGTTTGAGTTTTTCTGCTGTTTGCCGCTATATTCCAAATTACATACTTGTACTACCATTCATGAATTTATAACTTTAAATATTATCTATTGACTTTTTAAAATAACATTTGAGGCTTTAGTTCTCTTGTACCATCAGCAGCCCGGCTTTCCTTCATCCTCTCCTACCTTCTCAGGAGTGAAATATATATATATATATATTTATATACATGTCAAATTTTGGTTATGTCAGCCAATTAACTAACACTATGTAAGGATTTTCACAAATGAGTCAAGCAGAATAATGTGATTACGTTTCCTATCTTCGCCCCTTTTTTGTTATTCTTGGAATTATTGCCTCATTTTTCCATTTGCTTAGGGTTTTTATGTACTTATCACTAACTCTTTCCAGATGCTCTAACACATCCGTCAAACGCCTACTAATAATCTTGACAAACGCGCAAACACCGTTCTGAACAATCCATCAGCTCCGTTCTGCTGTCCACGGCTTCCACCTGCCCCACCGAGGCAAGCTCGCCATCCTGGTCCAGTTTGCTTTCGAAGCCTGGACAGAGCTGAATCCCTGGGACTTTCCTGTGCTGTCGTCCTGGGGTCCTGTTTCCTCCATCCCGTGCTTTTCTCTTTCTTCACGCAGTCCCTCACTGAGATGGGCTAGGTCCTTGCTGAGAAAGGTCCTAAAAGGTGATGGTGATGGTGACGATGGTGACTGTGACAGTGACGATGACAACAGGGGACAGGTGTGTTCCCTGCACGCCTGCCGAGAACAGTTTCCGCCTGGCTGCAGGTGTCTGGGAGCAAAATGACCCAAGCTGGAGTCCTGAAGTTCAGGGTGGAGTTTTCACTTAATCCTTTCCTTTTCAGCCTAATACTGCTGTCTGCTCTGCCTAGTGTCCCCCACGTCCAGAGCACCTTCAACTGAATATATTCAGACGGTGACCCTCTTGTCTTCTGCTGGGGAGAGGGGAGGGGCGGTCCCCTGGCTGCAGGGATGAGGTGAGCAGTACGGAGGGCACGTCCAAGGGCACCAGGTGCAGACCCTGAAACAGGTCTTACTCTTTTCGGCGTGTGCTTAATCCCCAGCTTCCCAGTTAGAACACCCCCTCTCAACAGTCCTGTAAGGAGAAGTGTGTCACTTCTTATAAATGTCTCCAGTTTGCAGGCACTTACCTGTCTGCTCTGTCAATCCCTGTACCCCCTCCTGTCTGCTGTGTCTTCCGAAAAATGTATCGCTACTTCTTGTTCCCCGTGACACCTATTTACAATCTCCTTTTCCTGCAAATGAAAGCCATTGTCATTTCTTTCCTTCCACTTGAGTCGGGGTAGGTTGGATAAAGAGGAAAACACGTGTGACCAGTCCTGTGTGTTCAAACATACTCTTCTGATGCCACTAGGAAGGGTCTGGATCAGAGATCATTGCCCTGTTATTGGTTGGCTGCAACCGTGGATAAGTAGACGGTGCAGCAAGAGTTCTTTTGAGCTAATGAATCAAAAAGAAAAAGATATCACTTCTTTTTTAGGACAGTTTAATAGGAAGATATAAATAGAGCTGCTGGAATGTGATGTCAGCTCTGCACCATACACCCCATAGCTTGCCTGGAATTGCTGAGAAATGGGGCTGCAGGGACAAGGGGTTCCACCCAGGACACCAGGCGGCAGCTCCACGGAGTGTCTAGGGGAGGGCGGTGTGCCTGTCTGCTCTACTTTCTGCCCACACTTCTCAAGTACATGCAATTTCTCCTGCATCGCACCAGCCACGGGACGTGATTTGGCCTGGGTTTGCTTTTACCTTGTATCTTGCAAACGTGGTTTCATGGAGGTTCAGACCTGATTCAATTTCACCTTGATTTTTTTAAAGCAGGATTTTCTGCTTTGATCTACTATATAATACGTACAATCGTTGCCCTGCACTCACAAAGCTGCGCCTTTCTCCTACTTTCTTAGACTGGATGCCCGAAGTTCTTTGCGATGACTGAGGACAGGACTGGACGAGCTGGCAGGAACAGGGTTCTGATCTGGGGCTTGATTATTGGCATCATTGCTATTAGGACCACAGCTTTGTCTGTTTCCCTCAAGCCTCCCATCCTCCGGCCAATACACTTGACCTTGGATGGGTGTTCCATTGCCTAAACTGGGATGTAACTTATGTACAGTGAAGCATACAGGTCCTAAGCATACAACTCAGTGAGTTTTGACCAGTGCTTATACCCATATGACTGATACCCTGTCCAAGAATATTTCTTCATCTGTTTAATACTCTTGCTGTGAAAGGGGCCTGCTCCCCTCAACCTTGAGACTTGAATCTGGACATTGAAGTATTTCATACAGTCGGAAAAGCTGAAAATAGAAAGGTCAAGCGTGCTTGAAGACTTGCATTTGTGGATCTGCATTTTTCAAGTACTTTTGGGAAAATTCAAGCTTCAAATATATCTAGTCCTCCCTTCTAACGACATAACACCAAAATATTGTCCCCGAGTCTTGTTTGCGTATGGAAACCTCATCAGAGCAGTTACTAGGTATGCATTTTAGAAATAGGACTCCTAGAGTCACATATCAATGGGACTGTAAAAGGTGCAGCTGGACTTCCCTGGTGGCGCAGTGGTTGAGAGTCCGCCTGCCAATGCAGGGGACACGGGTTCGTGCCCTGGTCCGGGAAGATCCCACATGCCGCGGAGCGGCTGGGCCCGTGAGCCACGGCCGCTGAGCCTGCACGTCCGGAGCCTGTGCTCCGCAACGGGAGAGGCCACAACGGTGAGAGGCCCGCGTAACGCGGAAGAAAAAAAAAAGATGCAGCTACCCCGCAACAGTACTCTGCATTTTAGCAAGACATATATCATTCTACACTTCTTCTCATCTCCAATCTGGAGTCTCTGACATTTCACTGATTTGTTATTTTTGTTCTATCAACAGGTGTTGTCATTTTACCGTAGAGACATCTCCTGGAGTCCCGTGTTTATTCTCATCACCTCGTCCTTCATCACATCTCAGATGCGTCAGTGCAATAATCCACTGTCCAGGCTCCCATTTAAATGCATACTTCTGCAGATCTAATTTTTGTGAAATGCCTGATATCCCATGAAAAAAATCCCCAGCTTCTCCCCCAGTTTTTCACACTTCAGTAATTGCAATGCCAAACTTTTAGTCATTCAGGATAAAAGCTTTGAAATCATGTGAGATTCCCCTTTCTTTTGACATCCAACCTATCAATAAATGCGGTCACCTCTCCTTTATCAATAGTTGCTCTCAGAATCCAGCAACTTCTCACTTCCCTGCTAACAGCCCCTTAGTCCCAGCACCTGCTGGTGCCTGGTCTGTCACCGCATTCTGCCCAGATGCTCTCAGTCCGCACCTGCTCCCTTGCTGTCTCTGCTCCACACAGCTAGAAGCAGCTGGAGGCTGGAAGCGTCCTTCTAAAATGTCACTTTGGTGTTTTCAACCCTCCAGGAACTTCCCGTCTCAGGTAGAAGCCAAGTCCTTGCAATGGTCTCACAACCCTTTGATCCTTCAGGATCGGCCCCCCACCCCAGCTCTGGCCACTCTGTCCATCTCACTAACCCTCCTGAATAAAGGGGCCACCTTGCCAAAGTTTTATGCCTTTTCAAAGTTCCTCAAAACATTAAAATTAAAATTACCATATGATCCATCAATCCCACTCTGGGAAACAGACAAAAGAATGGAAAATGGGATCTCAAAGTGATGTGTGTATACCTGTTCATAGCAGCGTTTATTCACAATAGCCAAGAGGTGGAAATCATCTAAATGTCCATTGATGCAGGAATTGGTAAAGAAAATGTGGTCTATACATACAAAGGAGTATTATTCAGTCTGAAAAAAAGAAGGAAATCCTGTCATATGCAGCAGTAAGGATGAACCTCAAGGACATTATGTTAAATGAAATAAGCCAGACACAAAAGGACAAATACTGTCTAATTCCACTTATGTTCATAGAGACAGAAAGTAGGATGGTGGTTGCCAGGGGCCCTGGGGAAGGGAGAGGGGAGCTGTTCAGTGGATACAGAGTTCCACTTTTGCAAGATGAAAAGTTCTGGAGATCTATTGCACAAAAAGAGGCATATAGTTCTCACTACTGTACTGTACATTTAAAAATGGTCAAGATGATCATCAAAAAATCTACAAACAATAAATGCTGGAGAGGGTGTGGAGAAAAGGGAACCCTCTTGCACTGTTGGTGGGAATGTAAGTTGATACAGCCACTATGGAGAACAGTATGGAGGTTCCTTAAAAAACTAAAAATAGAACTACAATACGACCCAGCAATCCCACTACTGGGCATATACCCTGAGAAAACCATAATTCAAAAAGAGTCACATACCACAATGTCCACTGTAGCTCTCTATTTATAATGGCCAGGTCATGGAAGCAACCTAAGTGTCCATCGACAGATGAATGGACAAAGAAGATGTGGCACATATATACAATGGAATATTACTCAGCCATAAAAAGAAATGAAAGTGAGTTATTTGTAGTGAGGTGGATGGGCCTAGAGTGTGTCCTACAGAGTGAAGTAAGTCAGAAAGAGAAAAACAATTACCGTATGCTAACACATATATATGGAATCTAAAAAAAAAAAAGTCGTTATGAAGAACCTAGGGGCAGGACAGGAACAAAAACGCAGATGTAGAGAATGGACTTAAGGACATGGGGAGGGGGAAGGGTAAGCTGGGATGAAGTGAGAGAGTGGCATGGACTTCTATATACTACCAAACGTAAAATAGATAGCTAGTGGGAAGCAGCTGCATAGCACGGAGAGATCAGCTTGGTGCTTTGTGACCACCTAAAGGGGTGGGATAGGGAGGGTGAGAGGGAGACCCAAGAGGGAAGAGATATGGGGATATGTGTATATGTACAGCTGATTTACTTTGTTATAAAGCAGAAACTAACACACCATTGTAAAATAATTATACTCCAATAAAGATGTTTAAAAAAAATGGTCAAGATGGGAAATTGTGCATTATGTGTGTGTGTGTATTTTTTAACCACAATTATAAAAATGTCTGCTTGTTTTTATTCCCCAGTATTATTTATCCTTCCAATGTCAGCTCCAGGGTCACCTGTGTTTCTAGATCAGTCTCACCTGCCAGGTTCTTTCTCTTTGCAGAACTCTCCTTACACATATTTCCTGGAGGTCCTGTGCAGCGCTTAATTTTGCAGCAATAGTGTCACGTATATAGATGACTTTCCCTGAGGTCGACCTCAGCTTTACTAGGACAGAATCATTATGCCCTGTGCTTTTTGAGATCTGAGCAATGTATACACTAATGGGACAACGTTGTGTTTACATACAAATATTTTAAAATTAATTTTTATTGGAGAATGTTTGATTTACAATGTATATAAAAATCCTTGATGGATTGAATCCAGTCAGTGGTGGTTATCCTTTATGATCTGCAGAGAGAATAAATTTCCAACCATCCTTGATGCTACGTTGTAGCGTTCTAGCCTGTGGTTAGCTATGTTTAATATTTCATAGGTCCAGAATTTTAGTAGCAAGTTGTTATGGAAACAAACCTTTGTTGTCCTCTCCTGTCCATCTGAGTTCCCTTTGCACATGCTATTATTTTTTTTTATCCTTACAAATATTAAGACACTTCTGTAGGAACACCTGTGTAGAAATCGACCGCTTGAACTTTAGGTAATTTTTGACTTTAACAAAATTACATGATGTTTTCCTTAACTCTCACTGTTCTTCCAGTTGACAATCCGATTCTGAACAACATAATGCCTCAGGAAAGAGGTGCTGACATTTTCCTGACCAAGGCCCCTTAATAATTCATTACCACGAAATATCCCAATGTTGTTAAATTGAAAAATCAGAACACTTAGCAATATGATCATAGCTAAATCCTCAGTGGAATGAATCATTTATTATTTTGTGCCACTTCGAGAGAAAGAAGAAATGGCCCAAAGTCACAGCATGGGTATATGTCTATTTCATATTTTTACTGCACATGCATTAAAAGCCAATATTTTTTCCTCAGAAAAAATAGGATAATGTAAAAGCTGACTAGCCGATACGGAGGAAAATCATGTGTCTTTTGGGGGAGGCAAAGCAACCGTGAGTGACAAACTCCATGTGGTTTGGAAGGTGGTGCATGAAGGTTTCTTATGCATGTTTATTTTCCTCACAGAGGTCACCACCCCTTTGTAAGTTTTATTGGATACTTTACATTACCTAAAGGATAGAAACGTTCATTCAGATAATGGTGGAAAACACTACACCAGCAATCCAGAAGTCCAGTGAACACAAACAGAGAACATGTTTCAATATTTGTATCTCATTTTCAATTTATAAACTAACTTTGGGATTTATATTTTTATGTAGTGTGACTTGGGTTAGCATACATCATCCCAGGAGGACTTTAGGGTTTTCACTGTGGTTTTGTTTGGCCTTAGGGTTTTAAATCTCTGGTTCTAATAGACGGCCCTGGCCACCATCACCTTTATAGATTAGATCACGACACATCCTGAAGAGGCCAAGATCACAGACTCAGCAATGAAGAGGCCATTGAAATGCTGATGAACAACTAAAGCGATAAATGAGAGATGGAACTTCCTATATAAGTAACTGTTGGTGACTGGGGATAAGGCAGTATGTATATTAATGAGAAAGTTCTGTTAATTGCATTTGGGATTTAAGAGAATGGAAGCATCCGTTGGGGAGCTGTTCATGGTGGTAGGAGCTGTGGGTGGACAGCAAATGAGGATCAGGAGCCTCCAAGCCTGAGTCTCCCATGTGTGTTATCGTGGAGTGAATTCATTGGCACCCTCTGCACGTCTATATTCCTTCTGTCAGCTCCATATTTCTTCTTGCTGAGACTTCAGCTTACCAGAAATATCATGAGACCTACAAGATAAATGCTCGGAAAAGTTCCCAGAAGGAAAAACAGAGTGCATCGATCTTCAGGACACTCAGTTTTTAACAGTTATTGCTATTATGATGCACCGAGACTAACCAGCCAAATTCTCCCCCCATCCTGTGGGCATCCGCCAGTTGTCCCCACCCACCTTCCAAGACTAAGCCTCCTTCAGTGAGCTGCAGCCCTTTTCCTGCCCGAGTGATGCTACATTGATGGTATCCAGTAAACAAAGAGAAGAAAAAAATCTAAATGTATGACCCCCATAAAGAGAGAAGACGGTTTAAAAAAAAAAGAAAAAATATATATCTTAAAACTCTGTTGTAGAGAAAAATGCTGCCAATCAGAGGAGGATAATTGCAAGAAAGCAAGGTGGGTGTGGTTGGCATTTGCTGATCATAGCTGGTTTATGGAATTTCCACAGGTGGCCTGAGCAGCTGGAGAGAGCTCTTTCCACCTAGCTGGGACCCTGGCCCTCTTGCTGACCGCTGGTTCTCCCTGGTCCGGTCACTTAGGTCCTAGAACTAGGTCCCTGTTTCTAAGTGTGAATAATAATACCCACATCATGGTGTGTGTGTGTGTGTGTGTTGTTTTTGAAATGCCTTTTGAGTGGAAATGGGGAAGCTGGTGGAGACTGACGATCAGGCATTCTTGTAGAAATATTGTATAAACATGGGTAAATGTCAGCTAAATTTGTTCCAGCACGTGAGAAATTTACAGCATCTCAAAAAATATCCACCCTGCTAGATATGAGCAGCTGATCATTTAATGAGAAAATTGATCATTCAGTGTTTTATAGCCATGAGACAACTTTGAGCTCTGTATTATTTTGCCTTGACCAGCTTTAATTATGAGAAATTAATTGAATTTACTGTGCTCTCATGTGCACCAGGTACCGTAGTGGGTCCTGAGCCCACATTGCCTAAAGAGATGGAGTTTTTGCTCTCAAGGTGGCAGGTAAAGAAATAGATTCACTGTGTTCTATTTCATCCTCCTTAAAAAAAAAATACACGTATGAAAAATATTTGCTCAAGGTCTATTGTTTTATTTTTAATTTTGGTTATAGTCCTTAGATTTGAAAAAAATTTATTAACATTAAATTTCAGAAGTTTGTAATAACAACTGATAAGAGCAAATATATAGATAAGCTTCTTTCCTCACTTATTTTGTTACATTACTTGATTATTTCTCTGGAATGGGGATTTCCTTTCTATCTGTAAGGGCTTCTTTTTCTTAATTTGTTCTGAGAGATGCTTACTCTATGGTGTCTCTTAAATCTAAAAGAGATTGAAGTGGCACTCAAATTCCCAATCTTTTGAGGATTTTCATTTTTCCATCTTCTAGTCGACAATAGAATTCATATTTTCCACACAATTACTACCTCTGCTCTCCTCTGGTACTCTTGATTTCCTCCTTAATTGTTTTTCCTTTGTTCATTATGTCTTCAGTTTACCAAACTCTACTGCTTTTCACAGGGCCTCTGTTCAGTCTCTGTCCCTTCCAGTCATTGTCTCAGAAGTTCTCCTCATGCATTTATTCACCGATGGCGGCCACCTGGTCGTGACCTTGGATTCCTCTTCGAATCCTTGATTCGCTCCATTTGATAGCAGAGTAAACTCAGTCCCAAAGCCCTCAGAGAACACATAGGGTCTTAATGCAGATGAAATTAAACAATATTTGTGAAGCAACCAGTATAGTGCCTGGTAATTCAGTGCCCAATAGATGTTTGTCCTTAAAATCATCTTATATAACATGTTTCTGTGCAGCCAACTTTCAGTATCAAATAGGCCAAACAAGTCAACTTGGAAACGACACCCAGGAGCATTTACTTGCTCATGGGCATCTCTGAACTGTGAGAAGTGTCCATAATCAACGAGGGAGCGATTTTGGCCTTTGTCTGCCTTCTTCAGTTCCCAGACTGGCTCTGTCAATAGCTTTGTGACTTTGAGAAAGTTCCCTAAATCTCTCTGTGCCTCAATTTCCCTCTCTGTGGGTTCTGAGAGTACCTGCTTTATAGGGTTCCTGTGAAGATTCCATGGGATGATTGACATACAGCACTTTGCAAAGTGACTGACCTGTTCAATGTCCAATATCACCATCTAACAAGCAGGGTGCTGGCAATCTGGCTGAAAACTTTGGTTCCTAGTGAGTTTTGGTTTTTTACCATATGCAAATCAACTTTTCCCCCCAAGGAAATAGAAGAATGCAAGAAAATGTGCCTATCATTATAACCATAATAACTACTAGTAAGTATTTAGCTCAAATCAATTAAAATATTTATAAAATGTCTCCAAAATGCAAGTGGTAGGTTTCTGGAAAAGTAAGAGGGCATTCGTCAATAGCCCTGCCAGTAAGCTGTTTCCCATGTAATTGGGGAAATGAACCAAGTAGATGAAAACAGAAGAAACCGCCCCAAGTACAATAGGAAGGGGGCCAAATTGTTGGCCTTATTATGCTGTATTACCATGTAAATGCAGAATAAAGTCTCCTTGATAAAAGTGTTTTGCTATATAGATTTTCCTGTTTTTTTTCTCTCTCTCTCTCGGTGTGTTTTTCCAAGTGATCATTTGAGGACAAGTTGACAGCCTTCTCCAAGAATCTCAAAGTTATGATACTTTATACAGGCTGAGGGGCAAGCGATATACTGGTACAGTGGGTTTTTTTTAAACTTTTTATTATGAAAATGTTCAAACGTATACCCAATAGAATAGTAATTATTAATTAGGAGTTTTTTAATATTGAGAGGTGTGACTCATTTGTGGGTCATGAAATCAATTCAGTGCATCAATATCAGGGTTAAAAAAGAGACAATATAACAATCATCTCATTCGTACATATGTCGGGATACATCTTATCATGCAAGGGGGTCCCTAGAGCCACATGATGCAAATATATCACAGGCTTTAGGGGGGAAACATACTTGCAGAAGAGTAGCAGGATGCTCTCTGAATTCCTCATTCTCGACTCTCCATGGTACAGGCCAGACAGGAATGATCAGTGCACACCTGTGCAACAAAGAGCATACTCCAAGGAGAGGAGAGAGCCCCACACCCAAGCAGTGTCACCAGGGCACACCTAATTTCCTTAAATAATAAGAACTATCTTAAGAAATCCCCAGGTCCAGGAATAATGCTGGAAGAGTGCAGACAAGGGCCTGGGACCAGCCTTACTTGGCAGGAATGCCCACATCAACCTAAGGCTGTTTCTCTGCAGATCAGTCCAGGTTACTCACGGAAAGAAATGAGTCCCCAGGACCATCCGAATTTGCTTCTCATTATATCTCTAAAAAATAAGTATATTTTCTTGGAGAACCACAATTCCATTATTACACCTAACAAGAACACTAATCTTGGTATTATCATCTTTGGTATCATCTAATGCCCAGTCTGTAATCTAATCAAATTTCCCCCCAATGAGGAGTTTTTTAAACTGAGAGGCGTGACTCATTTGGGGGGACGTGAAACCAGTTCAGTGCATCACTATCAGGCTTAAAAAAGACAGAGAGTATAAAATATCAGAGTGCATCACAAATACTAAGAGTATTTCTTGCAAAAATATTGTTTAGTTATACATAAGTGGGCTAGGCTTGAGAAACACCATTTTAGGGAACTTTTATGCTAGTCTCCCTGTCCTTTTCTGCATCCTGTCTTGACAACTAATGCCTTACTTAAATTTTTAGCATAACAAAATGATACTGACCTTTACCCTAAGGCACTTGATACTGGGTATTCTAAAAGAAAGTGAGTTATTCCTTTATTAGATTAACAGCTGATAAAATAGTAAAGAGGATGCGTCAAGCAGACCCAAGGATGATACGTGTTTTTTGTTTTTGTTTTCTATATTGGCGTATGGTTGATTTACAATGATGTGTTAGTTTCAGGTGTACAGCCACATGAATCTGTTACACATATACATATATCCACTCTTTTTTTTTAGGTGCTTTTCCCACATAGGCCATTACATAGTATTGAGTAGCGTTCCCTGTGCTATACAGGAGGTTCTTATTAGTTACCTATTTTATATATAGTAGTGTGTGCATGTCAATCCCAATCTTCCAATTTATCCCTCCTTCCCTTATCCCCTGGTAGCCATAAGTTTGTTTTCTATATCCATGACTCTACTTCTGTTTTGTAAATAAGTCCATTTGTATCATTTTTTTTAGATTCCTCCACATATAAGCAATATCATATGATATTTGTCTTTCTCTGTCTGACTTACTTCATTTAGTATGACAATCTCTAGGTCCATCCATATCGCTGCAAATGGCATTATTTTGTTCTTTTTTATGGTCGAGTAATATTCCATTGTATGTATGTACCACATCTTCTTTATCCATTCCTCTGTTGATGCACAGTTAGGTTGCTTCCATGTCTTAGCAACTGTAAATAGTGCTGCAATGAACACTGGGGTGCATGTATATTTTTGAACTATGGTTTCCTTTGGGTGTATACCCAGGAGTGGGATTGCTGGGTCATATTGCAGTTCTATTTTTACTTTTTTAACGAACCTCCATACTGTTCTCCATAGTGGCTGCACCAATTTACATTCCCACCAACAGTGTAGGGGTGTTTCCTTTTCTCCACAAGGGGTCAATTTTGAAGAATTATGACATTGTTAATGAGCCATCTTCTTCTGTTTCTTTAAACCTGGAAGATAATCTAAAGTACTGTTGGGAAAAGCCCAGGGTGTAAACATTCAAGTTGACTGTCTTATCAAGGACAATAAGGAAGGTGAAACCTTCAGGTCAGATGTGCAATGTCCACCCTAATTTTGGATTCTCATGAATCATGAGATCTCAGAGTAGTTCCATATCCAGAAAGAATTCAAGTTAAGTTCACCATAGGACTTAAACATCAATGATGTCAAGAAATTGCCTTGCTGAGTAGTTTATTCTGGAATCCAAAAATGGGGTCAGCTCACTGCATCAGTGTCCTGGGGCTGCCTTAGCAAAGTACCACAAATGGGGTGGCTTAACACAAAGAAATGTATACTTTCACAGCTTGGAGGTCAGATGTCCAACATCAAGGTGTCTGTAGGGCTGTGCTCTGGTGGAAGACTCTGGGGAAGAATCCTTCCTTGCTTCTTCCTGCTCTGGTGGCCTTGGGCATTCCCTGGCTTGTGACGGTGTAACTCCAATCGCTTTGTCTCACTCTGCAGTGGCCTTCATCCCTATGTGTGTGCCTCTGTCTCCTTTTCTTATAAGGACATCAGTCATTGGATTTAAGCCCAGCCTAATCCATGTGAGTTCAACTTGATCCCTAACCAATTACATCTGCAAAGACATTGTTTCCAAATAAGCTCACATTCTGAGGTTCTGGGTGGATATGAATTTTGAGGGGACACTATTCAACCCACCACAGTCACAGATGGAAAATTCTAGGTGATACTAAAGGCTTTGAATGTTGATTCTGTGATTGTCTCCAATGACCACTCTGGGCTGTCTCACCAATGGAAAAACCTGATTTCATTGGCCTGGGACAGGCCTACACTTCAGTATGTTTCAAGCACTCCAGATGATTCTAATGTGAAGCCAGGGTTGAGAATCATTGGGTTATATGGTTTTTTGGGGGGGGCCTTTCAGTAGAGTTTGGGGATCTATGGTCTTTTCCTGCATGTTATTACTAAGAGTTGAGAATCTCCCTGCATTTCTAAGTTCTGAGACTTTCGTAAAGTAAAACATCTTCAGTCTCTTTCATTCATCTCTCCATCCGCAGGTGACATGGGACAACAGATTCAGAAGCCAGTATAACACCCAAAAATCATAAGTGAAGAAAAATCAAAATAACGGTGAAAGAATAGTTAATTTTTTTCAGACTTGCTTTCACTATGAAAAGGTTGTCAGACTGAAATGCATTCATAAAACAACACTCAAATTCTCATTTATATCTTTTTGACAAGTTGTTAATACTGTGGCATTTATGAAACAGCAGGGACCTATGTTGGGGTGACAACTTTCTCCTCTTCTGAACGTGGAAAGATCCTGAAGTAGGTGGACAGAACAAATCCTCAAGCCATTTGAAAAATGAGTGTAAGACATTCATTGGCAAAATGTTCTTTTGAATATAGAACCTATAGCTGATCTTGCTTAGAGAAATGTCATTGTGATGAAAGATCATGAACACTCAGGGAACTTCTAGATTTTTGATGAGATCCTTAATAAACTGGATTTCATCCACTTTGATGTCAGCAGATCTAGATTACAAGTTAAACATACAGTCACCTTTTCATCTCATTCAGTGCCTTGTGGAGGGTCAGCATAATTATAAATGGCTGAATTTGATCTCATGGAGACCAATGAAAGGCACAATCAGCTGTCACCCTTGTTTCAAGTACAGAAACTCAAGCTGAACCATCGGGCAAATGCTAGAATAAACCAGATAGCATGTTGGTTCCAGGAGTGCCAGCTCATCTGGGCACATCCTCCCGGCTCTGGAATATCTCTCTACATGTGGACTATGAGGACTTTCAAAGCTATTATAAGCTTTCCCAATCCTGCAAGAGCTGATATTGTTAAGGAACAAAGGGAAGCCCGCCTGCCCAAGGTAACATACAATGAGTCTGAAAAAGCCTAGGTTGGGATTCAACCACTAAAAGTTCAGTGGTTCTGTAAATTGGCTGTAGGGCTTCATCAAACCTGGGAAACACAGATGCATCTTCAGGTGAGTTTTCCAAACAATCTGTTGTGAGTACAAGACTTTCTCCATTTTCTTTCTTTGCCATTTGTGTTCATCTTATGTTTAGGCATAATGACATCAGCTTCCACTGATATTATCACTGCTGCAAAAACTCACTCCTGGTCATGAAAATAAAACGCTAAATGTCTTCCCTTACAGTACATGCCACCTGGGATGGTTGCAGACTCATCTGCCACGTGAAGGACCGTCCACTCGCAGCCTGCCTCTTGCTGGCTCTGTCCCACCGTTGCCATCAGGAAGCAGCGAGGTGCCATTTACATAACAGCTCTGCTCTTGGAAGCATCCGAAACTTCTCCAAACAGAAGATGCTAATTTTATTGTTATACTTAGCTTCACTCTTTTCATCTCTCAGTGGTGAATAAGGAACCACCGTGTGGGTTAACCTTTCTCAGGATGGCATTGCTGCCTGGGTAATCTTGGAACGGGGGTGCGGTGAGCGAGAATACAGACACTCCAGTAGACAGTAATCTACATCCTTCCATTAGACATCACTAAACCCCTGAAAATAAGAAAAATTTCACTTGACCTAATGTTCAGGTGTACAAATTGAGGATGACCATATGAACAAATGATTTTTCCAAGGTCGTATAATAGCTAAAATGTGGCACCATCACTTTCATCCAAGGAGCAAGCGCCAAATATACTTGTCTTAAGATGCAGTTTAGCTCTTAAAACAAATCCAAGGACTTGAATCTCCTCAGCCTCTGCAGCTAGGTTTGCAGAAAATACTTCACCTTAGAAACAGGATATCAAGAATGAAAAGAAAGACTGCATTTAGAATTCAGGCTGTGAGCAAGAAAGATGACTTTCTTGTCATCTTTGCCATTTTAATGGGTTTTGCTTGCTGCTATTGTAAACTTCAGTTCATGGCCAAAGGTATGAAGATATTAGTCTTTGCTTGCTTCTTTTCTTTAGACACTGAGGACAGTGCCATGCCTGTATCTATATGGGGTTTCGGACATGACTGCAATTTTACTTAGGCAACCAGAGAAGGATTTTAAGTCATTTGATTCCAGTGAGAAGAGCAAGGAGCAAGGGATCAGAGCATCCTTTGGTGGACTTGGTTTGGAAATGTGGGTGAGGGAAATGGAGGTCCCACAGGTCTGAGCATCTCTGTGTAAGTACCCCTACCCCAGCCAGGTGCTTCAGAATGAGCCACACTGATTTGTAGCACAATCAGCAGAATAATCAAGATATTTTGTATGGCTCAGTAGTGGAAGCCAACCAACCAAGCTTCCAATAAACCCCAATCTTCCATTCTCTTGCCATTGGCAGAATCATCACAGATGATGGTCATCATGGACAGCAACCTTTGAAACCAAAACACAGTAACATTTAAGGGAAGGACAAACAGCTGGATAAACTGTTGACTGAACCAACTTGATATTCCATGAATTCAGACATGGGAATTGGTTACACGCAGATCAGCATGAGTCTCAAAGATTAGTGGAATTATTTAAAAAATGGAGATGGGGCAATGCTTTAATTTAGTGATCTTCTATTGTTGATAAGTTCTTGTAATATACTTTGTATTCTATATTTACATTTCATCTTTGAGTATGGAGGCGTAAAAGGCAGCAGAATTCAGTATGATTGCTTAGCTGAGCTAAGGCAAGGGTGCAGGAAACCATACAGCAGAGGCGGATGTGGGAAGGACTAACCTCCAGTTGGAAAGTAGGCCAAGAAAGAGGAAGCTGAGGGTCAGGAGATCAAGCAAGTTGCAAAATGTCTTCACACTTAAAGATCAGAATATAATTAGAATAAACTCCAGAGCAAAACCTCAGGTTGCTAAGTCTTGGAAAGCAATGGACTGGGACTTCCCTGGTGGTCCAGTGGTTAAGACTCCAGGGTTCCACTGCAGGGGGCACAGGTCCCTGGTCAGGGAACTAAGATCCCGCATGCCTTGTGGCTCAGCCAAAAAAGAAAAAGAAAAAAGAAAAACAATGGGGAGGTGGCATCTGTCTACTTTAGTAAATATAAACCTGAAAGGGGAGTGTTTATACTTAAGAGGATACATATATAGGGGAACATCGAGATATTGGTATTAATTTTATAGGGTTGGGAAAAGAGTGAAATTACAGTCTTCCACAAGACGAAAATGCCTGAATTAGAGGATTGTCTGGTGAAAAGTCTACCTGGATGGATTGCTCAGTTCCAGAATGCAGGGGCTGGTTCTCTGGCTATTGCAGTCACACCCTAGAGCACCTTCAGTGGGGCTATATCTTCACCAAGGGCTCCTGGGAACCACTTCCCAACAAACAGGTTGGATTAAACATTCAACAGCAAGTTCTTTACACCAGGATTGTGGTTTTCGAGGACTCAGTAAATAAAATGTCTGTCCCCCACTTGAGTTCTAAACCATTGAGAAATAAGACAAAAGCGCAAGGTAGATGAGAGCTCTGAATATTACATTTCTTACTGGGGAAACTAGAAGACCTATGTCTGCTGGCCCAGCTGTTGGTCCCTGCCCAGTGTGGACACATTAAGGGGCTCCTGTGGCCTCCCTCTTGGCATGACTTTGTGCTCTGTTTACCTGCTGCAGCCCTTCTAGTTTCTGGTGTTGGCAGCTGATTCCTGGGTTCTCTGATGACTTAAAATCTTCCCAGAGCAACCTCCATGAAGACTTAGAGAGTCACAGGGAAAGCCATTAAGATTAGATCATATGTGTACCACATCTCAATACTACTCAGCCATAAAAAAGAAGGAAATGCCTTTTGCAGCAACACAGATGCAACTAGAGATTATCATACTAAGTGAAGTAAGTCAGAAGGAGGAAGACAAATACCATATGATATCACTTACATGTGGAATCTAAAATATGGCACAAATGAACCTACCTACGAAACAGAAACAGACTCACAGACATAGAGAACAGACTTGTGGTTGCCAAGGGGTAAGGGGGTGGGAGAGGGAAGGATTGGGAAGTTAGAGTTAACAGAGGCAAGCTAGTATATACAGGATGGATAAACAACAAGTTCCTACTGTATAGCACAGGGAACTATATCCAATCTTCTGGGATAAACCATAATGGAAAAGAATATTTAAAAAAGAATGCATATATGTATATAACTGAGTCACTTTGCTGTAGAGCAGAAATTAGCACAACATTGTAAATCAACTATACATCAATAATAAAAAAAAGATTAGATCGTATGTGCTTCTTATATTTCCTTAAGTCACACTTCAAAATTCTCAGGGATGCAAATTTCTCTGGGAGTCACTTGGCATCTGGGTTGGAAAGATAGGGGCAGCTTAGGGCAGTGAAGGGTTTAAATGTGCACAGAACAGAAAGGGAAAAGGTCTAGAATTGAAGACCCTACCTCCTGTCGGTCTACAGCCTTTGGTCCAGCAAGGTATTCATTGGCTGTGGACCCCTCCACAGGCAGAAACCCAACAGGAATATCGAGGAAGGGGACCTTCTGTCTCAATCTCTGACTTCTGCCTGGATTGGGTTTCCTTCAGCTCTACAGAGCACGCTCACCACCTAAAGTGTAATTTCCATCTGTCACCATACGTATGATCCCCTTTACCCATCTTGCCATCCCCACCCTGCCCCTTGCCCTCTGGCAACCACTACTCTGTTCTCTGTATCTATGTGTTTGTTTTTGCTTGGTTTTGTTTCTTCATTTAGCAGCAAAGTATTCTGTAATTAAGACATGTACATTGTTTCTTAGACCTAATGCTGTTGCACACTTAACAGATAGACTACACTATGCTACAGCATAGTGTAAGTGTTGTTTTAGATGCACAGGGCAACCAAAAAATTCATGTGACTCAATTCATGTGATGGTGGTCTGGAACCCAGCCCGAAATATCCCTGACGTACGCCCGTATGTATCTGTGAAATGAATGAATCAACCAGTGAATCCATAAATGAAGGCTATTCTACACATAAGATTGTGGGATGATAAACACCTTAGGGGGAAGAATTACCAGGGACGTGAATGACCCAGGACGTGGGACAGAACAGACGGTACAAAGGGAGAAAAGACGTAGTGGGAGTGAGGCTCCAGAATTGGTTTGGGGTTAGTTCTCAGATACTTCCATCATGTGAGTCTTACTTATTATATGGATGCACCAAACAGACTTGGAGGAAATCCTGGCCAGCTGGGAATTCCTATGTAAAAGTTATCTTAAAGGGAGGATGGCAGCCTATACATTGCCCTTTACTTATGCCTCAGTAATTGTCAACTCTTCCCATCAAAACATGGGAGCACGACGGAGGTGGCTGGGTCCCTCTTAGCTACATCTTGGCGCTGCAGCCAAACCCAGAAATCCTTTTCTGTAGCTTTGGAACTTCAGAACTTGGGGTGGGGAGGATCTCTTAAAATCAGCATAACCACATGAGCTGTGATAAACGAAGAACATTGTCTGGAAATGAATTGTGCGACATGGCTCTTTGGGGAAGGACATGAAGAGAACAAATGAGTCATCAATGGATTTCAGACAGTTTGGTCTCCCTCAGAAAGCCTGAAAAGAAACTAGAGCAAACCAAAGGGGAAACTGAGAGCGAGGCTCTACACAAGGAAAACGGGACATCTGCACTGGAAAGTGAAATGTCTCAATAAGAAATAGGGAAAATGGATTGAAAATGGGAATGAATCATCTTAAATGACATCCCAAGGAAATTGGTTTGCAGTTTCACAGAGGAAATGGGTCCCATGAAATGCCTACAATGAAGGCTTTGTTATAATAAATGTGTTTTCTCTGTGTGTGCATGTGGATTTTGAGCTCCACATGCTGATGGAAAGTTGGTCATGGTTATATAATACCTGATACACAGTGTGATGCTTGGAACACGAGGTTACTAGCCCTTTGGGACTCATTATATTCAGAAAATTCTTTAGGGATCCAAAATGACACAGATTGGTGTCAGGAATGATTCTCTCCAAAGCTCTTTCCCTAATGGAGCTGAGCTCTGCGTGAACTGGAGATAAAGATGATTTTTCTAGAACCAAACTAATGAATTGTCCTCCTGTGGTCCTGACCTATTCAGGCTTCTCTCTCTGCATTTGCCCTCAAGCCAGGGAGTCATCCCACCCTTTCATCTTTAAGGTTTTGGATCATTTTTTAAATTGAGGTATAGTTACTTTACAACGTTGTGTTAGTATACAGCAAAGTGATTCAGTTATACGTCTGTGTGTATATACATATATATATATATAATATATATATATATATATATATATATACATTCTTTTTCAGATTCTTTTCCATTATTGGTTATTACAAGATATTGACTATAGATCCCGGTGCTATACAGTCGGCCTTTATTTTTAACTATTTTATATACAGTAGTGAGCATCTGTTAATCCCAAACTCCTAATTTAGGTGGGAGATTGATAAATTAGGGGTTTTGGATCATTTTAAGAGTAAGTTTCCCATGTCAGGGAATACTTCAGCATCACTGATTCTAGTTTCTGAGAATTTCTAGCAATCTTTGATCGCATTTTGGGAAGACAGTGAATAACTTTATTTTCTGAATATCCCAGAGCACCCACTATCAGGCACTTCTCAAAGTGCTTTATCAAATTAATTTATTGAATGAGCTTTCCATCAATTTTAAAACAATTAAGGGCTTCCCTGGTGGCACAGTGGTTGAGAGTCCACCTGCTGATGCAGGGGACACGGGTTTGTGCCCCGGTCCGGGAGGATCCCACATGCTGTGGAGTGGCTGGGCCCGTGAGCTGTGGCCACTGAGCCTGCGCATCCGGAGCCTGTGCTCCGCAACGGGAGAGGCCACAACAGTGAGAGGCCCGTGTACCGCAAAACAAACAAACAAACAAACAAAAAACAATTAAAACAAACTTTTAATGGAAATATTACGCACCTACAGAAAAATGCATAAATTGTCCAAGGGCAGCTTGATGAATTTTCACAAAGTCAATAGCACTGATGTAACTATGCCCAGATGAGGGGACAAAGCACTGCCAGCACCCCAGAACCCCCGTCCATCCCCTCCCAGGTCACACTCACCTCCTGCTCCCTACTGAAAAAAAAAACAGTCTTGTCGAGCCACGCAGCTTGCAGGATCTTAGTTCCCTGACCAGGGACTGAACCCGTGCCCAGCAGTGAAAATGCCGAGTCTTAACCACTGGACTGCCAGGCAACTCCCAGTCTTCTGACCAGCAAATAGTTTTGCTTAACCTTAAACTTCATATAGATGGAATCCCAAAGTGTATGTTCCTCTCTGGCTTTTTCCTTTCAACTTCATATTTGTGAAAAATTTTTCCAAGTTGTTGCATTTATTTGAGTTGGTGCTTTGTTTTGTATTTTGTTAGTCTCTTTTATGACAATCCTACTATTTATTCATTCATTCTATTATTGGCGAACATTTATTTAGGTTGTTTCCAGCTTTGGCCTATTGAGAATTGTATTTCTAAGAGCATTCTCATACATGTCTTTTGGGGCACAAATATACATTTCTAGCCCTAGGAGTGTAGTTGCTGGCTTGAAAGTTATATCTTAAGGTATATAGAACTTTTAAGATCATGCCATACATATTCCCAAAGGGGTGGTACCAATTCACACTCCCACTAGCAGTGTAGGAGAGTACAAGTTGTTCCAAGTTTTCACCAAAATTTTTTCATTGTTTGTCACATTAATATAATTATTTGTCATGTTAATTGCAGCACTTCTGTTGAATGTGTACCTCATGGTGGTTTTTTTTAATTAATTTTTATTGGAGTATAGTTGCTTTACAATGTCACTGTGGTTTTCATTTGAGTTTCCTTGAGGACTAATCATGTAGAGCATCTTTTTTATACATGTATTGGCTATTCAGATATCTTCTTTGTAAAATGTCTATTCAAGCCTTTTGCCCATTTTTTAAAATTGGGGTGACTGTTTTATGGATTTATTTGTAGGAATGACTTTATATATTCTAGATACATGTCTTTGGTTGGATATATGTATTGCAAATAGCTTTCCCCATTCTGTGGCTTGCTTTTTAACAGTCTTAATATCTTTTGATAAATAGACTTTCTTAATTTTAATGCAATCCTATGTATCATTTTTTCCCTTATTCTCAGGGCTCTCAATAATATAATAACGAACCATTAATCACCTTCCCCTCATTTCCTCCAAACCCACTACTCTGGAAAACATGTGAAAGTCCCTTCATCAAACTCTTAATTATATATGTGACCAGCTTTCATTAAAGGAGGGACCAGTATATGCCAAGCAAATGCCATTGAGAAGAAATGAAGATAAGCACCATTTTGTTTCTGAAAAGAATGCGACGGTGTAGTAACACAGGAAAGCAGGGTCCAGGGGCAAATCAAATCGGGTCTCTGCCTCTTAAAAACCATTCACATTTTGCCTAGGTGAGATGAAAATAGACATGAAGGGTAACCCAGAAGGCAAAATGAAAATACCTAGAAGGGTGTGGGGATGAGGGGTATGGAATGAGTTTGGAAAAGTGTCCTCTTCGGCCTTGAGGAGAGCACAGTGCCTCTGTGAGCACTGCCTATCTACCTGCACACCTGGGTCCCCGTGCACATGCGTGACTCAGGACACAGCACAGCCTGGTGGAGGGACCACGTCACCGTCTCAGGGGTCCAGCCCTGACTCCGGTTGGTATTCTATCCACCAGAGTCTTGTTAGCTGTGCCCTTACTCCTCCTCTTTCTACTGTCTAATTTCCACTTCACTCTACACATACCTCCCCTTCCTGCACACACAATCCTGCCCCAGCATGGATCTATGTGAGCTGGCTTTAACTTCTCTGTGCTTGACACACAACAGGCACATAATGCTTCGTGCTGGTGTGACCCCATCAGTGTTGACAAACATTGGTGTTCCATTAAATAAAGTCAGTTCAATAAAAAGTTATCAGGTACTTGCAGTGTGGCAGGTATTGCTGAAGATTCAAACAACAATTGGACAAGATCCCTAAGGTAAGGTAATTGAGTCTGACATTTGAAATGTTTTCATTGCATTGAATTTTTAAGTATTTTAGTAGATATCATGTTTTGTAGACAAAAGAAAAAAGAGAAAGAAACGTAGGTGAAGTAAAACACCACATAAATAATCAAAGGCGGAGTCATGATCAGAAATTAAAGTTTCTTGCCTTAGGTCTTTATTTTGCTGTTATTCCTCAGTGGTCCTCTGGGCAAATGTTTTCTTGGCCATTCCTGGTACCAACATCATCTTCTCCTCATGGACAGGAGATACACTCTATAGCTTTCTTTTTATTTCACTTTATGGGGCTATTCTTGGTTCACATCACCTTTTATGAATGAAAGTCTTATCTCATAAAATGCTACTGGATACAGTTGTTGGATTTTATGCTTTCATTAAATCTTTTCTGAATTATGTGCTTTTCTTCAGAGAGGAACAGTAGGAGGGGAAATCCACCTTGCCAAACTTAGCTATATCTGGAGCATTTGAATGGGGATACAGACTCAATTTAATTTTGTATGCTTCAGTTTTTAAAAGCTGTTTCTGCGCATAACGTGAGAATCTGTTCTCTCACTTCCATCTTCAACATATTCACAGACCATGTATACTTGTTCAGAAAGACCAGTGATCTCCAAAATAGAGTGTGTATATTCCAGGAAGTTCACAAGACTATGTGTAGGATTGCAGGAAGAACTTACTAAAAACTTTATATTTATTTTTATATTTTTAAGAGGTTTATTTATTATTTATTTACTTATTTTAAATTTATTTTTGGCTGCATCTTAGTTGTGGCATGCGTGATCTTCGTTGAGGCATGTGGGATCTTTCGTTGCAGCATGCGGGCTTCTCTCTAGTTGTGGCACACAGGCACTGTAGTTGTGCTGCGTGGGTGCCAGAGTGTGTGGACTCTGTAGTTTGCAGCACGCCGGCTCTCTAGTTGAGGTGCGAGAGCTCAGTTGTGGTGCACGGGCTTAGGTGTCCCGTGGCATATGGGATCTTAGTTCCCTGACCAGGGATCGAACCCACATCCCCTGCATTGTAAGATGGATTCTTTACCACTGGACCACCAGGGACGTCCCTATATTTATTTTTATCTCATCTTTAAAATGTCTATTTTTGCAAATATTCTATAACATATATAATATGTTATTTCATATTCACACACAAGTACACATACACATATATATCTTCTATAAACATTTTAAAGTACATAATTTGGATCGTCTATACACAAATTATTTTAATTTATAAGTGTACAGTCAGTAGAATTTAGAGACCATTGTCAAAGAATATAATTGATTGATTAGAATAATCAATCACTATTAAAAAAATAGGATGACTGATCTTGGGCATGGCACAGTGGAAAAAGACTAAGATTTGAAGTCAGATTAACCTTAATTATTAGCCAACCTGTATCTTTTAATTTTAATCTATTCTCATTTGTCTGCATCACGGTGATAGCATCACAAATGCAACTGAGAGGCAAACTCCAATAGGGACTTTTCTTGCGTCTTCAGAGAGAGGCATCCACGTTGATTCAGTATATTCGGAAATAAAAATGTATAATAAGGAAGCTGCTGAATGTCGTTGTGCTGCTTTTGTATATGGAGTGAGGGTTGGTCACATACTACTAGTAAAAGTGTCCTCCAGACATTTTAACATGTTTTTAACACACATCCAAACATGCTGGTTAGTTTATTCAATAGCTGTTAGGACATAAGAATAGGGGTTTTCAGGGGCTGGGTCTAAATCATTTAAAGTTAATCCCTGACTCCAAGCATCATTTGCTTTGAAGTCCATTCCATTTCTTTCTCTTGTTTCCATCTCAACAATTCACCAGTGCATCCTCCACCGCTCCGATTCTCTGTCCTAATATCCTTCGAGTGTTCTAAAGTGCCTGATGAGAAAGAATATGCTGGTCAAAGAACCCAGCTGTTCGTGACAGTGATAGGCATCGCACAAATAAATACCCCATTCCCCACGGGTCCTCAGAGATCAACACAAGAAACCCAAATGAAAAAGCTCCCTTTGGTAAAATCAGGAAGACTGTCTTGCCTTTGTGATGACTAATTGGTCTACTTTTAGCTTCAATTCCTGATTCTCGGGTGTCCTTTTCCTTTCTACCTCTAGCCCTACTTCTTTGAGCATTCATGTTGACACTTAGATTAGATAAAATCAAGATCAGATAAACTGTTATACAGGATGGATAACCTAGATGGAGTGTAATCTAGGAAATGGAGGAGGTTATTTAAGTAATGAATAGTCAGTAATGCACATGAGACATGGAGCAATCCTGTGTGATTTCAGACTCCAAACTGCAAAACACTTGTGGAACACTCAAGGTAAATCTGGCCACACGCTAGAGTCTTGGGTTGTATAGCTCTGTTAATCATCATGCCACATGATTTTTCTGGTGTTTTGATTTTTGCCTAGCAGTGAATGGTCAAAGGCTGGTTGATTGGGAAATAAAACCCACTTTGATTGCTCCAAAGGGACGTGTATATGGACTGAACATTTCCAACAACTTTTTGGGGCCTTTGTCTCTCAGAACACATTTTTCCACAAAGATGCATATTCTGTCTGAAATTTCAAGCCAGAAGACAAGGGAAAGAGGCTGCTTTCAAATTAGAGTTTCTTTTAAAACTAGACAAGGATGAAAAGGACCGATACATACACGCTGGTAAGCCACAGGGAAAACCAGAAAGAGAATCCCTGGATTCGCTGGAGCCAGGCTGCCCAGGTTCAAATCCCAGCCCTGCCACTTGCTGCCATGTCCATGACCTTGAGGAAGAACCAACACTTCTATGTGCCTCAGTTTCCTTGTTTGTAAAGAGGAGACAAAACTGCCTGCCCTATGGAGGAGTTTTGAGGATTGAATCAGTTAATATACACCAAGTGCTCAGAGCATTCCCTGACATGGTGAGTGTGGGATTCATCCCAATGTTAGTATTAGTGGTTAATTAAACAGAGTTGAAAAGATGCTGAGAGGTAAGAAGGCAGGGGAAGTAATGCTGCCATACTCGCGGTGACACTGAAATGTGTTGTTTATTTCTTCCCATTACCTGAAAGGTAATAATCTGTTAAAACAAACAAATCCAGGACTTCCCTGGACGGTCCAGTGGTTAAGACTCCACGCTTCCAATGCAGGGGGCGCGGGTTTGGTCGCTGGTCAGGGAACTAAGATACCTCATGCCATGCAGAGTGGGGGAAAAAAAAAACAAACCACGAATTCAAAGAGGGTTTTAAGGCCCAATACATGTCCATGGGGAGAGAAGAACGGTGACTACATTTACGACAGGTGGTTTCTATTTTGACGTTTATTCCTTGGGTTAATTGTTCTCCTGACTTGACTTCAGTGCTCTTCATGATTTTCAGGGAAGGAAGGTGATTGTCAAGCCATAGTCTTTTTGAATTTCCCAAGCCTTGCGAGTCACCCAAGGAGAGGGGTGTTTAAATGCACTTTGCAGGTGTAGAATGTCTCTCAGAGAATGAGTGACACAGAAAACTGTACTTTCGACTTGTTAAGTGAGCAGAGAGATGGCCACCCCATGTCTCAGAAATCCTGGGTCTAGTCTTGATTCTGTCCCTGATGGTTACCTATTCGATAAATGCTTAGTAAGCTGACAAGATATTACAAAATCCTTTGATTTCACTTAATTTTGTTTTTTTTTCCATATATAAAACGAGGAAAATTTCCCTAGCAAGTAAGAAGCATGACAGTCCTAGGGGCCTGTTCAACAGAACACCCCACACATTTGGGTATGGGTCCTTAGCTTTGGCTATCATAGCACAGGCTGTAATGCAATTCTGCGTAAAAAGCCACAGTGCAGAAATCAGTGATCCCAGGATATGCTGATGTTTCCAAAACTAAATACATTTATTTGCAGCTTCATTCTGCATTATGGCCTGTAGATGTCCCTGAACTATAGGATGATGAGTACTCGTTCTTAGAGACGTTTCCCCAAATCTTTCCCAGCAGAACCCAAATGTCACGGGAAAAGAGTTTGTGTTACACGGTGTCTGATAGACCATCATCCATATTTCATATTCTAAGTGTCATATCTGGCTAATCTCTGCTTGGGGTCAAATCATGCAAATTCTGAGCAATTTCCTTTTTGTCAAAAGTCATTAACCCCCGTAATGTGTGACAGTTCCTAGTTGTCTTAAAATAACAGTGATACTAATATTGTCCTGTTGTTTTTAATGGAGACATTCTCTGTGTGTGCAGCATTTCAATTCATAGCTCTATTGCCCTAAATCTGTTCTTCCTTCATTTGCTCATTCCTCAAAAGTTGCCCCTGCCTATTTATAATCCCTGCATTTATGTCTGCCACAAGCAATTGAAGAATAGCTCTGGAGAGTGACAAGAAAATGCTGGTCTCTAAATACAACAGTGCGATATGCCCACTGGGATCTTAAGATGTGCACTATTTGTGTACATGATCTACTATACTTTTGAGGATTCAGAAGAGAAGTGATAGTATGAGAGGATGTTAGACTAGCAAACTAACAAAAATCGTGGCTTCTATGTCTGGTTTCTTCATTGATTGACTGACCGAGGGAATGCTGAGCAGAAATCCAAGTGGACTGTTGTCCCTTCATGGGGGTTTATGGCAGAAATGTCCTGCCCTCTCCCCTGCTGTCTCGTGCAGCGTGGAATAGAGCAAAGGTGAGGATTGGGCATCCCAAACCTGCAAAAGGTGTGTCAGCTCTCCTGGAACTTATATAACTTGGTAGACGGAGGAGTTTGGCCAAAAGTCTTGGCAAAATGGTGTCATGGATGACATCATGGTTACACTTTAATAATTTATCTTGTAGGGGGAACAGGCTATCCCAGTGAGAAACTAAACCCCAGAGCAGTGACAAATTTAAAGCTGGATTGAGTTTCAGAGGGCAGTTATGTTGTGGATGGAAGGCTGAGATCCATGAAGGAGGTGACCTTTCCAAGGTCATTTGGTACATTAGTGAGAAAACCAGGAGGCATCACTGAAATCTCTGACTTGCTGTCTACTCTACTAGGTTGCCTCTTGGTCCAGCACATTTATTCATTTTATAAAATTTTTAAAATTTATAAACTTTTGGGGCTTCCCTTGTGGCGCAGTGGTTGAGAGTCCACCTGCCGATGCAGGGGACACGGGTTCGTGCCCCGGTCCGGGAAGATCTCACATGCCGGGGAGCGGCTGGGCCCGTGAGCCATGGCCGCTGAGCCTGCGCATCCGGAGCCTGTGCTCTGCAATGGGAGAAGCCACAACAGTGAGAGGCCCGCATACCGCAAAAAAATAAAAAATTAAAAATAAGTAAATAAATAAATAAAATTTATATACATGCAAGCAACCCTGCTGGATGGTGTGGCACAGTCTACAATGACTCTGTAACTGGATGAGCTGAGTTTCAGTGCTGGCCTCCACCACATCTTCGCTCTGTGACTTACAACAACTTAACATTGTACACTTCATTTCTTTATCCATACAATGAGTGTTATGAGTTTTAAATGGTTTTATGCATGCCTAGCACAGTGCCTGGGACATCTGATTTTTTTAAAGCTGGAATTTGTAGAGAATATCATATCTTTCCAAAATATTTGCTCTGAGTAAATGCAACTTTTAGTCATATTTTTATTTCCCAAACAAGAATGGTAAGGAATGTTTCCTGACCTCAAATACCATCTAAAAACATCTAAACTCCAGATATTTCAAGTTCCAGATCTTTGTGTGTCTTAAGTACCAACATTCTTGCATGTCACCTGTTTCTTTCTTCCTTTTTTTTTTTTAATGTTACCTATTTCTGTAAACACCCCAGTGTAATTGACTTTGAGACATAGATGGGACCTCTGTGGTTATCTAGATGGGGAGACAGTGGAGCATAATGGTTGAAGAAATGTATTTTAAAGTTAGATGTTCTGGTTTCAAGTCCCATCTCTGATGATTATTACAAGTGCAACCTAGAACATGTTACTTAAACCCTAAGCCCCAGTGTCCCCATGTAAAACATGTGGCTAATAGTAGAATCTACCTTATGGGGTTAAGGTGATGATGAAATGACTTAGTAGATATAAAGCATCCACCCGGCATATTCCAAGTCCTCCAACAATGGTAACCATCAGTACTAACGCCTATTCCAACTTCTTGATTCTTTAGATATTATAACCCAACCCCAGAGGACTTTACAACTCGCCAAAGGTCACACAGCCAGTTAGTGGAAAGACCAGAAGCATAAACCAGGTTTGCTGAACATGAATAGGGGATTGATTATTGCCTCTGGTCAGAAAAAAGTCAGCCTAAAAATATGATAGAAGCAACCAACGTTCTCAAACAATGGTGATCTCTTGATTCTAAAGACAGCTACAAGATGTCTGGGGAGTCGTAGTAGGGAATGTTTCTCTTTTTTTTCCTCAAACTTGCACAGTTCCTACAGAGCTTCCCTCTAAGGCTCAACCTCATGAATTAGAGAGCTGGGCTGAAGAATTCCCAAAGATATTAAATAAGATTATACTGTAATGGTCCCCTCAGAGGCATCTTGGCTATAAAGAGAAATAAAGCATCTCTTGTTGATAAGAAGATGGAGGTTCCAGAGAGAAATAGAAGTTGGACTCCGTATAGACAAAGCTTCTGAATTCATTGTTACAAAGGGTCTTAGAAAGGTCAAGGAGGAGAAAAGCATATTCATTTCTTGTACATCAAAGTAGTGGTTGTCCCCAAACTGTAAGGTTACATGATTCATGACATTGCCATGAGACAGAGTTGCTTGGTTAATGGGACTGGTGATACTGTGACGTTATTTGGTGACTTGCTGTCACATGCAGTCATGTGCTGCAGCCAGAATGCCTTTCCCTTCCCTCATCTGTGTTCAGTGACATCACATTGGTAACTTGAAATCAGCAATGGTGGGAGAGCTGACCCCACAGAAATTGGCGAGTGTTGCAAATCAGGGGCTTTTCTCTGTCACTGCACTGAGGTTACTTTATCTTTATTGTTCTCCTTGTTTAAAGCATTCTAGTCAGCTAGCGGGGAGAGAGACAGAGAGAGAGAGAGGGAGAGAGAGAACCACTCTGTTTTAATAGCAGCCTGTCACTATTCATGTGTTATAACTTAGAGATGGTGTTCTCAAAAGTGGGCTCCCTGAAATGAATTCTGAAAAAAATTTTCAAAGCTGAATTCTCCATGGTTTATTAATCTCATCTAAAACAAAACACCAAAACACCGAAAGCAAATCATATTTGGAGAAAAAAATCCCGGCCAGTAAAGTATGAAAGGCTCAGTCAGAAAAGTTAGAAATGGATAAGGGTGTATCAGGGAAAGATCTTGGAGTCTCTACACTTTGGGGGCACTGAAATCCAATGAGAATTCAGGAGCTGGAGGACACCCACAGTCTCATCATTTAAATTGCGGACTCCCAACCACTGGGGTCTAAAAGAGGCTCAACAAATAACACATCAGGCCCCCCTTCTCAGGTCGAATTTGCTGGGTGGGGTCGCAGGAGTCATGCAGATGGCTGCTGGGAGATTCATTGAGGTACTGAATGCACGGAAAGCACCCAACACCCAGGGCCTGGCATATGGTAAGTACCCAATACACTTTAACTGTTACGAGAATTATTCCACCCTGTGCCTTGCAGACTGCCTTTGGGTAAAACCCAGGTGGCACCGCTAGGCATCCAAGCTGCTTATTCAGTGAAGGCCTAAGCGATTTCTAAAGGAAAGGATGCAAACTGTACTCCAAGTTTGAGTCAAGGTTAACGAAGTCCAGTATGATTAGAAGAGTGTCTTTTTCTGTGGGGCCCATGGACTTTGAGTTGAATATTCCATCATTCCAAGGTCAATGTGTCCCTAATACAAGGTTTCAGTAGGAGGCAGTCACTCAGAAAGTTGGATTCTTCTAGAGCCTCAAGCCCTGGCTAAGAAATCCATCCTTTGACTTTGTACCTAATTCAACCTGGGCAGTAGGTAACTGAACAGCAGCCTAAGTGAGAAGAGGGAGAAATTGTCCTTTTTACACCTTGAGGCTCACAGGTCAATGCTTAAGGAGGATTCTACAGGGAGGCAAAGGACTGTGCTAATCAAAGAGGTTTTGTGTGTGTGTGTGTGTGTGTGTGTGTGTTCAAAATCTTGAATACCTTATTCTTGTAGCTCGATGGTGTCAAACTTAAGTGTTAAAAAATTAACTTTATGTAACTCACCCCACATCATTTGAAATTGGAGAAACATGGGCTCAAATACCACTTGAAAATGTGTGACTGTGGGCAAGTTAGCCTTTCTGAGCCCTGACTGTTCCCCTCTGTAAAATGGGTTCGCAGCATCTGCCGCAGAGGGTGGTGAGTTAGGTGAGTGACACATAGGAAAGCATCTGACACTCTAATCGGTAAGCAGTACCCATTTTCCCCTTACGTCAAATCCAGGTCACCCCCTTAGACACGGCTGAAGTCCTCTTAAAAAGTGTTTAAATCAAGCGCTTTACTTCCTTAGAAGGAAAAACAACCTTGTTGAGTTCATGTGTTAATTTTCTAACAACGGGCAAAATATTATTACATTAAATGCCATAAATGAGTGGAGCTGCTCTGACAAAAGGCATGGAATACAAATAGCTATATGTTGCATCCTTAGGGAAAAAAGATGTTTTGCTAAGATTTATAAGATATAGAATCAGGGTGTAGTGTCTACGATACTGGTAAAGCTGTGGTTGATTTTTTAAAAATATTTATTTATTTTTATATGGTTGCTCCGGGTCTTAGTTGCAGCAGGGGAGCTCCTTGGTTGCAGTTCACCGGCTCCTTAGTTGTGGCACACAGGCTCCTTAGCTGTGGCATGCGAACTCTTAGTTGTGGCATGCATATGGGATCTAGTTCCCTGACCAGGGATTGAACCAAGTCCCCCTGCATTGGGAGCACGGAGTCTCACCCACTGTGCCACCAGGGAAGTCCCTGACTTATTTTTTTCAATGGAGAAAAAAAAAGAAAGAAAGAAAAACTGCAGTCCAATATGATGTTTTAAATTCAGCCATTGCTTCCCTTTTATTTGCGAATCCCTGGTCCTGTTTTTTACACATTATAGAGTGCAGGTTGTATAAGATGATGATGATTTTCTTATAAAATATTAATAAAACACCCCACAGGCATAAATAAAAACGATTGTGCCCATATCTATCCTGAGTTAAAGCAAATGAATTAGAGAGCATCGAGGCATGTTGTGCTGGATTTAGTCAGAGCTGCATTTTAGTTCTATGTGTGCTAAAGAAATTCCATCAAGGAAGAATAAAACTGTTTTTTACCCATTCATATCGTAATACACATCTGCAATAAAAAGCAATCAGCTTTTGATCATGAAGGTGATTTCCTGGGTATTATTTTCAGCCCTTTGTTGAAACAAGCACCCCCTCTGTACATTAACCTTCTGGGAGAAGGTCCACTGCCCTGACAATTTCAGCCACATCTTACAGATGTCCGTGTAATTTACACATTTCAAGTTTGCTAATAGGTTCTTTATATCAAAACTACCAGAGATAGAAAATCTTTCTTTGAATCTTCATCTTGAAAGAGATGTTGAAAGAAAGCCGTGAAATCCACAGGTCTTGTTCAAGAGAAGGTTACTTTAAACTGTGACTAAATTAAACAGGGTGCACTTTAGAAGAGTCGGATCTTTGCTTAGAAACTTAATGACAAAAGCAAAGAGGAGATCACACGAAAATTCAAATTTCTTTTTCCTCCAGCCTTTTCAGATTAATGCCAAGAAAACAGATTGTCCTCGAAAGAGATACCCATGTGTTTGAACAAGTGGTTCTAGTATTACCTAACAGGGAATGTAATTTCTCATTTTACCAACTCTTAGTCCTGTCCTGTAATATGTTCAGAAGAACCCCAGGGAAAATGGAGCCACACGCTAGCGCCACAAACCTTTCCCAGTGCAGCTGCTTTGTTTAACATTTAAGTGTGACTCTTCCAAATGAAGAAACATCCACAATGAAAGCAGCAGCAGCAGCATCTAAATGTTCATCTTTGCTTTTCCTCCACTGTGTGGAGATCATTACGGTATTGGAATTGGTCCCCAAGGATGAACAGGGGACTAAAATACAGAGGGGTTGGTCTGTGGTCTGTGCCAGGGTCCAGCAAACTGCACAGATCCAGAACTGAATCTTATCTGCAGACTGCTTTTGTAAATAACATGTTACCAGAACTCAGCCACACCCATCCTTTGTTATCTTGTCACTTACACTCTGTAACAGCTGAGATGGGTAGTTACCAAAGAGAGAATAGGGCCCGGGAAGCCCCAAATATTTACGAGCTGACCCTTTACAGAAAACGTTTGCTGAGATCGGCTTTATGCTATCGAAATTACCAACATAAGAAGATATTTCCTTATTACCCATAAAGTTAGGAGCAAAGCAGTGGGCTGCTCTTAATAGCATATTCCCAGAGCTTTATTGCCCTTCACTGGTGCCAGAGAAAGGATGGAAGCTTAGCAAAGAAAGTGTGAGATTTAGAACAAAGTGTATCACTGTAGATGCCTTATCACAGAAAAGGGTCAGGCAGAAATGGGGATTTAAAGACACATTTGCCTGGAGGGAAAAATGACATTTAGAGGTCCTTTAAGGACAAGTAGATTCTGCAGAGAAAATAAAGTTCATTTAAAGGATTTCATCCTACTTGCTTTCCACGTAGTTGACAATCTTTTATGACTTTATTTTCTTTCTTTTGTAAACTGCAAGTGATATTTCCCTCCAAGAGTTATTAAATGTGTACCATCGCCTTTGGGTCACTGCCTTTCAGATAAAACCATGACTGTTACTTTGCACAATGGATTTCCCTGTCTTCCTTTCATGATTAAATGTGATGTTATCTATTAAATGTGTAATTGAACACTAATTTACTGCTGTTGCATTTATTGACTCACCCATTGTGTTCGATACGTGTATATTCACTCACTATATAAGGTATGTGATTTATATACATATGTATTTATAAATACATAGGAATATGTATTTATTCCTTTTATCCCACTGGTTGTTTCTGGTTTCTCCTCATCTTCCAGTCTTTTTTTTTTTGGCCGTGCCATGCGACTTATGGGATCTTAGTTCCCTGACCACGGATTGAACCTGGGCCCTTGGCAGTGAAAACACAGAGTCCTAACCACTGGACTGCCAGGGAATTTCCCTTCCAGTCTTCTAAATGTTGAAATACTCCTGGCTAAGCCCTTGGGTCTCTGCTCTATGACCTACTGCTTTGATGATCTCATCCAGGTCTGGCTTTAAAAATCACTACAGTAAGTCCCCTACATATGAAAAAGTCCTATTCCAAAAGTGCGTTCCCAGGTCCAATTTTTCCTAAGTCCAACAAAGTTAGCCTAGGTACCCAACTAACACAATCGGCTTTATAGTACAGTACTGTAATAGGTTTATAATACTTTTCACACAAATAGTACATTAAAAAAACACAAAAAATAAAGAAAACATTTTTAATCTTACAGTACAGTACCTTGAAAAGTACAGTAGTACAGTATAACTGCTGGCATACAGGGGCTGATAGCAGAACCATCTGCATCAACATTGCTTTTTTTGCTTGCTTCTGGACATCCTGGGCTTGAAATAAAGATACTGTACTACTGTACTCTATACAGCACTGTACAGTAAAGTACACAAAGGCACGACCACTTGGAGGATGCACACACGTGACAATGTACGCCAGACATGTGAAGTAACTTACGTGATTGGACATGTGAACGCACGTTCCCATTTTAGAAAGTTCTTAACTTGAAAGTTATAGGTAGGGGACTTACTGTATTGAGGACTCACAAGCATCTATCTTCTCTTTGCCCTCAACAACTCCTCTATCCAGCTTACTACTCAACATCGCCACTTATATTTAATACCTGTTTCCAAAGCTGGAGCCACAATGGTGATAGTTAATTTAAAAAATCAATTTGGCTGGTCCAGGAAGCCCAGAGATGTGGTCAAACATCATTCTGGATGTTCTGGGTGTTTTTGGATGAGATTAACATTGGAATCAGCAAATTTTGAGTAAAGCAGATTGCTGTCCCTCATGTGGGTGGGTCTCATCAAATCAGCTGAAGGCCTGAATAGTACAAAAGACTAACCTTTCCTGAGCCAGAGGGAATTCTGCTGCAGATGCTTTCAGACTTGAACTGTAGCATTGGCTTGTCTCTGGGTCTCCAGCCTGCTGACCTGTGCTGCAGATTTTGGACTTCTCAGCCTTCATAATTGTGTGAGTCAATTCCTTAAAATAAATCTCTCTCTCTTCTCTTCTCCCTCCTCCTCCTCCCCCCATCTTGGGTCTCTGGGCCAGAGCCCCTCCTTCTCCCCCACTAATTTTTCTGGCCGACATTCCCTTCCTCTTCCCTTAGGTTTTGTGGCCTGGGCTGCATCTCCACTCCTAGGCCTGCTAGTCTTAGCCGCATCTTGCTGCTGGAGCTTGATGCCCTGAGCCAAATATACATATATATCCTATTGGTTCTCTTTCTCTGGAGAAACCTGATACATCAGTCTTTCCCCTAAAATATCCTACAATCTTCCTTGATCCAGCTAAGAGCAGTTCTTTTCTTCCATTTGCCCTGGAGCCATTCTTGAATCTATTCTTTTTCTCCTATTCTGCAGTCAATCCACAACACCTATTGCTTTTACCTTCAAAATATATCCAGAATCTGACCCCTTCTCATCTCCACTCTAACCACCCTGGTCAAAGCCACTTTCATCTTTCTCTTTAGTCACTATTTCTTTTAACTAGGCTCCCTGCTCCCACCCTTGCTCCCAGGTCTAATCTCACAGCAGCCAGAGTGACCAAAAAAAACCATGACATCAATGACAACTTTCCAATAATTCCTCCTCTCACTCAGGGTAAAAGCCAATATTCTTACGATGTCCAGCAAGGATCTCCCAGTTCCCTCTTGGACTCATCTCTCATTACCTCCCTCCTCTCTCTCTGCCCCAGTCTGACTTCTTTGCATTTTCTAGACTATTCCAGATATGGTCCTGCCCCAGGGTCTTTACATTTGCTGTTCCCACTGATAAGAATGCTTCTCATCCAAGGATCCACAATCCCTCCTTCAAGAAATTGCTCACATGTTACTTTTTTCAAAGAAGCCTTCCTGACAACCCGATTTAAAATTGCTCCTTGCCCCTGCGACTTGCACCATCCCCTTTCCATGCTTTATGTTCCTCTACAGCATGGATCAACTTCTAACATGCTATACAGTTAACTCCTGTGCTTATTCTGTACAATTGTACTTGTTATGATTTCATAATAATTTATAATAATTATAAATAAACATTAAAATACATAAAATAATAATGTATTATTTTACAGTGTATTTTATCTATATCTGCCACCCCTTTTCCACTCCTCCCAAACTCATTAGAAAATTAACCTCATCGGGGCAGGGATTTGGTCTGTTTTGTTATCCTATTACCTAGACTAGTATCTAGAACAAAGAAGCTATTGAATAAATAATTGTTAAATAAATTGCCTACTTCAATTACCTACTGCATGCATGGTTCTTTACTAAGGTATTGGGACTACAAGGGCATTCATTATAAGACATGATTCGATTCCTATCCTCCAATCATTTATAATTTGGTCGTGCCACCTTAAAATTTTTTTAGAACACAGCAGAGGAAATTGTTCCTCTGAAGGGAAAGGGAACAAACAAATATTCAACTGAAATAATTGATTGTCAATGGCAGGCAATATTTGATCACTTCAAGGAAGTGCCAAAGGAGTTCAGAGAAGGGACTAGAGTCATAGGGAAATTACCCATAAAGGAGAACAAGACCTGGTATAGTCTCAATGGCCCGAAACACATGTTTTCAAGGAAAAGGGATGGGCATGGGGACAGAGCCTCTCCTACCCGGACTAGTCATGGGTCTGGGTGATGACCCCTGTGTTTTGTATCGTTCTTGCTGTGAGCCATAGGTATTTCATCTGCTTCCTTCTCTTCTTTAAAGATGCTGTCCACCACCAGCCTTACCATTCCCCACAACCTGCTTCATCCAGAGGTCCTTTCTCCATTAGATCTGCTGTTTAAGGGGAGGTACCTTTGGGATGAATTTGTGACAGAAGGATGGAGCGGAGGACTGAGGTAGCTGTGGCAAGGGAACAATGGATGCCTGGAGGGGTGAACAAGGTAAGTTAAGAATGTGCCAGTACCATACTATTTTGATTACTGTAGCTTTGTAGTATAGTATGAAGTCAGGGATCCTGTGTACACCTGAAACTAACACAACATTGTAAATCAACTATACTTCAATAAAAATTAAAAAAAAAAAGACTGTGCAGGATTTGGTGATTTCTGGCTGCCGGTGAATAGAAGAGGGAGGGCGATGTAATTGGGGGGATAGACAAGAAGGGAGGGGTGATCCATTTGCAGCTTGGGGAGCATTTGTGGGTTATGGATGAGACATATTCAGTTCGGGGTGACCATGAAAAACCATCGAATGAAAAAGCCTCGACAGCTGAGTGTGCGTATGGTGATGACAAGAATTTGAGAGCTTTCTGGTTAAAGGTAATAGAGTAATGGTAGGAGAATTTAGGTAAGAACTTACGGAAAAGAAGTGAGACATCAAGGACAAAGCTTTGGGGGATACCCAAGGTCAGGAGGAGGAAAAGGAACCAGCAAAGAAAACAGAGACCTGGGCAGTCAAACAGGTGGCGAAAAGTCAGGACAGGTAGTTAGAAATCAAGTGAAGGGAGCCTTAAAGCCACAGGCAGCCCTGAGTTTCAGGAGGATGAGAAACAATAAACGAAATGGGACATGAGTTTTGTGAAGATGAATGAAGGGGCCTGGGGAAGATGGGAAAGGGTTAACTTAAAGAAGACAGCTGACAATTTTTCCTCCAAGAAGGAAAAGAGAGAGAATATCTTGGGGGTAGTTAAGGCTGGAGAAAGTGTGACAGCAGGAAAGGAAGCGATGTTGTCAAGGACATTTAGTTGCTCAAGGGCAGCGGAGGGAACTGAGCTGAGATCTCTGATACTCCAATGAGGAGGCCGTTCAGTGCCAGGTGTGTGCTCCAAGGCTTAGTGCCCAGAGGTGTGATTTTTATCCTCAGCTCTTAGAAAATGAGAGCTGGATACCAGGCAGCTTAGGGAAGCCATTGATTTTTCTCTTAGAAAAGTGGGGTCCCTTCCCTGCAGCTGGGAGGAGGTGAAAACATGAGGCCTCTCATCACATTGAATCACTGAAAATCTCTGGTGGATTTTCTCTGCAGATGGAGCATTCACGTACACAGTCTCACCAAAATGCGAGCTAAGGCAGTAAGTTTCGCTGACAGATTCTCTATCCTTCCTTTCCCTTCCTCTCTCCAACAAACCTTTTTCCCCTTTTCCTAAGTCATCTGCACACCCTGGAAACAAAGTTCTGGGGCCCTAATCTCTGTGCATAATCTGGGGCTGGTTCATGATCTGAATGCAGGGTTTGGGAATCCCAAAGGCAACAGAACCTAAAGACCAGGTAGACAGCCAATAACCAAGGGATCAATGGGTAAGTAGTAGAGTCAGGGCAGGAATAGAGCAGAAATTGAGGAAAAGGACAAGGAACATCACCTAAAACGAAAATAGTTATCAGTGCCAGGGGCTGGGAACTCTGGGTGTTTTTTGGAATGTTATTCTCTGGAGTTGCATATAATATTTAAATGACTAAAAAAACGACAAGCAATGCAATAATATTTTTTATAGTCCTTCTGCTGTCAGTCATGAGAGTGTGTCAGAACCTCTGCAAGGGACCAAATCATCCCGAATCTTCCCACATCTTCGTTCATCTTTGCTTATTTAATCATCATCCCCTCCAGCCCAGTTCTGTGACTAGGGAAGTATCCACTCCAATCCTCAGTGGCTTAAAACAAAATTTATGCTCAGAAACTGTCCTCTGGGCAGGGCTGGGGAGGGAGAGAGTCTGTTTCTGTTTCACTCCCCTTTAGCCTCAGCCTTTTGAAGCTGGGGGCTAGAATCTGAAGGCTTGCTCACCTGCCTGGCAGCTGGACTGGGAAGACTCAAGAAACTGGAAGCTGGAACATTGGGGGTTCCCCAAACATAGCTACCTCCATGTGATCTACAGCACAGTGGCTCCGTGGTGGCCCATTTCTTATATGATGGCTCAGAGCTTCAGAGCTAGTGTCCCGAGAGAGAGACCAAGCAGAAACACAGCCCCACGGAAGGCAGAGTGTCACTTCTGCTGCATTTTATCATCACAAGCACTTCACAGAGGCTGATCCGTCTTCAAGAAGAGGGAAATTAGACCTCATCCACTGGGGGTGGGGGGGGCGTGGGCATCAAACAACGTGCAGATAATTTAAAAACCATCCGTCCTCTTTTGTAACTTCGACTTATAGACTCCCACACTTCAGCATCCATGCCTTCATTGATATGGTCTTTTAGCTTCCAACCTCCCAGCTGACCCTTGGTTTCTGGCTTTTCTTCCTCTCTGGGTTGATATTGTTCAGCCTGCCTCCATCACTGTATTATTTGTTCAGCTTTACCATCTCTCTCTCCTGTTACGAAGGGTAATTTCTGACAGAAGCACCTATGGGGGGGTGAAGGGATACATCTTGTGACATTTCCTCCCCCTGAAAGTCTCAAGAGTGAACAGTTGAGAGGGTGAGCATGTCGGTAGCAATTCTACACGAGGTTCTGAAATTATCTAGAAGCTCTTGACCCACCGATTTGGGCCCAGGGCTTGCAGCCTCAGCCCAGGGGGAGATTACGGTGGAGAGCTGCGAGCACCCTCAGCCGTTGGTGGGAGTGGGCGGCACTCTGACACCCAGGCCCCCACCCCAAGCTTAGAGGAGGTGGGCTTCTATCTAGAGAACTGGCTAATCTGTCTCTGCTTGAGGTGATGGAGATACTCAGGGTCCAATTTATTTCACACCAACACGAGCTCTTATCACTCGCATTATTGCTCTAAGGAGACTGAGAACGATTCCCATCTGCAGATGGAGCATTCACGTACACAGTCTCACCAAAATGCGAGCTAAGGCAGTAAGTTTCGCTGACAGATTCTCTATCCTTCCTTTCCCTTCCTCTCTCCAACAAACCTTTTTCCCCTTTTCCTAAGTCATCTGCACACCCTGGAAACAAAGTTCTGGGGCCCTAATCTCTGTGCATAATCTGGGGCTGGTTCATGATCACACCGTGGCTTTTACAGCATCCTTCTCCCAAGGTGGAGGACCATAGCTCCCAACACTGGGTTTTCGCTTTCAATGTGCTTCTATTTAGTGCAAAGAAAGGGCCTCACTGAGTCCAGCTCTCCTGTGGTCAGTGGGCATCACACCTAGGTTCCCCTCGTAAACAGAACATAAACAGCCCATTCAAATTAAGAGCTTGTTAAGAACCCACATCGCTGTAACCAAGGTAGCAGCCGGCTGCAGCCCCAGAACGGAGGTGAAGATTCTATTATTTCCCTGGTGTTCACAAAAGGACCATTTACAAGTGCGATCTCCCCATGTGAGAGAGTCCATTGTATTTTGAAATTTTTGAAACTCCAGGGCAGACTTTTACAAACAGACATGAAAAGTAACGCCTGTGTGCCTGGTGGTTTGACAGCAAAGGGTGTATGAAGGCAGACTCTGAGCCATGGTCTTGGGGAGTCTCCCCAGAGAGAGAAAATGGATTTTAAATGTGAAAACAAAAAAGCATCCACGTGGAATGCCTTGAGAGATCAAAATGGAGAAAGAAGTCCTGAGCACAACAAGTTCTCTTTATTGGATGGCCCAAGACAGGAGCAGGTGATCTCCACTGTGGAGATGGGTGTGGTTGGAAGTTGTACAAATGTAGTGGACCCGTTTGCCTTGGGCCCTGAGCTGTTTTGGTTTCCTACACAGACTGTAGACTAAAAAGTGGCTCATTCACTGATCAACAGAGCCAAGTTTGTGAGCAAGAGATGATTCTGAAAAAGCTGGAGAAGAGGTCAGAACTGATCAGAAATAAACTCATTAGAGACACACACAAAGGGGGATTCAGCTCTCTCCCAGTCCACACCACCCCCCCGACCAAGCTCTCTTCTTTCCCACCAAACGCATGAACATCCACGTGACTCGGGCAAAGGCTGGCGGAATGTGAGCTTGGGGAAGAAAGAACAGAAGGCTGTGGTCTGAAAACAGGCCACAAGCCCTCACTGTAGAGCCAAGGGCATTGAACACAATTGCATTCAACATGTTTTTATTTTCAAGAAAAAATTAGGGACTCCCCTTCCCCCAGCCCTAAAGCTACTTAATTTCTCAATACAAGAGAACGAGAGCTCTCTCTCATCTGACGTCACAGAGGACTTTCAAGCCACAGGTTCAGTGAGACTCTTCTAACCCATTGTGTCCAAAGTGGGACCTGTTTCCCAGATTGGAACCCACACGGGACGGGTGGTAGAAATCGCAAGCAGACGGTGCATTAGATCTGTGGCTTTTCTGTTGCATCAGCGTCATGCATGTTATGTTGTCCAGTTCAGGTGACAGGGCTTCTGCCCCGTCTACTCCTTTCCCTGTGGACTTCCTGTTGGGACGGATGATCTCAGCCCATTTGGATGGAGCTCCGAGACCCCACCCACATACTTGTCAGTGGCTCTCCCGAGGAAGGACGCTTAGTCGCTCTCTAGCCAGTGACTGGGGAGATTTCCACACCAGTTTCGAAAACCTGCCTGAGCCTGGATTCTCTGGATGCTGAGCTTCCTACGATGGACCGGATCCTCTTAGAACATCGAAACCTGGACTCCTGGCCACCTCTACCCTTTGGGACCAGATTGAGTGCTGGGTTCTTCTAGCAAATGTTGGTTTCTTCCCTACTCCAGTGAACAAACAAGGATCGTAAAAAGAAATTGCACATGGGAATTTTGGTCTTTTTTGGATCACTCTACCTATCAGAGAATGCCTCCTTTTCAGAGAGATCTAATTTAAAGGGAAAGTTTGATTCCCACTGCCACGGTTTGCAGTAGCAGAGAAGAAGGGACACCCTCAGAGAGGCTGGGATGTTTGGGGCTCTGGGTTAAAGTTCTTACGCCCCCCTAATACATTAACAGAAATGACCATGAAGAGCTTGGATAATGAGTGCCCCATGGGTGTAACTCAACAGCTATGAGCACGGGTTCCTTTCCCATTTCCTTCCCTACCTTCTTCTCCATCCCTCATGAGGTCTGTGGGACATGGGTACTTGGAGGGGGTGAGTGTATTCTCACTTCCAAGCTCCCGAGGAAAATGTGAGGAGGCTTCTCTTCTGTGCTGGTCTGGTTCTTTCAGCTGGGGAGAAATTAATCAGGCTAGAAATAGTATCTCTTGGATTTCTCAAATACCTTTCTTTCAAAGAGCACCTATTCCACGTCATTAAGAGCCGGGCTGCCAGCTAATCTCCTGAGGTGGAAGAGGAGGGTTTAGCTGTTCCCCAGACACTCCTCTCATCATTTGATTTTATTTTTGTGACATTATTCCTTACCCACTCTGACTTACGCCAATTTGGAAGTTTCTCTGTAACTCTGCCAGAAACCGTGGCTTTTACAGCATCCTTCTCCCAAGGTGGAGGACCATAGCTCCCAACGCTGGGTTTTCGCTTTCAATGTGCTTCTATCCTCTTTCTAACTTTAAGCAAGAGATTACTAACTCTGGCCCCTTTGCAATTTTTCTGTTCTCCTCACTGCTGTGGGTAATGCATCTTGGTCCTTCTTACGATAATTTCAGTGGGGCTTGGGGAGGAACAGGAGGAGGAAGAAAAAGCCTTGTGCTCAGCCACCATCTTGAAGTGGAACTTGGAAGGTATTTCAAAAAATAAATATTTCTGAGCTCCAATCCCACACCTTCTGAATCTGAATCACCAGGTGTCCTGCCCAGAAAAAGAATAAGTTTTGTTGCTTTTTTTTTTTTGTGGTACGCGGGTCTCTCACTGTTGTGGCCTCTCCCATTGCGGAGCACAGGCTCCGGACGCACAGGCTCGGCGGTCACGGCTCATGGGCCCAGCCGCTCCGCGGCATGTGGGATCTTCCCGGGCCAGGGCACGAACCCGTGTCCCCTGCATCGGCAGGCGGACTCTCAACAACTGCGCCACCAGAGAAGCCCATGTTGCTGTTTTATATATTAAAAAAAAATCCCCCTTTGTGGCTCTGAAGCAAGTCCTCCCTGGAACAGTGATTGGAGCTCAGATCTGTTGAAGTCCCAGCTCCCACCCAACCCCCAGCCTGCTCTTTTTCTGCTGTACCAGCCATTCAGACAATTTATATTTCCTTTTTGCCTGCCGTGATATTTAATTGTTTTGCACTTTTGAACATGCTGATCGAATTGCCTGTGTTTCATGTCTCACCTTTTTCACTTAATAAATTCTATTCATTCTTCATTCTGTCTCTGATGGGCAGCCTTTCTAGGTGCTCTCCTGTCTCCTACGCTGCCTGTCAACAGGACCTGGCATGGAATGGGTACTTGATAAAATGCCGTTGAAATAACATTGAATTATATTAGAATTCAACCAGGTTGAATGAACAGAGTGGAAGAAGAATTTTAGCAAATAACTGAAAATTATGGGAGACCAAAGACCATCTCTATCCTTCTGGGCTAATTAAAGATGATAAATTAAATATCTCTTAAAATATTTAAGAAGACCGTAAAATCTTAAACATATAAAGATTTAAGAAGACTGTAAAATAGTTAAGACTGGAAGAATGTGTACGTTTATTTGTATGTTTGCCATTTCAGGCTCAAAGACTTCTATGTCATCTCTCATTCTCATCCCTGCCTTTAAATCTAATGCAACTCCCCAGCTCAGCAATGAGCTGCCATTCTAGTTCCTGTGACATCAGGCCAGCTGTGTCTTAAAAGACAATTAAGCTAAAGGGAAGTTTATGTGTGGGGAAAAGATACCACCATCGCTGCTGTAACTGTGGTCACTGAAGGCACCAGGATTCGAAGCCCAATCCTTTGGATTTTAAACGTGATAAGAAAAACAGAAACAGATTCAGATGCCAGAGAAGACAAAGCCATGTTTGTTCAGACCTATTTTCAATTGTGTCTCTTGGGAAAAGCTTACTTTCCTGCAGCAAAATTGGAAAGGGTTTGGACTGCAGGAACTCAGGTGAATGAGCGTATATGTTAATTTACTAATTAGCGTCAGGGACTTACATTTTGTCACCCTGAATGCAAAACTCAGTGCTTCCCATTGTGCCAGATGCTTTCACAAATCAAATCCCACAGACAGGAATAATTTCTCTCTTGGGGGATGAATTTTATAAGCTGTTATATTACCTGCCGTGTTTGCGACTAACAGTCTTGGGGTTCTACAGATCGTGTAACTCAGAACTCTTTGGGCCATGGTAGGACTAAGACAGCCAATCAATTCAATTCAAACATTTACTGAATATAAGAATCTGAGGGCTTCCCTGGTGGCGCAGTGGTTGAGAGTCCGCCTGCCGATGCAGGGGACACGGGTTCGTGCCCCGATCCCAGAAGATCCCACATGCCGCGGAGCGGCTGGGCCCGCGAGCCATGGCCGCGGAGCCTGTGTGTCCGGAGCCTGTGCTCCGCAACGGGAGAGGCCACAGCAGTGAGAGGCCCGCGTACAGCAAAAAAAAAAAAAGAATCTGAGGTCCAGGAGACAGGAATTGTCTTATCCATTTTTGTTACTGCAGCACGACCTACAGTGCTAGGTAGCTAGCAGGTGACCAAGTAATATTTGTTAAATCACAGATGGATCATAGATGGACAAAGAGGGAAGCTGGTTGAATAATACACTGCCAGGGTCTGTCCATGATGAACTCATGGTCTAGAGCAGGGATCATGCACTCAGGTGTCTACAGGGCCTGGAAGGTAGAAATAAATCAGTGAAATGGATTGATAATAAGTAAAATTTGTGGCCAGAAATATATTTGATCTTTCTCTGTTTTTCCAGATGTGTTGTTGTAAAGTGACAACAGAAATATGTGTAATATAGAATAGTACCAATTTGAAATTGAAAATTAACATATGCATATATTCGAATATGTAATTCATTACACATTTCAGTTTGTATTTTATGTATTTTTATTTTGTTAACTCATTATACTTTGGATTAGGACATAGAAACCTGACCACAGCTCTTGTTGGGTTTTTTCTTTTTCTTTTTTTTTTTTTTTTTTTGGTATTAAGCTGACAATGTCAAGTCTTATGTTCCGTTTTTAATGTTAAGTCCTTTAACGGGCTGTGACATTTAGTTTTATTCAGTTTTATAATGAAAAACAGCTGTTCACAAATGTAGGGATTCTAAATGCAGAAAGATTCTTGCACAGTGATTTTTTTTAAAAACGACTCTTGAAATATTTGCAATATTCTGGTTTTCTAACATCACTGTATTTACTTTTCTTTGGAGTGTAGGACAGTGATTTCCATTTGTAGCTTTTATTCAAATTATGAATTTTACATCTGAGTGTGAATTGAACAACGTTAGTTCATGTTCTAAAGTTTAAAATCTGAGAATTTTTTTTGCTGTTCAGTCCTCAAGTCTATAATTTTGGAAATGTTTCACTTTCATTTCCGGAAATGGATTTCAGGAAGGGAAACTGGGGTATATGCTGGTGAAAGGTGGTGAGGTATTTCTTTGAATTATACTAACATGTCTATTTTTCCCCCAAAACTAATAAAAATGTCTGTCACCATGGCAAAACCAAATCCCTGGCATTCTGCCAGCTCTGAGTCTAATAAACATGAATGGTCTGTACTTTTAGGCTAGGGGCAGGCAGTATTCATGGTGTTATGTATATGAAAGTTTTAGTACAAAATTATTCCTGGGTGAATGAGTTAACAAATAGCTAACGACAAAGCCTTTGCACACTGTTACCATCTTGGATTTTAGTACTACAGCAAGTACTAAAATATTAACCATGACCATTCCAGGAGCCATATCGTAATCCAGTTTACTACTTTGGATGAGTCCACCTTAAATGTTCAGGACTTTTCTCAATACAAGATAGTAGGTCACGCCCTGATATGTGTACCTATCACAGGCATCACGTCCAAAAGTTTCTATCAAACTTTGGTCACATCAGAATTCTGACTGGAAGCATGAAGAAATGCAGATTTATTGGGAGGTGTTATCTGTATTCTCATCTGTAATAGAAAACATCATTAACAATCTATTTTCAAGCAACTCCTCCTGCAAGTTCTCAGCCTTATGGTCAGCAAAGTGTTTCTGGTTAGACTTAGGTTCGTAAATACTCGTCTCTGTCCTGCACTGCTGCTCTCTAGGGATGCTGTTCAAAACCCACTATCTGAGAAAGTTTTGATGCCTGGGCAATTTTTTTTTTTTCACTTAATATATAAAAGTGTCTCACTTGGGGCTTCCCTGTTGGCGCAGTGGTTGAGAGTCTGCCTGCCAATGCAGGGGACACGGGTTCATGGCCCGGTCCGGGAAGATCCCACATGCCACGGAGCGGCTGGGCCCATGAGCCATGGCCGCTGAGCCTGCGCGTCCGGAGCCTGTTCTCCGCAACGGGAGAGGACACAACAGTGAGAGGCCCGCGTATCGCCAAAAAAAAAAAAAAAAAAAAAGGGTCTCACTTGCAGAATTACTTATTTTACTCACGTTATAAATAAGCAAGTTGAAATTTTATTTTTTCATTTCATTCGTTTCTTAAAAAATCATAGTTTATTCAGGTAAAAATACCCTGCCCCAGGGAAACACAATAAAGGCTGTTACTCACATTTTCCCCTCACTCCTTCATGTCCTGATGGACCCTGGTGTCGCCCTGTGTGGCCCTGCCTGGTGTGACATGCCCCATTCTCCCGGGATCTGTGAGTATAACAAACCCTCTCTTTTTTTTTTTTTTTTTTTTTTTTTTTTTTTGCTGTACGCGGGCCTCTCACTGCTGTGGCCTCTCCCGTTGCGGAGCACAGGCTCCGGACACACAGGCCCCGTGGCCATGGCTCGCGGGCCCAGCCGCTCCGCGGCACGTGGGATCCTCCGGGATCGGGGCACGAACCCGTGTCCCCTGCATCGGCAGGCGGACTCTCAACCACTGCGCCACCAGGGAAGCCCCAAACCCTCTCTTAATGGTAGTCATCTCCTGATCTGTTGGCCTCACTATACCTGAGCAATAATAAATCCTATATTTTAAAACAACGTGGGACTAGAAGTAACAGGAAGTGATACCAATTCATACATTTGAACTACATGTACATCCAATTCTTGAACTGCAATACTTTTATTTTTATACAAATACAGTTGACCCTTGAACAACATGGGTTTGAACTGTGTGGATTTTTTTCTCAATAAATACATACTGCAGTACTATGACATCTGAGGTTGCTGAATCCATGGATACAGAACTGCTGATATGGAGGGCTGACTGTAAATTTACAGATAGATTTTCACCTGCACAAGGGTCAGTGCTATATTTAATAAGATGTATTTAAATTTCCTAAAATTTAAATTTTAAAATTTCATCTTAACAAATATTGATAATTTTCTTTCTTTCTTTCTTAGGTCACATGGTGCAGCATGCTGAATCTTAGTTTCCCACCCAAGGATTGAACCAGAGCCCCCTGCATTGGGAGGGTGGAGTTCTAACCACTGGACCACTAGGGAAGTCTCTTTTTTTTTTTTTTTTTTTTTTGCGGTACGTGGGCCTCTCACTGTTGTGGCCTCTCCCGTTGTGGAGCACAGGCTCCCGACGCGCAGGCTCAGCGGCTATGGCTCACGGGCCCAGCCGCTCCGCGGCATGTGGGATCTTCCCAGACCGGGCCACAAACCCGTGTCCCCTGCATCGGCAGGCAGACTCTCAACCACTGCGCCAACAGGGAAGCCCGCACTAGGGAAGTCTCTTAACAAATAATTTTGAATAAATATTTTGATATTGGTTAATTATCACTTCTAATTAAAAGAAAAATAACCTTTCGGAAAATATATAATAAAAAAATTTTTTAATTAAAAAAATGTTTTACATTTCATTTATGCTTTAATGAAAATAAATTTAAATTGTGTATCTCTTAAGTAAAAATATGTTTTACCTTTAATCCTTTAGATCATTACTGTCAATGGCAAATTATGTGACTTTTGATTATAACAACATAAATAATGATTTCACTGAAATAAAGCCAACAAAGTAAGCGAAATGGAAAAATATAAAATAATTTATAAATTATTTATATCTTTATTTTATCACTCATTGAAGCATCTGTGGTCCATCCCCAGTACACCCACATGTGTGCAATAACAATCAAATTTAGTTTTCATTGGTATTTTGATGACTTTCCATCAGATAGAGACCTTAGCTTTACCCATAGTTTTAATTTTGTCATTATGAAGGTGTATTTGTTAAAGTAGGAATATAGAACATATATTCCTCAATAGTTTGCTTAACTTATGACCTTTAAATATTTAAGTGTGTGGTACACGGGCCTGTACTGGTATTCCTGCCTTGACCCTATGCTGTCAGCAGCAGGCTAGCAGACATACTGACTTCCTGTTTCTCAAAATGACAAGCCTCCTCCAGCCATGTCGTCTCACAGGAAACTTCCTTCTCTGAGGTCTTCTCACAGTGGCCCCTGGGTCACTCATCTGAGCTTCAATGTCACCTCCAAGGGATGCTCTTCCCTGGATAAAGGCTCTATAGGATTCCCTTGTTTTATTTTCCTTGTATCTCGTATCACCACCAGATATTTCCTAATCTATACCTTTGTTCATTTTCTGTCTTCTATCACTGGAATTTAGACCCTAGACAAATTAAATCAGAATCTTTGATGTCAGGATCAGTTTGGGTGTTTTTCTTAAAGCTTTCTTATATGAAGGCAGGGTTGAAAACCACTGCCCCGGGGCTACCCTTGGTTGTATGCTCAAGGAAACATAAACAGGAATGGTCAGGAAGGCCTCTTTGCAATAGCAAAAAAAAAAAAAAAAAAAAAAAAAAAAAGTAACTAAAATATATGGCGCCAGGAAAATGGAGATGTAAGTTATGGCATGTTCATAAGGTACAATAAACACTACACATCAGATAAAATAAATTTCTTTGAGCTACATAAATCAACGTGGATAAATCCCCCCAATCACAAGTATGAAAAGCAAGTTAGGGAAAAATATGTATGGTACAGTAGTATTTATTTAAAAAGCTAAAAAATGATGCAAAACAACGCATAATTTGTGGATATGTACATCTGCAAGTAAATTTAATTTTTTAAAAATTCCTAGGATGATTAACATCAATTTTGTGAAAGTGATTATTTCTCGAAAAGGGGGGTGGGTACAAGGACTAGGGAAGGAAAAGCAGGAGCTTCACCTCTTATTCTAAATGCTTTACTTAAATGTTCCATTTAACAGAGCTCATTCACTATGCTTTTCTGTGTCCCTGAAATCTTTTGTAATAAGAAAGAGATGATAATTTTACAGTATTTTTGGAGGCACTATCAATAGAACTTCATGATCGTTTCGGTCAGTTCTCTGGGCTTTCCAGTTTTGTGGCAAATATTATCATAACTTGCTTCTAACTCTTCATCAATTCAGACTAACGTAGAAAATTTGAGAGCCATCTGGGTCTTCATAGCATTGTAATCAAGAAATTTTGCCCCTGCCATTTTGGGTGCTGTGGAATCCTACTTAAATTCTTCCATTCTCAGAAAAGTTCTAAATACTGTTTTAATCCCTATGCTCAAGGCTTATCTGTTCATTCATTTGCTTATTTATTCAGTGAGTATTTGTTGAACATGCTTACAAAGCGAGGGGGTGGGTAGAATTCTCATCGGTCCTCAGCCTCTTCTTCTGCCTTGGGGTCTAAAATTAAAATATGACTTTTGTTGTGTGTATGGAAGGTGCTTTTCAAATAACTTAAAAACTGTCACAATTAGAATAGCTTTCATTTCTATAGCAATATATTTCATATATTCTCACCCATTGCATGATATGTGATTTAAGTTCCTCAAAGGTCCCCACAGAGCAAACTTCACTAACAGAACAATCTAAACAGAAAGACCCAGGGCTTGTGCAGACTGACAGGATGCGGCTGTGGGCGGTTACCCCTGCTCTGGAGCCGCAGCTCTGGCTGTATTGAATCTCCAGAGAGCCTTAGAGATTTGCTATGATTTATAACAGTCCAGGTTTCTCGAGGACACAGATTATGTCTCCCCCTTGTCCACATATCCGTCATTGGTCCATGTCGTTATCCAGGTTTTTATTTAACAATAACTTCCCTTTCCTATTGCTGGGTACTTGGTTTCATCCCCCTGACTTAAACCATTAACATTAACTCATAATTAACTATATGAGTACAAATTAGATTGAGCCTGTGAAGTTACAGCTTTATGAGGAGCGAGGGATGCTGCACGTCAGAGACTTCTTTTTTATTCACGTGTGAAAGAAACAAAACTTTTCAGGATTCAATTGGCTGGAGGGAAATGTCATGCCAGCATGTGCAAAATGATGGGGGGACAGCTGGCTGGAAAGGCGTACATCAGAAACCAGCCTCACCTCCTTGCTGTGGAAATTGACACCAGGATGTGTATAAATAGCGCTCTCTGTTCCCCGGCGCTGGCAGGAAGAGCAGTGGGTATTTAAATGAAAGCCACCGCTGTGTACAGCTCGGAGGCAGGCTCAATGGTTTCCTTATAGAAGGCCTGAAAACAGATGTCCCATGGGCAGGGCGCACTGTGACAATGTCATGTTGGGGAAGGGGACCCTCTGGGGCGCAGGGCAGAGAGGGCTCCAGTGTAATGGCTCCGTGAAAAACATACAGGCTCCAGTTACCCAGCAGAAGTGACTGAAGGTAACCCAGATCCTCAGACCAGCGTACGAGCCAGCCTGAGATCCTTCACATCCTTGAGCTTTCTGCTTCCTCAGTTTGGAGAGTCGGGAGAGGCCACCCCAGATGGATGTTCATAGCCTATTCCAAACTGCATTTTTAATTGTGATGTCTGAGTTCAGCTACATCCCATAACCACTCCTCGAAGCTCCAGGAAATCTTATTTTTCCATAAGCAACATGGAGTCCCCCCCGATTTCCAACTCTTGGACTTGGTTCTCTTTGAAGAATGAGGCTGTAGCTCACCCATCCTACACGTCCCTATAACCCTGTGCCAGATGCACTTAGAGTCAGTGCTCAGTTAACATTCAATAAATAAATGGCCTTTTCACTTCTCCGCCTGGGACCCGCCTCTCCCCAATAGCAGTGATGTCCCAGAAGAGGGCGGCCCCCTAGGTGGGCTCTGGAAGAGCTCTGTCTTAGGTGCATTGATTGGCTCAGTTTATAAACACATTGACTTCAGGGGCCGGGAAGAATAAACTTCAGGAGACAGAAGTCAGGGGAGGGCACAGCATGTCATCGTTCTGAGCAACTCATTGGTTTAAATGCAACCCCAGCACATCCAACACACGTGACACCAAATCTGGGACTGATCAAAAGTTGGCAATAACCCCATGCCACACTGGATAGCATACAGAAGCGTATGCTCATTTGTTTTCAGGTGACTACAGAACAAAGCAGGGGAGTGTCACTTCACCCACGCTGCTGGGGTCTGCTTAGGGACCTGCATCTTTCTGTGAATCTGCAGTAGTGCTGTGTCAGGATGTTGGTCCCTCATCTGCTGTGCGAAGGAATGAAGGCCCTGGACGAGGTGAGGGCACATGCATGTTCTGTGGCTGAAATCTGTCCTTCCCCGAGTCTCTCGTTCAAGACCACAGAGAGGGGACCCAGGCTGGGTGCGTCCACCTCGGACCTCTTTCTCTGGCCTGTAGCCACACACTCTCCCTCACGCATCCATTTAATCTCTGTCGTGGCAACTGCGGAACAAAAGCAACTGTTTGCTCTGCTGACTTCATGTCCTTCGGGCTGTCGACCTAGGTACAGCTTGCTGGGCTCTGGGGCAAAACGTTTATGTTTGATGAACTCAGTTTTAAAGCTCATCATCCATGGAGGCACTGAAGCTCCTGGACTTATCTGCCAAGTCAGTAGCCTCTGACCAATAGTATAGCTTCAACAAAAAAACAGTAATTTTAGATGAGATTTTTATTTGGTATGATCCAAACTGCAGGCTATCTCTCTCAGGAGTAAGAATCATCCCACAGGAGTGTTTTTAAGTGAAGTTATTCAAGGAAAAGAACCCAATCTGCATTCCGATTCCAACCAATTATGTCTTCACTCAGTTTATTTTCTTAGGTTTTAAATACTTTTCTATTAAAAAAAACTTTAAAAGTGTAGTTCTATGATGATTCGAAGGACTGCCGCTGTGCCTTCAGCTAGAAGAAAACACACAGAATACATTTAAATGAATTACAAAGTGTATTATACTCCGCAAATCAGCATTAAAATGCACATTAATTTTTGCAGCTCTTAAATACTTCAGTTGCCGAGGAACTGCCTCCATCCTATAATTGAAATAGCTCTTCAGCTGCAATTTAGTTGCTGATTGGTTTTTAAGTATTTTAAAAAGCTAACAGCTCAGATGGAAAAAGAGGGTATACCCTTGAGTTATAAATAGGAGCACAGATGTCATCATGGGTGGACCCATCAGGCCACTGCCAACCGCGATGATTTTCTCCAGAGAAAGGGTGTTCCACCCTGAAGGCCGGCACACCATCAACTGTTCAGGAGACCCTAGAGCTGGCTCGACATCAAATCGAAGACCTCAGCTGGGAGGGAGTTATGACCCTTTGAGTGAATTAACCAGGTCTCTTTTTCACTCTGTTCCTTATCAACACATTCCATACTTTCTCCTCTTGCCTTTTGTTACCCCTGGCTTTTTGTCAGTTTCAAGAAACGTCAAGTAGGAAAAGAAGAGACAAAACAAAAAAAACAAGTCCATTTTGATATTCATCGTCAGGTGAATATCTACAAGTGTGAGGGGGGAAGAGGTTTCAACTAAATGTCCAAATCAGGCATCGGAATGCTTTGTGGATTTTAGGTTATGGGCTATGCCCAGCAGCAAAAGGATATCGCAAGGTGGCCATGCCCCCATGGCAACGCTCAATAACTTCAAGATTAAAAAAATAATCTAGGGATTCTTAGCTGTGTGTCTGCCTCCTTGATATTAAAGTCATTTTGAACTCACTGCTGGGAATAACAGTATGTGTTGGAGAAAACATGGGAGATACAATTAGTTCGACAAATCTCACAGTAACTGAGGGTCCATGGTCAGGTCACCTAAATTCTTGGTTTCTTAACTTTCTTCCATGACAAACAGTGTTAATGATATGCTAATTAATTTACTTATTAATATATTCATGAGATATTGTTGGAATGTTCTAAAGTTGACTTGTAAAGTAATAATGCTTGAAAACTACAAATTGCTATGTGAACACAGAGTGAATTACTGCTAGGGAATTCTGAAGATGAAGATTTGGGTGAGGACTCTAGTGAGCTCGCCAGAAGGGAAACCTCAGAAGCCTTCAAATCTTTCGGTGCACTGTATCAAATCAGACAATTTGTAGGCAGTAAAAGATTCAAAGACAGGTTAACTGTGGTCTGTGAATTCTGTCTCTCTGTTGAGGATTCCATCCAAAGGATGAGTAGGTAAATATAGGTTATGGAAAAATCTACTCTTTTTAAAATTAATTTCTTTCTTTAATTGAAATATAGTTGATTTACAATATTACATTACTTGCAGGTATAGAGCCTAGTGATTCAGTATTTGTACAGATTATGCTCCATTAAAATCTGTTTGTAATGGCTATAATTCCCTGTGTTGTACATTATATCCTTGTTACTTATCTATTTTATACATAATAGTTTGTACCTCTTAATCCCTTACCCCTATCTTGCCCCTCCCCCTTCCCTTTCCCCACTGGAAACCACTGGTTTGTCCTCTACATCTGCAAGTCTGTTTCTCTTTTGCTACACACATTTGTTTGTTTAATTTTTAGATTCCACATATAAGTGGAAGTAGGGTAATTGCCTTTCTCTGTCTGACTTATTTTACTAAGCATAATACCCTCTAGGTCTATCCATGTTGCCGCAAATGGCAGGATTTCATTCTGGAAAAATCTACTCTTTGTACTTTCTTTTTACCTACAGCATGTGAGGAGAAAAAGGGATGGAGATAGAGAAGGAGCTTGGCTGATAATAACAAAAATGATAATGACAACATCTAACTACCATTCCTTGTGTAGCTGAACTGAATGCCCAGCAATTAGCTCCCTATTTTATATTCATTGTAATCTTCACAAAACCCCATGAAGTAGATACTATAAATATCTCTTTTTATAAATGAGGACACTACAGCCTAAAGAGGGTAAGCGTTGCTCTCAATCTCATACAGAAGTGGTAGCAACATATATATTCTAACATGACTTTTTTAAACTTAAAGTACATTATGTATAACTGTACAGATTGTTAAGAAGTCACTGCAAAATATATCTCACTATGTGTCACTCACATGAACTCTAGTCTGTCCTGAAAGCCATGGGTGGTTAAGAAAATTCATCCAAGTGTGAAGAAGAGTAGAGAGAAGAGATTTCAGGTGATAGAGTTTTCTTTTTTGCTGATTGTGATACGTCTTACCATGTCTAGTTTATTCGTCTTATGAAAAACTTAACACAAAGAAAAATGTGTCCTACATCTGTTAAGAGAAAAAGAAACTCACCACTGACCGAGGATCTCAAGAAGAGATGCAGAATGGATCACCTTCAAGTGCCATGATGATTTAATTCTCTTCAATAGATCATTATTTTTTTTTAATTAAAAAAGATTTTTTTGGCAGTGTCACGCAGCTTGTGGGGTCTTAGTTCCCCAACCAGGGATCAAACCCAGGCCCTGGCAGTGAAATCACTGAGTCCTAACCACTGGACTGCCAAGGAATTCCCTAGATCATTATTTAAATTATACTGTCAAAATCTAAATAAAATATGCAGAGACTCCCAGAGCACCTCTTCCATAAAAATCTCAATGGAAGTTGAAAAAACAAAGCACACTATGGTCTATTTTCTTTGAAAATATACTGATGGTATTCGGAGGATGAAGTTTAAGCAATGCCCCCAAGAGCTCCCCTCTTTAGCCGAAAGTCTCCCAATCAGAGTGTTTTCACTTTCCTCATTATGCAGGGTTTGTAAGCTTAAAAAATAAACCTACCAAAAAAAAAAAAAAAACCCAAGAGATAAAATGGTAGGTATGTAGAAAGGGTAGGGAGATGAGGAGGCTGTGGGATCTTTCTAGAAAGCACATCTTTCCTTCTGTGATGGAAAATCCAAACCCCTTGTTAGACACATGCCAATATGTACATGATGTGGGGTAATGTACACTGCTGTCACTGGCGTTGAACACTGGTACCCTCCTTTTTGATCTACACCATATACTGTCTGCAGCTATCAAGAGATTCAACTACAAGAGACACTGGAATCCTGCAGAGCCTCAAGGAGCTACCCTTCACGTCCTGTCCCTCCTCAGAGCCAGCGGAGGAAAGGGGTGGACATCAAGGTGGGGCAGACGGAAGTCAGGGGCGAAAGTGACCAGCCCAGTGGAGGGAACGGCCAGGGAGGACTCAGAAATGACATGCGGTCAGGGTCTGAGTTCAGAGAATCCCAGAAAGTCTATTTTCTATTCATGATAGGACATTCATGGTTGTGAATAACACAGTTTGAAAGGTTTAAAACTCAGTGTGTCATTGTGCTAAAATAGATCTGTGCTGCGAGATTGCCAAGCTGGCATTAAAAAGAGGGAGGGGGGAAAAAAGAGGAAAGAAAGAGGAGGGGGAAAATGTGCCCACAACATGCAGGCTCAGATGAAGTAAACCCTAGACCTGCCTGCTGCTATATCCAGACGTTTCCAAGGAAGGTGGATCGCTCTTAATTGCGCCTGAGACATACTAGGAATTTGGCTTTTTGGAAATCCAGGAAATTTCTTATCTTCCTATCAGTGGTTCCCTAACTGGGTGGCAGACTAGGACCCCCTAGAGATCTCTTCAAAATGACCGGATGCCTGGGCCCACCCCTAGAGATTCTGATTTTTTTAAAAAATTATTAAAAATATGGAATGCTTCATGAATTTGCCCATCATCCTTGGGCAGGGGCCATGCTAATCTTTGTACAGTGTCAGTTTTAGTCTATGTGCTGCTGTAGCTAGCGTGAGATTCAATTTGTTTGGGGCTAGTACTATTTTTTTTTTCTTCTTCTTCTAAAATTCCTCCATCAAGTCTAATGTGCAGCCAATGTTGAGAAATGCTGTTATGGACTTGCAAACATCTTTTTAAAAACTGCCTTGATTGCCTTCTCTTTGGCAGATGTTTTAGCACTTTGCTAATTGTACGTGGAATGTCAAATCCTACCTTCATGAGTTGGAGTTTCCCATGGAGTTTTCCCAGTAAGTTTCCAGGGAAAAACCCTGACACAGGCTGAAGTGATTTCTGGGTTTCATAATTTCTAAGGTGCACATTCCACCCCCCCACCCCGACCCCCTCCCTACCACCGCCCATTTTAATGCAGCAGAAATCAGGATGCATCTTACAATCACTGCGATTGTTCAGTCATTGCCGGGCCAAGTTGCAGTCCCAATTAAGCTGCTGTTGCTTTTACGCACTCTTGGTCATAGTGCTTCATATCTCTGGCACTTCTATTGTGTTATATGAACTGTTGCAACCAGATGTGTTTAATGATGTAATGGGTGCTTACAAAGTCTCTAAGAAGATGATGCTATGATTTGTCATTAAAGCAAAAAGTTACTGAGTACAAAGAAGAGCAGGCAAGCAGAGAAGGGGGGCACAGAGTTGGTATTAGGAAAACAATTATTTGTCGTTAAAGGAGTGACCGAAATTCCTCATGTTCTTACAAAGCAACAAGCCAGTGCTTTCTGGGATCTGCAGGAGGACACGTGCACTCAGAGAGGAGGGCTCCTTCTGAGACCGTGCAAGAGGACTTCCCATCACACCAGCCAAGCAAGAAAGCACTCACATCAAAACTCATGGAAAGGCGAGCAGTGGTTGGAGAGAACATCTGAGACCATTGTGGAGGACTGCTTTGGTTTAGAGAAAACTGTATCATCGATGCTTTAAAATTTTTTTTATTTATTTTATTAAAGTATAGTTGATTTTTAAATTTTTATTTTATTGAAATATAGTTAATTTAACATGGATGCCTTTGATAGCACAAATGACAGTGTCACAGCTAAAGCTGCCCATCAATGATTGAGTTAAAAAGTAGTATAAAAGCACATTTCCTGAATAAGAAGAAATTTTTGAAATTCCATAACCAATTTTATTTTAGTTATATTTTCCTTTTAAGGTATAAACAAAGACCAATACATTTTTTAGATGCATAAGTAAATCTAAAAGAGCTCTTACAATAAGTATAACCTGAAACTTATAAGTAGTAAAAAAAACTTTGTTTGCAGTATGTTTTCTTCTTAGTAGTGCATAAAATAATTGTGTGTTTTTCAATCAACTGGTGTCAGATTTGATGAATCCATAGTCTATAAATCCTCTGCTAGCCATCATAGGGAGGGAGCATTGTTTTCTGATAATTCATATGTCCTGCTTATTAAAGACAGAAAATCTCCAGTCTACGGCACAACTTTGTGCTTTCACAGAAAACCAATTTATAAAGATGTATAATGTCTTAAAAGATCATGAAAACTGACTAGCGTGTTCTCCTGAATAAGTAACTTTACCTCTTTAGGCATCAGATTCCTCATCTATACAATAATGGGGTGAAAAAATGGTTTCCAAGGACCAATCTCACCACAAGCTGTGGCAAAAAAAAAAGGATCAACTAGGAACAAGGAAGCCCAAACCTGGCACAGACAGACATGACATAAAACATGTTTTATTTGGTGTCGTATGATGTCACTTATATGTGGAGTCTAAAAAATGATACAAATGAACTTATTTACAAAACAGAAACAGACTCACAGACATAGAAAACAAATTTATGGCTACCAAAGGGGATACGCGGGGGGGAGAAATAACTTAGGAGTATGGAATTAACAGATACACACGACTATATATAAAATAGGTAAACAACAAGGACCTACTGTATAGCACAGGGAACTATACTCGATATCTTGTAAAAACTTATAATAGAAAAGAATCTGAAAAAGAAATGTATATATAGATCTCTATATCTGAATCACTTCGCTGTATACCTGAAACTAATGCAACACTGTAAATCAACTAGACTCCAATAAAAAAAAAAAGAAATAGAGAAAAATGTTTTATTTGGAAGAACCAATCATGTTGCATTCCTCCTTCCACCATCTGCTTCCACTGCCTATGATCACGCCCAGGAAACTATCATTTGTTCATTCGTTCATTCATTCACTCACCATGTGCCAGGCAGGGGCTCCGCATCAGGGATAAGAAAAGCATTGTGAGAAGGATGAAGCCCTCTCTGCCCTCTTAGAACTGGGGGCAGGTGGGCAGCAGTAGATTTTAGTATAATTATAGTTTTTGAGGAGACATGCAGCAGACACCTCTTTCAGAATCAGAATCTTGCCTTTCAAGAGAAATTAGCTCCCTGTATATAAAAACAAGCAAGAAAAAAATACCATGCTTCATACCAATATCACCCACCCTCCCATCCCCAGGGTCACAAAGAGCGTCTGATAGATCAGAGAAATCCTGGGGATACAGGGATGTTTATTCTTGATTAATCCACAGAGAACAGGGTCCAAGAAGGTTTTCCTAAAAAAAGATCTGACTCCGGAGCCTATGAGTCAATGTGAAGTTAGCCATGCTAAGAGGAGCTGGGACCCCAGGGATCTGTGCTGGCAAAATACCAGCCCTGATGAATCCAATTCACTCCCACCAGCAAGAATGCGCAGTCACCATATTAGATGGAATTTTACTAATAAATGGCTCCTGGCTTGCCTTGTGTTTGAACAAACAGCCCAACAATGAGAAGTCTTGCTTCAGAGAGAGGCTCCAGCTAAGCTGGAGCAAATTTAGGTATTAACTGAAACCCTTCGCTAGCAACTAGTCAGGCAATTTGTACTCAAATGGCCTTTAAAAAGGATTTTTCGCCACTATGGAGAACAGTATGGAGGTTCCTTAAAAAACTAAAATTAGAAATACCATATGACCCAGCAATCCCACTACTGGGCGTATACCCAGAGAAAACCATAATTCAAAAAGAGTCATGTACCACAATGTTCATTGCAGCTCTATTTACAATAGCCAGGACATGGAAGCAGCCTAAGTGTCCATCGACAGGTGAATGGATAAAGAAGATGTGGCACATATATACAATGGAATATTACTCAGCCATAAAAAGAAATGAAATTGAGTTATTTGCAGTGAGATGGATGGACCTAGAGTCTGTCCTACAGGGTGAAGTAAGTCAGAAAGAGAAAAACAAAGACCATATGCTAACACATATATATAGAATCTAAAAAAAAAAAAACTGGTTCTGAAGAGCCTAGGGGCAGGACATGAATAAAGATGCAGATGTAGAGAATGGACTTGAGGACACGGGTAGAGGGAAGGGTAAGCTGGGACAAAGTGAGAGAGTGGCATGGACTTACATATACTACCAAATGTAAAATAGATAGTTAGTGGGAAGCAGCTGCATAGCACAGGGAGATCAGCTCGGTGCTTTGTGACCACCTAGAGGGGTGGGATAGGGAGGGTGGGAGGGAGACGCAAGAGGGAGGAGATATGGGGATATATGTATATGTATAGCTGATTCACTTTGTTATAAAGCAGAAACTAATACACCATTGTAAAGCAATTATACTCCAGTAAAGATGTTAAAAAAAAAAAAGAAGATACAAGGATGTGATTACAGCACAGGGAATATAGCCAATATTTTATAATAACTTTAAGTGGAGTCTAATCTGTAAAAATATTGAATCACTGTGTTGTACACCTGAAGCTAATATAATATGGTAAATCAACTCTGCTTCAATAAAAAAAGAAAGAAAACAAGCAAAAAATAAAATAAAAAGGAGTTTTCCCCCTTCAGAATAGTATTTTCATTTTTGATGATGCTAGTCTTTCCCCTGTGTTTAAAGGAATAGAAGGAAGCATTTGTTTTTGTTAGATGCTGCTTCAGTCCCTGGGGGCTGGCCGGGCACAGCTCTGCTCAGAGAAAAGCTGGCAGAAAAGGGGGTTCATGGCACGGCTAGCAGCGAACGGATCCAGGGCTTTGAGCTTCGTGCCTTCTGGATTTCTCCTTGAGGACTAGGGCCCTGGACAAGGTCCCCGGCTGAATGTGTAGCAAGTGTCACTATGGCTCAAGCAATGAGTCAAAACAAAACAAATCATCTAGTTGTTTTTTTTTTTTTTTTTTTTTTTTTCTGGATGACGACGGATTTCAGTAGCCATAATGCAAGCCCTTTCTGCTCCATTGCCTCATCTCCTCTGGCTCCAAAATTATTTGCCCTTAAATCAGCAATGATTATTTTGATCTTCCTGGATATCTTACATGTTATTGTTACTAGCGGAAATGGGAACAATTGTGGGGAGATGTTATACTAATATTTGCCCCTAAGGACATCTTCTAGGCTCTTAGAGGATGCCAGCAATGCCAGCAACACCTGCATTTTGATATGTAGAAGATCATCCTTTAATTCTTCAGTGTTCTCCCCTCTCCCTGAAAAAGCAATTGAAGGAGCCAGTACAATACATGCACGAGCTTTGTTAAAAATGATGTGTTAAGTGTGGGTGTGTGTATCTTCTCTCATGAGTGTGTGTGTGTGCATGTTGAAAAGATTCAAATAATGTGTGCCAATGAGGCAATGGGGCACAGGAAGACAATTATTTGTTACTTCTGTATATACTGTGTGTTTGAAGTTTCTACTGCAAACACATAGTCTTTTAATAATTAAAATTAAGATAAAAATGAAAAAGTAGGGCCCCAAGCAAATTTCAGAGAAAGTCAGAAAACCAGGGTGGACAGTGTATGTGTTACTAAGTAATTTATTTCCACTATTAATTCTGAGTATGCAGTCCCAATAGGATTGAGCTAAGACTTCATCTATTCCTTGGTGTCTATGAACTCCCTCCTTGATTGTGAAACAAATACTCACAGGGCCAATGTGTTCTGGAAGCCCTGATCCCAGGTAGGGCTGCCTGAGCAGTGAGGCTGACTGACAAGCGATCCTGAGCCCTCTCCGCTCCACAATCACTTCTCACAGCAGCCCTCTGAGCCCGAGCTTTCACTGGGTTCACGGTCTGCATGGGGAAATCAAGGTTCAGATGTGGGATGCCTCAGGAGTAGCTGCAGGGGATGAGTTATCCTGAGTCCTGCCTGACTGCTAAGTGAAGGTAGTTTAGCCAATAAGACCTAACGCGTTTATCTTAGAGATCCATCCGAGGGGAGAAAACTGGGGCTTGTGAAATAACAGAGGTACGGTTGAGTGAGGGCGGTTCCATCCTTCAATGGCTGATAAAGGGCTGGAAAGGGCTGGAAGTCGGGCAATGGGTGGAACATGTGTATGAGAAATAAGCCTTGGTCACGGGTGGGGAGCGGAGGGCTGTTGTAGGCACCCACAATGACAATTGATTGAGACCCAGCAAACCCCATGGCTCCCCAGTTTGAAGGGTAGCAATCAAGAAAGTCCCATATAATCTACAAGGACCTACTGTATAGCACAGAGAACTATACTCAATACCTTGTAATAACCTATATGGGAAAAGAATCTGAAAAAGAATATATGTATATATAACTATATATATATAAGAATATGTATATATTATATAACTGAATCACTTTGCTGTATACCTGAAACTAAGACAACATTGTAAATCACCTACACTTAAAAAAAAAAAAGTCCCGGGCTTCCCTGGTGGCGCAGTGGTTGAGAGTCCACCTGCCGATGCAGGGAGACACGGGTTCGTGCCCCGGTCCGGGAAGATCCCACATGCCGCGGAGCGGCTGGGCCCGTGAGCCATGGCCACTGAGCCTGCGCGTCCAGAGCCTGTGCTCCGCAACGGGAGAGGCCACAACAGTGAGAGGCCCACGTACCAAAAAAAAAAAGTCCCATAGACCCCATATGCTGTCAGGCAGGTCCACCTGGAGCGGGTGTCCAGGTGGTGAGAGACTCATGTCATAGGAGCGGGATGTAGCTTAGGGGTGGGTGATGGGTACCACTTCCTCCTTTGTTCACTTCACCCCAATAAGTAGGTTGCTGACTTTGTATTAAGAGCCTGCAGTCTTGCATGCTAATTATAGTGACCCATAAGGCTAGGTCAGAGCTATTTGCAGGGCACAGCACTGGGCAAGGTCTCCCCCCATTGCTGTTGAGCCTTTGTGTCTGGGGCAAAGGCCTTCAGACATCTACATGTAAGCAGGGCAGATGGCTCTGTTGAGAAAAAGAAAAGGAGGGTTCCTCCATGAACTCTGGACTTTTCAAAGGCCGTTTATCTGTTTGGTCTCATCTGGGGTGGCATGAAGTCACTTTAACTCTCCACTCAAAGATCTTTCTCTGAATTATTTTGTGAGGCTATATTCTGTGCAGGGGATAGGGAAAGACACAGATTCACTCTAAATTTGTATCAAAGAAAAATGTAGTAGGAGGCTGCAGCTAGGGAGTTTTAGGGCAACTGGAGATAAGGACTCGAAAATTGTAAGTAAGATATTGATCAGAAGAGGGAGTAGAAACTTGGATATCTTTGATTTAGGAAAAATAAAAAGAAATCCCCAAGCAGAAAAGCACAGCAATGATAGGGCACGCTTCTCACCAGACACAAGGATGGAATACTTGTGGTGGGGGGAATGCAACTTCCATCACCTCCCCACACCTCCTGTTCCCACCCCGTGAAAAGGAGGACTTCAGTCTGAGGATCTGGAAAGAGCAGAGGAAGCCGGTGGGCTCTGCTGTGTCCACCGAAGTGCACACCTCAGAGGAAGCCGCAGGGATTTGAACTCCTATCACATTTGCTGACTTAGGGAAACATGCAGCCTCTAGGGATCTCTAAAGGACAAAAGAAAATCAGGAGATTTAAGCATTTCTCTTTGGGGCACTGTCAAGGGTTGAAAGACATAAAGGACTGGGGAGAGAGCCCGCTGCCCAATGTGCGGGACCCAGGGCAAAATAAGAACGCAGGGTCCCTTGTTCAAAAAGCAGAAAAAAGTGTCATTAGAGGCACTGAAATGTAAAGCTTTTTCTTTTCCTCCACAGTCTCTCTCTTGACTTCTCATGCCTTTTTTTTTTTAAATTTGCCGTTTAATGTTGATCTAAAATTTAAAAACCTTAAAAATTTAAATGAGCACGAGTTTCAGCATTCATCTTCATCTGGTGCGGTGCTAGTTTTAAATGCAAATATCAGTGCATTTAATTCACATGCAAAAGCAGTAAGATTACACAATTCAGATTTAATAGCCTATCCGTTCATGTGGGTCTTTTTTTCTTAAGGGACAAGGATGAGAAAGGAAAAAGGCCTCCCTTGACGTCTGGGAACTGGTGACTTCAAAGCTTGGTCTCAGTGTTACTACAAATGGATCCAGCACTTATCGTTAAGCTGTGTGTTGTTGGACATAAACAACCTCATAGAGCATCTTCCCTGACCAGGTCACTGCGCAGCCCATAAGGTACCCACCACTACCCTCCGTGGCTGAATGAGTGACTGCTGCGTGAACCAATTACAGCTATGGCCTCACTCAGTTTTGCTCTTCCTAGAGATGAGATGTACTGAGGTCGCCACGCAGAGTCTTGCCCTGTTTTCTGACAACCCTCCCCCAAATCACCCAACCAGATCACAAATCCTGTAATGGGTTCTAACACACTCTTACTAAGACTGCTTGTGATTTTCATGGGACTTCCTCACCGAGGTGACTAATGAACCCAACTTGTTAAACTACAGGTGTGTACCTGGAGGGCATTTAGCACAAAACTAGCAAAAACTAACTCAACAGTTCTTTTTTTTTTGGGGGGGGTGGTACTCGGGCCTCTCACTGCTGTGGACTCTCCTGTTGCGGAGCACAGACTCCGGACGCGCAGGCTCAGCGGCCATGGCTCACAGGCCCAGCCGCTCCGCGGCATGTGGGATTTTCCCAGACCGGGGCACGAACCCGTGTGCCCTGCATCGGCAGGCAGACTCTCAACCACTGCGCCACTAGGGAAGCCCTAACTCGACTGTTTTTATTTCACTTCTTGATATCGAAGGGAAGCAGAATATGCCACCCCCAAAGATGCCGCTTTGGCATATGGATTACTTAAAATTACTTAAGAAACGGCAGGTACAAGGACACTCTGACCCTCCCTCATTCCCCTGGAAGCAGGAAATAAATCTCCCATGTGAAGGAGCCCTCACTGCATCAGGAGGGTGGAAGGCATCCTTACGGCCAGCCATAGGAAGTTCAAGGCGGAGAAGGCTGTGTAAACAAACCTTGCTACTTCTTCACTAATTTGCCAGCCCAAGCCTAAACCCTTTTGTTTTGTCAATTCTTCACAAATGTATTGTTTCCTTACCTAAAAGGTATAAAAGCTGCCGGCTTTGGTCACTTCAGGGAGTCTCATATTTTTATGAGCTCCAGCATGTACAAAATTAAATTTGTTTTTCTCATGTTGATTTGTCTCGTGTCAATTTAATTGTGGGTCTAGCCAAAGAAGCTAGCAGGGAAGAAGGGAGGTTTTTCCTCCCCTACGACGTGTGCACATTCACTAACACTCTCTACCCTTAGCTTACAGCTGAGTAAGGAAGCGTGAGAGGAAAAGGAGCTCTGGGTTGCCCCCCTTTCCCTTCCTTCCTTGTTGTCATGTTTAGTGTGAGTGTTTCTGAATACAGGGGACTAACGTGAGCAGAAAGGATACAGTCGGGTTCCTTAGCTGTTCTTATTTCTTAGACTGTCATTGCTTTCTTTCCTCATTAGAAGCAAGTTTTTTCTGAACAGAAAGGATGGCGTCTTGGGGCTGTCAGCATCCCTGTTTACTCATCATAGACGTGTGATGATGAGTCACACTTTAAATCTCACTGAACTCCCACAAATTATGGATCAACCAGAGTTCTGTGCTCATGAAGTATCATGAATGGTACAGGTTCACGGGCAACTATGGGACTTTTCTGCTCACGTGCGTGCTCCATTGTCCCATCGGACTACATTTATAAAATGCAAGTTCAATGATAAAGTTATTAAGAATTTCAAGACAGCAGATTGTTAAAGCAAGCCTAGGTTGTATGCTCATGAAGTTGGCCCTGCTTGGAATGGAGTTAAAGGTTTGGAGTTAAGGGTAAGGAAAAACATCCTAAATAGCACTTAGTGAATCAAACCCACATGCTTATTCTTAACCTTTTCTCCCAACTCATCATACCTGAGGGTGATAAAGCAATCCCATCAATAACGAGAAATAATGATCCATGGGGTAGCCTGTCTTGTTTGGAAAGACCCCATCCTATCTTACCCCATTACAAGAATCACTGCCCTAAAAAAAAATGCTTGGCCTTATTTTTTTTAAGTTCAGCTGTTGTATTAACATTTTATTTTACATTTTTTAAGTGGAAAAATTATGATTGTGATCTACTTTTGCTGCTATAACCAAAGTATCTACTGACACCCTATAACAGCAAAGATTATTTCACTCAACGTTTATCATTTTTTTTCAACATCTTTATTGGAGTGTAATTGCTTTACAATGGTGTGTGAGTTTCTGCTGTATAACAAAGTGAATACATATACGTACATATACGTATATCCCCATATCTCCTAGCTCTTGTGTCTCCCTCCCACCCTCCCTATTCCACCCCTCTAGGAGGTCAACGTTTATTATTTAACGATGTTTGCTCAGAAGTCCTAAGTGCCTGGCACTGTCTTATGAGCTTTGAATTCAAGGATGAAGCTTCCAGAGGCCTTCCTTTGTGACAATGTAGAGGAGAGAATGATTTGAACAAGGAAAAACCTCCTTTTAAAGACAGACATGGCAAAACTAACTCATAAATAAATGACAGCAAATGTTATACAACTAATTTATAAAACAATTCCAATTTTTGCCAAGGACAGAAAAGAAGGCAGTTTTGAGAATAACTTAAGCATTCACCTTGCCTTGAGTGAAGACTGTCTCCCTCAGAGCATACTCTTGGTTTATTGCAACAAGGCTGCACCTCTGAGCTTGCTGTGTTTACCAGCTGCTTATCGGTTCTGTAAGCCTAGGTCAGCACCACCCAAAAGAAATATATGAGTCAAATATATAATTTTAATTTTTTCTAGGGGGCCACTGTTAAAAAGTTAAGGGAAACAGTTGAACTTCATATAAATATTTTATTTAAACCAGCGTATCCTAAATATCTTTTCAACATGTACTCAACATAAAAATGATGGACGAACTAGGCACATTCTTCTACCTTCTATATTTGTAGTAAGTCTTTGAATCAGTGTGTATTTTACACTCACGGCAAATCTCAGTTCAGACTGGCATCTTTCAAGCACTCAGAAACCACACGCAGCCAGCAGGTACCGTGATGCACAGAGCTGTGTTCAGTGACTTAGGATCTGAGCTAAGTGAGTCATCATGCAGCTCCTGGACAGAGAGAAACGGAAGTATAATGGGACGATACTCAGAAACACAATTTTGATACAATTAGACATGGAGCTCCACAGGCGACTAAGGTAGATTCTGAGATCAAACTTGATTGAGAAAGGCAATGTGATTTAAGAACACAATGCTAGTAGAAGGCAAATGCCTCCATTATAGCTCAGGACCAAGGTGAGGGAACCCAGGATGGGTCTGAACATAAGAGGAGATGCAGTAAACCCAGGCAGGCAGACCATTCTGCCTCATTAACTTGGTAGTTGAATCAATCATATTTTCTTTTGGGGGAGATGACATCCTTTCCTGTACAGTATTTTTATCATGTTTGTCCTGACTTCACCAAGATATTTTTCTGGCTCTCCCACCTTGTCATCTTTGAGCTGAGGATGGAGACCATTTGATGATCCCAAAACTCTGCACCTCTTTCCCCACCCCAGCCCAGACCCCAATATTCCTGTGGTAGAAATTCGACATTACAAGAGGACCCAGCCACCTGAAAGGCATTTGCATGGCGTGGAGCTGGGGATTTGGAGCCTGCTAAGTCTGTGCTTCAAGCAGAGGGAAGTTAAGCTCCATCATGCAATTGCATCCAATTTCCATCTGGAAATTACTTTGCAGGAAAATGACACTGAGCCTGCTCTCTTTGCCAGCTGATTCTCTGGGCTTTCAGGCCCTGGTTTATGATGATGCCTGAGAGCACTGGGTTATGTAGAGAGAGACACTCCAGATAAAACCAAGTCCTGTTTTACAATTCAGAGCTGAAATTGGAGCTGAGATAGAAGAGCCAGGACAGACTGAGGCAATGGATTGGATTATTGCATTAACCCATAGAACATTTCAAATGAAAACTTTCAGAACGTAATTAATAATTCAGTCTTATCAGTGTGTTAGCCTGGGCAGATGACATTTATTTTAGTAGACACTCTCGGGATGGGGGTATGAAATTTTATGAGGTGCTTTTTTTTTTTGAGGGCACAAATGCCTTTGCTTATTTATCCATAGTTGTATGGTGCTTCTCAAGTCTCTTTATTCCTTCTCTGTTATGTAAATTTCAGAAATCTGAGTTGAGAAGGATCTAGTCTCTTCTCTGTTCCTATTGACTCCCTACCTGGTCTCTCAAATCCAGCTTTGCACCTACTTTGTGTAAGGCACTTTGGCTAATTTAATGATGCCTGACTAGCATCCTTTTTTTTTTCCCTAGAAATTACTTTTATAATTTGCATTATTTGCATTTTAAAGTTCCCTCTCTTTTCTTTCTATGAATCTCTAGTCTTCTTTTTTTAAACGGGGTTGCCTGACATGCCTTGCTAGATTTTAAAGCATCTGAGGTTAAGGACGGGGTCTTTAATTTGTTGTTGCAAAGTTCTTCCAACTCTTGCAAACACTCCTCCTCTTGGTTGTTCTTACAGACTGAGGTGGCATAACCACGGCCCAAGGTCAAATCTGGCCTTCCGTCTGTTCTTATAAATAAAGCTTTATTGGAATAGAGCCATGCTCATTCACTTCTTTATTGTCTCAGGCTGCTTTCAGGCTACAATGCAGAATAGGACAGCATGACTGGCCCACAGAGTCTAAAATATTTACTCTCTGGCCATTTGCAGAAGAAGTTTGCTGATTTCTGCTGCAGGCATATGCCCTTCCGTCTTCTACACCTACCCTGGATTTAGAATAAAGACACAACGTTAGGGTGGAAAGGGGAGGAGGCTCATGTGTCTGGCAGATGTGGCTTTGACTCCTGCTGACCCTGTCACTCCCTGGAGAATTCCCTAAACCTCTCAGAATCTCAATCTCAAAGGGGAACAATAGTATCAAGCTCACAGAATGGTTAGGATAATTACCTGAAATAAGCTCAAAAAGGGCACAGCATAGTGCTGGAGGGAAAAAATAAAACTATCACAATAAAATAATGATGGTTACCAAAGGGGAAAGGGGGGAGGGATAAATTGGGAGTTTGGGATTAACAGAGTACACGTTACTATATATAAAATAAACAACAAGGACCTACTGTGTAGCACAGAGAACTATATTCAATATCTTGTAATAACCTATAATAGAAAAGAATCTGAAAAAAATGTATGTATAACTGAATCACTTTGCTGTACACCCGAATCAGTGTAAATCAATTATACTGCAAGAAAATGTTTTTAAATTAAATTAAATTTTTTTATTTTTTATTTTTTTATTGAAGTATAGTTGATTTACCGTGTTTGTTAATTTCTGCTGAACAGCAAGGTGATTCAGTTATACATACATACATTTTTAAAATATTCTTTTCCATTATGGTTTATCATAAAATATTGAATATAAACAACAAGGTCCTAGTGTATAGCACAGAGAACTATATTCAATATACTCATATTAAAATTTTCTTAAATAAAAAAATTTTTTTAAATGGCATGAAAATAATGACAAGGTAATTGTCATCATTGCCAGTGATACTGTCCTCTGCCAAAGGCAACACTCAAATAGAATATTTTCCAGAATTAGTCTCCAGGGAAGCCCAAAAGAGAAGGGAAATTGTTGCTATGTGGATTCCTGTATGAAAAACCATTCCCAGACCTGGGTCTTTCCTCTTTCACGTCTCCTGGGGAGTCCTTATCTTTATCAAGTGCCAGCCCCCCATCACTTATCATTTTGAGCTGCACCCAGTATTTAGGGTATAAATATGCTGTACTTAGGTACAGGAAAGGTGACTGCAGCTCTTTACACTGAGATTATTCTGTTGGGTTCTGTAGCCTTTAGCATCTTTGGAGTTTCTTTGTTACATTCACCTTTTCCTGCAGGATGGTAGTGTGGGAGCTGGTCATTTCCACTTCAGTTCCTCTGACCTCAGCAAGTAGAACTAGTCATACATAGTCCACATCCACTAGTTTTGGTTTGTTTGTTTGTTTTTTTTTTAAACTCCTTTCTGAATACTCATTGTGTTAATCTGGGTTCTATAGATAAACAGAACCAATGGGAGATATGTATCTGCAGATCTTCCTATCTATCTACCTATCATCTATCCATTCTGTTCATCCAACCATCCAACCATCTAACCATCCATCCATCCATCCAACCATTCATCCATCCTATGCATGTATATATGTATGTTTGTACCTATTAATTAATTTATTTATTTTTGCTGTGTTGGGTCTTCGTTTCTGTGTGAGGGCTTTCTCTAGTTGTGGTAAGCGGGGGCCACTCTTCATCGCGGTGCATGGGCCTCTCTTGCTGCGGAGCACAGGCTCCAGACGCGCAGGCTCAGCAGCTGTGGCTCATGATCCCAGCTGCTCCGTGGCATGTGGGATCCTCCCAGACCAGGGCTTGAACCCGTGTCCCCTGCATTAGCAGGCAGATTCTCAACCACTACGCCACCAGGAAAGCCCCTGTATGTATGTATATATGTATGTATGTATGTGTGTATCTATCTATCTATCTATCTAAAAGGTGTTGGCTCATGCAGTTATGAAGGTTGGGAAATCCAAAGCTCTATAGTTGGCGAGCTGGAGAGCCAGAGAGTCAATGGTGTAGCTTCCATCTGAGACTGAGGGCAGGAGACCCATGTCACAGTTCAAAGACATTGAGGCAAAGAAAGCAAGTTCCCCCCACTCAGCCTTTTGTTCTTTTCAGACCTTCAATGGATTGGATGAGCACCCCCCCGCCCGCCCCCCACATCCGGAGGGCAATCTGCTTTACTCAGTCCTCCAATTTAAATGTTAATCTCATCCAGAAACTCCCTCACAGACACACCCAGGATAAAGTTTAACCAAATATCTGGGCCCATCCTGGAGGCCTTTGCATGTTAACCGCAACCTGATTACTTAGCGACAGATGTATGCCCCGGGGCTGCAGAGAGCAAGTGATTGGTTGTAAAACTGATTGCACACTTTTATAGCCAAGGCGAGGTAAACGCTTCACACCAAATGTTATTACCTTATCCAAGAAGAAGCACTCACTGTGAATACTGCAAAAGGTTCCCCAGTCCACAATTCAGATGATCCCCTTTAACAGTTTGCTTATAAAAACAAGCCACGCAAGGTCCCCCGTCCCCAGCATCACAGAGTCTCCGGTCAGGGCCCTGCATGTCCTTTCCCTGGGGACGCCGTCCTTTTCTACCTGGACGAGGGCAGTTTATTAAGTGGCTTCTTAATTCCACTTTTGTCCCCCTGAAGTCCATTCTCAGCAGAAGCAGCCAGTGTGAGTTCTTAAACACAGAAATCTAATCAGGCTCCTTCCTTTAGCAGTTTTCTATTGTTCCTGGAATAATACCCACACTCCTTAACGGGCCTCCCAACTCTGAGTGGCCTGGCCCTGCCTCCCTCTCCAGGCTCAGCTCATATTGATGGCTTTACTGACACTTGAACACCATAAACTTTCCCCATTCCCGGCCTTTATGCTTGTTCCTCGCTCGCCTGGAATGTCCCTCCCGAGTCCTTCACTGCCCACGCCCTCAGCCCACATTCTATCTCACGTCACACCTCCTGAGGTGGGGGACCTTCCCCCCACCACCTTCTGTTAAGAATTGCCTCCTTTATTTATTTGTTTTCTTCTTTACTGTCTGTCTCCCCGCCGCCACACACACACACACCCCACAATGAACATCCCAGGACAGCAGAGGTCCTATCTTCTTTTCCCACTCCAGCATGCCCAGCATCTAACCCAGAGCCCAGCACATAGCAGGTGCTCAGTAAGTATTTGCAAAGTCGATGGATAAGCAAAAAGGAAGGGAAGAGTGTTAACAATGGGTAATATTTGCAAAGGGAGCTTCTTTGGTTTTTGCACTTGATCTGCTCCTGTGTTTATTTGGCATCAAGAACTTGCTGCTTTGTAAGTCAAAGGAAAAGCATCTTTGAATGTTAACTGGGGTGAGATCACATGGAAGACAGTCGTGCATGAGGCATCCACGCAAACCCAGGCCTGCCAGTGTCATCCATCCTGGGTTTCCCATCTGTCTTCCTTTGGGGAAGTGGAGCACCCTTTGTAAAGTATGAAGCCAACACTTGCCAAACACTGTTTCTTCTTTTTTTGGGGGGTCGTATGCTTTGGATATTTTGGGTTCAAGATAGCAACCCCACATCAGTTCAAGATGCCATTTTTGGGAAGGGGATGGAAAAGCAGGACATGACAGTGCAAACAAAAGCAAAATGGCCAGGAAGTGGTGATTCCAGGTAACCAACCAATGGAGACAAGAGAACAGAACAGGAAGGAAGCGGTCTGCCCTGGGTGCCTGAGTCCAAAGAGGCGGAGGCTGTGAGCAGACCCTGGGGAGGACGCAGTGTGGGCTGGCCCAGGACCTGGCGCAGTACTGGAGGATACATCCAGCACCAGGACAGACAAAGGAAGTGGCAGAAACAATGAAGGAAGCGTGGAGGGAAACTTCACTCGTTTGGATCAGCTTCCTATGTTTTCTTTGGAATAGTCAAAACATTAATGTCTTTCTCTACTTTGAACGCGAATGAACAGCACTGAATTGGGGAGACTGTGGCTCCTATCACTGAACTACAGGGGCTTGACCCACTGAAATTGACTCACTGTGGTAACTTGCTGTGATAACTCATCGAGAACAATGTCCACCAACTTGTTTAGGTGGAAGATGTCAGGTTAGGGAAGCTTGACTATTTGTACAACTATTAATATTTGTTCTTTTCTCCAGTTGAAGAGATTTGATTTGTCTATTGTGTTTACCTCTGTGCAATCAAAATGATACTATCAACTGTTATTTTTGTAGGTTTGCAGTTTCCTCTGTAGAACAATGATAGTAATATAGACATAATTAACATTCATTGAGTGGTTCCCTCAGGCCCTCTACTGTGTGCTGCATGTATTACCTCATTAACTCTCACAATTATTTAGTGAATGAAAAAGTACTGTATACTTTTCCCCCATTTTTCAGTAAGGAAACTGAGGCCAGGAAAGATTTAGGAACTTAACATTTCAAGGCCACTTAATGGTGTGGGAGGTTTCAAACCTAGAAGGTCAGACTCATCCCTGAAAGCTTCATCTCTATACTTTACTTCCTTGCAAAGCTAATCTTTTCAAACTGCATTGGAGAAAGATCTATATGTGTGGAATTAAGCCTTAATTCATGGTAGCACTGACTTTTTCTCAGTTTCTGGATTTGTTTTCTGTGAAATACAGATTGCTTTGAAATGTACTCATAACATACCAAAATGTTATTTGTCCATAATGCAACTGATTTGGGCTTTTTGTCTTGGTTTGACTAGGGCCTAATTTTATTAATAATTTTCATAAAAATAATAAATTCTTGATAAAATGCCTAACAGGGTAAAAGTGAAGGAGCTCTGCCTTTATTCCCACCCCCATTTCTAAGAGGTGACTTTTGTCAGCAATTTCTTGTGTGAGAAATATATTGCTTCTGGAAATATATGACTCCTTTACAAGCATGTACATAAATGAATATATACATATCTTTGGAAATAAAACACAAATGCAATTATGGCCTAGGTAATTTCCTATGACTTGCTTTTTTCATTAAAAACATGCACATAACTTTAGACTCATCAATAAGAAATATATATGCAGATATATATGCAAAAAATTCATTGCAGTTCTTTGGCTGTAAAAAGAAAAGACTAGAAACAATTCAAATGTTCATCCATTAAAGATTAGTTAAATTAATTATGTTACATAAAATGGATTACCATGCGGCATTAAAAGAATTATATATGCGCTGGCATGGAAGGATGCCTTTTATTATTTTTTTATCCTTTATGTAAATTTTCTAAGTCAGGTAACGGAAGCCACACATTTCCCCTACTACTATCTTGCCATAAAAGACGTGCTCAACACCTGTAGTTTTGAGGCCATGTACAGGGTTATTGCTAGAAATTTTGTCTCTTAGGCAGTAATTCAGAACATATCCTTTGCCAACTGCAAAACAAATGTCTCTCTCGGTGCCTGTAATGCACAGAGTACTTGTTTTCCTATGTGCTTCCACGGAGAGGAAAAAAAAGCAGCAAATGATGGGAATATATTTTCTTGTTCCAACTCCGGCTCCTTTTCTGGTGCCTTTCCTACGATCCCATAACATAAATTAAAAGTAAAAATAAAATAAAACAGAACAATGAAGACACCCAAATCAACTCAGACCTAAAAAAAAAAAAAACTTAGTAAATTATTCAGCAAGTGGGTTTCTTCTCAAAGTTTTAAAGAGGTTGTCAAATTTTATTTCTATAAATGTAGTGCTTTAGGGAGATGTTAAAAGTCTGACAATATTCTCGAGGTGTCCTTTGCAGAATAGACTGAATCTTGGCATGCAAATCTCCTTCACCACAGTGGTGGGTTCTTTCTCTTCCTGTCCCCTGATATCATAAGCATTTGTGCTCAAGTATCACCTCTGGCCACAGCACATCAACCATTGATTCAGATACAATGAATGAAAGGTGGGCGCTTTTGATAACACTTGTGGTTGATCATCTAAATGTATCTCCCTTGCAGTACTATTCTCGATCATACAATGATTTTAATGTCATTGGAGCCAGGAATGTATGTAAAATACTGCAAAACTGGTTCAATGCAGTGTGCTAGGCACTGGCCAATCGGGAGGGTCCTGACCCTGCTGCAGCTGGTGTTAACCCTTTAGCTTCTGGATTATGGAAACTTCTGGAAGGTCCAGAGAGTCATGGGTGAGAAGCCAGGATACCTGGGAAGAGGGCACTTTGGCGATTAGGAAGCATTTCAATATTTTAACAGTTATCATGGCTGTACTGATAGGTCACCTTGATGATGTCATGGGTACAAAAGCCTAATGAGTCCATTAAAGAACAATACCAATAATTGGAGAATTGAAAAGATTTAATTCAGCAGACGTTTCCTGAGCACTTACGGTGAACCAGACACTGTACTGAACAGTGTCTGGTTGTAGAATGGCTAAGAATGGTGCCACCCAGCCAGCCCGAAACTTGTGGTCTGGCAAGGGAGAAAAAGCTGTACTGAGAAGGAGAGGTTGATTCTGTTGGGACCACTTAACCTGAAAAAGGGAAGGTTTGAAAGAGAAGTTGTTAATTGCAAGGTATGATGGGAAAGGACCAGCTGTTATTCATGGTGATGATTGAAACAAATTGCCTTGAGAGAAATTGCTGTCCGTTGGGAGGGAAACATCGTGTGTCTGTGAGCATAAGTAGGGCCTGGCATAGGGTACTGAGTTAGCTTTAGGAGGCTCTCTAGAGCAAGGCAGGTAACCAAGCATCCAGGGCAGCCAGAAAGTTCACCTCAGGGCAGTGGGGACAGCCTGATGTCACAGGTGTGTCAATGCTGTTCATTCTCATTTTGAGTAATATAAGCACAATATTTGAGGATTAAAATTTTTTTTAAATTTTATATTGAAGTATAGTTGATTTACAATGTTGTGTTAGTTTCACGTGTACAGCAAAAGTGATTCAATTATATATACACATATATCTATTCTTTTTCAGATTCTTTTCCCATCTAGTTTATTACAGAATATTGAGTAGAGTTCCCTGTGCTATACAATAGGTCTTTGTTCATTATCTATTTAATATATAATAGTGTATATCTGTTAATCCCAAACTCCTAATTTATCCCTCCCTGCTATGTTTCCCCTTTGGTAAGCATAAATTTATTTTCTATGTCTCTGAGTCTGTTTCTGTTTTGTAAACAGGTTCATTTGTATCATATTTTCAGATTCCACATATAAATGATATCATATGATATTTTATGATTTTATCATATGACATATCTTTCTCTGTCTGACTTACTTAGTATGATAATCTTTTTATGAAAACCACAGGCAGAGCTGAATACTTCTTTCCTAAAATCAGATTTCGTGACCAGAGATGAGTTTAGTCACAGAATTGTCTCAAATTCTCAGCTCTTAAGCATCAGTAGATGAAGACTTGGGTCAGCTTTGCCAGGCTTTCTTGGGGAACCTTCCTGATCTTGTGCGGTTTGAGTAGAGATGCGTATATCGATTGAATCAACAGGCCGTATTGCGGAGAAAATATCAGACTATTTTCCTCCTTGCGGCTGCTCTCCCATGTGTCACTTTGTGAAAGCTGCTTGCTTTGTGGAAACAAACACATTTTGGCTTCTTTTGGGCTCTGTGCAGCCAGCGGAAAAGCCAAGTTGAATCCCATTCTCTCTTATGAATCATCCTCCAAACTGCCAGCTAAATTCTGGCTGAGGACACTTTGTTTTAGGGGAAGGAGATACAGAGCTAGGAGGAAGCATGTTGAGTCTCAGATCTCAGGCCATTTATAGTGTGATTAGAAACATAGTGTTTTGACTTAAAAGCTGATCACATCTGATACAGTAAGACAAGATGAATGTTAAACTTTTTTTGATGTAATTTAATAGACTCAGAGCTTTGATGAGGACACCACTTCAAACGCTATTGATATGAAATCACTTTTCCCCCCACTGCTCCCTTGAAAAACTTCGATATGAAATCAGGCTAGACATGTCCACAGCTTAATAATGAAGATGTATAAAATATATACTTCACATGTGAAGGATTTTTAACGAAGTGTAAAACACCATGAGTTATTTGGTCGTCTCCTAGATGGGGAGAGGAAAAGGGTACAACATATAGCTTGAGCAGAGAGCTGTGAATGCCAAGATACATTCTTGGAATTCGTTATTCTGAAAACGTATGCCCTTCTTCCCATCAGAAGCTTATTTACATAAAATTATAATATGCGTGATCATTTAAAAGTTTGCTGTGGTGACATCAAGCCTCACAGTAATTGGATTTTATTAGAACAATAGTAAATAGTAGAATTTACTTCTGTGATGGACTGGAATTAACATAATGGCCTTCAATTCACTGGCTGGCCTATGTGATGGGAAGTGACCACATAGGTACTGTATCCTTATGCCCACCTTTGTAGGTCTGGTGCGTAGTATGACCTGACATATAGCAGGCTCTCAAAAAATATTTGTCAAATGGGTGAATGGATGCGTGAACAAAGGAAACATGAATCTTGGCACTAAGAAAGAGGATCTAGGTTTTGTAGGTTTGTTTGTTTTGTGTTGTTTTCCCATGATCTAGAGAGAGTGAGCCCTTGGATTCATGTTTGGGTCACAGTGAAATGACAAAGGAAGGAGATTGCATGTGAGTCTAGCTGATGCACCATTACTGATGTAACCCAGCAGTGTGGAACTTTCTGCATGGACCTTGGACTTACTCTTTCTCTTTGGAAAGTACCTTCCTGTAACTGGACAGGAGATCCTTTCAGATTGTTTGTGTTTTTGAAATAGATTGGGATCCGTGCTATCTCCTTGGACCAATTGATCTGATGCCAGGTTTACTCTCTGCTTTATTTTCATAAAGCTTCCAAGTTTATAGGTACTCCTGGGACACCTCAATGCCTTCTGTCTCTGTTCTTGATATTAGCTTAAAACTTTTTCTCCTCTTTGATTTGCTGTTTTTTGCCTAACTCTCCTTCCTTCTTACTATTTGTTCTTTTTTCTCCCTCTACCTTTGACTTTGTTCACCTAACTCTCCTTCCTTCTTACTATTTGTTCTTTTTTCTCCCTCTACCTTTGACTTTGTTCACCAACCCCATCCAACAGGATTTCATCTGTAAAATCAATCCTAAAGCCCATTTTGATCATTAATCTATCACATTCGTAAGTACCTTGCCTTAACAGAAACTATTCTTGTATAACATGCTCCAGCATATGAACTTTATATTTTTCTAATACCCAAAATAAAGAAACCATCCAGGTTTTAGTGATGACAGCAGCAACATGTGTTTGCTTTCCTTTCCCCATGTTTGTATATCGTTTCACTTATTTTTTCTTTTCTAACAACTGGGCTGGCTTGCTGGTCATTTAACAGAATCTAGCAGTAAATTGAAGAGTATAGGTATATTTTCTTAGACCTCAGAAAAGGTAGCAAATTGCCTGTGATTTCCTTTCAATTAAGTCCCTAAGCAAGCCTCATGAGAATTCTCTAGATTTCAGTCAATATTAAAAAGAAAAAGAAGAAAATGAAACTTTCTGGTCATGGTTTTGTCTTTAAGGGAGACAGATTAAGCCTGTGACGTTACACAAAGAGCCCAGAGGTGTTTTAGTTAATATTAGAATTGAATCAGGCTACCATGGGTCCATGAAGTTGCAGGTAGAATGATAATGGGCAGGTGATCTCTGAGAAAGGCCCTGGGAAGCAGCTCAGCCTGACTTGGTGAGTCAGGAGGGAAGCCCGCCAGCAGCTCAACAGCGGTGAGGACTGGACATGCCTTGGATGGGAAATTGTGAAACAGGACCCCATGCCAGTGAGGGGCACATTCTTAGAGTGACCATGTCACCATTTGGAACTCATGCCTGAGACACAGTGGCCAAAATCCTGGAAACGTCGGGGAGGAATAGGGAGTGAAGACCAGGCTTGGCTCTGGAGATTGGCAGAAAGAGTTGGCACCGGGAGGGAGGGAAGGAAAAAAGGAAAAAAGGGAGTGCGTTGGGCAGAGCAATTAGGCAACTGTGGGTGCAGGAAGGTTGCTGTGTTGGAAGTTTTTGAAGGCAGCTGTGCTCCTGGCCAAACTTGAGTCCTGGAGAGGGTGGTTTGCAGGTACCCAGGAGGGAAGAAGGCCTCTTACTTCTAGACTTGAGAATTGGGCTAATGAACGTTCACCGTGGGGCGCCCTGGGGGCTGAGCTGGGGATGTCGGGCACCTGGACATGGGTGGAGGGGAGTTCTGTTTTTTGTTTGTTTGTTTGTTTTTGCGGTACGCGGGCCTCTCACTGCCGTGGCCTCTCCCGTTGCGGAGCACAGGCTCCAGACGTGCAGGCTCAGCAGCCATGGCTCAAGGGCCCAGCCACTCCGCGGCATGTGGGATCTTCCCGGACCGGGGCACGAACCCGTGTCCCCTGCATCGGCAGGCGGACTTTCAACCACTGCGCCACCAGGGAAGCCCAGATTTCTGGCTTTGAGCAGACATGAGGGCTCTGCAGGGGCCTCCCGCTCAGTTAGCTTTGCCCGAGGACCTCGAGCAGGACCAAGCCCACCCTTGGGGTGAAGGAGTGTGGGGAGTGGGATGAGAAAGGGGAAGCTTTGCTTTATTTGATTTCAAGGCCTCAGGGGTGACAGAGACAGAGGAAAGTGGTTGAAGCCAAGGCTGAGGATTTAAAGGCATCATCCCCGCTGTTATCACTTGTTGCAAGGTTCACGATATCCCGATATACTCTTCAAGGAAATCATGATTTTGCAGTAAGGCCGGCAGGGCTGTTCTGTGTTTGGTGTTGGCAGTTACGATGGTTAGAGCTGCTTTGGCACAGCCCCAAATGCCTGAGGGTTTCTAGGATCGTTTAGGAGACAGGACCATGACATCTTCGTTTGGATAAAATGACTCAAGAGCGTTGTGTCCGCCATCCGCGCATGCCTAATACAAAGACCACTTGGACGGCATCCTTGTAATGATATCCGCTCTCTCTAGGTCCCAGCAGCCTCCTGAACCCTGGTGCTTACTGAGACTGCAGTCACTGTTGGTCCTGATGATTCCTGGCACAATGTCCCTGGACCGTAGGCTTTGGCATTATGGTCAAGGTTCAGTAAACCATGCCAGGAGAATCCCAGAATGTTAACCACTGAGACCTAGTTAATGAGACACACATCTCTTAGTTTCCCTTCCCCACTGTTCACAGCAAATGTCTGAGTTTTCTCTGCATTTAGCCTGACTCCAGTCAGAGAAAAGATGTTCGTGATCTTGTAGGCACACTTCAGTGACACACAGACATTTCCAATTAAAAACACACACACACGGAGTAAAGTAATATTTTACTCTATATCTACAAGTCAGATTTTCCCAGATTTCAACTCCAAACCTAAATTCAGGAAATGAAGCCCATGCATTGACATCATTATACTTCGCACCTACGTTTTTTTACACGTGGCTATCAACTATAACTCATAACAAATTCTTAACAAACTAGGTCTCTTATCCACAAAAGAATAGTACATTCTGTTTAATGTAGACACTAACTGTGGGGAATGCAAAGAAATATTTAAATTAATGTATACTTACATGTTATGGAAGATATATGTATGTAGTTAAGAGAACTTTAAAAAGGTTTCAGAAATTTTCGTTTTTGTGGGTAAAGAGAAGAGTGTATATGATGCTTGTTATGTTTATCTTTCTATCGAATATGGTTTCAGTTTAAAAGTTTGGGTGTGAAAGGATGACTTGCCCTTATCTGGAAAATGTCATTATATTTAACATTTCCCTTCCCAAGATGCCACATGAAGTGTCACTAGGTATATTCTGATTATTTATTTTTCCTTTAAACTGCTTCTTATACTCCTGCCTGTTCTGAGTCTTTGTACTGCACACAATTTTTCTCCACTTCGTCTTGCTTCTTGGTTAAAAGCAAAATCATCAATAACTTTAGATGAAAACTGCTGGCAGGCGCATGCTGAGATAATCCAGTTGGAAAGACTCTGATTGATTTGGGTCTAAAGAGAAACGCAAACCTCACCAATTGGGTCTCGGCTTTCTCCAGAGCAGAGTGCCCAAGCACCTCATTTAGAGCCTCTGGCTTTTCTCCTGGCACCTGTTGCTTCACACAATTTTATAAGCTTTCTGCTTCTAATAAATGAAGTTATATATCTGCAGGGTTCCCACAAGCAATCAAAGAAACACTGCCTCTCCATCTCAAAGCCCGGGCATCCTCAGAACTATTGTCCCAGCACCAAGATGTAATACAGGATGATTATTAGTTTTTCTCTCGTCTCACAGCTCCAGAGAATCTCCGTAAAAGGCAAGGGCAGCTGCCAAACATTGGAACTCTAGAAAGAGTCATATATAATTTAGAAGTTTTATTGCAGATAATGTGACCCTATTAAAACTTTGCTTTCTGAGGATGCCTCGCACTTCAGAACCTTGGACTCTAGGATAAAAGGGTGACTTGGTCTGATGCCTTGGGTCCAGTTCTCATCATGCTCAGGGCACACTTTTTTTAGATCTGCCCATCTTCGTGGAAACGTCACCTCTTCGAGCCTGAAGGTTTCCACCTAATGCTTATCTTATTATGTTCCTAAATAACATCATATGATGTTGTGGAAATACGAAGAACTTAGCATGCAACGCTCTTAACAACAAAATCAACTGTGTGCGTGTGTGTGTGCGCGCGCGCGTGTGTGTGTGTGTGCGCGCGCGTGTATGTGTGTGTGTGTATATGTAAAGGTCACTAAGAGGTAACAATGCTGTGGAAAAGAAGTTGACATTCTGGGTGCATCAAACTAACTCCGAGAGACTCATTTTGAGCTTCAAGATTTAAAGAAATTCTCCAGGGACTTCCTGGCGGTCCAGTGGGTAAGACTCCACGCTCCCAATGCAGGGGGCCAGGGTTCTATCCCTGGTCAAGGAACTAGACCCTGCATGTCGCAACTAAAAGATCCCGCATGCTGGAATTAAGACCAAACGCAGCCATATAAATAAATAAATATTAAAAAAAGAAAGAAAGAAAGAAAAAGAAATTCTCAAATGCTTAGTAGGATAAATTTCAATGGAATTGATTCTGAGATCATTTTATGGTTGGAAGGTAGATCCAAAATGCATTTATTATCAGGCAGGTCCTGGCTTAGTGTGTGAAGCCGGCCCTAGTTTGGGGTGCCCCAGGCAAGCTTATCTGTACCGGTCCCCTCACTGCCCACAGAACGGTAGCCTCCCTCCCTGCCCTTCAGGCAGGAAGGTTCTCACAGTTGCTTCTGCTTGTTCCCTGTCAAAACCTCCCAACAGAAGGAAGGAGAAAGGGTCTGACTACAGAGAAATGGCAATGACTCCTAATCATGTAAAGACCAATGATATTTCCAATTTCTTAGGGCTCAAAACAGAAATCTAAGAAAGAAAGCGTTCTTTGTGGGACTGTGGACAATTACCAGTGGTTAATTGTTTGACACTTGGGAACTTGCCACCCCCTTTCCTATTCTCCACATTCCCAAGAGGGAGTGGAACACGGGGAAAGTGACCCAGGGCAGTGTCATCACGAAGAAGAGAATCATCCCAGTTCCTCAAAGTCTCTGATCTCAGCCTAAGAACTAAGACATCGGCTGCTGTCTTTGAAGATGCTTGGTGTATTCCCTATAGTCACTGGGTGGGGTGTTTGTGAACAAAATCCGTGGTGTTTACCAGTAATATCTTCCAGGATGCCAAATACTACAGATGTGTAGAACTGGGAAGGTCATGGTCTTTCTTTGTGGCTTCTTATCCCTCTGGCTTATAGCCTTGCTTTTAATCAGTGGAGTAGGAAAAACAAAATAGTTCAAAACAATTTAATAAATAATTAGCAAGTTCCTGCTATGGACTAGGCACCGTGTGTTAGCTGCTGGGGTTACAGTGGTAAACAATACCAACTTAGAACTTGCTTCCTTAGATCTTATGTCTATCAGGGAAACAGACATTGAAAAAGTGATTTCATGGGATTTAGGGACAATTTAGGAAAAGAGGAAGATTATGAAAGCGAGTGATCCTTGAATTTTGTGAGCCCTAAATGGTAATCAGAAATACTTTTTAAAATCTAAAGTACAAAAACATCAAAAGCTTTATACAACAATACAGATGATGAGGAATCCAGGTGAGAGCTAGGGCTGATCATTGGTTCTAATCTTCCTAAATTAAACACGATGTAAGAACACATGTTGGGATCAGGAGAAAAATCACAGTGGCAATGCATGATGCAAAAGGATATGCCTTAAAGGAACCACGCTGCTCTCTTGAAAGTGAAATGCTTAATACCACAGATGCTTTGAGAGTTCTTGAAAAACATGCACACTTGGAAATTAAAAGTGCTTTAGGAATTCCAGTTCTTCAAATGGGCACTGTTTGGGTTTTTTTTTTTTTTTTTTGATGCTGTTTTTCTATCATAACCCCGCCAATGGTGAGGTGAAGTGATTTCATCCTTAAAAAAATAATCATATATTACAGAGTTTTAAAATTAGAAAAGATCTCATTTGAATTCTCTCTAGATGTGTCTGACTCTGCTACTTCCCTCTCCCATTTGTTTGACAATAAGATGGCTAAGACAAATAACAATTATAGCTAACATGTAGCTAGTATTCTGTGTGCCAGGTACCATGCTAAGCAATTTGCAAGCCTCATCTTAGCCAATTTACAACAAACCTCTTTTCTCATTTCTGGTTTAGAGATAAAGTATTAGATTTAGTAATGTAATAAACCATAATGGAAAAGAATTTGAAAAAGAATATATATGTATTTTATATATAAAACGGAATCACTTAGCTGTACACCAGAAATGAATACAACATTGTAAATCAACTATACTTCAATTTTAAAAAGGTATCAGATTTAAAGTGTTTCGTTACTTGTGGGGAAGTGATGGAGTGGACATATATCTGAATCCAAAGTTTGTTCTTATACTATCACATATGTCCCCTTGTTATCTAATTAATTTAATTTTAGTGTTTCTATTAAGCAATTTCAACATCCTTGATCGAAATTTTACAGAGAAGGGGAAGGGAAACAGGAATCAAGCCCAACAGCCTTCAAGGTACAAATGAACTTTAAAAGTTGATGCTAAATCCCACCAATAATGAAGATGGATGGAATAGGGCTGTCTCACCCACCACCCACCTGCATTGTCCTCCCAAGGGATCTAGTCTTTAAATCCAGCCCTTAGCTATAAATGTGTCATTTTTCTGGCTGATGTAAGGTTGAGAAAGGGAAAAGAGGCTCTGAGCAAATGTTCTTGGAAGAGGAAATAAAAGGGGTTAAGGGGACAGAGATTTAGCACAGGCTTGGTAAGTTGTGTGAAAGAGACCTCTAGACAGATCCTTTCTTTTCAGCCTTATCGAGGTATCACTGACAAATAAAATTATAGTGTACTTAAAGTGAACAAAGTGATGGTTTGATATATGTATACAGTGTAAAAGTATTCTCATCATCAAGTTAATTAACACATCCATCACTTCACATATTTACCTTTTTTGTTGTTGTTGAGAACACATAAGCTGTACTCAGCAAATTTCAATTATCAATACAATATTATCAACTATAGTCAACCTGCTATACATTAGATCCTCACATTTTAGTCATCTTATAACTGAAAGTTTGTACCCTTTTACCAACATGTCCCCATTTTCCCCACCTCTCACCCCCTGGCATCACTATTCCACTCTGTTTCTCTGAGTTCAGCTTTTTTAGATTCCACTCATAACTGATATCATGCAATATTTGTCTTTCTCTCTCTGGCTTATTTCACTTAGCATAATGCCCTCAAGATTCATCTATGTTGTCAAAAATGACAGGATTTCCTTCCTTTTTAAGGCCGAATGATAATTCCATTGGATACATAGACCACATTGCCTGTATCCATTAATCTGCCAACAGACACATGTTGTTTTCACACCTCGGCTATTGTGAATAATGCTGCAATGAACATTGAAGTACAATATCTCTTTGAGATAATGATTTTGTTTCCTTTGGATATATACCTAGAAGTGGGGTTCCTAGATCATATGGTAACTCTATTTTTAATTTCTTGAGGAAACTCCATATTCTTTTTCATAGTGGCTGCATCAGTTTATTTCTATATAAATAGTGTACAAGGGTCCCTTTTCTCCACATCCTCACCAGCATTTGTGATCTCTTGTCTTTTAGATAACAGACATCCTAACAGGTGTGAGGTGACAGCTAGCTCATTTTGGTTTTGATTTGCATTTCCCCGATGTACAGCACCTTTTCTTGTACCTGCTGGCCTTTTGTCTGTCTTCCTTGGAAAAATGTTTATTTAGGTCTTTTGCCCATTTTCTAATTGGGTTATTTGTTGTTTTGGGTTTTGTTTTGTTTCGTTTTGTTTTGTTTTGTTTTTGCTATTGAGTTGTATCAGTTCCTTATAGATTTTGGATGTTCACTGCTTATTAAATATGCGGTTTACAAATGTTTTCTTCCATTCCATAGGTTGTCTTTTCATTTTGTTGATGATTTCTTGTGCTGTGAAGAAGTTTTATTAACTTTCTGGGGCTGCTTTAAAAAAGTACCACAAACTAGTTGGTTTAAACAGTAGAAATGTACTTTCTTACAAGTTCTAAAAGCTAGAAATCTGAGGTCAAGGTGTCAGCAGGATTGATTCCTTTCGAGGGCTCTGAGGGAAGCATTTGTTCCAAGCCTCTCTCCTTGGCTTAGAGATGGTCATCTTCCCCATGTGTCTACACAGCCTTCCTCAGATTCCTCCACACACTCCCATTTCCACAGGAATTGTGTCCAACCTATTTATCATACTAACCTCAGCCATGAGGCAAAATTCTATGTAAGAAGACAATACTGTCATGTAATAGCTCAGGGAGAAGCCATAATTACTTCTTCATGTTAGCATCTCATGTTAACTTCTCACATCTTTTTTTCCCCATTTGGATTGTTTAATTTACTGTAGATCTTTAGAAGTGGATGGGTCCTCTTCCCATCTTAGCCTCAGTTGGACTCAAATTCCTTTCTGGGAACTCAGAGTGAAGTTCCCTTCCTTAAGACTTCAGGAAGTTCAACTAAATGAGTTTTCTGAGATAATTAATCCACTAGTACAATTCCCACCTGGAACTCTCCCCTTCCCCACTGCCCAATCCTATTTAACTTTTGCTCTACTTTGCTTCATACTTCTTCCTTACTGATCCATAATTCACTTAAGAGTATGAACACACATACACTGTCCAGGAGACTACTGTTTGGGGATTCTCTGACTCTTTTCATATCCATTTTTCCACTGTTCATTTAAAACAAAGATTCAGTTGTTCCTTTGTTATTAAAGTTTAGGATTTAATTCTTATGGGATAAGCCTGACATTTTCGCAATAAATTGCAGGAATTGATACACCTAAAGAAATGAATCACACTGAGAATTTAATTAGGTCACTGAAGGTAGAGATTAGGAACAACAGCTGGAAGACACGGAGGCTTAAAACTCAGTTCAAGATAAAAGGTGACTTCATAGAGGGATGGCCCCCTTACACATGCACACACACACAGGCACACGCACACACACACCACCTCCTCTTCTTGCAATTCTTAATGGTGGAGCAAGCTAAATCAGACCTGGTACATAATCCTCCGTGATAACAGAAATATTCTGAATCTGTATTGTTCAATATAGTAGCCATGTAGAAAACAAACTTATGGTTACCATGGTATAAGGGGGGGGATTAATTGGGAGATTGGGATTGACATATACACACTACTATATATAAAATAGATACCTAATTAGAACCTACTATATAGCACTGGGAACTCTACTCAACACTCTGTAATGACCTATATGGGAAAAGAATCTAAAGAAAGAGTAGATATATGTATATGTATAACAGATTCACTTTGCTGTACTCCTGAAATTAACACAACATTATAAATCAACTATCCTCCAATAAAATTTTTAAAAAAATTTTAAAAATATATAGTAGCCATTAGCAAGTACATGAAATATGACTAGTGCAACTGAATTTTAATTTTACTTAATATTAATTCATCTATACAGGTCCATGTAGCTAACGGCTACCATATTGGGCAGTTCAGCTGTGGACTCACCCAAACAAGAATTCAAGGTACAAAGTTTGAGAGTTAGCACCTTTACTAGTGTAATAAACAGCTTGGTCACAACGCACATGGAAGTGGGACTATGGGGGTGTATTTGAGAGAGGAAGGGCTACCCCTCACTCATGGAGCTGGCTCAGCCTCATATGCATGGGTGTGAAATGGGAATTCTCAGTGTGTCCAGACTCTGCCCTTCTAAACTCTTTCCAGCATTTCATAACAAGCACATAATGATCTTGGTTCTAATGCAGTGGTGTGCGGATAAAGATTTAACAACGAGCTCTCAGAGGCAGAGGGAGGAGAAGCCCTGATTGATAACATTTGCCATTTTCTAGGGTGTATCCATAAATAACCTCCCTGTGGATGATTTCAAGCTACCAACACAAAACCACTGAACACAGAGTTGGGAAGTGTGTCCCAACACCAACTGGCGGCCCTGAAATTCAAATTAATTCTGACACTAACTACCCTCATTAGTGCAGACCCCACAAATGAAGGACAAATTCCTCCACAAGACTTCCCCCACTTAAGATGCCAGCCACAAATTTCAGGCATCCCCAAGTCACCTGCACTTCTGCCCAGCTGACCACAAATTTAGGAGTCTCCCACAATCCCCTCAGGTTCAATGTTGTGTTAGAATGACGCACAGGACTACTTAGGATTACCATCTTATTATAAAGGGTACAAATGAATAAGTACCTAGGGTAAGGTCTAATGGGTCATCTCATTTGTGTAAACTCAGGGATGGTGTAAAGGGCTTGTGATAAGTAACAAAGACACTCCTATCACTCAAGAAGTTCCAAGGGCTTTTGAATCTCTGTGCCAGGAACAGAGGACAAAGACCAGATATATTCCTTCTTCTCTCATAGGAGGAGAGGCACTTGATCTATCTCCTAAGATGGCTCAGGCCCCCCACTATTACCTGGCTCTGGATCCTCCTGGAGAGATTTTAACAATCCTGATATCTGGGTCTCCCCTCCAAGGGGTTCTGCATTAATTAGTAAGGGGAGCAACCAGGGCACCGAAGTTTTCAAAGCTCCCAAGATATTCTAATGTGTAGCAAAGCTTGATTCCAACAGACAACCCTCCGCTTCTCTTAGGACCAGCAAGACAGGCCTCTCTACATAGTTTGTAGGATATAAACCCAAAAGGTGAGGAAGTGGAATTAACCATTTTTTGGTTTTCTAGGATACAAGGCAGAGTTGCAAGGGATGTCCCTGGCACTCTTTGGGGCCAGCCATTCTATTCCCTCTATTGTTCCTTCAAGGAGACCAGGCCTTGGATCTTTGAAACCTGGAATTTCTTTATGCCCCAAGCACCCTTCCAGGGCATGGACACTCTAGCAGGAAGCCCTAAACTATCCTATGCATCATCATCATCATCATCATTATCATCATAGTAATAAGGCTGAGTGTGATCAAACCTGCTGGACACAAACCTGGACAGGCCCCAAGAGAGAAATGGGGCCTCCATCCAAAGTCTTCATGGGAACCCTACTTTGGCAAGGTTTCTGAGTGAGGCGCTTTCCTCTGGGGACATAGAGCTAAATAATTACCATTAACTGTAAAACACTTTATAGTGTACATAATTCTTTCAGTTAGGTATTTCCATGGTTCCTTCTTCCAGTTTCTTCACATCTTTGTCTACATGTCACCGAACCAGTATGGCCTCCCTGACCACCCTCATTTTTCTCCATCAGGTTGGTTATCACGTGGGCTATTTCACACACACACACACACACACACACACCCCAATGCTTCCTCTCCATGCCGGGAGATAAGCCTGGTGAGAAGGGGGATTCCTGTTCACTGAAGTGTAAATAGAAAGTGCCTGGAACACAGCAGCCCTTCTGTGAAATGAAGGACAGTTTTCACAGAAACCCCAAAGGTGTGTGTTGCTGCCGTCATGATTGTCATATGCATCCTGTGCCATGCAAAGCTAGACGTCCTGAGAGTAAGTTAGGGTGGTCTGATGGGGATGAGACTTCAGGGTCCACGTTTGTTATTTTAAGTCAATGAAGCCATTTAGGCCATTCATTTTAAATCATTTAGTCATTGTCATTTTAAGTCAATGAAGCCATTCCCAGGGAACTTAAAGCCCTTGGGAAAGTGTGTTAGGTTCTACCCAAGTCTAGCTGACTGAGAGGGCAGGACAGGGGTTTTAGGACGTGGTGTTGAAGGGGAGAATTCCTCAGGCCCCATTTGTGTTCCCCTCTAATCCTTCTCTGGGAGGAGAGAGCAGGGCAGGTGGAATTGTTTAATCGATGGAGCTGGACGCGCAAAACGCTTCATCCTAACTGGGAACTCTGAAAACCAAAAGAATTTACAGGTAAGTGATGCTCACATGTTTCTATGATCAGTCATCATCCCTAAATAACTATTGAGAGGTGATCCTGAAAATTCTCCTACCGACCTGTCATTACCATTCCTGCACTCACGAATGCCCAGGACTTAATGCGGACCCCCGAGGGGTCTGGCCTCTGCTAGGCCCTGGTGAGTGAGCCCCTGCTTTCATGGACTTTACCATCTGGAAGAGATCTGGGCATCAGACAAGTAAATACTTAAATTATTTGATTAAAATGTTAATGATCTCACAGAGAAGAAGGATGGGGTTTTGTAGGACTGTAATTAATTAAAGGCACATCATCGAACCTGGGAGTCAGAGAGGTTTGGTTGGAAAAAGTGACATCATAAGCTGAAGTTTGAAAGATGAGTAGATGTTGGCATGGATTACAGTCTCACAAAATCGTTAATCTTGATTCTCTAGCTGATGGGCATGTTGTCCACGGCGGGACAGAATTGAAGCACTCCTGCTGCAGAAGGGACAAATAACATATTTCCTTATATATTTATGTCCTGCTAAGCCAGAAGAAAAGAAATTTACATTTGCCCGCTGATCAGATCTATACGGAGACTTGCTATCTAAGTCCATATAAAGAGGTTCCCATTTCTTTACTTAAAGGTGATATTTAAATAGAAGTGTTATTAGTAATACTGATTTTTTAAAAATTGTTATCTGCCTTCATTAACTTTGATATTTCGGGGCCTGTTTCTTGGTTGATATAAACTCAGGTTATAGTGTGAGTCTCCATTTTAGGCTTTCGGAAAGAATACAGCTCTTAAGAAGAAGCAGCACCCAACATGACAAAGAACAAGACGCTTCCCCCTCGGTAACCCCCAGGCACAGGCTAAAGTGTGGAGAAGAGTTCTAAATGGCCTTGGAAGTTCCACCGTTCAATAGAGTTTCACATGATAAAGCATCATTTGGTCTGAAAGCTACAGCGATTGAGGCCAGGGTGAGCGTTATGAAGGCCTAACCGAAAATGCAGGAGAAAAAACTTCAGTGTGAGAAGCCTGAGAGCGTGAAACAGGCTTTTGCTGTGCCAGTCAGTGTGACTCTGGCTATTACAAATCTATCTTCATGTTGTCCATGTCTTCTGCACTGAGGAAAAAGAAAGAGAGAAAAAGGAAAGGGGAAAGAGCATTCAGGTAGCCAGAGGTGAGTCTGTGTGAACTCAGGGACCCACAGATGAGCAAACGTCTCCATCAGCTATTTAATCCAAGTGCGGTGACCCACGGTGGATGAGGCTGAATGTTGACAATTTCCCCTGTACATGCTATTGTTGTCGTGAGCAGTGGAGAAGCACAGAGGAAAAGTGCAGCAAGTACTTCATGAAAGAGCCTGAAGGAAGTGAGTCTAAGACAGGGGCTCTGGGCCCGGGAGCCATGCAGCTGTCTTCTGCAGGAATGCTTGAGAATGGGGAGGGCATTGCAATAGCTGACAAAATGCCAGAGAGCACTGTTGGTGCTGAAACAGAGCAGAGAGAAAAATATAGAATCCCAACCGAAGGAATGCTTGCCATGGTGTCATTCTAGGATCTCTTGAGGCTATTTGACCTATTTCCCACTTTCTAGGCAAAATTACATCTAGCCCTAAGTCATTTCAGACTAGTGGGAATTCACCCTATGCTTGCATCTTGCCATATTGAATCTGCTTGACAAGTCAGCCAGCTGTTAAGAACTCAGCTTTGATGGAAAAGCCATGGGGGATGGTGATAATCATAGTTAACATTTATAATGGCTCTTACTGTGTGCCAGGCATGTTTCTAAGTGCCTTATATGAACTTACTGCCCACCACCTCCTTTTTTGTTTTGTTTGGTTTTGGCTGCCCTGTGGGGCATGCAGGATCTTAGTTCCCCCAACCCGGGATCGAACCCGTGCCCCCTGCAGTGGAAGCACGGAGTCTTAACTGCTGGACCGCCAGGAAATTCTCCCCTCTGCCCACCTTCTAATAGTGAGAGAGAAAGACTGCGATAGCCTCTGTTTTACAGTTGGCAAGACTGACACATAAAAAGGACACACGACCTAATGGATATGAATCTGAGCAATCTGCCTCCAGACTCCAACTCTTAACCACTACGGGATGCAGTATCTTTTCAATACGGCAGAACTTGTTCTACCATCGTGGTCATATTTCTATTAGAATATTAATGGACAGGTCTGTACAAACAGTGACTTGAAGAATCAGAACTTTTTAGAAACTTTAACCCATTATAATAACAGTGAAAATGGATATAGATTCACATCTATTTAAATGCCTTGCAAGTCTGTACTTGGCATCTAAATTTGGAACATTCTAGAAACTTTCAATTCTGGTGCATTATGTGTCATCCACCAGATGAGGAAAAAACCCCAAAACCGTTAGGATGACCAATTCCTTTATGATCTTGTCCCTGCACTTCTATCTGGCTTCCCTTCTGTCAACAACAGCCCTCTTGTGCCTTGAACAGCAGCCCTACAATCAAAGGCAGTCCATGCTGTCTCCATCTTCCGTGCCTTGTTGAAATGCCCTCCTTCCCCTTCTCTCACTTACCCGACTCACTCATCCTCATCTTGCTTTCTTTTCCCTTCCACTTTCATTGACATATAGTTGACATCCAGCACTGTATAAATTTTAGGGTGTACAGCCTAATGATTTGACTTACATACATCATGAGATGATTATCACAACAAAGTTTAGTGAACATCCATCATCTCCTACAGATTAAAAAAAAAAGAAAAAAAAATTTTTTCTTGTGATGAGAACTCTTAGGATCTATTCTCTAAACAACATTCTTATATAACATACAGCTGCATTCATTACATGAATCGTGTTGTACGTTACACCTCCAGTACTGATGGATCTTATCACTGGAAGTTTCTACCTTTTGACCACCTTCATCGGATTCCCCCTCCTTCATCTTTCAAAGCTCAGGCAAATTACCTCTTCCAGGCCATGTCCCATCAAGGCTGAGGTAAGGGTCTGTCCTGGGTAGTGTCTCTTGTCACTTTTGGCTACTCTCAGAGCAATCTTCATGTGTCTTGCAATGGACCCAAGGGGGGCAGGCGGGGGGTTACTTGCCACACTTGTGGACCAGTGACCCTTAAAGGCAGCTCCAGGAAGAGTACCTTGTACATGGTGGGCACTCAATCAGTATTTGCTGAGCAAATGTGCCAGTTTATGTGGAGAATATAAAATTAATGTCGTCTGTATTCAAAAGTCAACTGGTAATGTTAATCTTGGGTGACAGGATTAACCAGAAACTCCTTATTCCTCTTTTCTTTTTTCTTTCCTTTTCCTTCCTTCCTTCCTCCCTTTCTTCCTTCCATCTTTCCTCCCTCACCTCCTGCTTCCACTCTCCCTCCCCTCTTTCTCTCTTCCTATTTTTTGTTACACTCGGTTGCTTTTCTTTGCAATGAGTATTTATTTTGCAATGAGCACTTATCACTTTTATAACTAAATATAGCAAACAAAGTATTTCCATGTTAGAAAAAAAATGAAGTAATTGAAAATTAAGAAATAAACCCAGTAATACCCTGAACCAGAGCCACTTACTGATTGACTGTTGAGTTTTCTGATCAAGATGGCTGAGTTGGGTTGGCAGAGACAGAGGGGTGAACCTCTGGCAGTTTTCAGCTCGTCTGGTGTTTTCCCTGGAGTCCTGGCTCCACCCCGTCTCTTGGGCTCTACGTGCTGACCTGGAACATCCCAGACACAGAGGCAGGCACTTCTCTTAAAGTTCCATGTATCTTCTTTCACACAGTATTAAGAGAGACACAGCCACCACCCTAACTATTCCGCCAGTTCTCTTCATTATGCTTGACAACTCCTTGGTGAGAGAATGGACTTCTCATTTGTGAAGGCCACGCACATCAGTTGCTCCTCTGGGAAAAAAAAAGACTTTGCGCACATAATGAGCTAGATGGGCTTTGCCACCAGCAAAGCAAGAGTGCCCTTTCCAAGAGGCTACAACTTGTCTCCCCTTGGGACCAAAGAGGCAGGAACAGCAATCACTGCTACAGCCAGAAACACCATGGAGGCAAAGAAGCAGGAACAGCAATCAGCTACAGCCAGAAACACCATGGAGGCAAAGAAGCAAAGAGATGGGTATTTTGAGCACCGTCCATGTGTTCAGCACTGCACTGTTAGGCAATGTCTCACACCTAATGTGATGTTATCCTCTCAGATCTTTTTTTTAATTTAATTTTTATTTTATATTGGAGTAGGGTTGATTTACAATGTTGTGTTAGTTTCAGGTGTAGAGCAAAGTGATTCAGTTTTACATATAACCATTCTTTTGCAGATTCTTTTCCCATATAGGTTATTACAGAATATTGAGTAGAGTTCCCTGTGCTATACAGTAGGTCCTTGTTAATTATCTATTTTATATCTAGTGATGTGTATACGTTAATCCTAATTTATTCCTCCCCCACGCTTACCCTTTGTTCATAAGTCTCAGATTTTCTTGAGGTAGAATTCTCTTAAATTTTTATGTGTGAAGAAACTCAAATACAAGGGAGTTAAGAAATTAACTTCCCTAAAGTCATATAACTAGCGAGCGAGAAGCTGGATTTTAAAGTAACCCATAGCCCACATTGTAAAAGCAATCCAGCCCCCCCAAAAGGGGAGCCTGTGTCCTAATTCTGACTCAGAAAATGACTAGTTATGGGTTATTGGGATATATACTTTTAACTTTGATTATTTTAGATGTGAAGTAAAAAAAGAAAAAAATCTAGCACCCTGCCCTGGTTGTCACGGAGATAAACTATTCAGTACCGCAAAGTCTTTCATAGGGGAACAGTGATAATTGAGATTTTTAACTTCCAAGAATTATATTCAAGGAGGGTTTCCACCTCCCTGACTTGTTCACAGTCTGTTTCTGAAAAAAAAAATTGGGGTGGCGGTCAGTGGATATTTACACTCATTTCCTGGTGTAGAAAATCTGAGTAGCAAGAGCACATTCCCAGACTTAAATCTCAGAGCTGTATTTCAGGACCCCAAATGGGGGCAAGTTTCTGTTTCCTGTGAGGTGTGTGCATAGTGTAAGAGAGAAAGAGAGAGAGAGTGTGTGTGTGTGTGCGCACGCGTGTGAGAAAGAGAGAGAGGGAGGGAAGAGAGGGGGTGGGAGTGAGACAGAGAGTTCTCTAGAAGTTCTTTGAAGTGCCAGTCTATAGAGGTAAACATAAAATAGAGGCAAAGGACTGGAAAAAAAATTAGTCTCTAAAAGAAAACAGTCTTTAGACAGGAATGAATTTGAATTCGAAGAAAAGCAAACCCCTCATCCCTGGCAATACCATCTGCACCACTTATGAAGCATTTGGTAAGTGTTAAGACATAGCCAGTGAACATTGCGTAGATTTTCAGATTCTCAGAGAGGAGCTGTGGAAGTCGGGAAGCATGGAGAGCCGAGTGTTTACCCGGACTCAAGTTCTGGGAGTTAGGGCTCAATATGAGAGTGGGTTTTTGGGAGCTGCACTGTGCAGAGTCAAGCAAAATCCAGAAAATAGGGCCAGGAGTCAAGTTACATTGGAAACAGAGGGGTGGCCTTAATGTAGCATCAGTTACAAGGATGGAGACAAGGAGATACAAGCAGGCACAGGACGAGGGACCAGATGATAGAGACAGAAACCCAGAGAAGGCATTAGGGAGAGAGGGTAGAAGATGGAGCAGCATTGGTTCCCCGATGTGCTCGAAATTAAGCCTGAAGTTTTTAATACACACAGTGCCTAAGCGTTAGCCCATGGGAGGGGGAGTGTGTCGAGAACACCAGGGTAATCAGAGAACATCAAACCTTTCCTTTTATAGAAGTGGAGGCAGAGAGGCAGAGAGGACAGACGATTCATCTGAGTGACACAGGAAACAAGAGCACTGAAACCACAGCTCAAGTTGCTTGCTGTCTTCTTGGCTATTTTGATAAAAATAGCTACTGACTAGTGCATTGTTTTCAACTTAACTTCAAGACTCCCTCTTATCTTTTTTTTCATTGTTTGAATTAAATTAATTGATGATAGAAAAAAAGCAGGTGATTTCAGCAGTTCATATGCTTCCTTGAATCAAGGAACCACTGTTGGTGAGCACTGTTGCATGACTCTTTGTTGAAAAATAATCAGTGAACCACTTGTCAATATTAGGTGCTGGTTATGTACAATAAAACGATGATAAGGAAGTTAATGTACAGTCTATATTATGTATTTCCAAACTTTTTGCTAAACTAACGAAGGAAATAGGACAGGGAAATTTTCAAGTTTGAAAATAATTGACATGCAAAAATGACAACGAGACATATGATTTTCAGAAGGAAAAGGTTCATGGGAAAAGAGCTTATCCATGACAGTCAAATGTCAGTGAAGGGCTTCCCTGGTGGCGCAGTGGTTGAGAGTCCGCCTGCCGATGCAGGGGGCGCAGGTTCGTGCCCCGGTCCGGGAAGATCCCACATGCCGCAGAGCAGCTGGGCCCGTGAGCCATGGCCACTGAGCCTGCGCATCCGGAGCCTGTGCTCCACAACGGGAGAGGCCACAACAGTGAGAGGCCCACGTACCACAAAAAAAAAAAAAAAAAAAAAAAACGTCAATGAAGAAGTTGCATATTGATGAGTAGAAATAGTAAAATGGGGGACAGGAGAAGAGAGATGATGAAATTAAGAGATTCCATTAAAAACTTGGAGATTTTCTTATGAACATGACTATGTAATCAATGCTTTCCTCCTCTTCTCCTGAAAAAGCCAACAAAAACAACTAGCAGGATTTTTTAAATGGTGCAAATTCAACTGTCCATGGAATTTAGAAGTAGGTAATCTGCAAGCTTCAAATACTTGTAGGGACTTTCAAAAGCCCAAGATTAGACAGAAGCAGAGGGAAGACATGAAAATAAGGAGCTGAGAGAGTGTTGAGTGGAACTATAAGAAGCAAATTCTAGGAAGAGCCATCAAGAATACTATGGCTGATAGTCAGACAGTGAAAGAGCTGTTATCTCTTGTTTGCAACAATGGATGTGTTGTACCAGGATGAGGACAGCTGATGGCAGAAGACATGATGGACTCAATCTGGTTCAGACATGCAAAGGGGAATGGAAATGCAAACTTACACAGAAACATAATATTCACAGGAGCAATCAGTCTTTGTGGGTGTGGAGAGACAAGCCCATTTTTGTGAAGCCTAGAAAACTATCCTGCTTCATCTCTACTTAGGGATATTCTGCTAAGAGCTGAGTCATGAAAAGTCAACTTTTCAAGGATCAGTAATAAAAAAGATATTATAAATAAAAGTGTGGAAGAGATCTGCAAAGCTTTCCAACTGGTGTAACAAAGATAAATTGAGATCAAACATTTTACCATGATTTTTAAGAGCATGATAAGCAACTGCTTCTAAGAAGGAAGACCACAAAGTAGAAACTGAAGAACTTAGGGAGAATACCATGAAACAACTGAGGTTATAAAAATGGGTGGGCAGAACTCAAAAAAGAAATAGAAGAAAAAAACAACCATTATAGAAATGAAAAGGAGGAGAGAATCAACACTGTGAAGAAGACAGAGGGGGGTTTCAGGGACCTAAAGAAATTCTTGAAGAAATAAAATTTGAATAAAATAAAATAGTAAATATTTTAAGCATTAGAGAGGAAACACCAGATATAAACGGTAAACAAGGTAGATCTAACATAAATGTGATTAGAATCCCCAAAGAGGAATTGAGTAGAATAACTATGCACAGATATAATTTAAGTAAAGTAAAAGATAGAAGTTTGCATACTGCAAACTAAATTTTTGGTGGTGAGCATGCTGTAGGGTGTACAGAAGTAGAAATATAATGTTGTACACATGAAACTTCTGTAATGTTATAAATCAATGTCATCTCAATAAAAAATTTTTTAAATAGAAAAAAGAGAAGTCTGCATACTGAATGGCCATGCCAGGAACTAGTAGATACTGACTGAAAACAGTCAACATAAAAATATAATCCAGGGCTTCCCTGGTGGCGCAGTGGTTGAGAGTCCGCCTGTCGATTCAGGGGACGCGGGTTCGTGTCCCGGTCCGGGAGGATCCCACATGCTGCGGAGCGGCTGGGCCCGTGAGCCATGGCCGCTGGGCCTGCGCGTCTGGAGCCTGTGCTCCGCAATGGGAGAGGCCACAACAGTGAGAGGCCCGTGTACCGCAAAAAAAAAAAAAAAAAAAAAAAAAAAAAATATATATATATATATATATATATATATATATAGTCCAGTAAAATTATTAAAAATAATAAAAAAGAAAACTTTGGGTAGCCAGGCAAAAACATTGTCACAAAAGAGGGGAAAAAATAGGGCTGGCTTCAGATAGCTCCAGTGTAACACTCAATACCAGAAGATTATGGTATTGAATGTTATATTCTGGTATCTTCAATACCCGAATACTTACGAGAAATATAAGAAAATAAATTATAAGCCAGAGATTTACATCAGGCCAAGCTCTCCTTCCCCTATAACGAATACAGAAAGCAGTTTGGGATAAAACTCAGATTATAGTGTTCCCATAAACATGTGCTGGGGTAATTAAAGGGTGACTTTTATTCAACTAAGAGATTACTGAGAAAATGACAGCAAAAGGACTCAGGGTAATGAGGAAAATATTTAACTGCATAAATAAGTTTAAAATGGTGGATCAGTGTGACAGGATAAAATGCAGCTATATGCCCAGACAAGGTGCAAACCTGGTGACTAACAAAAATGGGATAGGAAGAGGCAAAGAATGTGAGAGGTAGAGGAAGTTTGCTGGTTGCCTCATCTGTATTAGCTGGGAATCAAAGATACTTAAAACTCACAAACCAGGATATAGAAACATTAGCATACTTAAAAGTGCATAGCTAAGTACTAAGAAAGGTAACATTATTAACAGAATTTGGGTCATGGAGAGTGAAGAGGAGCTATAGTCAAGGAAGAAACATTCTCCTGATAACATATAAAGTTGCAATTATAATGGTAACCAAACTTTGACACAAAAATTTTTTTTAATCTCTGTACATGACAGAAGTGCTACTCACAGAGTGAGGAAAACACATAGGAAAAGACCTTTAAAAAATCATAAACACATAAACATAAAGTAACAGGTAGACCTCAGGCCAAATGTCTCCATTATATTAATAAATATAAATGAGTTCAACATTTCTGTTAGTAGAAAAGATTTCAGGTTGGATCATAAAACCAACTCACCTCTATACTAGATAAAAGCAACACTTCAGAAAGTATGAAGATAAAAGTATGGGTAGAGGTAGACATGTCAAATGCAATTGAAAAGGAGGCAGGATCACAAACTTTTAATATCAGACCAAGTGGAATTCAGGCCAGAATAAGAAAAGGAGGACACTTTATAAGGCTAACTTGTAAAATCACGATGAAAACATATCACCCCTGCACTAAATAGCAGCGACGTTTATGACAAAGATTAAAGGAGACATAAGGAGAAGTAAACAGAAGCAAACTAGTAGTAAGAAATCTTAGTTCTTCTCTTTCAGCCATGACAGATAAGTGCAGAACATTATGAACATAGAAGTTTTAAGTAATGTTATATGATAGATTGATATATAACCTAACATTCTATCCTGACAATAGAAAATTCATACCTTTTAGAATGGCCCTGGCCTCTCATAAAAGTAGACTACACATTGGGCCCCAAAGAAATCCTCAATCAATCCCCTAAACTAACAACAATACAAGCAATATTTTCTGATCAGAGTGCAGCAAAACTAGTGGTTAATAAAATTGTATAACTAAAAAGTATTTAAACCTGAAAATAATTTTTAAAAGCCCTATCTCTTGAATACTTCTATAAACCCTATAGTCCTTGGGTAAAAGATGAAATACAAATGAAAACTATCAAATGTCTAGATAGGCTCTGTCTAATATGGTTCACATCAGCCATAGGTGGCTGCTTAAAATTAAATTAAATTAAAAATTGAGTTTCTCTCTCACACACTCAAACCACATTTTAACAGCTCAATAGCTACCAGAGGCTAGTAGCTACCACACTATACAGGGCAGATACAGAAAATTTCCATTGTCACAGAATGTTCTATTGGATAGCACTGGTCTAAAATATAATTATAACAAAAACACTACCTATGATAATGTACAGGGAATAGCTAAAGCAGTGCACAATAAAACCTTCATAACGTTAAAAACATATGTCAAAAATGATGAAAAAAACCAAAAAGTTAGGAAAAGACCTTCAACATTGGCCTTTAATAATGATAAAAGCTATTAAAGGCTCATAAAGAATTTAACGAGTTAGAAAACAGAAAAAAATGTAGCACCAATAAATAAATTCAAAACTACTTATAAGAAAAATATATGAATTACTGGAAAAGCTACATTTTACAGAGGGTAAAAATTCAATATAAAAAATAAGAAACAAAAGGGAGTATACCAAAGGAACAGAGAAAATGAAAATTATGAGACCACTTTGCTCAATTCTGAAAATGATTTCAATACTTGGAAAAAATGGATAATTTTCCAGGAAAATGTAACTTACCAAAGCTGACACCAGATGAAATAGAGAAAAATCTAAAATGACTTATTTCCATAGAAAAATCAGAGAGATAACAAAGAGGTAGGCAGCTTCACAGGGAAATGCTACCAAAACTAAAGAGCAGAGAATTTCAATGTTGTGGAAACTATTGCAGAGCATTAAAAAAACTCTCCAAATTATTTTTTTAAAGCAAGTATAATATTAATACCAAAATGTGATGAAATTTTTAAAAGTCCTATCAACAAACTTTATTTATGAATAGTAATTCCAAAACCATAAATAAAATATTAACAAATTGAATTCAGCAACACATTAAAATAATTACAATCACGTTAGACCTAGCCTAGAATTCAAGGATGATTCAATAGTTGGAAATCTAACTTATCATATTAGTAGAAAAATCTTGTGGTTATCTACATAGTCTCTCAAATGACATTTTAAAAAACTCAATAACCATGCTTGATGAAAATAATCAATAAAGTTGGAATACATGGACACTACTTTAACATGATAAAATATGTGTATCTCAGTTCAAAAGCCAGCACTAGGGACATTCCCATTAAATATCAGAATCACATCCAGGATGCCCACCAACATCATTATTATTTAATATTTCACTGTAAAATTAAATATGAAATTTAACAAAAGAAAAAATTCAGATTTAAAGATGGAACAGAAAATATAAAACCATCACTGTATGCAGAAGACAATACAACTGAATACTTGGAAAACTAAAGTGAGCCAATTAATCAATTTTTTAAACTATAAGAGAAGTAGTAAAGTAATAAAGTACAAAATTATATAGAAATCAATAACTTTCATATATATGAACAGTAACCAGTTAGAAGATAGAATGGAAGCAAAGACCTCTTTTTTTTTTTTTTTTGCTGTACGCGGGCCTCTCACTGCTGTGGCCTCTCCCGTTGCGGAGCACAGGCTCCGGACACACAGGCTCCGCGGCCATGGCTCGCGGGCCCAGCCGCTCCACGGCATGTGGGATCTTCCGGGATCGGGGCACGAACCCTAGTCCCCTGCATCGGCAGGCGGACTCTCAACCACTGCGCCACCAGGGAAGCCCAAGACCTCTTTTATAATTGTAATCCAAAGAAAACATAGACAAAACTTAACGCAAAATGTGCAAGATTGAGGTGGAGAAGACTTTTAAAACATGAATAAAAGACTGCCTTATTCCACCTGGGCTGCTGTAATAGGACACCACAGAATGGGTGGCTTATCAACAGACATTTATTTCTCACAGTTCTGGAGAGGCTGGGAGCCCAAGATCAAGGCACCAGCAAGCAGACTTGGTGTCTGGTGAGGATGTCTGATGAGGACCCACTTCTTGGTTCATAGACGGTGTGTTCTTACTGTGTCCTCACATGGAGGAAGGAGCGAAGCAGCTCTGCCCTCATGACCTAATCTCCTCCCAAAGTCCCCACCGCTAAATAGCATCACATTGGGAGTTAGGGTTTCAACATATGAGGTTTGGGAGGACACAAGCAATCAGTCCATAGCAAAGACACAAAAGAAGACATCTACTCTTAGACTTAACAATTACAGTTCTGGCCACTTCTCTCACAGATGTCCCGGCAGATATTGAAAAGATGTATCACAAGAATTACAGTGCTGTCTGTAATTGCAGAAGATTGGAAATTAACAAAATATCTATGCATGGCGAGGTGGTTAGTAACACAGGGTATCTACTTTGACAAATACAAATAAAGGAACTTTCTATATATTGATATGGAAAGATGTCCGAGCTATAGTATTATCTGAAGTAGCAAGATGAAGAACAATGTGATTATAGAGTTTTCCTTTTGGTGTTAAAAAGGGAGAAAAGAATATATACTTACCTTTATTTGTATGCATTCCTACTTAGGAAGGAGACATCAGAAATCCACGACAATGATAAACTGTAGATGGGTAGTAGGCGTTTGAAGGAGTCTTTTCACTGCATTCCTTTTAATATATTTTAAATTGTTTAAACTATGTGTGTGAATTACCTATTCAAACGCAAATATAAGATATTTAGAAGAAATACTCATGCAGCTCGTTTAGAGAATGGTGCATGTCAGCCTAAGCTAGCGTTTCCATCACTGCCTTAAATCAGAATTTGGAGCCTGACTGTGAGTGTTGCAGGGTGAAGGCAGTTGGAAGGCTGCTGATATACCCCCTATGAGGCTATGGAGAGGTTTTTTTCTGGAACCTGGCTTTATAAGAAAAACACTTGCTCTAATTTTCCAGTGTGCTCAAGTCAGTGAAATACTTAAACAAATGTCCCAACTATTGTTGGCTGTTCCCCCAGAGTGGACAGTTTTCCTGGATGGTCCACTGGCTCCTGCAGACTGCAGAGCTCTTCAGAGATCCAAGATTGAATGTGGAAAGACAAACTCAGTAGCACTAGTATTAGTGATTTTTCTTGTAAAGGACCATATTTTGATGTGATATCATTGAAGCTCTATGTTTAATGACTTCTGTGACATACTCTTATCAGGCAGATCCAACTGTATTGGGGCAAACTGATCACTGTGCTGTTTACTCCACATAAATTATCTTTAAGGTGTAGGGGGAGATACATCTATTTGGACATCTGTACTTAACTGATTGCAGACCGTAGTGGACTGGCCAGTTCTGTCCTTCTTGCAGGTGCTGGGAAATGATCAGAGCTCAACCTATGTTAGAAGCAACAATCACACACGAGGGGGAAACTTGTGTTTTTAAATATATGTCAACCAGAAGTTTAAAGGATGAGAATTGCAACCTTCCCTCCACCCTGAATATTAGTTTAATTTAGAATAACAAATATTTTAATGTGTATCAGGACCGTGCCACTTCCTTGCTTTGGAAAGGAATATGCACAGTTTGTGTGAACATTCTCCCACCACCTGATCTACACCTGCCCAGGGCTCCTAAGAAAGTGTGTGAAAGATAGAAATCCATCTTCCTCTGCCAGTTTCAGAAGGTTGCTGCCACCTATAGGTGTCTGTGAGCATCTGCACATCAGTGATGTCTAAGGGTGAAGGGAGAGAAAAACCCAAGCAGAGGAGCAGAGAGAATAAAGAGGCATGATTATATGGAAGTTAAGGGCCACACAGAGAGCAAAGGAAGCCATCCTCTCTGCCTGTGACACAGCTCTTTCCAACCTTCACCTCTATCATTTAGAATCCTTAGGGCACCCAAGGGCCTTTAGGTGACTGACATAAGGAAATCCACTTTACTAGGCCCATGATGGGGAAAGGAGAAAACCAAAAGAAAAAAAAAAAAAGCAAACCCTGACTCAGAACCTTAGGGCTATATAAATTCTACTTTACAAAAGGAAACAGCCACCACCCTGGGCTTGTCAGCTTAGCCTCTGTGGTGTATTTATATTCAAATGTATTTTTTTCAATTAGTTCTTTAAAAGTATTTGTTTCCTTTGCATACATTCTATAAATCCTAGAGTCATTACTCTAGTAGGTGGAGGGGACTTTTGAAAGCAATCCTGTCTACACTTTAACCCCAAGTACGGAGGTTCCTCAAAAAAAACAAAAATAGAGTTGCAGTATGATCCAGCAATCCCACTCCTGGGCATATACCCAGACAAAACTATAATTCAAAAAGATACACGCACCTATGTTCAGAGCAGCACTATTTACAATAGCCAAGACGTGGAAACAACCTAAACATCCATTGACAGATGAATGGATAAACATGTGGTACATATATACTATGGAATATTACTCAGCTGTCAAAAAGAATGAAATAATGACATTTGCAGCAACATGGATGGACCTAGCAATTATCATACTAAGTGCAGTAAGTCAGAGAAAGACAAATATCATATGATATGACTTATATGTGGAATCTAAAATATGATACAAATTAATATACCTATGACACAAAAACAGGTTCACAGACATAGAGAACAGACTTGTGGTTGCCAAGGGGGATGGAGGGAGGAGGTGGGAAGGATTGGGAGTTTGGGATGAGCAGATGCCAACTATTGTATATAGGATGGATAAACCACACGGTCCTGCTCTATAGCACAGGGAACTGTATTCAATATCCTGTGACAAGCCATAATGGAAAAGACTATGAAAAAAATATATACATATATGCATAACTTAGTCACTTTTCTTTACAGAAGAAATTAATACAACATTGTAAATCAACTATATTTCAATAAAATAAAAAAATTAAAATCTATATCCTGAACATGTCTGTACACAATCACGGCCCTGCCCATCTTTCCAATTTCATCTCGAACCCCGTGCCATCTCTCTCATCACCCTCCAGCCACACAGGCCCCTTGATACCTTTCCTCCCCGCTCGCTCACTGTTTCTGCCTTGGGGTCTTTACCCTTCTCATCCTTGTACTTAGAACCCTCTTGTCCCAGCTCTTCCCATGGCTGCTTCTCAGGCTTCAGCTTCACCATCATTATTGTTCCAGAGAGAAGCCCTTCTCACCTCCTTGTCATTGTCAATCAAATCGTCCGATTTATTTCCTTCTCTTTTTACTTTTCAAAGGGTTTTTTTTGTTTTTAGTTATTTACTAGTACCTGCTCCCTTCACTAGAATATAAGCTCATCTTGTTCCCAATGATGTCATAAAACAAAATAGATGCTCAATACGTATTCATTGAACGGATAACAAAAGACTCTCTCTCAAAAGTTATTGAAGAACGCCAAACTACTCCTTTTTCAATGTCCCCAGAAACTGATAACAAAAGAAGGAGAATCTAGAACTGTGTCTCTGGTGAACTCTGTCTCTTACTGAACTTTTCTGATGCCCGGCATCTTTCTAGGGCCGCCTGTTCTGTGCCGCAGATTGCCCCTTCATTTGGTTTACTGTACGTCCCATGAGGAAAAAAAGAAATTTGCCTTTAAATAGTACAAATTAGCTCTTCCAGTTAAATTAGGGTGAAATAATCTAACACAGTCTATTTGGTACCATTTCACTCCAAAGGACAATAAATACCAAATCTAATCACATGGACAGAGTGGTTTGTTGGCGACTCAAGCCACGTATATTCTCTAAATGAACTTGCAAAGCATCAGTGCCTCTAATTAAAGTCAGCACCCACTGTGGCTTCAATTTCCTTGAGATCTGTTCCTCCGAAAACCAAGAAAATCCCACTTGTTTTTTTCTGACCCAGAAATCTTGCTCAATGGCCTTGTCTGGTCATTAATGTATTCTGTGAATCAACTCTTCTCTTCCGCTCCCTTTGTGAAAATTGTAGAAATTTTCCATACAGCATGAGCACTGGAAAGAGAGCTTTACATGCAATTTGTCATTTCCTGACCATGTTATTTTGCATACATGAACTTGATTCTCCTTGCTGTTGACAAAGCCTGGGTCATGACATCTCTTCTCCACATTATAAAGGACCAAAGGAAATAATACTATGTGGAAATGCATTTTGAAATCTGAAAAGACCAAATATAAATGACTCATTCTTGTTCTGTTTTACTTATAAGAGGACATCTAGAAAAATGACCCTGGGGTGTGGTTGAGAGCTCATTGGACCAGGAGACCTTGTGCATGGGGCTGACCTTGACTGAGACATAGCATCTTGACCTTGAAAATGAGGAACTTGGATGAATTCATCCTGCAGGTTTTTCCAGCTCTAATGTGTGAAGATTTGTTATTGCAAATAAGGCTTCAGATATTAAAATGCAGTGACAGTGTCTTCCTTCTTCCCTCAAACCTATCTACATTTTATTTATAGGCGAAAAGCCACATTCTGTGAAAGCCCATAGAATTGAAATGCTGAATACTTTCATATTTACTGTTAAATATTTATTTAGAGCTCACCATATGCCAGACACAATGATTCAAACTTTTATGATCCTGTAGCGCTTAAAAAGCACTTTTACTGTGTCTGGTGTGAGCCTCTCAAATGGTCTCTGATGGAAGGCAGGACAGCGATGACCAGGCCCATTTCACAGAGAGAGAAGAGGGAGGGGAGAGGAATTGTGAACTGCCCAGTTTCTCGGATCCCATTAGTCGGGTGCAAGTCAGGTCACAAACTCTTGGATTTTTGAACTTACAGTAACTCCCCTACATATGAACAAGTTCCGTTCCAAGAGCACATTTGTAAGTCCAATTTGTTTGTAAGTCCAACAAAGTTAGCCTAGGTACCCAACTAACACAATCAGCTATATAGTACTATACTGTAATAGGTTTCCATTGTTACTGCTTGGCACTTCTTAGGAGTACCAGCTACATCACCACTGCTTTTACACTTGCTTCTGGACACCCTGGGCTTGAAATAAAGATACTGTACTACTGTACTCTATACAGTGCTGTACAGTAAAGTACACAAAAGCACAACCACTTGTAGAGGATGCACACGGATGACAGTGTGCGCCAGACACTTGAACTGACTTACATGATTGGACACACAAACCCTTGTTTGCATCTTTGAAAGTTCACAAGTTGAAAGTTCGTATGTAGGGGACTTGCTGTATGTTCTTTCAACTCGGGTAGATGGTTATGGGACAGTTACGGGGGCCTGTTCTCAAGATGGCAACTGACAAAGACAGCTCCAGGACTTTGGCAGATAAAGCTTCCATAAATGGGATAGGGTTAGAAAATCAGAACCCTCAGATGTATCAAGAAAATGTAGTTTCCATAGTATGTGAAGCTCCTCTTAGGAGGCCCCACTTCCCTTCCACTGGTGTGATTCCATGATTTGAACATTGGCTTCAGGTTTAACTTAGTCGTTTGGGAAAATTTCTAGTTCTTTCAGTTTTATCCTTCCCTCTATTTGGCCCTAAGACAATGTCTGGGGCTTGAGAGAATCTGGTGGAGGGAAGAGAGCCTTGACTTGGTGTGGTCTGTGGGTTGTGTCCTTTCAGTTGGCCAAGTCCCATTCCGGGGTGTCCTGGTGGTATCTGTGGGGATGCCCATGGTGGGTAAACTTGTGCACTATCCTTTTCCATTGTCAGCGCTGGGCAACCACGTCCTCCTGAGTGCACCTCCCCGCAGCAACCACAGGCCTTCCAGACACCTCTGAGTCATGATTATTTCTCCTCCGCTTTGCACTCAAGGCCCTTGTCATTGCCCCGCTGAATCTAGCTCCAGCTAAAGAAATCACCTGACTCAAAACTCACTGCAACCTTCAGACCTGAAGCTCCATTTCCCCTGATCACAACCTCTAGGAGGGCACGCAGCCATGGGGAGCGGGTGACCCATCACATTCTCGCGCCCTCTCTCTCAAAACTCAACAAAGGACTCAGAAACTATAGTCAGCATAGGCCAGGGGTTTGAGCCAAAAGATCCTCTATCAGGACCGGTACCATGGCAAGTCAAAGCCATATGTAAGCTTAAATCACATGGGAGCAAGAAAATCATAAATTGTCATAATAATCATGGCTACTATTTATCGAAGTGCTCATCGTGGTGGGTACTATGTGAAATGTTTTACATGTGTTATTTGTTTAATTTTTCTAACTCCCACCAAGATATAGATAGATAGATATAGACCTATCTATATCTTATATCTAAATCTATCTATCTATCCTTCCATCATATCTATCTATCTAAAAATATACTCCAGTGGTTTTTAACTGGGGGCAATTTTGTCCCCTAGGGATATTTGCAATACCTATCTGGAGACATTTTTGGCCTCGAGTGGGTAGACACCAGAGATGCTATGAAACATCCTATAATGCACAGGACAGTCACCTCAAGAAAGAATTACCTAGTCCAAAATGTCAATAATGCCAAGACTGAGAAACCCCAATCTCCCCACGTGTAGAAGCTGGTTTTGTAAATGGGAGGGTTTCTAGATATAATAATAATAATAGCTAACTTTGAGGGAGGACCATTTCCACATACTCCCTTATTATTATCCCCATCTTACAGTGGAGGAAACTGAGTCTTAGAGCATAATTTACTCAACTGACACATTTAGTAAATGACAGAGTTGTAATGTAGACCAATTAAACAACTGAGTCTAGATTCCTAACCATTATGTCGTACTGGTCTTTAATATACTAGTTTCATTGCAGTTATTTTCATCGTGTTGGTCTGATAAGCCTAATCTTTTTTGACTGAAGAAAGCATGGGTGGCTGAAGGGGGTCTGTGCTGCACCAAGCAGAACCTTCTTGCAAGTAAAATGAAAATGACTTTGCAACAGCTGGGGGAAAGAGAGATTATAAACAAATAAAAGTGTCTGGTTCACTCCAGTGCACTGATTTACGGCCAGCAGTAGAGTCCCTATGAGAAAGAATATCATAGGATGATTCATATTTGGCATCAAATATGCTGCCTCTAGCTGAGGAAACTGGCAGGTTCTCACCTTCTCATATAAATATTTAAGAGCACCACACTGTCATTTATTAGGCTTTCTGAAGACTCCAAGTGTGAGCATCTTTTCCAGAATGCTGACTTTCTAAGGATGCTTTATCTGATCATCTGGAACTTAAAAAAGAATTGCTTTTGGGCCATTGGGGGATTTCAGAACCACTTCTGGGAGCCATTTCTCTTTTGTAAGATTGAGACCACCTTTGCTATCATTGCTGGTTTGCTCTGTGTAGCAACTGGTATTGAGGGCCTTTCCTGGCACATGGGATGTGAGTCATCTTCCTTTTATACAAATGTGGAAAACAACGTCCAGGCTCCCCTTTTGCTGTCGGCACAAAGTCAAGTTGTGTTCTCCTGGCCCACTGAGGACTGTAATCCCAGACCTGGGTATCCCATGAGGGAGGAAGTAAGGTCTAGAGATGGGTAATGCCAGCCAGAAGAGAGAGCCTCTCATATTCATTGAAAAATATTAATTGGTCTCAGTTCATTCCCCCAGGGACCGCTGGAAATAGTCTCATTGTGACTTTGAAGGACAGAGAATGACCCCAGGAACTGAACCCCTAGGAGACTCAGACATCCTTGCAAGTGATGTTGGCTGGGTCCCTGGGCATAAATGGAGCTGTGATCGGAGTTGAAGAATCTGGGAATGTGTGTAGGGGAGGAGGGCAAAGAGCTGGGAAGGTCAGATAGAATCTGGAAAAAAGATCAAAATAAGGAATGGAAGATAAATACTATAAAATGGATAACCAACCAGGACCTACTATATAGCACAGGGAACTCTACTCAATATTCTGTAATAACCTATGTGGGAAAAGAATCTGAAAAAAAATATATATATATGAATATAAAAATGAATATATATGAATATATCTATGAATATATCTATAACTGATTCACTTTGCTATACCTGAAACTAACACAACACTGTAAATCAACTATATTCCAATAAAATTTTTTAAAAAAGAACTACTTAAGATTCCATATCATTCCTTATTCAAACTTTCTGAAGACTGCAGAAATGAGATTCATCAACTCTTTTCCTTAAAAAACGAAAACAAAAAAACCTTTGGGACTTCCCTGGTGGTGCAGTGGTTAAGAATCCGCCTGTCAATGCAGGGGACAGGGGTTTGATCCCTGGCCTGGGAAGATCCCACATGCCGCGGAGCAACTAAGCCCGTGCGCCTCAACTACTGAAGCCCGCTCACCTACAGCCCATGCTCCACAACAAGAGATGCCACCACAATGAGAAGCCCGCGCACCGCAACAAAGAGTAGCCGTGCTCGCCGCAACTAGAGAAAGCCCGCGCGCATCAATGAAGACCCAGTGCAGCCAAAATTAATTAATTAGTTAATTAAAAATACAAAAAAAAAGCCCTTTACCTCCCAAGCCTACTGAGACGGGAGGGACAACTCTCTCCTCCAAGGGGAAACCAGTTCGATTTATTGCTGTTTCATGGAAGCAGCTTAATCCACCAGGGATGAACCAAAGTGGGGCTTTTGTTTAACATAAATGGCTGAGGTTGGCTCTTAAAAGCCTGTCATTTAAATGAACAAAGGAGCAATTGCTTCCTGACAGCAGTGGTGAGAAAATGGAAGCCTGGGCTTTGATGCTTCACCCACAAATCTCCACTCGTCTACTTACTCCACTTTATCCCTTGACCTGTCTGTTTAATCATTTCACCTCCTTTCTGCAAAGAATTACTGCTATCTCTAGCACACTCGGTGATCTTCCTGCTTGGTGATTTCAAGTACCCCTTTGACCAGAGGTCACTAACTATTGCTCATCCATCCTTTCAGCAATAAATTATATGGGTTCTTCCCTTTGGGTGTGGGCTAACAGGTGAATGGAGATTAGGGCAAAGGGTTGGACTGGTCACTGTCCGGAAGAGGGAAGCCTGTGGCTCCCCCTTCACCACCTGGAGGTCAAGTCCAGCATCCGAATCACCCATCCGAATCACTCCCACAGTGCCTGGATAAAAGCAGAATCACCATATTATACTAAAGAACCACTGTTGCTCTGAAAAGACTAAGGACCATCTCTGTAAGCAGGTAGGTTCAGGGGTCCCCGGGAGAAAGAGAACCAGCTTTCTTAGACCATTTTTGTCTAAGCCCTTTTGTGATCTAAGCTTGGCCACAGTGCTTGCCCTTGAACAAGTCTTCTTTATCAGTGATCTTAAAGGAAATAAGGGAATGCAGGAACAAAGGAAAAGCAGTCGAAAACAATAGTTCAGCAATAAAAGCAGAGTCCTAGTTCGTCCTCAAGGGATATACATAATAATATATCTTTGAGTTCTGCAGGGACTCTCTACTCCCCACCCACGTGGAGGACACATGATGATGTTGACCCTCCTGACTTCAATCAACTAAGGCTTGGACTCTGTCAACCTTTGCCCCAGTTTTATGCTGAATTCTCCTCTGCTCCAGCCCCTTCATGAATATGCATGTACCCTTAGCTTAAAACTTCCCCAATTTTGCTGTTGAGGAGACACTGCTTTGGGAAAGATCCTGGTATTCTCCTCACTTGCTGCAAGTAATAAATCTTTCCTTCTCCTGATCTTCGGCTTGGTTGTGTCTATCAGCTGGACATCCACCAAGAGGCAAACCTAGTTTTCAGGTAACGTGTTGGCTAAAGAATATACCATCACTGCAGAGTATTCCTTTGTTTTATTGTATTTGAGGGAGGAATGGGACTTAGTTTTCACAGTGGTCCCAACTTTGACAGCAGCAAGAGAAAAGTGAGAAGTCTACAGTTTCTGTTGGACTCACTTAGAGCCACTTTTAACCCAGGAGACATCTGTGACTCCCCCCAGACCTACGAAATCCCGACACTGGTTGAGACAGTCCTGGTCTGAAATCTCTAAAAAAAAGAATTGTCTCGGACGAAGTGAGAGAGCGGCATGGACATATACACACTACCAAACGTAAGGTCGATAGCTAGTGGGAAGCAGCCGCAGAGCACAGGGAGATCAGCTCGGAGCTTTGTGACCGCCTGGAGGGGTGGGATAGGGAGGGTGGGAGGGAGACGCAAGAGGGAGGGGATATGGGGATATATGTATACTTGTAGCTGATTCACTTTGTTATAGAGCAGAAACTAACACACCATTGTAAAGCAATTATACTCCAATAAAGATGTTAAAAAAAAAAAAAAAGATTGTCTCTTTCTCTGTTCCAAACTTCACTTTTATTTCCCCCAATAAGTATACGATGAGGCTTAGGAGGCAGTACAGTGCAGGGACTCAGAATGTGGAACCTGCTGTCTGATTGAAGGGATTTGTATCATTTTTCAGACACTTGCTGGTAGTGGGACCTTGAGAAAATTTAAGCTCCAGTTCCCTTATCTGTAAAACAGTGATAATAATTTTAACATAGTAGTATTCTTCTGAGGGCTAGAGTAGCCCACAGACTTGGTATTGTGCCTGGTACATAATAAATTTTTGATAAATATCAGCATTGTTAGAATTATTATTGCCTCTAACTACTACTATTAGCAGCATGTACACTATGGAATTCAAGTTAGATGAGTCACTAATGCCATCCTACATTGCAAATTGCCTAACCGTGGCCTTCCACAAGGAAAATATTTAATAAACATTCTGAATTTGGAAGGAAAGGTGAAAGAGAAGGAGAGAGAAGTCACAAAACACTCAATAAACTTTGATTAAGTGGCTGGCAAGGCAGGGTCTTGCATATAAAAGAATCTGTCAACTCTTGTCACTCCCTGCCCCTTTCTGAGGTCCTAACCATGAGTGGTCACATGGGCACAGTCAAAGGCCTGTAACAGGAGAGAGCATGGAACATGCAAAGGATGGACAGGAGCTCAGAGGCGGAGCACCTAGAGTAAGGATGGGCAGTAAGTGTGCGAGACAGGCAGGGCAAAGCCATGCAGGAAGTTTTAGGTCATGGTGAGGACTTTGGTCCTTATCCTAAGAGCAATAAAGCCACAGAAGAATTTTAACCAAGGAGTGTTTATGATTACATTTGTATTTTGAGAAGACTACTCTTGTGAGCAATTTGGGTGGGACTAGAGTAAAAGAAGGTGATAGATCCGTTAGTAGACCACTGCAGCTGTCTAGGCAAGACATGGATTTTCTGGGACCTGGGTTGGGGTGGATGAAGTAGAAAAAAGTAATCTGGAGTCAAAATCAAGAGGACATGTTTATGAATTAATGGAGGAAGGGGTTGAAAAAGAGGATGGTCTCAACTCTGACTCCTAGTGTTGACTAGTAGGACGGTATGGTTGGTAGGGCCATACCTGAGTCCATTTTGAGATGCTCTTGAGATATCAGAGATATTAACTAGAATGCTGGCTGTGCCAATCAGGAGCTCAAAAGACAGGTTGGGGCTGAATTTAGAAGTCATTAAATGGTAATAAGAATTTTGCAGCATTAGCCAAAGTCAATGAGAAGTTAAGGATATTTTAAGGTCAACAATTCTTGAGTGTGTACAAATGCTGAGGGGAACGAGAGAGAACATTGGAAGATTCAGGAGGAAGAAAGAATAATTAATTGCATAAGGAATTCCATCAATTTGTCTGTGTTTTGAAAGAATTTATACCTTTCATACTTCAAAAAGGATTCAAAATAACTTATAATATTTCAAAATACAACAAACAAAACAAAAAAGTATCAGTGGTTGGGACTGATTTTTTTTTAATATTTAAAATCACTGTCAGAAGATGGTAATGCATTCAGGGGTCTGGGATTAGTTGATCTGTCAGGATGACTGAAATTAATGAAAATCCTCAAGGGGATCAAATCGACCCAAAACTTGATTTTGTAAATGAAATTTTATTGGCGCACGAACATGCCCATTCACTTATGGGTTGTCAATGGCTGTTTTCCCACTACAATTGCAGAATTGAACTGAGATCATATGGCCTGTGAAAACCTAAACTATTTACTATCTGTGCCTTCATAGAAAAAGTCTGTCCATCCCTGCAATAGGAGGACTGGATCTTCTCACTAGAAGAGAAGTCCGAAGGCAGGACAATCTCCAGGGTGGTTGCCTCAGGGGATCAACCATGTCATTCCTGCAGTAGTTTCTTCCCATTTCTTGGCTCTTCCCTTCTCAGTGTGTGAGTTTCCTCCTGAGGCTGGGGCTTGTCATGGTTGCAAGAGGACTAGGGCAACATGGTTTCCACAAAGTAGGTGAGACAATGAAACCTCGTCACCAATTATGGAATCTAATTTTTTTTCCCTCTTGTTCTGATTGAACCTACCTGGATGGCATACTCCCCTGGATTGATTAGGGTCACAAAGGAAATGACACAACACAAATGGCAGAGTAATGGGATGGTGTGGGGAGGTGGGAGGTTGAGGGAGTTTATTTTCCCGGTGGGTAACGTCACCTTCCTCTGAAGAACGAAGCTGTGAAAGGCAGGTGGGCTCAATTAAAGAGAATTAGAATTCTCCTTGGAGCAAAAATGGAGAAAATGGATACTAGATAGACAACCTACAAACATGAGTCACCATCACTGCTTCCTGCATTTGAGCAGCACATTTATTCAGCGCTTCCTAGCCAAGACATATTATAATAATAATGATAATGATAATTTTTAAATTATATGACAAAGGAAAGCATCTGATTCTATCTACATAAGTTCTTCTGCAAAAACAGTCTTTCTCCCAGCAGCTCCAATAGCATGTATTAGAGGCTCAGACTAAAAAGTGGTGGAAGAGACAGATCCCCTAAGCCCTCCTTTCAAGACCTGTGAACAAGGTCAAAAGCAAGATAGAACAGGACTCTGTGGGGAGAGAGAGAGAGAGAAAGCAGGAGTCAGAGGAAAAGATTTTTAGATGTGAGGTATTCAAAGGTGCTTGAAAGTGAAGGAGAAGAAACGGAGAAAAGGAGACATTGATGATAAAGAAAGGAGAAGCAGATAAAAGTGTTACCGGGGAGCTTAATGGTAATCCACATAGCAGGCATATGATCTGCAAATATCACTTAGAAAAGGAAGCAGAAACTGGGAGGGGAAACTGACATACCCCTGTTTCCCATTGTTCAAGTCACATTCTTCCGTGCTCTTAACTCATACCTTCATTGAGAAGATTCTTCTTTTAGAAGTTCTCCCAGTGTTGTTTTGGTGTCCAACCTTGTCCCCTCAGGCTTGGACTTCTGTATATTTCTACATAAACATTCACTTCATCTCCACAAGGAAGGCATATTTCTCCCCGCGGGCATGTTCATGGGAAAAGATTTCCATGCAGGGCCTTGGAGACTTTGTCGCATCATACTTTCTTGTTAGCCTGAAACAACTTCAGCAGTTTTCCTTTCAAAAAATCCTTTCCTTATTTCTTTCCTCATTTTAATTCAGAAGACAAAGACAAGCAAGTCCCCACCCAGCAGAGTACGGTAGAAATCTTAGTGACAAAAAGAGATTTAGAGAGACTTAGAATGTGTGACTTGTGCAAGATTCTTTTTTTTTTTTTTTCCAGTACGTGGGGCTCTCGCTGTTGTGGCCTCTCCCGTTGCGGAGCACAGGCTCCGGACGCGCAGGCTCAGCGGCCATGGCTCACGGGCTCAGCCGCTCCGCGGCATGTGGGATCTTCCCAGACCGGGGCACGAACCCGTGTCCCCTGCATCGGCAGGTGGACTCTCAACCACTGCACCACCAGGGAAACCCTCTTTTTTTTTTTTTTTCCCATTGAAATATAGTTGGTTTACAATGTGTTAGTTTCAGGTATACAGCAAAGAGATTCTGTTATACGTACATATATATATATATATATATTTTCAGATTCTTTTCCCTTATAGATTATTATAAAATGAGTATAGTTCCCTGTGCTAATCAGTAGGTTCTTGTTGGTTATCTATTTTATATATAGGATTGTGAATATATTAATCCCAAACTCCTAATTTATCCCTCCCCCCACAGAGGTTCTTAATAAATTGGAATTTGCCCAGTGGGTGGCTAAATGAGGGATTTCCTTAAGTTCCCCCTATTGTCAATCCCTGGAGTGTACTTTGAGATACATTTGTAATACTAATTGTGTACCTTCTCCAAACCTTGCATTTCACATACCTTGTGGAATTTAGTCCTCACGATAACCTTGCAAATATAGCTTATTAACCCATTTTATAGACAAGGAATGAGGTTCCCAGAAATGAATTTCCCACACTCAGAACTGGAATTTGAATGTAGGTCTATTTACATTACAGACAATTTCCACTGTCTCCCTGCCACACTTTCTTACATAAGATGTATATTCCTGCCAAGTTAATTGTGTATCAACATTCAAATACACTGTTAACACCAAGAAGAGTTTGTTATTTTAAGGATTTCTGGTAGAGTTCTTTTTTATGTGTGACAGAAAAGATACACCTAGATTTTTCCACGTTGATTTCACAACTGTGCAACCAATCTATTTGTGGCCTTCTCTGTTCTGATTTTCTTGTAGCTGAACACTTATTTCCTGAGGACTTCTCTGTTCGCCAGTTAAAAGTATCAAGCGTCTGCCCTATATCATCCTTAATGAGCTGAGGAAGCCACTGTTGAAACTGCTTACTGCTCACCTTTTACCCAGAACCAAACTAGGAAAAACGGAAATGTACTGTTCTTTCTGCTTTTCAAAGGGACCCATTAATCATGCAGAAATCTATTACAAAGCTTCTTATTGAGCACTTCTGCAAATTATAAGAACGGTCAGCCCTCTGTATCCGTGAGTTCTGCATTTGCATACTGACACAACCACAGATCAAAAATACTGGGGGAAAAAAATTCCAGAAACTTCCAAAAAGCAAAGCTTAAATTTGCCACGCAACTATTTATATAGAATTTACATTGTATTAAATATTGTAAGTATTGTAGAGATGATTTAAAGTATACAGGAACATGTGCATATATTATATGCAAATACTGTACCGTTTTATGTAAGGGACTTGAGCATCCTCGGATTTGGTATCTGCTGAGGTCCTGAGAATACTGAGGGATGACTAATAACATTGCTTAAGAATTAGATTTTGGTAACAATGGTTTATAAGCCTAAACGTCTTTGAAAATGCAGGGAGATGTTATTTAAGCCTTTATTATAAGAATAGGTAAGAATGTGGTATTCATTACTGGCTAATCTTTTTGCCAGCCCTATATATAAAGCACTGCAGCTGAAGACATAGAATATTAAATCTATCACAGATACACTATTAATACATAAGGAAAAACTCTTTTAACAGCTATATGTCATTTTATTTTTACAATAGTCTCACCAATGTGACTTTAATAAAATTGATGCCATAATACCTCCCCTAAATTGGTTGTTACTGATAATGACGGAATAATTTGGAAGTAAATAGTCTCTGGCAAAACTGAATATGGCTATTTATTTCAGAGTTGATTAATTAATAATTGTGAACTAATGCTAAATGCCTCACGTGTTGTGTTTGCCTCTTTGCCAAAAGATATTGGTGCCTTATTTTGTTGCCAGTGCTAATTGCTAATTACTACTCTGGGACCCTGGAAATTGACTGAGGCACAAAAGTTGGCTAGCAGCTTGCTTTCCTAAAGGCTTTGCAGGATGGGGGGGAAAAAAAAAAAAAAGGCCTCCAGACCCTCAAGTGTCACTTCCAAGATCTTGTGCTTTATGCAGAATGTTTGGGCCCTGGGGCTAAGGTTTGGAAAGCTGCAGGAAAAGTGCACAAGAAAACTATTCATAGCTAAAGCTTTGGGGAATGTTTTCATGGGCTGAGTCTTAAATAAACTCAAGTCGTTTTTAATTGAATGCACTACTAGTCTGTTTCAAAGAGGAATTTCAGCAGGGTGTGGTTAATACCCCATTTGCTGGTTTCCTTGTTGTGGAATATTTTGACTGCTGGGACCTAATTGCACCCTAAGGCTTGGAACAGCTCCAAACAAAGAGTGACATTTTCCATGGTTCTGGGAAATAAATGAACTTCCATAGCTCTTTTACTGTTTGTGGCCAGAACTGGAGACTGCCTATTTACTAAAGGGCACACAAACTCACCTGATTTATTGCTTGACAGTTGACAAAAAAGTGTTGATATTTGCGTGGTGAGACCTGGGTGATAGCATATTTTGACATTTTTTTCCAGGGTGTGAAGTATATATGTTAGTTTTAAATTTCTTTGCAATTAGAAGTGTTTTGATTGGCTGCATTTTTAAAGCCTAAGAATGCACAACCTCTGCAACATATAGAGCTCGAAATTTCATTATCATTCTTACAGGTAATATGTAGAAAAATTAACACTAAGCACTTTGTGACCATTTCAATGAGTTTCTTCCACATTCTTCTGACAGACTGGCTTGCTTGTTAAAAGAGAACTACAAATCCCCCATGGAAGACATACAAGAGGTATTTGTTTAATTCTTTGATCCAGGACTAGAGCCAGGTAATTGAACAGGGGGTTGTCTAACCTATTCTGAAAGGTTTCCAGGAATAAATATTTCATCCCCTGGTAGCCCGTTTCAGTGTCAGATCCAGAAGTTCTTAACCATGTCTTATTCAAATCCTTCTTGCTTCATCAAAGGCTGTGCTCTCTGTGGCTATTGAGAAGAGTTGGGAAAGTCTATGTATCATAATCTTTCAGATTCCTAAGGATAGTCATTAAATTTTCCTTCAACTCTCTTCTCACCAAGCTAATTAACCCAATTCTTTGAATCTTTCCTTATAAAACTCCACACAGCCATCGAGCCTCGTTTACATAGCAATTCCGTTCCAGAGCTCAAATTTTTTCAAGGATACTTACTAGGTATTTGGCTGTGAGACATTTGAAAGGGTCTCAAGGAATTCCAACTAAGGGTATCCTGCTGTGATGACTTAATAAATCCATGTGAGCAACCAGGTACTGAGATCTGCCAGATACCCCTTATTCCAGGCGAAGTTATCAGGAGCTTATGTTTTACAGTGGACAGAGCTTCTCTTCGTGAAGTTGAAATATTATCAAGGAGTTTACATTCTCAACAGATGAAGTCATTTCAGCCTACCTTCACTGTGCTGTCATCATTAACATTGGTTGCTCTTCCGAAAGTAGCTTCCTTTCAAAACTGATTTATCAAGAAGAGTCCATTGGTTGAGGGAGCTGACAAAATAATTCACATCAGAAGAACCTGAATTAGGAAGAGGTCAGATGGCAATGGCCTGGGTTTAGTATCTGTCCACCGTCACAGACTAAAAACGTGAGGCCTCTGTCACATCTATGGTTCTTATCTTAATAATGCTCCACATAGCACTTGGCCACCCCATGCTACTCTTTATTTCACTTTTTAAGACCAGCATAGCCATTGCAATAACACCATAAACTTCTGTTTTGTCATTACACAAACATTACATGTGCATTTGAAATTAGTGAACAAATGCAGATAAACTAAAAGAAGAGAAGGAAAAGAATCATCCTAAGTGTAAATGGTCTAAACAGCCCAATTAAAATACAGAGATTGGGCTTCCCTGGTGGTGCAGTGGTTAAGAATCTGCCTGCCAATGCAGGGGACACGGGTTCGAGCCCTAGTCCGGGAAGATCCCACATGCCACAAAGCAACTAAGCCCGTGTGCCACAACTACTGAGCCTATGCTCTACAGCCGCGAGCCACAACTACTGAAGCCCACGTGCCACAACTACTGAAGCGTGCATGCCTAGAGCCCGTGCTCCACAACAAGAGAAGCCACTGCAATGAGAAGCCTGTGCACCGCAGCGAAGAGTAGCCCTTGCTCGCCTCAACTAGAGAAAAGGCTGCATGCAGCAACAAAGACCCAGTGCGGCCAAAAATAAAATAAATTAATTAAAATGCAGAGATTTTTCAAACTAGATAAAATAACAAGATCCAACATAGAGTATCTATAGAAATATAGATACTTTAAATACAAAGATATCTATAGGTTAAAACTTAAAGGATGGAAAAGATATACCGTGCAAACAGTAATCTTAAGAAAGGTGGAATCGCTTTATCAATATCAGATGGCAAAGACTTAAAACAAGTAATGTTACTAGGACTGAAGAGGTATATTTTATAATGATAAATAAATGAATGAATCAAGAAGATGTAATGACATTAACTTTGCATGCACTGTAAAAACTCTTTCAAACATGAAGCAAACACTGATTATACAAAAAGTAAAGATAAATGAATCATTTTAACATTTTTTCTCTTTAGATTTTCATCTTTTTTTCCAACCTGATTTATAAGAGCTTTTTACTTATAATTCTGTAAGAAAGTTAAAACAATTTATCTGTTATATATACATTATCAATATTCCCAGTTTGCTACATGTCATTTTATTTTGTGTGTTATGTAGTCATTGTTAATCTTTCCTTTATAGTTGTTGGTTTTGGTAATCATGCTTAGGACATACATTCTTATCCTGATATTACAGATGTAACTACCATCACAGTGTCGTTTTCTTCTAGAAGTTTTTGATTCCATTTAATTTTTCTTCTTAAATATTTAAGCTTTTTGGAATTTAAACCCTTCTTAATTTCATGTAATTTTTACTTTTAATTATTTTGAAATTTTTCCTTCAGAATATAGTGTGTGTTAGTAGTCTAACTTTACTTTCTATTAATCATTTTCCCATCAGTGTTGGAAACCTGTCTTTTCCCAGTTTTCTTTACAAGTTTAGATGGAATGACTTTCCTTTCTCCCCCCTGCCTTTTCTGTCAAATAGTCACTGAGCAGCTATTACACACCAGGTAGTATGCTTAGCCCTGGGGACTAGAAAAAAGAAAAAAATGTGTAAAATCCAAATACGTTGTCTTTGAGCTTATGGTCTTTTAGAAAGCATAGGGGCAAATAGTAGTTGTATGAACAAAATGCTGCACAATCAAGATGAAGGAATGACACTCTGTTTCATGACCACCCATCAGATATATAATGAGCTCTAAGCTCTGTTCATGTTATAAACAGGACCAGACCTTTTAGGACTTTACAATCCAGTGGAAGATTTTTTTTTTTAAACGCTTACATTTTTATAGTAATGTTTTGTGTCCAAGAAAACCCTTCTCTTCTGTAGTAACGATCTCTTTTAGGTGCACTATCAGCCCTCGGGTCTTAGAGCCTCATGCACTCACAACCCGATTTCAATGTCATCTGAAAACATTTTTCTCTCATGGCCTCCATTTTCCCTCCTCCTACGTCTCTTACTGGCCTCGTAATTGAAGACTTATTTTATTCACCACACAATGTCTTTGCCCTCCTGCCATCTGTAATTTATGCCTTACACACTCTGCTGCCTGGTATTATTTAATTCTGCTTTAAAAAATGACAAGAGTTTTGTGAACCACTTGGTAGGAATCACCCCATTAAAAATATTGTTATGCATAGCGGTGTTTAGAAAAAAGCCCCAGCAGTGAATTTCAGTTTTGTAAGATAATGCTCTTTATAGCACAAGCCAGCTGGTGGTTACAGTTATCATTAATATTATAAAATAAAGATAACAGGAGCCCCAGGGAAAGAAGAATGACCTCCTAAGAGAAGGCTAGGGTTTCTAATCCAGGTCTGAACCTTCCATTCAGCTACACAAAAGGAAGCAGCAACATTGCCAGGGTCAGATGTGGGTTTCCACCTCCCCCCGCAGCAGGATCTCCGAAGTGCTAAAATGTGCAGGCTGTATTGGGCGACCATCGACCTCTCTTTTCTTCAATATCATTTTTCAGCAGAGCACACATTGGTCATTAAAACATCAAGAGTGTCCTGAGAAGTGCAGAGAAATGGTAGCTTTGATTTTGTTTTCTCCTTGGCACTCTTGCACCAGCATGCTAATGTTAATTTCCTGATCACAATGTCTTTCCTGGGTAATCTGGGTGACGTGGAATAGAGCACAATGTGGAAGATACTACCACCACAGCCCATTCCTCTCCTTTCTGGACACGCAGTTAATCCACACTCTCCATCTGTCTGCCATGATGCTGAGTTCTAGCCGGTGGAAAGCCAGCAATAGGCTCTGTTTCCAGGCTGCGGACATAAAACCTGCCAATGTTTGATATTCGCAGCTCTTTTTCCTCTCACCGGCTTGGCCCAACTACAGAAACCTTGGAAGCCTTTGCTCAGTACAGTCCAGACATGAGATTGAGGGAGACTGGGTCTCCAATACTTGGAGGACAGCTGCTGTTCTGGGCTAAATTGTGTGCCCCCCAAATCCATATGTTAAAGTCCCAACCCCTCTGGTACCTCATATTGTGTCCTCACTTGGAGATGGGGTCTTTTAGGGACAATCAAGTTAAGGTGAAGTCATTAGCGTCGGTCCTAACTCAATATGACTGGTGTTTACAAACAGTGGAAACTGGACACACACATGGGGGAAGATGACGTGAAGATGCAGGATGAAGAGGCCTCCACAGAGCCTCCCCTCAGAGCCCCCAGGAGGAACCAGTCCTGCCGGCACCTCCATTTTGGTCTCTGACCCTTACAACTGGGAGACTGTACATTTCTGTTTAAGTCGCCCGGTTTGTGGCATTTGGTTAAGCAGCCCGAGCCAACTCATCCAGCCACCCACCTAGCATGTACACTCATTTTGGAATTCATCGAAGTGAGAAATAAATATTCTCTTTGGGGTTTGTTTGTTTGTTACAGAAGTCAGCTTTATCTTAACTGAGAGATGAGAAGAATACGCTGTACGTCACCGTCAGCATCTTACACCCGTTTTTAAGCCCTGATCTTCCCCAGGAATCTGACGCAAGCCCTCTGGGGACAGTCCTGAAGACAAGGTGCAAAGGAAGAGTGTAGTAGAGGTAGGGACTTCAGTGTGAAAGTGGACTCGTGCCAAGCCTGAGGCTGGGAGAGCGGCTATGAGCACAGATCTGAGGGCTGGTCCCCAAGCTGGCGAGTGCAGGAGTTCAGAGCAGAGCAAGCACCTAGGCAGCACTGAAGGGTGTGCACGGACACCCATTGTGAGAGACCCGGTCCTGTGCTGGACAAGCTTAATAGCTTACAAGAAACTCTCCAGCCAGGACATCCACCTCTTCACAGTTTGCAAAGTGTTCATTGATAAAGTCCCTTATTTCATCAAACATTTATAGCCATCCTGGGAGGGAAGCAAGACCAAAAAGTGGTTCGACCACTTCAGTCCAAAAGCCTTCAGGTTGGCAGAGCCAGGAGCTGGATGGGGAGGGGTGTGGTGGTCCAGAGCAGAGTGTTGAAGCCCAAGTGGGATGATAGGGGTGTCCCCACAGGAAGATGGTCCACGTGGGGCATTGGAACCCTAGCGGAATAAGGAGCATGTCTGCAAGTATCAGAGCTGGAGTGGAGGAAGGAGGGAATCCATCCAGGAAGGAGACCCAGGACAGGGGAGGGGGCCAGCAGCATGGAGACCTGTGATATATGGGGTCTCTGATCAAAGGAACAAGCGAATTAAGGATAATGGAAACCAGCTTTCTCCTTACCAGAGAAGGGAGCTGCAAACAGAGACCAAAAAAAAAAAAAAAAAAAAAAACCCCAGAAACAAGAAACTCAAAAAACCAGAATTACCCCTGTGATATAGATTGGATTTGGAGGTACGGGTGTGAATATATGGTTTTCAAAGTACTGTCTAGATAGCTATAGATAAATACAGATATAAATATGGGTACATGTGTGTGCAATGAACCCACCCAGTGTCCAGATATTATTTCTAAATACTACTATCTACTAACAGGGTCCAGGGTCCCTTGGAGAAATGGCTGACTCCAGATTTGGGACTGGGAGAGTACACAGTAAGTCTGGACCATCTCGTGCCAAAAAGTAAGAAAGTATTCACAGAATAGGCACATATCAAAAGGACACTGCATGTAGCTTGAAGGGGCTCCCAAGGGCCAAATCTGGGACAACTGAAATATCAAAATAAATAAAGAATTGCATCCCAGGGGCTTCTCTGGTGGCGCAGTGGTTGAGAGTCCGCCTGCCGGTGCAGGGGACACGGGTTTGTGCCCCTGTCCGGGAAGATCCCACATGCCGCGGAGCGGCTGGGCCCGTGAGCCATGTCCGCTGAGCCTGTGCGTCCGGAGCCTGTGCTCCACAACGGGAGAGGCCACAACAGTGAGAGGCCCACGTACACCAAAAAAAAAAAAAAAAAAAAAGAATTGCATCCCATTGAATAAAATGGGCCAGTATGAGTTCATATTGACAGGAATAAATGAATAAATGAGAAGTTTGATAAGGAGCAGGATATTGACATAGTCTCAACATATATCTCTACAAGGTACATAATAATTATGAAAAGAAAACATCATTAGGGTGAGATCACCTTAGTCATGTGACTAAAGTTAACAACATCAGTGATGTGACCACCAAAATTGTGCAGCACCTGATAGGATGCAGTCAGCAGAGCACAGCACACTCCCTTGTGTGATGTGCCGTTGACAAAAAAGTTCTGAATCTAATCACGAGGAAACATCAAGAAAACCCAGACTGGGGGCTATCCTATAAAATAAGTGGCGTAAAGTAGTCAAAGGTGTCTAGGTCATGAAGGCCAAGGGAAAACCTAGAAACTGTTCCAGATTGAAGGAAATGAATGACGTGACAATTAAAGAAGCACAACAAAGCCACGTATGATTAGGAACCGGTTCCCTGTGCTAAAAAGCATGTTATTGAAGGAACGGGTGAAATGTGAATGCATTTTGATTTGGGTGGTTGTATGGTAGATTTTCCCCTTGTTTGTAGGAGATACACACTAAAGTATTCAGGTCGATGGAGAACCACATTGGCACCATGTTGGCAACTTTCTCTCAAAGGGTTCAGGAAGAGAAAGTTCTTTGTATTGAAAGTATGACTTTTTTCCTACGTTTGAGACTGTTTCAAAATAAAACAGTCTTTTAAGTCACCAGACCCATTTTACAGATGAAGAAACAGAGCCCCGAGGGGTGTGAGGTTACCCAGCCAGTGTGGGACAGCTCCAGGCCAAGAACTTCACTTCCTGGACTTTCATTAGGCAACATTTTCAGTAGAATTAGAGAGGTGTAAAGAGAGATTAAAGCAAATAATTTCATCAGGAGATAAATCCAGGTCTGAAACTTCACTCTATGTAGTTTCTGTGTGCCTGGATCACCGTATTGACTTAATCAGGCTCCTGTCATTGTCTAAAGAAACATTCAGTGCTAATGTTCTGTGATTCTACATTGGAAAAAGCCAAGTGATACCAACAAATGCTTTGGGGATGGAAGGTTTGGGAACACTTTTTCTTTCATTCCGTTTTCTGCCAGGTCCATAAAATAGGGAAACTGTTATGTTACAAAGCAGTGATCTCCTTCTATTGAAAGCCGTGAGTGGTCTGAGGGTGGCAGTTGGGAATGGTGGTTAAATTATTCATCGTGACAGAAATAATTATCTTCATACAGGAGACAGAAGCCCAAATGCCTTTTAGGAAGTCAACTTGAGAAATTGCTCCTCTGTGATAATGAAAGTAATGATGTGTCCCAGGCCCTATTCCCAGGCTCTGACTTTTTTCCAGCGTTTGCAAATAGTGTCCTGTGCTAACAAAAGTCTGATTAACAAAATTAAGACAAGATTGGGCTGTAGCCTTAACCCCACCCCTGGGCCTTCTAGTTTCTGGATTTCTAGGATGATTATCTTTTCAGGACAGATCTTTCTTCCTCAGTCTCATTCTTTATCATCTGGAGTTGAGGCAATTTGATGGTTTTCTGCCATGACAGGCGTTAAAGCTGAATATATATCTCCTCACAAGAGGCTCTGCTACACTAACGAGTACTATCCCATTATGTCTCGGATGCAAAATAAAAAACACTGTTGATATCTTGTCATCTTTCCCTTCAAAGTTTCATACTTTGCTTCAAAACAGACATATAAGCAATGGTATAGAAAAAGTGGCTATAGTGGTTTTTATCAATTTTTTTTACATCTTTATTGGAGTATAATTGCTTTACAATGATGTGCTAGTTTCTGTTTTATAACAAAGTGAATCAGTTATACATATACATATGTCCCCATATCTCTTCCTCTTGCGTCTCTCTCCCTCCCACCCTCCCTATCCCACCCCTCTAGGTGGTCACAAAGCACCGAGCTTATCTCCCTGTGCTATGCGGCTGCTTCCCACTAGCTATCTATTTTACGTTTGGTAGTGTGTATATGTCCATGCCACTCGCTCACTTCGTCCCAGCTTACCCTTCCCCCTCCCCATATCTTCAAGTCCATTCTCTAGTAGGTCTGTGTCTTTATTCCTGTCTTACCCCTAGGTTCTTCATGACATTTTTTTTCTTAAATTCCATATATATGTGTTAGCATACGGTATTTGTCTTTCTCTTAGTTGATTTACAATGTTGTGTTAATTTCTGCTGTACAGCAAAGTGATTCAGTTATATATATATATATATATATATATATACACACACACATATTCTTTTTCACATTCTTTTCCATTCTGGTTTATCACAGGATATTGAATATAGTTCCCTGTGCTATACAGTAAGACCTTGTTGTTTATCCATTCTGTATATAATAGTTTGCCTCTGCTAATCCCAACCTCCCACCCCATCCCTCCCCTGACCCCCTCCCCCTTGGCAGTCACCAGTCTGTTCTCTATGTCCGTGAGTCTGTTTCTGTTTCGTTGATAGGTTAATCTGTGTCCTATTTTAGATTCCACATGTAAGTGATTTCATTTGGTATTTGTCTTTCTCTTTCTGACTTACATCACTTAGTATGATAATCTCTAGTTGCATCCATGTTGCTGCAAATGGCATTCTTTTGTTCTTTTTTTATGGCTGAGTAGTGCAAAAGTGTTTTAAGTCAAACCTGTACATGACTTGCATAGATCCGGGAAGCTTTTGGTGTATTTTAGCTAATTGGCATGTATTTTGGCAGTGGGGGCGATAGCGGTGGACAGGGCATCCCAGGACACAACCTTCCCTTACAGATAAAAAGAGTAGTGATACCAAAGCCCTGTGAGAGGGGTGAGAAGATCATTATTGTTCCTACTGCTCTTGTTATTGTACCGTTGAGGGAACTGAGACTCAGTATTGCTAAATGACTTGCCTTAAGTCAGGGAACTAGGAAGGAGTGGAGTTAAGACTTAAAGTTGGGTATTTGGATTCAAAAACGCCAGTCACCGATTTGAGCATTTACTAAGAAATGAATTGATTCACTAAGTGTAAATATTGTGTTATAAATGATGCAGCTATTAAGTATGATTCAGCTGATGAACCATACAAACTATTATAATCCCTGCACTCAGCCAGTATCATGACTGGACATATGTTTTAAGGCTAAATTATATATGTGTATATAAAATTTCTTTATAGCTAATCCAGAGGAGCAAAATACACTTATTTTTCTGACATGGTGGGAAAACAAAGCCCAAATGATATTTTGGCTTTGAGAAGTTATCATAGAAGGGGGAGAAAAGCAAAACAGTGAACAATTATATATATGTGTGTGTGTGTGTATGTGCGTGTATGAATTTCAATTTTAAAAATTCATATCAAGAAGAAAAAAGAAAATATAAAAAATGAAATATTAGAGATTGGTTGAAATTAAGTGGAGCCAAAACAAAGCAAAGCACAGATTGGTCCTATTCTTATTTTTTGTTTAACATTTAAACAGATATTTGCCTTAATACCGATGCTAAAAAGAGAATGATCAGAAAGGACCCGAACGTGTCTCCTAACTTGAACGTGAAAGGCTCGCTCTCGAGAGAAAATGCAGACATTGCCATTTACACATTTTAGTCCCAGCTCTGCAGTGTGAGCCTGGGTGAGTCTTCCCACCGTTCAAAGGCTTCGATTTTTCCACAACAAAATGAGGAGTCGAAATCAAGTCTCTCTTGAGTTCCCCAGAATTCCACATTCTAGGGCTCTATGGCTTTATAACTGAATGAGATAAATTTTATGAAGAAGTAGCAGAGATTGACAAAGAAAAAGGATCTATTGTTTCCAAACCACAAATAGCAAGACAGAATGAGAACCACCACCACAAATTACTGTCAGGCCCAAGGAATTATAAAATGTAGACAATCCAGTCAAGACTGGATGATAACCCCTTAGAGGTTGGAAACCTTTGTAAACTTTGGGCTCAATCCTTCTTCCCAGATTTTCTCATTTTCCTTCTGCAGGAGGCAAAGATGCTTAACAATTTCTATGTTCTCATGAATATTATAGAAACATTCTTGGGCCTGTCATTTGAAAAGGAAATATAAATATTTAGATATTATACAGAAGTGCTTGAAGTGTGGAAGTATGGGAAAATTTTCAGGCTTGGGTTGTCATATTTGACTCATCTTATAGGAATAAAAAAGAAAAAAAAATTCTCCCAAGGTAGACAGTATTAAGTGAAAAGGGACATTTAGACAGTATTCCTTAGTATATTATTTTTACTGCCAATTTTGTCTTTTAGGATTGTTGAGAAAACAGGCAAATAGAGAAATCATAGAAGTATTTCAACTGTGTGGGGAAAAAAAGAATGCAGAGATGATTATTCTTACATCCAGAACGTTTTATGAGATCTGGATTTCTCCTTTACATTCTGGGGCCAGGATCCAACTGCCCCTTCCAAAGCCCTGAACTCTTGAAAGGTAACTATGTAATAATGAGGCCAGTATGAGGTGGAAGCAGAACTTCATCTTTATCTCAGACAGTGATCTACAGATCACTGAATCCATAAGCTCTGCAATTTGATCGAAGTTTCTATGGCATTGACCCAGATATTCTGGTTCATAAAAGTGCTAAATCTTAATGAAACACAGAATTAAGTTAATATGATTTATGTCACCCATCACCCAGTGGGCTGATGCTTTGTAGTGATCTTGATTAAAGGAAGATTGTAAAATAGCTGCAACCCTCACTCATTTGCATTCAGTTCAAAGGAAATGGCCCAAATGGAACTAAATAGGCATTTAAGCATAAGAAAAAGATTTTCTTCTCTTTATTAAGCATGAACACGAAACAATTTGCCAATAATTTGCACAACATTATTTTAGGACTAGAAAGCAAATTTGGCATGAAAAAAAATTCCAAACTAATCATGTTAATTATGTTTCTTCTGAACAAGGAAATTTAATAGTCTCAGTCTCCGAATGTATCAATCTCAAACTTGGTACTTTAAATTATTCCTGTCTGATGGTGTTGAGTGGTGCATATTTTAAACACATGTTGTTGTTTTTTTTTTCCCTCGAAGGAAGAAAAAGGATAGAAACTATCCTTTTTGTGTGGTGTATTAGGATATTTGTTTTATTATCCTCATTTTACAGGTAAAAAAGTGAAGCTGGGTGAGGCTTATCTAAATATTAGGAAGAAGTAAAATAGAAATTTAAATCCATACCTGTCTGTCTATAAAGCCCACCCCTTCCCACCTCACCATATTACCTTCTCTTCTCTTTATAAATTGTGCAAAGAATATTTCAATTGACTCATATACTCTGCAAATCCAGAAATGGTACTTTTGACAGAAAATGCTAATCTCACTAATATTCTCTCTATACTTTACTTCCTTAGACACGATTATGGGTTTGCTAATACCTCTCCCTATAAACCAGTGATATGTGTTTCCCTCAGGTTGAGCGAGGTACAATTTTCATGCAATTATGTAATTTCAGGTGTCCAGTGAGAGTAAGTATGCAGGGAATATATGAAAGTCACACCATATTACTTGCAAATTGCTGGTGTGAACAGATGACTGGTTGGTGGGAACTGTTTACAAGAAGCCTATCGGTCTCCGTGCATTTATTTATTTATCCAAATTTTCAGATGTGTGAAAAACAGCTGAGGTGAGACCTCTGAGAAATTATAGAAGAAATACTAATGATATCTGAGAGCAAAGGTCACACAGGTTACTAGACCAAAAGGAGACACTATGGTGATAAAGAAGAGCAGAAAATGGAGAAGGAAGAACAATGCTTGGGCACGAGAACAAATCATATAAATGCTCCAGTACGACCAGTCGACAAGCTGTAATCAAAATGGAACAGCAGGGCTTCTCTGGTGGCGCAGTGGTTGAGAGTCCGCCTGCCGATGCAGGGGACACAGGTTTGTGCCCCGGTCTGGGAGGATCCCACATGCCGCGGCGCGGCTGGGCCCATGAGCCATGGCCGCTGAGCCTGCGCGTCCGCAGCCTGTGCTCCGCAACGGGAGAGGCCACAACAGTGAGAGGCCCGTGTACCAAAAAGAAAAAAAAAAAAAAAGGAACAGCAATCCATAAAGCCTTGCTATAAAGTTAGGTATTATTCTCATACTGTGCATACCTCTCATTCCATCTGATACACATATTTTTTCCTCTTCTGAAGAAAACAGTTTCCTAAAGAGAAATCCAAGTCTTTTGAGTCATTATCAACAAATTTCAGAGACAGACATTTGACACAATCTTCTTGCATCTTCCAAAACCTCTATTTACTTACAGACATCTGTATATGTCCTTTCAACAGGAATTGGACTTCTTAAAGTATTTAAGATGATTTTGCTAATTGTGCTTCTAATGATCTAATAAAACATAAATATGCAAATGATAATATTACATGACAAATGACTAAGCTCTGCTGTAATGGTGTATGTTGTGATGAATTCTGCTAGTCTTGTAATAAATTCATTTTCAAAGTACAGTGTTCCTAAGGGCAATTCACAAATGGGATCTGGATTGTTCACAATGGTAACCCTGGAGCCAAGTTTAGTCTGGCACCTAGAAGATGCTCAGTGATCATCTGTTGAATGAATGAAAGAATAAGAGGAAAAGAGACAAAGCCTAACATCATAGCTTATGATTTTAGAAGAAAAATGAGCAAGATATTCACAAATCAGCCTCAACATCAGTGTTTATTTAGACTACATGAGCTTTGGACATTGAAACTACTGCCTGCTTTAAGAAAGGGGTAAATGCTGAGAAAGCAGCTTGGGAAGATCAATGGTGAGAGATGGATTCCCACATAGGAACGTAAACCGTGGTACCTGGTGGAGCTCCTATCTTGTATGCAAATGTTTGCATAACAACAGTTTGCAATTCCTTCAATGTCTGTTAAAATTACAAGTGGCTTTGTATAAAGTTATATTTTGGCAATTGTCACTGGAAGAATGATTATGAGGTATACATCACTAATATTTGTGGTTTACAAATGTAACTAAATTAAAGGTCTTTTACATTCCATGAAATCTAGGTCCAATAATGTAACAGCAGATGTTCTAAAAAAAAAGGCTTTTAGAAAGAGAATAATTGCTTTAAATAACTTAATATCAAACTCAAAAAGCTCCTGAACTTTTGTTATGACATTAACGTTAGCCTGTCATTTTAATACGCACTGACAGAAAAATGCTAATGGATAAATATTGTGTTCTCTAAACATGATGTTAAAATGCAATGGCACATCCCAGAGTGTTTCAAGAAATAGGAAATGTGTGTTTGATTATTTGGTGAAAACCACAAAGCCAGGGGAGTTGAGGGGTTTCCCTGGGCTCTTTGCTCTGTTTCCTCAAGAGATTCTTAGTCTCTTCGCGGCTTCAGCAAGACTGCCTGGGGGCTGGATTCTTCCTCTGGAGAGAATTCTGAGGCAAGTGAAGTTCAAGTGTTTTCCTGTGGTTCAAAGAAGCAGGAGGAGAATGTTTATTCCTTGTCCTCCAAGCTTTTGTGCCCAGCTGGGAACCATCGTGTTTTTCAACATTTCATAAGAGGACGGAAATGAGGTTTCTGTGAGAATCCAGTGGAGGGATGGTGGCCTAGAGACAGCAGGAGGGGTGAATGGATCAGAACAAGGGCAATTTAGTGTTCATGTTTTCTTTTTTTTTTTTTTTTTTTTGCGGTATGCGGGCCTCTCACTGTTGTGGCCTCCCCCGTTGCGGAGCACAGGCTCCGGACGCGCAGGCTCAGCGGCCATGGCTCACGGGCCCAGCCGCTCCGCGGCATATGGGATCCTCCCAGACCGGGGCACGAACCCGTATCCCCTGCATCGGCAGGCGGACTCTCAACCACTTGCGCCACCAGGGAGGCCCCATGTTTTCTTATGTCATTAAATCGTGGAAAAAACACACAACATGATACTTACACTCTTAATAAATGTTTAACTGTCCGGTACATCATCGTTGACTACAGGTACCATGTTGTACAGAATCTCCAGAGATTTTTCCTCTCACTTCACTGACACTTTATGCCCACTGATTAGGAAGTTCCCATTTCTCCCTCCTTCCAGACCTCAGCAACCACCATTCTACTTTTCGATTCTATGAATTTCACCATTTTAGATGTCCCACATAAGCGGAATCACGCAATACGTGTTGTTCTGTGACTGGCTTCTTTTACTCAGCAGAATGTCCTCGAGGTCCATCCATGCTGTCACATATTGCAGAATTTCCTTCTTTTTTTTTTTTTAAGGCTGAAAAATATTCCATTGTATGGATAGGCCACATTTTCTTTGTCCATTCATCTGTCGATGGGCATTTAGGTTGCTTCTACATCTTGGCTATGGTGACATAGGACCATGAAGGGGCGTGCTCAGGGCCCCATCCGCTGGCACAGAAGGATGTGTTGTATTGAGGTTTCGTGCTTCCAGAGTCTCCTCCTTGCTACACCAAGGATGGATGTTACCAGCTTCCGTTTCCACCATGTTTGTTCTAGCAAGTGGTCCAGATGGGATTGATGCAGATTCTCCGAGGAAAGTGACAAATGGTTCCGTGGGGAGGATGGAATCTAAAGAAACCGTTTTTCCTCCTTCCCTTGTACCTTGGGAGTGAGGGTTGAATTACTTTTCTGACTTGATTCACTTCCTCTGAGAAGCAGGTTAAAGGGTTCTCTGTCTAAATGTTTATTGGATGTCCTTATAACCATAGAAGGATGGTAAGAAAGGACCCAGAGCCACAGATACATTTTCATCTCATCGAAGTGCACATACATGACAAGGTGCCCACTTGCTCGCTAGTGGAGCTCCCGGTCCTGTCTGTCAAAATCTACAACAGTCTCTGTGGCTGGCCCGTCGGTATTTATATGTGATATATAGACACCCTTTCTAATGATGGTCTTCAAGGAAAATCTCACACATCCGACCTGAAGCACAGGGGGAATGTTCTCTTCTTGCTCTGAAATGCAAAGAGCTCACTCCTGTTCCAGTTTTCTAGCAGGTCTTACCCAGGCCAGTATCACCTGCCACAGTGGGAGACAAATGGCTGTGCTTTTGTAAACAGTCGACAGCCATGCTGTCTGGCAGTTATTAGAGGAAAACTCCGAGGCTCCCATCAGACAGTGATGGGCATGGCCAGAGCTGGGTGCTAAGAGTCAAAAGATCTGGTTTCAAATCCTAACTCCCCTACAAGGAAACAATGTCACTTTCTCTCTTTCTGCCTTGGTGTCCATATCAGTAGATGATGGTATTATCCTGCACCTAATAGATTTTCTAGGAAGAATATGACAACCTGAAAACTGTGTGTAAACTGAAAACATCTAGACAAAACTTTTTATTACTATTTTACCCTCGTGATCATTAGCACTCTGATGGCTAAGGTAATACTGTACTGATCATGTGTTTAACTTTTTTCTCTATTTTAGGATGCTTTGGCATCTTGGGACCTTGTGGATCAGAGGAGGGACTGCCCTCCCTTGTTTAGCTAATTCCTGGAGAGCGTAAGAGACTCACCTGTGTGTGTGCCTTTGATTTACAAACTGAGCAGTCATGAGTCCATAGCCCCATTTGCATCCTTCCATCAGACTCCCGCAGTCAGGATGTTACCAAAGTGGGTCCAGCTGCTCGCCACTCAAAAGCCAACAAAGAGACAAAGTTGGTGGAAAGGAAAGTTTGCTTTATTTTGGATGCTGGCAACCGGGGAGGAGGGGAGGGGGAGGGGGAGAGGGTGGACTCCTGGCCAAAGGCAGATTCCCCCCCAAAGACAACCAGTGGGTAAAAGTTTTTATAGGCAGAGGGAGGGGGCTACATGCAGAAACAGTACAGTCAGCTCTGACCGTCATCTTGAAATTAGTCATGCAGTGGTCTGACCAGTGTCATCTTGATTGTTTTAAGTACAGTTGATCTTCAGTTCCAGGGTCCGTTCATTCCCATTCCTTTGAGGCCAATTCTCAGAATTGTGGCAGCTTATGTCACGGTTACAGTCTGGTTATTATGTAGTTAACTTCTTCCACCTGGGAGGGGTTTCAGTCTTTACAAGACAGCTCACAGGATATGGCTCAGAATATTATCTATAGCCCTGGAGAAGGAACTAAAGGTCCTTAACTATGCTTGATGACTAAACTATTATTATTTAGCCTTGTTGGACTGTTTTCCTTCGTTTCTGCATTTTCTCACTTCTCTGATTAAACTTATTCTTTGGCTAAAGTTTTTCCAGAGACAAAATGCAGGCTGAGGACATGGTGGAGGGAAAGGACCATAGGGTCCTGCTCTGTTTCAAGGACACTATTCCCCTGTCCTAAATCACCACAGGGCCAGGCACTGGATAAGTAGGAGCCATCCATACACCCCAGAGCTTGTTGAACTTATGAAATTACTCAATCCTAAACCTGTTCAGCTTGCTTACTTTGCCTTGGTCATTCCTTCCTCTGAGATAAAGACTTTTGCCCATGCATCCCCCTTGCTCCCTCCTCCCTGCCTCCTGGCTGGTCCTGGTGCTTCCCCAGATGACCCTACATGGCATGCTGGGTCTTTGGTTTCTAGGGGTCGGTGACTAGAAACTTCTTCCATCATGACTGTCATTTCTTTTTCTTTTTCTTTTTTTAAAATTTATTTTTGGCTGCATTGAGTCTTCGTTATTGTGCACGGGCTTTCTCTAGCTGCGGGCTTTCTCTAGTTGCAGTGAGTGGGAGCTATTCTTCGTTGCGGTGCTCGGGCTTCTCATTGCAGTGGCTTCTCTTGTTGTGGAACATGGGCTCTAGGAGCGCAGGCTTCAGTAGTTGTGGTGCGAGGGCTCAGTAGTTGTGGCACGTGGGCTTCAGTAGTTGTGGCTCGTGGGCTCTAGAGTGCAGGCTCGGTAGTTGTGGTGCACGAGTTTTGTTGCTTCGCGACATGTGGGATCTTCCCAGACCAGGGCTTGAACCCGTGTCCCCTCATTGCAGGCAGATTCGTAACCACTGTGCCACCAGGGAAGCCATGAATGTCATTTCTATGTCTGTATGTCTTAATATATCAGATTAAAACAAATCCCAGGTACATTTTAAAACAGGTGTCCACATGGATACATTTTGAAATGAATAAATCATGGGAACAGAAAGCACCATGGCAGTCAGTGTAGAAACTGCTTCACCTTTCTAGGCAAATGGGTTGGAGCAGGTGTAGGTCAGTGCTTGCTCTCTACCACCCATAGGAATCACCTGGAAGATGTGAGGAACTGCCCCTTCTCAGAGCAGACATACCAGTACTTCTCAGTATGGTATTTTTTGGTTAAAGCCCCCTCCCATGAGTTTAAGGCTCAGCCAGGATTCAGAACTACTGATTTGGGTCACCTGTGAATTTTTCTCAAGCTTTAAAATATCAAATTAAATAAACTCTGAAGGATCATCTTGTGGGGAAAAATATTTGAGAAAGATGAACTAGATATAGAAAGCTCCAAACATTAGATCATACAGACTAGTCCCTATGGGTGCAAAAAGAATACATTTACCATACTTTTGAAATGAAGTGAGGGGGGGCCCAAGGTTTTTCCCCATGTCTGAACCAATTAGAAAACTGCCACACCCATTAAGTTAGGATACTGACATGCGATAATATGGCCTTTTGGGTTTTCATTTTGGCCTCGAGCTGTGTGATGGAAAGGTCAGCTTCAGTGATATATAATTCAGTGTCTTGCATGCAGCCCCAGAGGCTGCTGAGATAGTTTATAGAATGATTTTACTCATGAGGGAAAAATTAATTGTATCTTCCATAGCCATTTGCTCAGTGCTACAGCTTCATTGGCAAAAGCCAGAATTCCCCTTGGGAGACCCAATCTCAAGTTAATATATAGTAATACTGTACATGGCTTTATTAATCCAGAGGCAGGTGGATCCAGAGGTGGACATCATCAGGCTGAGAGCTGGAGAGGTTCGCTCTTGTCTGGCCGGTCCACGGGCCAGCTGTGTGATCTTGGCCACATCTTACTTCAGGTTCTGCCCCTAAATGTGGAACCGGAATAATCACATATGCCTCTTGGGCACAAATAATAAAAACAACTGAGATAATGCCTTTGGAGAGATTGGAGTTCCCTGGAGAGCGTGACTGTAAAATAGACACATACCCAACACTCCTGCACTTTATCTCTCCATGTACGTTATCAGTGAAATAAACAGAAAATTATAATCCTCCCAAATCATAACTCTACCCCACCCATTATCTTTAAGAAAATACCCATTTCTCCTCCACGGAGCTGCTGGGAGAGTCATTCCTCATGTCCCCAACAGGTTGTAATGGGAAAAGGATGTTTTTTTCCTGTCACCAGTAGAACAGCCAGAACTCCCCGTGTTCTATGGGAATGACCCCATCTGGGGCTCAGAGAAGACCTCAGACATGTTCTCCAATGTTTGGACTCCATCAAATCCCTGTTGTGTATTTGTTTCCCTACTAATCGTGATGGTGTTTAATTGTTAAAGCCACATGGGTTTCAAGGGGAATTGAATCCATATGTTTCCGATTCATTTGTACTGAGCTCATCAAATGGTTGTTTTGTAAGAGCTGTTTGCTGTCCAGGAAGAACCCCCAAGTGCCTCTTCATACACCATTCTGTGCTTTTCAACATCTTGGAAACAGGAAGCAAACCCCACCATCAACATGACTACGATCGCCTCCTCCTCCAAAGCCTTTTAATGATCAAAGTTGTCCTCCTTTTCATGGGAGCCAGACAAGAAGGTATCTTCCAGAAGGGCTTCCCAAAGTGGGTTCCCCAGAAGTGACAGAGTAAAGACTGAATTTTAAAAAGTGAAGCACGTGTCCCTCATCGATTTTTCAAGACCTTAAACAGGAAAATATGTGAAGGTGAAAAGTTTTCCTAGATTCAGTCGTTCAACAAATATTTAGCGAGTATCAACCATGTGCCAGGGTAGGTGCATAATTTTAGATGCTAAGCATATTGCCATGATAACGTAGCCTGTCCACATGAGGCGTATATTCTATGGGGGAATTTCCCAAACATATTTCGATCATGGAAACCAGTATTCTGAAACCCACTTCCTAAGAAATACTAATTCACAGGGGATACAAAATGTAAGTCCAGCTAACCCAAGTACCCCAGAGCTTGTGATCAAATCAGAAAATATCATGCCAATTCATTGTCTCAGGATATATTCTATAGCAGAAAGAAAGAAGGTAAAAGATTGTTTCTAGGTGTGTGTCTATAAGGGTGTTTCTGGAAGAGACTAGCATTTGATTCAGCAGACCAAGGAAAGAAGATTGTCCTCCCCAGTATGGGCAGGCATTATCCAATCCACTGGGGACTGGAATGGAATAAAAACATGAAGGAAAGGCAAATTCAGTCTCTCTCTTCTTGAGCTGGGACGTCCATTTTTTCCCTGCCTTTGACATTTGCTACCCTGGTTCTCAAACTTTTGGACTCACTGGATTACCCCCACTGACTTTCCTGGGTCTCCAACTTGCAGATGGTAGATAGTGGGACTTCTTGGCCTCCATACGCTCATCAGCCAATTCCTATAATAAAACTACGTTAAGTCTGGGAAAGAGTAGAGCTCGAAAAGCTTCCCACTGATTATGAGTTCCGATCTCAGCTCTGCCATGAGCTCTTTATATTACCTTGGGTCACTTAAAAAATTCTCTCATTTGATTCCCACCTTACCCCTTTTTGCACAAAGACTTGTTTTTGTCTAACTTTAAAATGATGGTAACATTGTCAAAAGACCACACAGGGTGTTACAGGAAGAAAAATAAAAATGACTAAAATGCAGTTTGAAATTATAAAAGCATCCTAGGATTGTCTGGCAGGCATTCTGTAGGACTATGTCTTGTTACTGGACTGCTCTAGGTGGGCCAGTGTCATTCAGAACAGCTTGGTCCAGCCCAGCTTTCAAGGCTCCAATGCCAATGTGCCTTGCGACCTCAGGTGAGACAATCTTTCTGAGCCTCATTTAATTCTAAATCTCATCCATTTACCTTTTTTCAAAGTCATTAGAATAAGAATAAATTAGTAACTAAATTAGAATCTTGTAAATAGATGTGACATTGACCCAAATGTTTAACTTTGAGGGAAAGGACTCTATCTGTTTGGATTCACCATTTTATACCCTGTGGTGGCACACAGCAGGCTCTCAGCAGATGTTTGTTGATCAGTGGTGAATTGATACATTGAATAAATGTATGGATAACCAATCACCTATTTTAAATACCCATCAACTCAATTGTCCAAATCCTGGCAGTAAAATTGAGAGTAAGGATCTCTATTAAAGACTGGCTATTTCTAAGTAAACTCAGTTGTTTTCCTCTATCAACCAAGAAGAATAATCAACTTTGCTACATCTCCCTATCTGTGATGGTTAATTTTATGTCAACTTGACTGAGCCATGATGGGCCCAGATATGTGGTCAAACATACTGGGTGTGTCTGTGCGGGTGTTTTCAGATGAGTTTAGCATTTGAACCGTGGACTCAGTCAAGTAGCCGGCCCTCCCCAATGTGGGGAGCTGGGCATCATTAAATCAGCTGAAGACGTGAATGGAACAAAAATGCTGAGTAAGAGGGAATTTCATCTGCAGTAAACTCAGCTCTGTTTTGCCTTCTGGGCAAGCGCCCTGCTGAGAGGTAGGTGTGATGATTAGGATGGGCTCAGGGCCTTATTCAGACAGAAGGACAGAGAAAGGCCAATTGCAGGCCACCTTTATCCTTTCTCTGCTATTAAAAGGAGGAATCTGTAGCTCACTGATTCATCCTCCCAACTTTACATCACTAGAAATTCAGAATGATTCCGAGTTGTGTGATTTACTTGTAATGCTCAATTCCTAATTGCTTCAACTCCTTTAGCTCAAGAAAGCACAGATCTGCACAAGTCTTCCAACCAACATGCTGAGAGGTGCAAATATCTCCAGTGCAATTACTCAAGACCACACCTATAAACATTTTAAGCTTAACTCTCATTGTGTCAAGGCAAGATGATCACGACAGCTTTCTTTAAATAATATCCCTTGCCGCAGAATTTTGTTCCTTCTTTTTGACGGAGCATATTCTATCTCATATTATTTGTGTGTTTATCATCTTTTTACTACTAATTCTGACTTTCTTAGACATTGAAAATTCACAGTCTATTCTATCTCCATTCCTGCCCCGTTTCTGGCCTGCGATAATATTGGTTAACATTTACAAAACTCTTATCGTGTACTAGGTATTGTTCTGGGCCCCCTACATATATTAACACATTTAATATTCGCCAAAACCCTTAAAGAGAGATGCAATTATCATCCCCACGTAACAGAAGAGAAGACTGAAGAACGGAGAGGTTTCCATACTTTGCCCACTCAAATTAAAACAAATAGAAAGTAGTTTCGACTCAAACAATTTGATATCACAACTTATTTTCCGAGGTACTATGCACTATCACCTCCTGGTTGGTTTTCCTTTAAAGAAATTTTTGTTGAATAAGTGTTATTGAATGGACTGCATTAAATTACTGGAGGAAAGCTTTTTCAGTAGATACAAATAATTTTCACCCGGAGGAATTTCGCCTGGAATAGAGAGAGAATAAATCAGCACTAGTTTGAACATGGCCTTCATCCTTTATTTGTGCAAGTTAGGCCAGTGAATCTCTTCCCTAAGTCTTTGCATATTTATGCTATTTACTTTAAGACAAACCGCCACTTCCTCTGCATCAGATACCATTTTATTCTATTTTACTTCATTTTATTTCATTGGTATTTATATTCTCTCTTAAGGGAACTAAAAAGGCTCAACCAGTAAAGAGTTAAAGCCTCAGCTGACAGTTACCAGATGATAAAAGAGCAATTCCACCCAGAGAAGCCCACTCAAAACTGAGCCTTAGTAATTGATTTAATAACAGCGGATAGAGATATGGATACAAAGAGGGTGCATACGCTTTTGTTGGTTTTCCCACTTTCTCTGATGCTCTGTTTGATAGTTGGTGTGACAAATTACATAGAGGTAGTAGCCATGGGAAAAGGGAAAAGAAATGCCATTTTGACAATACTGACAATTACAAATCCCATCACGTGGGGCCTGTCACAAGTCATAGAATCCCATGAAAATATAAATTTTACCTGTGCACCCTTCGAATTCCAGGATTTCACCCCATCATTAATCAGCCTCAATGGTGCCAATGGAGCCACTTGCAATTCTGATAAGAATTGGAGCAGAAGAGTGTCTGGACCAAAGGGAAGAGCCTCCTCCCTTTCCTTGGAGTGTGGAGGCCTGCGTGAGGTCTCTTCTCTGTTATTTCTAGAACAGCTTCAAAGGACAGCCCCATTCATGGTTTGTCTGACCCCGGTGTCCATCGAAAGGAAATCAGTAGACCATCACTCTAAGACCTCATTGGGGAGGACCAGACATGAGGCTGTTGATCTACTCACCTGGTGATCAGAAGTGATGAGGGTCTGTTTTGGGTTGGAGACATGTCGCCTTCTTATAGGGATGTGGCTTCTATTGTAAGTGGGTTTAAAATCTCCTACTGTGGACTTCCCTGGGGGTGCAGTGGTTAAGAATCCACCTGCCAATGCAGGGGACACGGGTTCAAGCCCTGGTCCGGGAAGATCCCACATGCCGCGGAGCAACTAAGCCCGTGCGCCACAACTACCGAGCCTGCTCTCTAGAGCCTAAGAGCCACAATTACTAAGCCCATGTGCCACAACTACTGAAGCCTGCGTGCCTAGAGCCTGTGCTCCGCAACAAGAGAAGCCACCACAATGAGAAGCCTGAGCACCACAATGAAGAGTAGCCCCTGCTTGCCACAACTGGAGAAAGCCTGCGTGCAGCAACGAAGACACAACACAGCCAAAAGTAAATAAACAAAATTTTAAAAAGATTGCCGTCTTTCAAACCACTAAAAAAAAAAAAAAAGTTAAAAAAAATCTCCTACTGTGTTTGTAGTCCTCTAAGAGTATGGGATCTTAAAAATACTCCAAATTCTTAAGACATTACTTTTTATAAATGGGCATCCTTGTTTCAAAAGCTTTCCTTACAAAAGCACTCAGAGTATACTTTCCCAAAACTGGTGCTTTCTGTATAGTATTTGATTTACAAACCCTAGTTCACTACCTACATTTCAAAATTCCACAGAATGCATACGGGGAAAAGGAAATAAATACTAACCTTTGACGTATTTTGTGAATAAGACTGAGTCTCTCATACCCTAAAAATTGTGTAACCTCCATTTACAGCCTTGCTGGGGGCACTTCCCCATAATGAAATTGACTGGCTGTCAGAGTTCAGTGACAATTCAGAAAGCAGAACACCTAGCCACCTGGAATTTAAGAGACACATTTTAAATCTCAACATAATATGCATGGCACTAAAATCTGCATGATATTAGTTTTATCTGAATAATAAAATAATGAGTGACTCTAAAGAATAATAGTTAACATTAATCATTGCCATTATTACTAAATTGGTTTTATCACTGCCCACCTCACATTTACACCAAATATAAAATATGATAAGATTAGTTTTCAAGAGGCAAATAATAATGATAATAATATAGTAAAATCCTTGAAGGATGTCATTATACCATAGAGCAGATATCCTGCTGCTCAAATAATAGCTACCTTACACATATTAAAATATAGTGTACCATTTTCTCCAATCTAGAGATAGTTGAATATGAAGATTCTAACTGTGTCCTCTCTTACCAAAATTCTAAGGGTATTTTCCCGTTTTCAAAATAAAGATTGAAATCTCATTTTGGGCACCTAGCTCATATAGCTGCATATACAAGGGAATTTACTGCAACAAAGTTGTTGTAATAGCCCTCTCCCCTCAAAAAAAGAAGAAAGAGGAAGAAGGTAAGGAAAGAAAAAAAAAGAAAGGAAAAGAAAGCAAACACAAATGTTCACCAATAGATTACAGGTTGAATAAATGACAGGGTGTTTATACTTTAGGATTGAGTGTACCTATTTTAAAAAGTGATTTAAAAAAGAATAAGAGCTGTATGTATTGACTGCAAAGGATGCATATTATATTTTTAAGTAACAATATAAGCAAGTTTCATAGTAAGTGGTATATGATATATCCCATTTTTGTTGAAAGTGAAGAAAAAAGAAAGAAGGAAAGAAAAAAGAATGGAGAGAGGGAGAGGGGGAGGGAACAGGAAGGACGGAGGGAGGAACGGAAGGAGGAGAGAGAAGGGTAATCTATACGTTCAGACAAGCACAGACATATGAATAGATGAATAAATACATGGAGGGGGGATACTGAGTAAATGGTTAGCATCATTCTGGACGTGGAATTTGAGGAGGGTGAGGGTTAGAGTTAACCAACCATTTCTTTGTAAACTTCTGTTTGGGTTTACCCATTGCAGCAAGCTTTTACTATTTTTGTGATACTTAAGACTTTTAAAGAAGTAGAAAAACACAACACCAAAATCAAAAAACAATGATAAAATGTTTCATCTGCGATTCCTTAACTCTACAGTATTCCATTTCCTGAGGATGAGAAAGAATACAATGTGACTATTTTATTTCCATGTGTATCCTTCATAGATGCACATTAAAAACGAAATGAAACCACCAGGCTTCCCTGGTGGCACAGTGGTTGTGAGTCCGCCTGCCGATGCAGGGGACACGGGTTCGTGCCTCAGTCCGGGAGAATCCCACATGCCGCGGAACAGCTGGGCCCATGAGCCATGGCCGCTGAGCCTGCGCGTCCAGAGCCTGTGCTCCGCAACGGGAGAGGCCACAACAGTGAGAGGCCTGCGTACCGCAAAAAAAAAAAAAAAAAAAAAAAATGAAACCACCAAACAGACCATGGCTTTGGAACATCAGAAAAGAAAAATGGTTCCTTTATAGGCAATTAGCTTCTATTCACTGACCATCTAGTTTTAAATGAGGGGTACTTACACTAGCTAATATTGATATCATTCTTCACTATTTACAAAATGCTCTCATGCGCACTGTTTAATTTCATCCTCAGAACAAAATTCTCAGGATTATTTTGCTTCAGAGAAAGGAGTTAGTGCCTGTGATCAACCCCCAGTTCTATCATCAATAAAAATTCAACCTTGATTTGAATCTATCAGATTCAGAATAATGCAATGCTGTTTCTGCTAAGAAGATAGATTTCTTGTAGGAATTCTGTGCAAAGGATGCATTTATGAGGTATGCAAAAATAACAGAAGTAAGAATAGCACATGATTCATACTGGGTATTAGGAACCTACTAAAAGCAAAGTGTTTTTAGTTGTTCTGTAGGCTTTATAAATGATGATAATTAAGTCTCGGCATCATAAGGCAAATGTCATCAGTTGACTGGGTTTTGATAACTACTCACTGTCCTTAATACAGTTTGGTACAAATGACATTTCTGGATTCAGGGCTCCAATGAAAATAGATTGCTCTAGGCTGTTGTAGTTCACTTTTCCAATTCCAGTGGACTTGTTCAGGAAAAACAAAAACATTTTAGATAGGAAAATGACGTTACAATGGTTGGTTCTGTTAGAACAGAAAATACATAGTTCTAACTCTCATATTTTGGGGAAAGATGAATCATAATGCTTTCTTCTGTTATTGGGGGTCTTGCCTCATGCCTGCAGTGATTTATGTGGGTGATTCGTAGGTTGGAAGCTTGTTATAATGTTACTTTGTTGCAGGTGAAAGAGAAGCAAAAAGGAATCTTGGATGGTAGTTATCCCGTGGTGATGGTAGAAGTGAAACCCGTTTTCCTGACTCAACTCACACCACCCTGTATTTCCCTAATTAAAGCACTCAGATCGGTCATGTTCATGGCTTTATTCCCAGTACCCACATGGAGCCTGGCTCAAAACAGATATTAAAAACATCTGCTGAATAAATGAATGAATGGACACTAGAACGCTCTGGCTAGAAAGCCCGTTCCAGTCACCTAGTCTGACCTTCTGATGTTACATGTAGTATAACTGTGGTCTGAAGAGGCAGCTTCCCAGTGTTGCACAGACAAATAGTAACTCAAGGTCTTGTCGAGGGTTATAAGGGGATTATACGAAATCACCTGTGTGAAACTTTTGCAAGTTGTAAAGCACTATAGAATTTTAAGAATCTTTCATTCAATAAAAAAATAAAAATAAATTTAAAAAGAAGATATGCTGATATTCCAAGCCATGATATCTTGTTTGTTTTCTTAATCATATGTACCTGTTAAATATCTTTAAGAAGAAATGACCTAACTTTTGAAATGGGAGGTTAAAAAAATCCTCTTGGCATCCCTTACCTCCAATTTAGATAATTTCCAAATGACATCCACCTCAATTTGGTAGTAATTAAAATGTATAACCTTTTAGTTTGATTGTCAGAAAGAAAGTTGATGATGAATCTCTGTGGTTGAGTTTTCAAATAGTGTTATGGTGACTTAGATCAGGAAAATAGGGTTAAATTGTTAACTGTTCTTCTGACTCAGTCAATGATTTATAGCAGTGGTTCTCAAAGTGTGGTCCACAGACCAGCAGCACCTAGGAACTTGATAGAAATGTCAGATCCCATCCCAGACTTACTGAATCAGAAATTTGTGCTCATACAACTCAATATCAAAAAAATAAACAATCCACTCCAAAAATGGGCAGAAGACCTAAACAGACATTTCTCCAAAGAAGACATACAGATGGCCAACAGGCACATGAAAAAATGCTCAACATCACTAATTATTAGAGAAATGCAAATCAAAACTACCTAGAGGTATCACCTCACACCAGTCAGAATGGCCATCATCAAAAAATCTACAAACAGTAAATGCTGGAGAGGGTGTGGAGAAAAGGGAAGCCTCTTGCACTGTTGGTGGGAATGTAAATTGGTGCAGCCACTATGGAGAACAGTATGGAGGTTCCTTAAAAAACTAAAAATAGAGCTACCATATTATCCAGCAATCCCATTCTTGGGCATATATCCGGAAAAGATGAAAACTCTAATTTGAAAAGATACATGCACCACAATGTTCATAGCAGCACTACTTACAATAGCCAGGACATGGAAGCAGGGTTTTTTAGGGCAATGAAACTACACTGCATAATACTATAATGTTGGATATATGTCATTATACATTTATCAAAACCTACAAAATATACACCACCAGGACTGAACCCTAATGTAAACTATGACTCTGGGTGATTATGATGTGTCAGTGTAGGTTCATCCTTGGTTATAAAGAAAATGTACTATTCTGGCGAGTAATATTGATACTGAGGGAGGCTGTGTGTGTGCAGGGGCAGGGGTATATGGGAAATCTCTGTACATTCAGCTCAGTTTTGCTGTGAACCTAAAATTGCTCTTAAAATATGAAGTCTTGGGCTTCCCTGGTGGCGCAGTGGTTGAGAGTCCACCTGCCGATGCAGGAGACACGGGTTCGTGCCCCGGTCTGGGAGGATCCCACATGCCGCGGAGCAGCTGGGCCCGTGAGCCGTGGCTGCTGAGCCTGCGCGTCCGGAGCCTGTGCTCCGCAACGGGAGAGGCCACAACAGTGAGAGGCCCGCGTACCACAAAAAAAAAAAAAAAAAAAAAAAAAGGAATGGAGTTAATTTTTACACTCATAATCTTACTGGTGAAAAAAACGTTAAAAGTTATCTAAGGATCCTCCATCATTCCAAGCCAAGCCAATTTTGAAATCCCCATTTTAAGACTATTAAGACCCCATTTTCCTGCAGCTAGCCAATAAGCGTTCTTAAATACTTTAGAGAAAGGCATGACAACTGCCATGCAAGGGAAGCTATTCCATTTCCAAACCCCTAAGATTAGTATGGTAATGTTAAAACCATCTCCCTTATATCAGCTCATCTAGATTGACCCCCAGAGCCACAGGGAATAGGTCCTTAAAATATCTGGAGACAGCTATCATGCCCCATGTTGCAGTGTTCATTCTCTTAGAGCGTTCCTTGTTCATCTTCATATCTCACTTATCTGCCATGTTTTCATTTATTTCACCTTCTTTGGAAATGTGGCTTCATCAGTGCATAGTATGTGCAAAACACTCTTCAGTCCAATAGTACCCTTAAAGGACCGCATAAGATTGCATCATGTCATTTTTGGCTGACTGTGAACTTGTGTAGCTAACATTACTTCTAGGCATTTTTCTTTTGAATTGCTCTTACGCTACTACCTTGTGCTTGTAAAATTAGCGTCATTGCTGGTGGAGAAGATTGAACTTTTCTTCTTTGAAATGGCATAGACTGAGTGGGAACTGAATGGTTGCTGTTCCAGACCAAGGGGTCTGGTAGTGCCGGAAGTGCTGCTCTACAGTTTAACTGAAAAGAGATGGAAGTACTTCGGTTATCAGGAGTTTGGATATAAGCTTGAGATGGTGCTCTGGACATTAGAGCACTTTTTCCAGGTGAAAAGTCATCTAAAGTCTGCATGGAGGTCTCCTACTGGAACATGAACAAGCAAGGCTGAATACTGTCTTGCATAGCAACTGTGGATCTGTTCAAGTTCAAACATACATTAACTGAAAGTCCTAGAGACCTGCACTGATAAACCTTCATAAAAATGGGAAGGGTTGGTTGTAGGAAGACTTTGAAAGACAGATACTAATTTTCTTTTTTTTTAACTGAAGTGTTGTTGATTTACAATGTTGTGTTAATTTCTGCTGCACAGCAAAGTGATTCAGTTATACATACACACACACACACATATATATATATGTATATACATTCTTTCTTTAATATTCTTTTCCATGATGGTTTATCACAGGATGCTGAATACAGTTCTCTGTGCTATATAGTAGGACCTTGTTGTTTATCCATTCTGTATATATTAACTTACATCTGCTAACCCCAACCTCGCAATCCTTCCCTCCCCCAATGTCCTCCCCCTTGGCAACCACAAGTCTGTTCTCTATGAAGGACAGATATTATTAATTGTTCATCTAACTCATTCATTCAACAAATATTTATCAGGTACCTACTACATGCTGGGTTATTTGGGGCACTAAGGTTAGAAGGGTGAATAAAACTGACAAAATCTCTTTGTGAATTAAGTTTCTAGTTGGGGGAATAAACATTAAGCAGAAAAACAAATCAAAATATGTTTGGAGGGGTTGAGTACTATGGAGAATAAAATAAAATAAAATAAAATAAAGCAAGTTAAGGGAAATAGGTTATGCTGGTGATTGTAGGGTGGGGTGACTCCCTAAAATAGAGGATGTCAAACATTTTGGTCTCAGGACCCCTTTATGCCCTTAAAAATTATGAAGGTCTTCAAAGAGCTTTTGCTTATGTGAGTTATTGACAATTATTAGGTTTAAAATATTGATTAATTAATTCAAAAATGATTATAGTAAACCCATTAACTTTTTTATTGAACTATAGCTGATTTACAATATTATGTTAGTTTCATGTATACAGCACAGTTATTCAATTATTTATATATATATTATATATGTATATATATATTCATTCTTTTCCAGATTCTTTTCCATTATAGGTTATTATAAGACATTGAATATACTTCCCTGTGCTATACAGTAGGTCCTTGTTGATTACCTGTTTTATATGTAGTATTATGTATATGTTAATCCCAAACTCCTAATTTATCCCTCCCCCCTGCTTCCCTTTGGTAACCATAAGTTTGTTTTCTACGTCTGTGATGTGGTATATATATACAATGTAATATTACTCAGCCATAAAAAAGATTGAAATAATGCCATTTGCAGCAACATGGATGGACCTAGAGATTATTATACTATGGGAAGGTAGCCAGACAGAGAAAGATAAATATCATATGATATCACTTACATGTGGAATCTAAAGAAATAAAAAGATACAAATTTATTTCCAAAACAGAAAGAGACCCATTAACTTTGTTCTTTCAAACTTGTTTTTTTTTTTTAATTTACTTATTTATTTTATTTTTTTTTTGGCTGCATTGGGTCTTCGTTGCTGCATGTGGGTTTTCTCTAGTTGTGGCGAGTGGGAGGCTACTCTTCGTTCTGGTGCGCGGGCTTCTCATTGTGGTGGCTTCTCTTGTTGCAGAGCAGGGGCTCTAGGCATGCGGGCTCAGTAGTGGCTCAAGGGCTTAGTTGCTCCACGGCATGTGGGATCTTCCCGGACCAGGGATCGAACCCATTCTCCTGCATTGGCAGGTGGATTCCTAACCACTGCACCACCAGGGAAGCCCCCAACCCATTAACTTTTTTTTTTTTGCGGTAGGCGGGCCTCTCACTGTTGTGGCCTCTCCCCCTGTGGAGCACAGGCTCCGGACGCGCAGGCTCAGTGGCCATGGCTCACGGGCCCAGCCGCTCTGCGGCATGTGGGATCCTCCCAGACCGGGGCACGAACCCATGTCCCCTGCATCGGCAGGCGGACTCTCAACCACTGTGCCACCAGGGAAGCCCCCCATTAACTTTTATATAACATTTTATTTCAAAAGCTACATTTCAGAAAATTGATGAAAAGAGTGACATTGTCTTACATTTTTGTAAATCTCTTTGATAATCTGACTTCTAATATCTGATTCTGCATTTAATATGATATATTGCTTTGGCTGAAGATCTAAACTCAAACAGATAATGTGGTTGGAAAAGAGAGGAGTATTTTAGTAACCTTTTCAGTTAACTGGATATTTTCCTTTGATGCTAACAGCAACAAAGCTCAATCAGTGGTATTTTCTTAAAGGTTAGCTACGGTGTGGAATCTGAAACCCTATCAATGAACTTGCATACTTCGTTGTATTAAAACCTACTGGTCTATCTTGTCCTTTGAATGGGCCTTTTAACCATGAATGGCTTTGTCTTCCAAACGTTCATGCATTTAATTATATAGTGTCAAAAATAACATTCCTTAATTATCACCATCATCCTCAACAGAAAAGTGTTCAAGTATTCGGAAACTATCAAGCTCACTCTGGTGAGTCTAAGTTTTCCAAAATTCTGGTTTCACCTGGAAACTTGCATTTTATTATTGATCACAAATGCTGTCAGTTGTTTTCCTTCACATGACAGGCTCACTTCATTTGTTTCAAGGAAAGTCTGCTAAATGCCCAAGTCTGCGTAGATATAGTTTGTTAGTAGTTCTTTCAAATAAAAATGTTGTTCCATGAAGAAAGGTGGCTAACGCAGCTTGCAACTCAAAAAATAGCATACATGCTTTTACTCAAGAAAAATCATTGTAGTTTGATATGCAATAGAATTGCTTTGCTTCTCATTTTGTCAGACAAAATAGTAAAAAGATATGTACTCAAAGATCAAGATTTTATAAAATAAATTTTACTGCTTCATCAGGGCCTTCTTAAATGATACTGTGGACTATTATTTACTTACTTACTTACTTGCTTCACTATGTGGTGGCAAAGAATAAAGTGACTTTCAGACAGTGTGGGGTAAAACTTGTCAGCAGTTTTACCCACCATTGCTTCTGCACCATCCATGCAAATGTCAAAGCAGTGGAAATACCCAATAATGTCTAAGTACTGTTAAGAAAAAAAGTTTTGACCTTGTAAATTCCCAGTGGCCCATGGAGACCATACTTTAGGAAACACTACCACAAAATAAACTTGGGACAACTTCTGTATTAGTTCAAGACTTGAATATTACTTCATTGTATACCTCAGTTTTCTGAGAGATTAAATTGTCAACAAGCCAAGCCATGAATTTATCAGGTGCTCGGCTACCAGCCGAATGAGACTTGTAGCAAATGTGTGGAGAGTTGGAATTCCTTGCTGCTACTAGATCTTATTTCTCTGCCAGCTTTGTGGAACGGGGTCTGTGTACCAGGAGAGCATCATCCATAACCTCATTTCTAAAACTCTATTAGTTCTGCAACTTCCTCCATTTATTCTCAAATACTTCCCACACTATTTACAGCTTCAGGCTGATGAATTTCTCCTAAGTTGTACATCTTCTTGATTTATAGTGGTTCTCCTCTGCATCTTATATTAGTTTTCAAAAAAAAAATTTTTTAGAAAGGTACATTTTACTTTTTTCTATCTTAGTCATATGTCTGTATAACCAACTTTTTTGGTTAAACTAATGTGACCTTATCCACTTGGGTTAAATACCAAATTTCTCTTGTTTTTACCTATATTTGGTATATCTGAAACCTTAGGAGTCAGTTTCAATCCTTTTTCCTTTTCTATTTTCTAGAGAATTACTGAAGACCTTCTCCGTTGGTGTTCATTTTTCTAAGTTGTTGTACCCAGAACTTGATGTTGCCTTATGCAGGTAATAAAGAACTTGACAGGGAGTCAAAAAGAAGGGTGTTCCAGCCCTGGTATCACTATGAATTAACTGCACAAAACTGCTCCTCTGTAGCTTGTGTCCACATTTGTAAAGCACATGGATGGGGCTAAGTCATCTCTGGCATCCTTTCTACTTCTCTGATTCCTCAATTTCTAGAAGTGGATTCTCTGCTCCATCTCTCTGCAGAGACAAGTATGAGGGTGAGTGAGGAGGGGATAGTTCAGAGGGTTTCCAGTATTTTCCTTCCTAGTAACCTCCCCTACCAGGCAGTACGTGCTCCCCTGGAAATGCTAATAGAAAGTTTACCTTTAATTAGAATGCGTCATTTGCCTTATAATACAGGGTGGGACTGGATGAGTTTACCACTCCCCTCGTTCCTGGATGATAACTCAGGTAGAAGATTAGAGCAATTTTCTTGCTAGGCCTTTGCACTAATCCCTTCTGTGATTAAACAATAAATAAACCAAAAATAAATGAATATATATGTATATGAATATATATATACACACACACACACACACACACACACACACACACACACACACATACATATGTACAGATAGTGACCCACTTCCCATATTGAAAAAAATCTGTATAATATGTAACCCAAACTCATCTCCAGGGTGACCATGCGGCTGGTCTCTCTTTGGGGTAAACCAATCTGTCTCTGACCTCACTCCCCTTTGACACTCACATGAACTCCTGATTCCACCTGCGACCCTCTGCCTTCCCATTTCTGGCTGAATAGCCTCTCCCTGACCTTGTGCCAAGTCTTCAACCTCGTTTTAGGTGAAGACTGAAGCTGAGTATCAATTTCCCACCCCTGGATTCCCAGGGCATCTTTACCTACTTAGAAGCTGCCCCAACTTGGCCAGGACCGCGCTGCTCTGAACAATAATCCTCTGATCTCTGCTTCCTCTGTCTGGCAAACTTGGTGTTGGCCTTGTCACCCCAGTATAGACGATCCATGTTTCCTATAAAGGACGGATCTTGGGTAACAAATAGCGTTGGTCCTCACCGCCACCCCCTCCCCAGCCCCGCCGAGGCACAGACTCTTTGGCTTTTAACTGCTGCTTCTTTGAGTGACAGCTTGGACTCACAGTGGTCAGGGCTGAACTCAAGAGAAGTGGGAGCCGTAAGTTTATTATCTTATTAAAAACCTATATCTGCAACATGGTGTAAAGTATATAATTTGGGTCAAATATCAGTTCTATCACCGACAAGCTGGGTGACTTAAAGCAATGGATTTAATCTCACTGACTTTCAGCGTCCTTATCTATAAAACATAGATCATAAAAGTTTGAAGTTTTAGAAGATGAGAAGACATAAATGTAATGTTTTACACACGGGATGTTTCAGTTAATCATTTTTATTATCTTTACTACTGATAAGGGTTTTAATTTGAAAAGTTTGGATAATGTATTTGCATCACATCCATATGCTAATGATATAAGTTGTATATCCACATGTGTTAATTCATATGCATCCTTTTTTTTCCTCTGGAAAGCAGGAAATACTACATGTTATGTAAATTTATTTTAAGATTAAATTAAGTTTTAATTAGAAACAAAGGAGGATTATGATATCGTATTGGAACGTTCTCATTCCTATGGGCTTGTCTACTCACTTCATGAAAGAAGGGCTGACTCTAAGGCTGGTGAATTTCTCCTGCAAGGTACATCTTCTTGACTTATATTTATACAGAGACCACCTGCGATGCAGGATGCAGATTGTGGTGGCTGTCGTGACACTGTCCACTATCACTAGTGGGAACCAATATTCTTCTAAATCTGCTTCTTAGAACCTGGTCAATGGTGAAATTGATGTGTATGACCTCTAGTCAAAGACTGTTAATCTGGTTTATTTTCCTGCCACTGAATCTCTTCTAGAATTACACGAGTTATTGCCTATTAAAGCTGGGCTCTGAGTACCAGGCGACTGATCTGCACTAAGAATGTCAAGGGTATTATCAGATATTGCAATCGGTATGGAGGGAGGAGGTTTCCATTTAATTTCAACTTAACCTCCCTCCCTACTTGTGAACATTAGAAGAGGGATTCTAATAAAATGGTCAAATGTGTGATCTCATTTGTTGTAACTAGCACTACCTTCCCAGATGTGAGGCCTGATTTGCAGCAGCAGAAGGGAAGTCTACTGGATTAACTCCAGTCTTGTGATGGATTTGCTCTGGGTTTCATCAGCCTTCAAGGCAGATGTAACAGGAGGAAATATAGAGTGTGTGTCTTGGCTGACGACACACTGGTTCTCTTCCAGAAAGCAAGATACTGTCAAGACTTGGGGCAACAGCTCATCATTCCAGGAACTTTAAGCTCCCTCCATGATGTGAAATATACATTGTTCTCCTTTCAGTTTTGAAGGAATTCGTTATCATTCCAGAGTGGCAATAATCAGTTATCCACCTGTGGACTTTTCTCATTGAAAACTCAGCGTCTTCTGTGGTCAAGCGTTACTTCTGGCTTTACCACTTTGTCATCTGTGAGTGTCTATTCAAAACATGTTAACTAATAGAGAACAGACTTGTGGTTGTCAAGGGGGAGGGGGAGGGGGAGGGGGAGGGAAGGGCTGGGAGTTTGGGATTAGCAGATGCAAACAATTATATATAGCTTGGATAAACAACAAGGTCCTACTGTATAGCACAGGGAACTATATTCAATATCCTGTGATAAACCATAATGAAAAAGAATATGAAGAAGAATATACATATACGTATAACTGAATCACTTTGATGTAGAGTAGAAATTAACACAACATTGTAAATCAACTATGCTTCAATAAAATTAAAACAAAACAAAACATGTTAACTAATCTTACAATAACCCCAAGAAACCATCATTAGGAAGGTGAATAAGATTTGGGGAAAAAAATACCATAGTAATACATCCGCCAGTAAACCAGAATTGATTTTTTGATCAGACCTTCCTGTATTTCCTAACATAATAAAGTTTTGGTGAAAGTTGATCAAAGCTAGTCAGTTCTTAAGAACTCAGCAAATTTAGATTTACCAAGCATGTGCTATAGATTATTATTTAGGTCCTGGTCATCAGTTGAGCAAAAGGAGAACCGAGGTGGCTTGTGTAAAATCCTTGTTAGGGACACAGAAGACTTGAGACTTGAAATGAGGCCATCTAATTTCCACCACTTTCACAAAGCTGTCTTTCTGGATGTTATTTTTAATATTCTCTTTAGTAAGCAACACAGATGAATAACTTGGGGGGATTTCCTTCTTTAGACATAAACTCATCGGTTCAGCGTAAATTTATAAACTTTTAAAAATCATTGGTTAGGGCTTCCCTGGTGGCGCAGTGGTTAAGAGTCCACCTGCCGATGCAGGGGACATGGGTTCGTGCCCCGGTCTGGGAAGGTCCCACATGCTGTGGAGCGGCTGGGCCCGTGAGCTATGGCCGCTGAGCCTGCGCATCTGGAGCCTGTGCTCTGCAACGGGAGAGGCCACAGCAGTGAGAGGCCCGCGTACAGCAAAAAAAAAAAAAAAAAAAAAAATCGTTGGTTAATCTTTTACTAAACTCTTAATTGGAATTTATCCAGCTCTACCAATGAGAAAAATACAAACGAAGTGATTTACAAGCAGGCAGTTAACCAGAAGTCCACGGGGTATTCCAGGCAGCTTGACTGTTAGTCATGATTGTGCTTCCTTAGGAAGTTTTCAAGTTCTGATGAAGGTGATTCCAGCCCTAAAAACACTGTATTTGAAGTAGATTAAGACGAACACTAACATGGTAGGGCCAGCGTAGAACACACGTGAGAAATGTGCCCACAGGTCCCAGGCCATCAGGATTTCAGAAAAACAGAGACATGGTAAGATTTGGAAAGATTGGAGGGGGTTGCTTAAGATAAAAGGAAACAATTAGAATGTTATTGAGGAAATCTGGTCAAGAAATAGGAAATTATGGTAGTGGCAGTGCAGATGGGGAAGTGGTATGTATTTGAGAAAAACTGAGGGATCTGAGAGAGAGGCTGGCTAAGGAGAAATGGACGGAGGATGACAGCAGCTTCTGGATGGTTTCTGGTTTTCTGGGATTGAAGCCAGGGTCAGGGAAGAGGAGGCTTCCATCTGGATAGAGACTAATGAGAAAGGAGGAGGGGAGTGGAAGGGAGCTGCGTCTTGGGACTGGTGTTTAGTTTGACTTGTACCAACAGGTTATCAAGACTCTTTTCAATTTTCTATGTGCAAATGTCTAGCAAGTAGTCATAGCCATGCATCTGGGAATCAGAAAAGAGATATAGCCCAGGAAGACAGATTTGGGAGTCATCAGTATCTAGGTGGAAATCAAAGTGGTAAGTCTAGATAAAGTGTTTTGGGGGAGAAACAGAAAAAGAAAAGAGTGGAGAATGAATTTCTCCCTGGGAAACAGCACTGCAGGCCTGGGTAGAAGGGGAACAGCCTTCAAAGGGCCTGAAAGGATACTACAGAGAGTCGGGAGGTGACGCAGCAGGGGTGACCTTGGGGCAAACCTGGGGGATGAATGCAAGGTGGTAGTGAGACCAAGCAGAAGCTGCACACTCGGTAACCTGGCCTTCTCGGCTTGATGAGGATAGTGGGGCAATGGGGTGGATACCCACCAAACAACAAAGAAGAAAGTAAAAAAAATTGAATTTCTCAAACTGAGGTCCGTAGTGGTTTGGAAATCCAAGGGTATTTCATTCAATCATTGAACTAATATTTACTGAGTACCTACTATGTCCTGTGCTCTGTTCCAGGCCTGGGAAATTCTGCATTTATTCTAGACAGAGATACAGATAATAAGCCAGGAAACCAATTAACAACACAACAATGTAAAATAATAACAAGTGCTGAGAAGGAAATAAAGAGGATAATGTGACTGAGGGTGATGCAGCTATTTTTAAATATCAGAATCCTTTGGGAAAACCCAAAATTGTGAAGGTGTTGAACCTGCCCCAAATCAATCTATAAATTCAGTGCAATTCTACTTAAAATCCTGCCATAATTTTTTGGAAAATTGACTGACTGAAACCAATGTGCAACACAAAGAAGGGAAAGTTGCCCTACCAGATATCAGAACATACGATAAAGCCATAAAGCTTTGTTGTAAACACAGAACATTAGATCAATGGAACAGAACCAGAAGTTCAGAAACGGACTCACATGTGTAAGAGAAATTAGACAATGGAAAAGGTGGCATTTGGAGAAAGGATGCTTATTCTATAAATGATTCTGAGACAACTGATCATTTGTTTGAAAGAGCAAAAGTATCATTCTGGCACCTATCATTTACCAAAATAAATTACAGTTGGAATAAAGGCAAAATTGTAAAAGAAATGAAAATACAAGAGAGTATATTTACTGTATAGGGTAGAGAAGGTGTTCTAAACAGGCCCCAGAAAAGAAACAAAAAAATAGGCCGTAAGAAAAACACACACAAAGTTAAAAATATAGAGAAAAATACTGACACATTTGACTCCATCAAAAGTTATGGAGGATAGGGCTTCCCTGGTGGCGCAGTGGTTGAGAGTCCGCCTGCCGATGCAGGGGACGCGGGTTCGTGGCCCGGTGCGGGAAGATCCCACATGCCACGGAGCGGCTGGTCCCATGAGCCATGGCCGCTGAGCCTGCATGTCTGGAGCCTGTGCTCCGCAACGGGAGAGGCCACAACAGTGAGAGGCCTGTGTACAGCAAAAAAAAAAAAAAAAAAAAAGTTATGGAGGATAAAAGACACTGAGACAAATTAAAAATACAAGGTTCATGCTGGGAAAATAAAAGATACCTAGATATCTGGGATATCAGAAGATATTCAATTTGCTTGTTACCTCAACAAAAGCTGCCCCAAACAGAAAGAAAACAGGGAACATGAAAATTGGATGAGTGAGCTGACACTATAGTCCATGGGGACCACTGAAGCCAGGAACCAGGGAGACCCTTATGGCCTTGGGAGCACCACATCCAAACCAGTCAGATGTGAAGTCAAGGCTGGACATCACAGAGCAAGAGTTTAGAGTGAGATAAAGGCAGTAGATTGTGCGCACACAAAAGTTTGGGGCAATTACTTCATCTGAAAATCCATCGGAAGCTCTTCTTTATGGAGTAGAAAGTATGGGTTGTATGGATGGACCTGGGGGTTTACGGGGCCGGGGCTGGAACATTTGTTCCTGGGTGCTCTGGCCTCTGTGAGATATCACGCTGTCCCTAGGCGACCCCTACCATACGCCCCTCCCCACTCTGATGGCCGTCACTCACTGAAAAGTCGGTGAGCAGTTACAAATTGGGTTGCACGGTTTTGACTACAAACCTCACTCCCTTACTAGACCCTGGGCAACGTGGGAGCAGGGCAATATCTTATGTGTTTGTTTCCCCAGGACCTTCCCTGATTTGTGACACTTAGGCATATTCAGTAAGTATTAGTCGAATACATGAACAGATGAGCAAAAGAACCCAAGTATATTCTATTTTAAGCATGAGCCATGATTGGATACTAAGGTCAGAGCATTAAATGCAACCAGGTGTAATCAAAATGATCCTCGAAAAATTCCTTTAAATGCTCATAAGCTACAGAATTCATAGTTTTGTGTATATAATCACATATGCTAATTCTTGTACACACCATCTAGTTAAGACATCTTAAACTAGATTAAAGGGAAGAGCAAAAGGAAAAATATTTATGTAGATACCTGGGCATTCAACCCAGTCCATCTTTAAGATAAATATAAAACACCTTATATTAAATGGGTATAGGGAGAGTCACCTCCACCTTCATTGGGTGTGAACATTAGGTTATAAATGAAGTCTTTGTGTGATGTGACTCCATCATACACATGTAAGTGCTTTTTACACAAGTTAACAGCTGTAGATAAACTGAGATAAAGTTTTTTTCATTAAGATCCAGTTAAAAGATTCAGGTCTAAAGTGACAGCTGTAATTATTTTTTAAAATAGTTATTGTAATCAGAGGGAGCATGACATCAATGGGCACTCTAAACAGCTGATACTTTGGCATTTATTTAAAATCATATCAGTGAAGTATTTGATCAGTGTTTACTTGGGAGTGAGATTGCACATTCTCTGGGGACAGGGTGGAAAAGGAGGCCCAGTGGTGGCCTTATTCACTGGCTTCTCCATGGTTCAAACAGTTTGGTTTCCACCCTGAACTTGAGTACCCAATTTGCAGAACATACGCTCTCCCGCTAGCTGGACCGAGACGCTTTAGAAAGCCTGTCCACTGGGGAACACTCCAGCCACCTCCTCACCACCCAAGGGATCAGTGCATTTCCCACAAGGCAGTGCTGTTGTCCCAATGAAGGAAACCCTCCCCACTGTCACAATCCCAGTGAAGCAGACTCGTGGACGGGTGCTTCAGGTGCATCCCCTCCACGTGGCTCTATCTGAAGGTCCAACCCAAAGAGACAGCCTTGGCCTCTGAACAGCTCCTTGGAGTGAAAGCTGCCAATTACAGCCTGTCCGAGGTGTCACACAGTCACATTCCCAGTCTCAACACAACATAGACTTTGAAAGATGCCAACAGTGGGAGAATGATGCAGGGGAGACTCCGCAACTCTGCTCTTGGTGAAGACTGAGGAAGCTACTATTTTTTTTTCTTTAATGAAATGGAATGAGATATCTCCTTTGCCATGCTGGCAGTACCATGTGAGTATGGTATTGAGGGGCTGACACCATATCTGGCAGGTGGCATCTTGCAGAAGGTCAGATGAGGGATGCAAGGCTGACCTGAAGGCAGCAGTCCAGATCGATTTCATAGTGATCTGGAGAAGCAGCTCGTTAGAAGGTGATTGACCAAATGAGCAGGTGTAGACTGGGAAAAAAACCAATGATTTTAGAGTCGATGTCATCAGTATATGACAATTCCAATAGAACTATCAATGTGATTAGAAATAATCAGGTTGAACGTGATTTGGTCGAAAGTAATTACTTAATTACTTTGAAGACAAATTGGATGGAGCAAGAAATTGTTGAAATAGTAGATTGGCCAAAAATATTCCATCTTCCACTTTTATATATATGTGGGCTTTTTCAACTTATTATGCATTTTTAAGCATTTCAAGTGAGATAATCTAAGGAGAAGTTCCTTTAAAATGATGACATGCTAGCGATGCAAAACAATGACATTTATTGGTGGATGATGTTCAAAAATAGAGAATGATGAGAAGGCTAAAGAATGGCTTAACTTAGAAACAAATTAAGGAGCAGAAGGGAAGGAGGAGCTAAGTATGAAAAAACTGTCTAGGGGAAAGAATATATACAATAAAGATATTATCTAGCTATACTAATATATTTAATAGATAGATATAGTTGACTTGTAGATTTTGTTTCTGCCTTTTTTCTTTCACCTGTATCATATAATTCTCCCAATTATCTAGTGAGGAAATGGACAGGCATTATATTAACCCTTAGAGATGAGAAAAATGAAGCCTACAAAGTAAGCAACTTGCACAAAGTTGAACCATTTTTAAGTGCCAGATTTGAACTTGTGTCTTTCACTGTCCTTGCCATTGTCTCATGCCAGGTCTTCAAGGTGGAAAAAAAAAAACTAAACTGGAAGTTTGTACCTTAGAATTTTTATCCTGGATGTGTCTAAGTAGATGACCTAACCCTTTACTTTTCTGACTTCATGATTTTCATTTGTCAGATATGGAAATGGACCTATCTGTGTTTTTCAAAGATGTTTGATAATCAGAAACATGTTTCACACTGTGGCACATGCATGTAACTGAAACAGAACAATGCTTAGCCCTACTATGTGAAATGAACTCTGATATTTTCTAGTCCAGTCTGGTCACAACCCACTAAATTGATTCCATGACCCCCTAATTCATTGCAGTTTTGGACTCAATAGATGAGATCTTTTCCAATTTTCTTACCATGTGGTCTGACATGTCTAGAATGAATCATGAGACCAGAGTAAATTTAGTAGGCAGGAAAAATGAGCTTTCTACTTGGAGAATTTATCAACCCATCTGAGTCACTGTAGTTAATACAAAGAATCAGAAGCACTAAGAGAAAACCAGATCAGAACAGGAGGAAAACATCTGTGCTGACATCAAAAGGCTCTACCACGACTCCACTCACAAGTCACCAGGTCATTTAGTCAGGTTCAAAGCTGTCAGCTGGAAATAAGATGGTTTAATAATCATGCTGATAATTTACATATAGACACTAGCAACTTTATTTTCAAGATATTTCAATATCACTTCAAAACATTCTTATGGGATGAGCTAGACAGGTGTTATTATTATAACTTTGCACAGATTAGAAAACTGAGATGCTGAAAGATTTGATGGCCCACCGAGCACAATGCTTTGCACAATATTTGCAATTTATTTTAATAAATATTTGTAAATGTTATTGAACTAAATAACATTAATTTTAAATTAATAACAAATGCATTATTCTCATTAATAATGCATATTATTAACAAGGAATAATTACATATAGTTAATATAATTAATAACATAATTAATGGCTATTAATAAGTAATTAAGATCAATTATTATTGATCATTAATAACCTATTCTGCACAAATTAGAAGGTCACAGAGAAACTTAGTAAGTGAGAACCAATTTCCTGACTCTAACTCAAGTTTTTTCATCTATACTAAACTATCTGAGTCACACTGGAAAGTAAACTCTCAAAAATACCTTTGATTAGGGCCTCTTTCCAGACCTGATTAAAAAGAACCTTCAAGATAGAAATAATATTACTTTCATTTTTGACTTGTATACAGAAAACTGTATATATTTTTTCTCACATATAAACCACAGCTTTTACAAATTTAATTTTTATTTTACACTTAGGTTTGATAGCTTTTAACCATGTAGAATGAGAGACCCCAACATTGTCTCCATTTCTTGTAAAAGTGATTTTGCTTAAAGACGGTGAATGTGAAATGATCCTACCAATTCCTAAGGTTCCATGATTTAAATAAAGCATTTAAAAATTCTCTCTAATGATTCTTTTACAATCACAAAAATATGGCATATTTTTAAAAGACAGTTCTCATTCTTTCATTAATTTATTCAACCAATATTTGAGTGCTCTTACATGCGGTTTCTTTGCAGGTTTCTGAGGACCTGCAAAGAAACCTTCATCACAGACGTGAATAAAACATCATCCTAGCTGCCCACAAGGAGTTCATTGTCTGGGGGTGTAGAGAGACATCTGAACAATTTAGTGGGCTGACAGCAGTGCTGAGGAGATTGGGATATTACTACCCCATGGCTATTTTTCCCAGAGGGAAAAATCGACACCCTGTGCCTCTAAAGACTTTGGGGCAAAAATATCAAAGCTGTATAAAAAGCACAATAGTTTTACTCAGGAACCTAATATCTCCTGAAAAACAATGAATACACTAGTAAAATAAAGTACTTGTTGATTGAGGCTTTGAGATTCACTGTTACTTCCTAGTGAATCTTGAGTACTTAGCTAAATTAATCATCACAATTCTGTTTATTTGCAGTCCAAGTCCGTTAAGTTGTCTTTATTATGGGATGAGCATTCACTGTCATTTTTCCAGGAATCTGTTCAGTTTGTATTTACGTTTTTGTCTTTTGTGCATTTGCTTTCCAGGTGGACAGGACAAACTGCCCCTGCTGCATGGTCACGTGGATGAATACACAGCTCAGTGATGACAAATTTATTTCACCATCTCTTGAGTAATTTAAAATTGAATTAGGTATAAAGCTGGGGAAAACCATGGTAGCAAATAATTCTGCACGATCCACAAAGAGCTGACGTAGTTACCCCCGAATTTCTATGCTTCATAAATCTTGTTTCAAATAATCATAGCTTTCTTGGAAGAGAGTTGACTCAGAAATGAACACCCATGTCTCTGAGAATAGTCCTGTCAGGAGGTCAAGAAGGCTGGCTATGGCTTTGATTGGATTATCTCCCACGCTCCAACTAACTCAGTATTTAGTTCCAGATAAACAGCAAAGGATCACATATCTCCAGGAATTAATATCATGAGCGGGGTTTTCTTAGTCCATCATAGTGGGCTAAGCAAACAAAGCTGGCCTGATGGGCAGGTAAACTGGGCGGTGGTCTACCTTGGTGCTTCCCAGCTGGTATGCTATGGATGGGAGAAGTGTGTCTGCATAGAGCAGCCAGGGGACATGTTGGGGCAGTCTGAGCCCCCAGATAGTTGTTTGTAGTGAGAAGTCTCTCTTATTTATGCCAACATGCTTGACAAATATCCCCATTTTCAATGGGCACCATAATGAGAAAAAGGCTAGAAAACATAGGCTATAGGATGTGATTTTAAAGAACAGGCAAGGTCCCCCTTATACCCTCCTCCAGGTACCATCCAATATCTCCTCTTTTGGCTTGGGCAATGTTGCCTACAAAAGTACCATGAGAGGGGCTTCCCTGGTGGCGCAGTGGTTGAGAGTCCGCCTGCCGATGCAGGGGACACGGGTTCGTGCCCCGGTCCGGGAAGATCCCACATGCCGCGGAGCGGCTGGGCCCGTGAGCCATGGCTGCTGAGCCTGCGTGTCCGGAGCCTGTGCTCTGCAACAGGAGAGGCCACAACAGTGAGAGGTCCGCGCACCGAAAAAAAAAAAAGTACCATGAGAACTTCATTTTTTCAAATGAAAAACATCCCTGTTTTAAATTATTAATATGAGATTATGATGTAGTGGCTTGGATTACTTTCAACATGACAAATTACTGGGTGCAGGTCTTAATAAGCAGAAGGGTGAAGACATTGGAAGGGCCCTGGCCCCAGGGGGAATGATGGACAAGGTTTTTATGTCTCTGGGCTTCATTTTCCCCATCCATTAAATGAGGGTGTCGACCAGACAGTTTATAAAATCCTTTTCAGGGTTTTTTCAAGCCTGTAATACCCCAAAATAAATTTTATCTACATTCAAGTTTACCAGTTGTCCCTTGGCCTTGCCCTGGAAGGTTAATAATAGTCACCAAAGGCCATTGGCTGCTTGGAAAGGGGTTTAGTCAAAGCCCCTAACTAAGCCTGATTTGAAGAACTCAAGATTCACCTCTCAAAAATATCACTTCCACTGTTTAAATGCCTAAAACTGCAAAAAATATTCAGCATCCATTAGCCTGAGTCTCTGCATATGTGACAGAGCCCAGACCTTCCTTCCTGTCCTGAACGACCTAGAACTGTTACCAGACAGTTACCAGAGGAAGTGATACACTCTACTGGTTGAGCTATCACGTATTTGGATCTATTTTTGACTCAGTGTAAACTATCCTAACAATATTCTCCTGGCCCATGAGCAAAAGCAATAGCAATATATTGGCTTCCCTGATTAGGTTCCTCTTTCTTCCAAATCATTACCCTCTTAGCACCACATCACCATTACCACCTGATCAACAACCTGCAAGTGATCCCTGCAATATATGGGATGCAGTGTCTATCTCTGCATCCTGGAATTCAGGACCCTCTATTAAGTGGTTTATGGTCCATTTTTATCTCTTCAGTACAAGTGCTCCAAAGCAATCAGCCTCTTCTTTCTGTCCTCAACTCACTGTGTCCCTAACTGTTCCTTTGGTAGCATCACTCCTTATGACTAGACAATGCACAGGGATGTCTTTTTGGAGCTGAAATTGAATTTTTATGAAATTGAAATTGAATTTCTACGCTTTCTCTTTTCTGTTTTGCAACCTAATTTCCTGTATCTTTCAAGCCCCACCTCAAACCCTAACCCTCTTGTGAGTAGTGTCATGATGCTTCTCATTCCCCCCCTCACTCACAATGAATTTTACCTTCTAGGAATTCCCTTAACCTGGTGCCCTGTACTATGAAACCTGAAAATGGATTCTCTTCCACTTTGTGTTCCCTTCATTTGATGTCTGTTTCCCTTAAAGATTCTTATGAGATCCATGTAGGCACAGATTGTGTCTTATACTTTTTTGGTAATTATCACAGTACCTAACATTGTGCTGGGAATACTAGAGTTTCCAAATGTACTTTACATTTGTTGAATACTAATATTCTTTTTTAATTTATTTTTTATTTAAAAAAATTGTTTGCATTTTAAAATTGAAGTATAGTTGATTTACAATGATTTGGGTGTATAGCAAAATGATTCAATTATATATATATCTGAATATATATATTTTTTCATATTCTTTTCTATTATAGGTTATTACAAGATATTGAATATAGTTCCCTGTGCTATACAGTAGGTCCCTGTTGTTTATCTATTTTATATATAATAGTGTGCATCTCAACCCCGAATTCCCAATTTATCTCTTCCCAATCCACTCCCCTTTGATAACCATAAGTTTGAATGCTAATACTCATTATTATACAAGGAATAATATTCCTATTAGTAAGAGTATTATTCCTATTAGTATACAAGGAATATACTAACATTTCTTGTTTTCCTTACAGAAACTCAACCTAACATGGGAGGGAAAAGCCTCAGGGGGTGAAAACTGTGGACAGTGATCAGAAAGTAGGTCTGAGCCTGCAGGAGGCGGGGCCTGTTAGGAGGCTGGGGAGATGTTAAGGCAGCACAGAGTGAGCTACTCATATTGACTTCCAGCCCATCCCATGGATTCATGTTGGTTCCACAACTGTGAAACTGTCAGAAACCAAAGGCACCAGGTGACACTGCTGTGTGAACTAAGACAAGCAGTAGAGCACATAAGGGGTAGGATGCAGTTTTGCTCTTCAGTTCAGTGACCCTCCAAGTCAGTGGAAGGCAGAGGATGTCCTGCCCGTGACCTAGACATCAATGTAGGCAAAACTCAAGAATGAGAAAGAAGTACAGACAGGGAGGCTTCCGGGGCATGTGGCTTGTGTGCTGTGCTTAGCGGGGTCTTGCCCTTGGTTTATTGCTTTGCTGTTGGCATCTTGAAATTCTTTTTTTTTTTTTTGCGGTATGCGGGCCTCTCACTGTTGTGGCCTCTCCCATCGCGGAGCACAGGCTCCGGACGCGCAGGCTCAGCGGCCATGGCTCACGGGCCCAGCCGCTCCGCGGCATGTGGGATATTCCCAGACCGGGACACGAACCCGTGTCCCCTATCTTGAAATTCTTAATAGTTTTTTTTTTTTCAAGTTGTCCACATTTTCATTTTGCACTGGGCCCCACAAATTATGCAGCTGGTCCTGACTACGGATACCTGTGAAGGACCAAATGGCTCACATGAGATCTCTGGGGCTGTCTGGGCAGCAAGGCTGGGCCTGAAGAACCACCATTGGGGGTGGTAGAACAGAAAGATATCCCAGAGGGGTCGGGAAACCCACGTTCACATGCACACAAGACACCGCATTAAACCCCGAGGAGTCAAAAGAACAGAAGGAGCCCAGGCTTCCTGCAATGTTGCAGGTGGGTGACGGATCAGAGGAAAATTCTTTCCGTTATCATGACTGTGAATTCACTGTAATCCCTCGGCAGTGGTCACCTGAAGAAAAACAGGCTTCAGTTATAAAGAAGAAAGAAACTGGCTTCAGATAGACTACCCATGACATTCAAAAATAAGTCTGTTTGAAAGCATTTACTCTCTCAAATATCCAGGGAGTCAGTTTGAGAAGGGCTTGTGCCAGACAGAATCTACCAAATATATTTAAATTTTTTTATTTGTATTCTTTTTTTTGTGTGTGTGGCAGAGCTAGGACTAGAACCCAGGTGTTTTTTATTTATTTATTATATTATTTTTTTTAGAAGATGTTGGGGGTAGGAGTTTATTAATTAATTTATTTATTTTTGCTGTGTTGGTCTTCGTTTCTGTGCGAGGGCTTTCTCTAGTTGTGGCAAGCGGGGGCCACTCTTCATTGCGTTGCGCGGGCCTCTCACTATCGTGGCCTCTCTTGTTGCGGAGATCAGGCTCAGTAGTTGTGGCTCACGGGCCTAGTTGCTCCGTGGCATGTGGGATCCTCCCAGACCAGAGCTCGAACCCGTGTCCCCTGCATTAGCAGGCGGATTCTCAACCACTGCGCCACCAGGGAAGCCCTATTTGTATTCTTCTGAAAAATAAAAGGAAACAGAAATCAAGTATTCACCTAGGAAACATAACTTGACTATTTTTTTGGTCTCATATAAACACATAGAAACAGGGGAAGCATCACACCTTCCTTCAGCAAATCAATAAATGTTCGTGTTGCTTAAAAGACCCAGCATATTTGAGATTATAGCCCATGATCGCTCTCAGTGAACATTTGCTGCAAGAGTGGATGAACTCCGCTAATCAGATTAGCAAGATTCCGGAATCCAGGAAGTGGGCGGAGTGAGAATATAGTCACAACAGAGGGAAAAACAAACAAACAAACAAAAATACGCAAACAGCCCCCAAACTGCTACTTAGTCATTGAAACTAGAAAGAGATGGTGGAAGCATGAAGGAAAATGCACCAGTTAATATCACAACACTGCTACAATGATCACTACTCACGACCGCAATTTGTCATGTGTTCTCTATAAACATTTGTAAAAGAACTTTACATGCAGTAGCTTATTTAACATTCGCAACAACCTACGAAGTAACAAGTATTATCCATAATTTACATAAAGAGGAAGCTGAGGCACAGAGCCATTAAGTCAGTCGCTCCAAATCATATAGCTAGTAAATGAGATTCAGGAGTCCAGCCCAGAGCAAAATCCTATGCAATTTTCCAAGCCCAATCATGGACAGTTACAAAGACTTCTTTGCGGAAAGCTGCCCTGGCCACACCAGACTTGGTGCACAGCCAGTGCATTATAGGCACCAAGGAAGTTGCAGGCAAGGACTCAGGCCCCTTTGGCCAGCCATACTTTTAAGCATATTTGTGCTCCTAGCCCAGGTATCTCCATTTCTAGGTCTCTTTATCTGGGCCTTTAGCCAAGGTCAGCTCTAGACACCCCTGTACCACTCCTGTCCTTCCCTCCCCCGCCCCTCCACCCCCTGCTGTGTATCAGGGTTTATAAAACTGCCAATGAGGAGCCAGAGCCTTTTCCTGTTTTTACCTCTTGCTTATAAATATCATTACAGTAAATGATTAAAAGCTTAGTTCTATCATTTGGGCTTATTTTTTGAAGAAATATTTCCTTTCTTTTTTTAATTAAAAAAATTTTTTTCAGCTCTCAATATTTTTTTTTAATTTTTATTTTATATTGGAGTATAGTTGATTAGCAGCGATGTGTTAGTTACAGGTGTACAGCGAAGTGATTCAGTTATAACCATACCAGCATCCATTGTTTTCCAAATTCTTTTCCCACTTAGGTTATTACAGAATATCTGGCTGCTCCAGCACTGGGCAGTTTAGATCTCTCTCCAGTTCCCAGCTGAGCTCCTGACAGAGGTCCGTTGCATGTTGTTGTCTTTCTTCCACCTCTAATGAGTGTCACATTAGATGAAACACACGTGCTTTAAATGCCAGAGGAAGGATTCTGATGAGCTGGCTCAGTCTTTCCTGGAGCCCCATACCTGGGTGTGGACTCTGGTGTTGGTCTTAAGGGGTCAGGGAGGTTAGAGAGAGAATAGGTTCAGCAATTCCCAGAATAGAAGCGTTGTCAGTGCACAGGTGCTGTGTATCTCAAAGCTAATTTGTTAGAGAAATACATGTTATTGGCAGGTGATGCTGGTCTCCTTCTTCTTCTATCATATATGAGATGTAATTAATAAGAATGTCATCTATTAAATTTAATGCTTTGCATCTGCCTCTCGCTGTCGCTGGGGAAGCCCTCTGCTGCCGTCACCTTTGAACTGGGTCTTGGCACACAGGTGAACATGACAGAAAGACTTCACTGGAGCTGAAATTTTTTCTCTGATGATTCAGTAGTCTGCCCTTTGGCTCAAGGTCAAAAATCAGTGGAAAGGCTCATTAATAAATTAATAGAGTGTCTCTTTACAATTCTATTATAAGGGATTATTTTTCTTAAGTTAAATCTCTTACCTTGTATATTAGGATTCTCCATAGAAACAGAACCAATGGGGATATATATATATATATATATATATATATATATATATATATATACACACACACACACACACAGAGACATATTACAAACATGGAAAATACAGATTTAATAGTAACAATAATAAATTTTTATAATAATAATAAATTACCCACCCTACCTCTGCCCAGATAAATTCACTATTGACATTTCAACATATATGTGCCCATGATTTTTCTTTTTTTTTGGCGGTACGCAGGCCTCTCACTGTTGTGGCCTCTCCCGTTGCGGAGCACAGGCTCCGTACGTGCAGGCTCAGCGGCCATGGCTCACGGGCCCAGCCGCTCCGCGGCATGTGGGATCCTCCCAGACCGGGGCATGAACCCGTGTCCCCCGCATCGGCAGGCGGACTCTCAACCACTGCACCACCAGGGAAGCCCATGATTTTTAATTTAACACATGTCCTGAACTTTTCTCCATTATTTACTGTTTATTATTATTTATTTTATATGAAAATCACCTGGACTTCAATCCTTATTAATAGTAAATAAGAGATATAAGCTTTTGAAAATCAAGCATGCCAGTAAGTCAAGTACCTACAGCTATGAGAAGTTAGACAAAACTCACTTTACACCACCAAGAGCTTCTCATTTCCAGTAGGAGGTAAATAAGGGCCCCAGGTCTGAAATGCCAGTTGTTCCCGCTTGCTGAGGCAACCAGTCATTCGAAACGGTCCCTGTTCTTTCTGCCCGGACCACCTTGGCTGTTCTAGTGTGGCTGCAAGAGGCTTATCCATCAGCAGAGAGGCAGCATTCAAGGGTGGACTATCCACATGCTTCCTGATGGAAATGTTTTGGATTAACTGAAGAAAGTGAGACCAAGCTGAATTTCTCTAAGTGAAGTTCAACATGCTTCTATTTATTTATTTATTTATTTTTGGCTGCGCCCACGATTTACAAGATCTTAATTCCCCAACCAGGGATTGAACCCACGCCTCGGCAGTGAAAGCCCGGAATCCTAAATATTAGGTCATCAGGGAATTCCCCAACACTTTTTTAAAGACATGGTTCTCAGGGATGATTCTGGTTCCTGTAAAAATCAATCTGCCACTTCTCCGGGCATACAGATGGCTGGTATGGGGTCAACTCACCAGTAAAAAAAAAAGGGGGGGGGGAAACAAATAACACCTACCTTTTATGGAACTGTTTTCCATGGCAGACCTTATGCTTCGTGCTAGGGGCTTTGATCTCTCTTAAGATGTACTCATTAACTCGGTGAAGGAGGCATTATTAAACACAATTTTACAAATGTGATGATTATTGTCCAAGCAGGTTAAATAACAACTTAGGCCATGTCACACAACCCTAGGATCGAGGCAGAACTTAAAACCAGTGCAGTCTGGGTCCAGGGATTATTGCCTTTTCATACATCTAACCTGATCATCCTGTTGATATAACAGACTCATCCTGTAAGGAACTGAGTGAACATTCACAGGACATTCCATTGTCAGGAACCCCAGTAAATAAACAAATTAGCACCCTATTCCACCCCCAAAAAATTTCAGGAAATTGAGTTCAAAGGCTTCTTTAAAACTTTACCTTATTTCAAGAAATATTATGATTAGAAGAGATCATTCAGGAATTTTCCCTGATGAAAAAATTAAGTTTATATATAAAGACGTTCACCAAAGGATTATTTATAATATGGCAACAGAAAGAAACTCTCAATTTTAAACAATGGATTAGTACACTCATAAGGTAGGTTCCAGACAAATGTCAACAAGATTTTGTTAGAATATAGAAAATATTTATAACATTAAATTAAAAAAAGGTAAAACTCTTGTCTATAGGCTGAGTTTAAAATGTAAAAACATATATATGCGTAACAACAGCCTGGAAAAGAAATCACCAAAATTTTAACAGATGTTCTCTCCAAGTGATAAGATTACAGGTACTATTTTCCTGCTTATACTATTGGGCACATTTCTTTTTTCTTTACTGAGCATATGTTGCACTTAAAAACAGGAAAAAAATTTCAATTTGCAACCGCAAGCTGGTCATTTATGCCAGCCCTTCTCACATTTTAATGTGCAAATGTTTACCTGGAGAATCAGTTTAAAATGTAGATTGTGATTCAGCCTGAGATGCTGAACTTCTAACAAGCTCCCAGGTTATGCTGATGCTGGTCTGGGGACCACACTTGGAGTTGGATTTCACGTCGAATAAGCAAGAAAGAATCATTGTAGATCCACTTAAATCTGAGAGTTAGAACCTATGAAGCTTCCCTTGCAAATTCTTTTCTTGAGAATCTAAGTCAGGAAGTTTTGCTTAATGGCTACCTAAATCTCTCCTGTTGCACTGTAAACCTGTTTCTTTTCCAACTGTACTCCTCTCTGAACCAATTTTCAAATCCACAGTACAGCTCATGAAGTTTTCTTCTTCAGGGTAACTTTCCTTTGCCCCTGTTTTGAAATTAAATTCCATTTGTTCTGCTCATGTTGGCACAAAAATTGTCTCCAGTTAGTTTAATAAAACCATCACTAAAACAATTTTCTTGAGTAGTGTAATTATAGAGCTAGTAATTAGACTCCTCACTAAATGAATAGCCTAGTTAGATTACATTTAGACAAGCACCACACACCCCATTCCATTTTAATCACCCCTTGAATGCAATCCCGTTTGTTTGCAAGGAAGGGCTTTTTAAATGGTAATAGTAAGAGCATCATAGACACTCTTGGAAGATAATGCTGCTTCTAAAATTACAGAAATTTGACATCCACCACATTACCTGTGGCAGGGGTGGGAGGAAGGGAGGAGCTTTCCCAGCATTTTGTCAATACGGTGGGGGGATCTTATCTTTCAACCTCTGCAGGTGGTGTGAGCATTCCCTGAAGTCCGAGTTGGGACTCTCCTCTGATACCTACCACATGACATGGTCACACCATAAAGATGCACCTTTAAAGCTCGTGTGGTCTCCTCCAGGAAGTCTTCTTTGGTTCAGCAGTTTCTGGGTGGACTCTTGACTCTCTCTTTTGTTTGTTCTAGTGCTAGGTTTTGTATTTCAGCCTGCATCCTATTTACCTTCTCTATTTCCTCCCAGGCACCTGCGGTTTTCTCAAAGCACAAATGATGCAGACTGCAGGTACCCAGATGCCCTTGGAGCTTTGCACTGTAAGGTAGCTCACATAGGAGTCTACATGTGTCCATGGTGCTCTTTACGTGGACAGAGTCACATTGCAGAAAGTTCTGCTTTCTATCTAGGAATCAATCACCCAATTTTCCACCAAAGATAATATGACTTTGACCTGACTCATCATCTCCAAAGGATGGAGCATTCCCAATAGCTAATAGTCATTGAGCTACACGCTTTATTTTTTATTTACTTATCTTTTTTGGCCATGCCGGCTTGTGGGATCCTAGTTCCCCCACCAGGGACCAACCCGGGCCCTCCACAGTGAAAGCGTGGAGTCAATCACTGGGAATTAAGACTCCAGGGAATTCCTGTACTACGTGCTTTAGATGTATCCTTCTATTGGATTTGTCCAGGGGAAAAGCTGGGCAGCTCAGAGAGGTTATGTAATTTGCCCGAGTTCAACCAGCTTACAAATGGTAGAGAAGAGAGTGAAAACTATGCTTTCCTATTGGGAAAAGTGTGGGTCCAGTAGCATCCCTGAGCTCCCCAGGCACCTCTCACTGGCTCTTCAATTTGAGACCTCTGTTTCCTTATCTGTGCAATGAGAATAATTGTACCCATGCCACTTACATCTTAAAGGTGTGTGTGTGTGTGTGTGTGTGTGTGTGTGTGTGTGTATTACACGAGATAAGGTTTATAAAAGCAATTTGTAAAATGGAAAATGTTATCACATGTAAATTATTATTGTTATGACGTAACCAGATCCAGGACATGCATTGCTTAATAAACCAAGTTCATCTCTGAAGTAGTTGAAATGTCTTATGTCCTATCAAAGAAAATAGTCTTATACTAAATATTAATATTATTCATGTGTTATAGTTAACTTGTTAAAATGTCATAGTCCTATCAGGAAGAGGCTTCCGTAGACGTTGTAAGCCTCCTTTTACATTTTATTTTTTATCCTGGTTTTAATTTGCATGCTTTCAGTTCCCTCTACAGTAATAGAATTACTCTGTTCTCGGCTGATTGATTCTAGGAATTTGTGAATGCAGCCAAACTAAAACATATTTGCATTTTTAAGGCTTGAAATGTTCTTTCAGTTTTGAAAATGAGTTTATTTTAAGGAAATGTATGACTTTTTGAACTAATGGCAAATTATGTTAATAAAATTCATACCTGCTCTGGGCAACGATGATTCTGTATCAAAGGGAAAGTAAATCAAAGTCTGAATTCCACACTCTCTAATTGGTCATATCTCCCACTTATTTCAGTAGGAATATTTACTGTTCCGGATTATAATATTGAGGCATAGAACAAATAGTTCTCCCTTTTATGTTGCTTCTCTCTCTCCAGCCTCTTCTCTGTCAGAAGCTCCTGCTGTTGACTTTGGTTCCCTCCTTTCACCAGCCACACGGCCATCAATGTTTTCTCGCCACATCTGTTCGCTGTACAACATATACTCACAATCTTGCAATTTTCATTTTCCTTAAGAAATGTGTTTAATTTGTTTGAAATTGTGTTGGCTGATGGCTTAACACCAGTCACATTTTTTAAAAGAACTTGAAAAAAGCTGGCATGGAGTGAGACATGAGGTTGAAATTCTGACGTCTTTTCCATAAAGGCCCTTCTATCCACAGACCCTAGACCATATGGCCAAAGTTATAACCTGTTAGCCTGGTGCCCTTGAAGTCAGCCCAAGTCAAGAAGAGTTAGAAATTATATGATCTCTGACGATATGGATGACTCTAGATAGTTTTGACGTAGTATGTGCTCTAAGGGGACCATAAATCCGAGTTCATTTGAGGCTGAACCAATTAGGAATCATAAGATAAGTTGGCAAATATTTATGCTAATATAGATGCATGTCTCAAGTATGTACTTCCCTTGAGCCCAAACTAAAGTCTACAGTTTCTAATCTAAATTTGCCCCCAAAGAGACAGCCTTCTGATTTTTACAAACAATCGTATCTCTAATCTATTGTCATAGAAGTTTCTCAGAATTGAAAATGAGTGATAGTTTTCTTTTTTTTTTTTTTTTTTTTTTTTTTTTTTTTTTGTGGCACGCGGGCCTCTCACTGTTGTGGCCTCTCCCGTTGTGGAGCACAGGCTCCGGACGCGCAGGCTCAGCGGCCATGGCTCACGGGCCCAGCCGCTCCGCAGCATGTGGGATCTTCCCAGACCGGGGCACGAACCCATGTCCCCTGCATCGGCAGGCAGACTCTCAACCACTGCGCCACCAGGGAAGCCCAAGTGATAGTTTTCTTGCTGTTATTTCACCATATGTCATGTTAGAATTCACTCAGTCAACGTTTTCATAAGAATGCAACACTGATGGACGACAAAGAGTGTAAAGTAATTCAGCACAAAAAGCAGCCTGTTTCGAGAGAAAAACTCTCAGAGTAAGTCTAGTTAGAGATGCCAAGCAAACTACCAAATAGAGGAAGACATTTGGCCAATCCACACCAGGGGGTGAGGATATTTAGTAGAAATATTTCCAGTAAGTATAAAAGAACAAAAGATCACAAGAGACCATGAATAACTCAGAAAACATATCATCAGAAATGGGTAGTCTCCAGAATTCAAATCAAATCAATACAATTCAATTCAATGCACCAAGCATTCACTTAACAAATGCTACATGCAAAAACATGGTGGCAGGAGATCTAATATTTAATATACATATCACCTCAAACGTAAAGTACTTATACCTAGAAGGGATAATTTGGAAAACTTATAAATGAATACAAACACAGCTTACAATAAGATGATCAAAAAGGTAATTGGTTATTAATTTAGATAACTGGATTTGAATTTCACCAGGTCACTTAATTCTCTTTGTTTCCACAATGATATGTGGGGATGTTAAGACCGCTTAGACCACTGGGCCATTTAGAAATATTGTATGTGGAAGAACTTTATCGTGTTTAATCGGTCTCTCTGGGACTAAACTCATGGGCAGGAACTGAAGTGCTCAATAAAAACATGACAGGATAAATGAACATGAAAATGGGCTACTGGAGTTCTAAGCTTTGTGCTTGGTTGGAGAGATGCAGAAAGGACTCTTTAATAAGATAGAGTTTAGTATTTCTGTGAAAGACGGTGTGTGGGGGAATTCCAGAGATGTGAGAGCAGAAAGTGAGGAGTACATTCTGGAACTTTGGTGGGAGTGCAGAATGCATAAAAGAAAGTACTGAGAAGAAAGAATGGAAAAGAAATTTGTCCTTAATTCAGTAGAGTGGAACCATTGTTCTTGGGTAACTGAGTGACATAATTAGTGTTGGGGGGAAAAAAAGAACCTGGAAGTAACATATAAGTGATGATAGAGAGAAGGCAGGTGGAGTATCAGGAAGCTTTAGTCTACAGGGGAAACAGCAGGTTCTTAAGTTACTGTGGAAGTAGTCATGGGAATTACAGGGAAGGAAAGATATGGAAACGAGTGCTAAGTTTTGCTTAAATTTCATAAGCAAAGATGAAGGAAGACTGTGATAAAGACAATAACAAAGGTGACACGTATCTGTGTAGCCTTTTACAATTTACAGATAGAGGTAGGGGCCATTTTCTGAAGAGCCCTGATGGTTAGGATGAGTCTCTACTTCTGGGAAGATGTTTGAGGTATCTGAGCTCCTCATGAATGAAGATGGATCTGGCAGCAGTGTGTAAATGGATTATGAAGAAACAACTCAGAGAGAAGAACTGGAGGTGAATGAAGTAGTTCAGATGGTGGCCATCATCGGGCATAACTTTAAAATATGTGGGTCCTGGGGAAAAGACAGGTAGACCACATCCTTGTAACTCACGATCACCCCCTGTGCTTTTTGTCCAGGTAAGAGGTTGCAACCCAAATTGACGTGTTGACAGTAGTCATTGAAAAGAAAAGAGGAATGTGACACCTGTTTACAGAACATCATAATTTATTGATATAGGAGTTGGAGTGGTGAGTCATCAAAGAGGACACCAGGTTTTTAGTTTGGGTGACTAGAAGAATGTTAGTCCCATTAAGAGAAATCAAGAAGTTGGGAGTGGTGTTCAGTTTCAGACAGGTTGAGTTTGAGGTGATGGTAGATGGACATCTAGGTAGAGAAATGCAACAGAAAGCTGGGAATTTCAGAGCTCCAGGAAAAGAGCAGAGCTGGGTGTAAAAACTCAGAATAGATAGCATTAAAATTGTGGTTGAAGGCAGGGGTTGATTAATTTCCTGAATTAATAAAGCAGTTCTCATGATGGTGGATGAAGAAGCAATACTCATCAGCTCATCCTTGTTCAATGGTCCCATTGGGAGCAGGTAGATTTTCCAAGGTGGAAAGAACCTAGGTCTGTTTCCTTGTATTCAGATGGGAGACTAGACTATGGTTTAGTGGATTTAATCAACCTAGGCTGCTAAACCAGATAATTAAGTCTCCTCCACCACACTTCTATTCTCATCCACTTTGTACCTAAATTACTCAATTTGTATAGCCCTATTGATTATATATCCAACTCCTCCACTTTGGGTGGGATACAACGATTTATAAGTCTTACAGGAATTTTCCAAAGAACATAACCTGCTTTAAGATTTAAGATTCCAATAGCATGTAAAGTGAACCTACACTATCAGACCTTTATTTTCTTAATCTCTAAATCTGTCCCAGGCATTATTGGTCAATCTATTGGTCAATCTTTTAAGAGTTGAATACAGTTAACAAAAATTAGAGAGTCTGAAACCATCAAGACCTTTTCACAATCATTTATACTATCAGAGGGGCATTCCATTAGGTTGAGATGGAAAGAATTAATTCTTACACCAAAAGGAAAATATTCTTTTTTGTGTAAATGATGAAAAACTAAGAAATATACAAATCAGGAAGTTCTAAGCAATGCACTACAGTGCAAAATGTCACGACTTTTGAAACTGAGTATGTAAGTTGCTTGCAAGAAAGACTGTTGTTTCTACCTCCAGGATTTATATATATATATATATATATATATATATATATATATACCGCGGGCCTCTCACTGCTGTGGCCCCTCCCGTTGCGGAGCACAGGCTCCGGATGCGCAGGCCCAGCGGCCATGGCTCACGGGCCCAGCCGCTCCGCGGCATATGGGATCCTCCCAGACCGGGGCACGAACCCGTATCCCCTGCATCGGCAGGCGGACTCTCAACCACTGCGCCACCAGGGAGGCCCCAGGATTTATATATATTTTAACATGAGGGGTAACATTTCTTGCCAGAGGGAGAATATAGAGAAGAAGTTTGCTTTATTCTCTCTGACCTGTGTAGGTGTCTATTTTCTCATAGACAGGTATGCTTGGACTGAATCCACGCCTTTCAAATGTGCTCCAAGGAGGTTTTCAGGATTTGTCTTGGAGAGTGGTGGCTGATGGTGAGACTGAGCTTTTCCCAGTTTGACCTCATTTGCTTTATTTGTTTATGTTTCCCTTTAGTTTTTTTTTTTAATAGGTGATTCTACAGCTAAAAAATATGTTTGCAAACCCTCAGATCAGATGCTCTCTACTCATCTCTAAAATGTGTAGAGCCTACATTATTGTATCCTGGGAGCCTTAGGGAATAATCTTGCTAAAATAGTACTTGCTCTGTGGTCAAAGGATCAATCATGAGTAAACATGCAGGGGCCATTGGGGTGCAGATGGAAGGCACCAAACTGAATTTTGTCCCTGATTTTGTGCTCCAACTTCAGTTCAGATCTCAGCTTCTCAAAGGGCCGACCCTGACTATCTTTGTAAATGTTTCAGTCTCCCCTCCTCAACTTCACCCACCACAACACACACACACACACACACACACACACACATACACACACACACTCCCAATCCCCACACTCAGCTCTACTTCAGACCTTAAGAAGGGAGCCCTCCCTATCTTGTTCATTGTGGCCCCAATTTCCTAGAGCATTTGAGGGTCCACATGATGTTGAAAGAGTTGGTTGGCCCATGACTCTCCGGGACCATGGGGCTCATGAACTGGTTCTATGTGAGGAGCAAAACCTTTAAGCCAATTAAGCATGTTCTTGATAGAGATTAAGATACCATCCCCAAATCATATTTCCTCCACTGCCCTGCCCTCCTCCCAGATGCTCTTCTCTTGGAGCCTTCTTTTCTGAAATGCACTGTCTTCACCAGCTCAGGCTTAACAGAAATCACAGGCGGTTGGAGGAGGGGGGTTGCTTAAACAACAAACAATTATTTCCCACCATTCTGGAGGCTGGAGTTCTAACATCAAGGTGTCAGCATAGTTGGAGTCCTGGTCAGAATCTCTTTATGGCTCTCACTGTGTCCTTATGTGGTGGAGAGAGGGAAGTCCCTGTGCCTCTTTATATAAGGACACTAATCCTATCATGGGGGCTCCACCCTCATGACCTCACCTAAACCTAACTAGTTCCCAAAGGTCTCACCTCTCAATACCATCCCCTGGGGATTAGGGCTTCAACATATGAATTTGGTGGGAATACATTCAGTCTATCATATATATAGAAAATACATATTATATATAATATACAACTAACATACACTACACATAGTTATACATATAATATATATACGCTATATATATTACATATAAGTTAGAGGTCAACCAAATTGTGTTAGGTCATAATTTATTATGAAGATGACTCAGGGCTATAAGGCCAATCCCAAGGTTTTAAGCTTTCAGAGGAGGCTTTGGAGTGTGGGAATGGCTTTTGTCACATCATCGGGGGCAGAGTTAAGGTTTTGAGAAGTAGACTGTAGCCTTCCTACTTCTTATGGGGAACTCGGGCACAAAAGCCAGAGTCCAAGAGCTTGTAGAATTCAAGTGGTGGGCGGGGCTTGAGGGGAGAAGGGAAACATCACTGATACTCCTACACATGTGCACCTACTGCTTACCAGGCACTTCACACAGGTTATTATTTTGAAACTTAGGTTTTATTATTATTCAGGTGTGGTGAAGCCAACAGGTCGGGAGACGAAGGCCATGGAAAAGATTGTTACTGTTGTCAAGGTGGAGGGGGCCCACAGGGCCATGTGGGACAGCTCCAGGGTCCATCCGGAGGCAGGAGGTAGGAGAGGATGGGTGAGCAAGAGCCTTCACTGTGGTTTCTGTGGGAAGAAAGGAGTGAGGTAGGGTAACAGGCTGAGGACTGGTTAGTCTGAATCATTTCTGTGGGCTCTGGGCATAGGGGCCACCCCTAGTTGTCTGGTACCTGGTTCTGGTGTGATTAGAGCAGGTGAACAGTGGCCCTGGGGGTGAGAGCCCCGTAGAGGGGGTGGTTGCAGTGTCGGCTTTGATTGGTTGTTTTGTGTTTGAGAGATACACTCCCAGGTAAGCTGTTTGCTATTTCTAGGAATTAACCAACCCCGGGAAGGGCAGTCAGCTGGGCCCCAGGTGTCACAGCATCCAAAATACAGAAAACAAAAAGGCAAGGGGAATCCAGTTATTTTATTCTAAAATGTGAACACTTGCACAAAACAATTGTCCAGTCGTTTGTGACAAACGATCATTCCCATCCATAGAAAAAGAGAAGACAAACTGAATCCTTGCAGTGAAAAAGGAAAAGGAAAACAAAGATGCACCCCCCCCCAACTGTCATTCATGCCACGGAACTACTAAATAATGGGAAAAAGTAGAAATTAACACAAACCAGAAAAACTGCACAAGATTAGAGCCCCCTTCTATTCACACACATAGTGTGCTCTAATAAAACCACACAACCCATGCAAAGATGCCTTTAAAAGTGTTGTCATTAATTTTCCAAAAACACCTCCTCTACCTGTGTTTCAGCAAAGGGCAGAAATTTTGCTCTGAGTGTCCCCTAAAAGTCTGGGGACTCTTTATGTAAGAACTTGTTCTCTTCACATTCATGAAACTCTTGGACAAACCTTAGGGGAACGCCGGTGGTGGAGATGGCAGTTTTAACTGTAAATAGTATTCATTTTTGTTTGGGTGACATTGGCTTCTTGAGAGGAAATCAACAAGCTTTACCTTGAAGGACTTTTTAATTTATTAATTTAAAATATATTTATTTATTTATTTATTTTTGGCTGCTTTGGGTCTTCATTGCTGTGTGCGGGCTTTCTCTAGTTGTGGTGAGCAGGGGCAACTCTTCGTTGAGGTGGGCAGGCTTCTCACTGCTTCTCACTGGCTTCTCTTGTTGCAGAGCATGGGCTCTAGGTGTGTGGGCTTCAGTAGTTGTGGCATGCGGGCACAGTAGTTATGGCTCGCAGGCACAGTAGTTGTGGCTCGCGGGCCCTAGAGCGCAGGCTCAGTAGTTGTGGCTCACGGGCTTAGTTGCTCCGCGGCATATGGGATCTTCCCGGACCAGGGCTCGAACCCATGTTCCCTGCATTGGCAGGCAGATTCTTAACCACTGTGCCACCAGGTAAGTCCCAGGAAGGACTTTTTTAAAAAGCAAAAACGTTTTTACATTCAAATACAAGAAAAGACGTGGCACCCCAGTCTGGTGCTCCAAATTATGGTTATGGAAAACTCATTGTCATTCTGACTTATTGATTCCAATCCAAATGTTTTAGGTGAGAAGCCAAGCCCCAACTGGGGATCCTCTTACTCCTACATGCCGACACCTGCATCCAGCCGGGCGCAGTGCACACGCCCAAATCTTGTCTTAAAAGTAGTCTCTGGGGCTTCCCTGGTGGCGCAGTGGTTGAGAGTCCGCCTGCCGATGCAGGGGACACGGGTTCGTGCCCCGGTCCGGGAATATCCCACTTGCCGCAGAGCGGCTAGGCCCATGAGCCATGGCCGCTGAGCCTGCGCGTCCGGAGCCTGTGCTCCGCAACGGGAGAGGCCACAACAGTGAGAGGCCCGCGTACCGCAAAAAAAAAAAAAAGTAGTCTCTGCAAACGTTTGAGTCTGATCTGAAATTTGCAAGTCACTGGTATGAAAGAGTGGTATAATAATGTGTGATGTGCACACACTTTGAAGGAGAAAAAGAGCAAAATATAGTTTCTGTGGTTTGCAATACTCAGAAGCAATCATTGGACTGATGTAGGATAACACCCCTGGGGGTCTTCCTGTGTGATACCCAGATGTACAGAACTACATGACACCTGATGTCAAAGATCTGACTCAGTGTACAAGCAAGACAGGGGTGCAAATTTTACTGTCTTTTTTTTTTTCTGAATATAGTAATCTGTGGTAACTTTTGTTGGTTCATTTCTATAATCATAGCTGCCTGTTATAGATTAGCTTTGGGGGCATTTAAAGGTTAAAATCACTCAACTTTCCAATAAGTTTTCTTTATTTAAAAGTGTCTTTTTAATCTGAAAAAGAATATATATGTATGCACATATATATGTATAACTGAATCACTTTGCTGTACACCTGAAACCAACACAACATTGTAAATCAACTGTACTTCAATAAAAAGTTAATTAATTAATTAAAAAATAAAACAAAAATGTCTTTTTAAAACATAAAAATGATAATCAGAAAAATAGGGCTATTAAAATTATGTTTTCAAATTATCTTTAATAGCATTTAAGAGTGCTCTTAGTACATTAGGCTAAGCCATAGCAAAATACAAAAAAATGTAAAAATTGTAATGTTGTATGGTTTATTTTATTATTGTTTTAAAAAATAAAATCCATTTTCTCATCACACAAAAAAATTTTGTAAATATGTGTGGTGACATGTGATACCCAGACTTACTGTGGTGATCATTTTGCAGTGGATATAAATACAGAATCATTATGTTGTGCACTTGAAATTAATATGATGTTGTATGTCAATTACACCTCAATAATAATTTTTTAAAAGCCCATATATATCTAGAAAAAAACTAAAATACTTAAAAATGATTAAAAAAATAAAACTGGAAAATTTCCTTTTGAAGAAAAATACATTAATTTGGAAAATTCAGAAAAGCATAAAGAAGGAAAATATTCATATTTCCATCATTCAGAGAAAATCCCTGTAAATATTGGGTGTAATTTTTTTAGCATTTTTCCTATTTGTCCTCTCTCTCTCTTCTTCTCTCTTTCTTTCATAGTACATCTGTCATCTTATACTCTATTTTTCTCTGATTAACTTAATGCCATCAAAATTTTCCTATGCAATAAAAAATTCATGGCATCACTTTTTATAGCTTTAAAGAATAGTCTATCATATGGTGTACCCTAATTTTTAAACCATTCCGTTTTACTGGCTTATTTTTTTCTAATTTCTTACTAATTTAAAATAACAATGCAATGAATATCCTTGTACGTAAGTTTCCCTGTGCACTGCTATATTATAACATGGGGTAAAATATTAACAAGGTTTTTTTTAATCCTTCAAGGTATCCAACACTCCTTCCTTTTTTGTCAATATCAGAACCAGGAGAGGGCGCTGTACCAGCTCAGCGGATGCCGCTCTGAAGGGGGAGGGCTGTCGGGAGACACCACTGGTCAGAACATTTCAGCCCAAGTCAACAGGGAAGATGCTGACTAACAGAGACCAATGGGGTGAAGGACGAAGCAGGAGGTTGCCTGGGGAGGGGGGTACCCTGTCCCCTCCCCAAAGTCCTGCTGCATCTCACCTCCCCTCTCCCCTTCCGAGATCTGAAACGTGCCGGGGGAATGGGGCAGGGGAGACTCTAGGATTAATAAGTTTAAATTCAAAATGCCTGAAAAACAGAAGTGACAGATTTTAACTGAAATTGACTGGATCATATTATCTGATTTCAGGAGGTATAGGAGACAGATATTTAGTCATAGAAAAATAAAAGAGGTGTTGGGGTTTTGTGGTTATCGGGGTTTTTTGCACCCTTCAATTTTATGATCTGTGAAAATATTACATACTTAGTAGAGTTCTTTAAATGTCACATTTCTGAGCCAAGTGGTAAAAATGTTATGCAGGCTCTTTATATATGCTTTTAACTTCCTTCCAGAAAAGCTCTGCTAATTATTCTTCCAAGACACAAGCTCAAGAGTACTGAGTATTATAGTTATTTAAATATTTTCCAATTTGATTTTAAAAAGGCAAAGTTAATTGGGATACTATATTGTCATAATTTTTAGTCATTTCTACTTCTTTTGTGAACTGTATATTCATGTACTTTGCTCATTTTATATCAGGAGTATTAGTTCTTTTCTTATTGATTTAAAAATAATTTTAACATGGTATTAAAGATAACTAATTTTTCCTATCATATTTGTTATGAATATTTCTCCCAATTTGCTATTGGCATTTGAATTTTCTTTACGAAGTCATTTCACATACCCAAATTTAATGTTTTGGAGAGTCAAATATATTTATTTGCCTTTGTCATTGCTTCCATTGGCTTTGTATTTTTAATAGTCTTGCCCATATTTTGTTATTTTCCATGGCTTCATTTAAAAATATTTATTCTGGGGCTTCCCTGGTGGCGCAGTGGTTGAGAATCCGCCTGCAGATGCAGGGGACATGGGTTCGTGCCCCGGTCTGGGAGGATCCCACATGCCATGGAGCGGCTGGGCCCGTGAGCCATGGCCGCTGAGCCTGCGTGTCCGGAGCCTGTGCTCTGCAACGGGAGAGGCCACAACAGTGAGAGGCCCGCGTACCGCAAAAAAAAAAAAAAAAAAAAAAAATTTATTCTGTAATTTCTAATGCATATAATGCACCTAAAATTTATTTTGATGTGTCGTGTGTGATGGAAGGTGAGAAATCTAAGTTTTTTCAAACATATAATTTTACTGTTAAATAATTCATAAACTCAGTTATTTTATAAGAGTTTATTAAATGCCTACTATGTGCAAAGCACTATACTAGGCTTTGATCACATGGTAACCAAAGTATAAAAAATTTTAAAAATAAAAAACAGACAATTTTTCTTTCATGAGCTTACAGCCTGATTGGGGAGATAGTTATTAAATAAATAAATATATCTTTGTGAATTGTAATTTGGGCTGTGAAAACAAAGAATAAGGTAGGCAGAGAATAACGGGGGAACCTAACTTTGACTGGGGGTAGCAGGAGGCTACCTTGACATTTGAGTTTCACTTTTCATATGCTCATTTCACGCATACACTAATTTCTGTTTCACTGCAGTCTCTTCTGGGCTATTGATCGGTTTGTTTGTTTAAACCAATCCCACACTGCTCCAAGTAATCAAACTATGATGTGTTTCAATATTCGTCTGAGAAAATTCTTCCTCGATTCAATTTTCGGTTTAGTTGTTGTTGGTTAGCCTGGAAACCCATATGTCCACTGCGTATCAATCATGACCATGAAACAAAACCAAAAAGAAGCCAGTTACATGAACAGGAAGAGTTGTTTCCTCTTGGTGCAGAATGAGGGTTTTCATCCTCCAGTTCAGATTTCATTTGTGACTTCTCTCCTCTGAGCAGCAGTTAGCAGACCACCTCTCCTTTCCCTATGCCCCTTTCACATGGCTCCTTATCCACTAGGATGGCTGGTCCTCCCTGCATTGCTCCCTACCCCCACCTGTTTTTTTCTTCTTATTCTTCTGCAGAATAATTGTTTTGTTCTGCCCAGACTTACAAGCCACATTTTCAACCAGCTCAAGAAACAAGGACATTCCAGTTCCTGGGACAACACTTCTTAGGAGAGAAAGGGGATTACAAAGCAACAACAACAAAAATTGTCAGAAAAGAAATTCTCCAAGTTCCCACTTTCTGTAAGATTGCTCTTTCTTACAATGGAAGAATGGATCATGTAACAATGATGCTGGTTGCCTATCCAATATTCACCAATATTCTTCCTTATTAACCAAGCCCTATTTTTATTTGGAGCATCAATGCACCTGATTCCCAGCTTCCATTACAACTAGGCAACCTCATTCTGTCCATGAGATGTGAGTAGAACTTCTGGAAGAGCTGCTTAACAGGAGACAATAACATGAAACTACCATGACCATCATGGACCACTTTACTTCAGACTTCTTAGATGTGTGGGTAAATTTTTAAGTATTTAAACATTGTTACTTTGAGTTTCTGTACATACAGCTGAACCCCACCTTAACAGATGTAGACCAGCAGAGTTCATTGACCTCTGTTCCTAACCAAGAAAAATCACCAGGGCCGAATGTAAGGATCTTCAGAGAAGTTGTGGTTGTTGTCATAATGGTTTTTGAAAAGGCAAAGCTGAAACGAAATCCCATTACATTCTTGATAGCACAATGCTTTGCTTTGGGGGTGCTCAAGGCTCTTATGGAAAGCACTTAGATTTTTTAATTGAGTGCCTATCAATGTAAGCATTTGGGAATGCTTCTATATTAAGTATATGAGTAATGACCTTAGCAGAGAATTCCAATTGTATTACCAGTGCTCGACACCGAAAGCAAAGAGGATGTATTTCAGTGAAGTGATGGAGTAGGCTTCACGGGCTCCCCTGTCACTGGTCCAATTTATCTTCCAACCTTTCCACCATTTTACATTCTTCTAAAATGTTTGATGCATAAAGAATAAAGTCCAGACCCTATAAGCCTAGTATTCAGACACAAAATGCTTCTTTCTTAACTTTCAGACTCCTTTCCTGATATCCCACACACAAGATTAAGACATATCTGACTACTCACTGTAATATTATTTCATGTTTCTTTACCTCTGCTTCTATCCTTTTAACCTGCAATGCTTTTATCTCAAGGACTCATCCACCCTTCATCCATCCATCCATCAATCCATCCTCCATTCATCCTCCATTCATATGTACATTTAACAAATCTTTATTGAGCACTTGCTATGTATCAGGCAAGTATTGTGATAGGTGTTAGGATTAACCCAACAAAGTAGTTATGGTTCCAGTCACTAACAAAATTCCACTTACCACCCCCGCCCCCGAAGATTGAGCTCAAAAGCCTCCCCTGACCTCCTTATCTTCTTTCCAAGATTTCCTTGGCTATTGTTGGCCCTTTGCATTTTCATATAAATTTTTAAATTGGCTAAAAATACACACATATGCAATCTCCTGTCATCACACAAACTATAGATGAATTTAGGGAGACTTGCCCTTTTTACAATGTGAGTCTTCCAATTTATGAAAGTCAGATCTCCCTCTACTTATTAGGTCTTTTCTTTCTCTCGAAAAGTGCTTTGTAGTTTCAGTATACAAGTCTCACATATTTTTAAAAGGTTTATTCCTAGGTATTTAATGTTTATTAATGCTATTACAAGGATATAACTGTAAGACTTCATTTTCTCTTTGTTGCAGATCTCTAGAAATAGAGATGTTTTTTTATACTGACCTTAAACCCAGAGACCGTATTTAATAGATTTATTAAATTTAAGCTATTTGTAGATTCTTTTGGATTGCCCATATAAAATCAATTCATCTATGTATAATGACAGTTTTATTCCTTCCTTCCAATTATTCTGTCTTTCACATGTTTTCTTGCATTATTGCATTGGCCTGGAGTTCCAGAACAATGTTGGGTAGAAGTGGTGAGAGCAGGCATACTTATTTCTTCCCACCTCTTGAAAGGAAAAGCTTTCTATTTCACGTATGATTTTAAGTCTCCTCTGGTCTGCTCCTCTTCCCATGACGTACCCTCCAGGCTTCCACTGAGAACCTGGTGTGTCCTAGGACCACCTCTGGTGAGCACTGAATTCTAACCTTTGCCTCTGCAGCATCTCCAGACCACAGAACGCTCTGCTCAGCTTTTTCAGATGTTTTCAGCTTAACTTCTCCTCCCCTGTGCAGTTTCAGAATTCAGCAACTGTCTTCAGGAGGAATCGATCCTGTGTTGGAGGCTGTTTAGTTCTGTAGCTCTTCCAAGGTACAGCTCATATGCTGAGCCGCGCCTTCGCCCAGAATCCATGATGCCCCAGGATAAAAGCTGCTGCTCCCCTCCCCCCAATCTTAGCCCCTCTACTTGGCATGGCTGAAGCAGCTCTTCGGTGCTTTTAAAACAGGTGATTTGGGGATTTCATCTGGGCTACCTGGTTGTTCGTAGTGGAAGGGTTAGTCTGCCACAAATGTCTCCATCTTAGAAGCAGAAATCCATGCTAGGTTTTTAATAAGTATCAATACTTCCAAATTTTCCTTTGATCTCAGCCTTTGGAGACAGAATATCAGAAATGGAGCCAATGCTAGGGGTCTCCTGTAGTCTCCATCTGAAAAGCAACCCGAAGATTATTCCCAGAAATGAGGGAACTGAGTAAATAAAAGGCCAGCTGAGGGAATCTGTCAGCTTGGCTAGATCTGAGGCAAGAGGTCAGACTCAGATATGAGTTTATCTTAGTCCTTGTGAGAGCCGAGGGCTGCCCTTGAATGTCCTCCTGGCCATCTCCTCCGCCTGCACAAGGGGACAGTCGGCAGAGGAAACGAGCTCATCACCCTCACAACTGGGAATTACCTAGCGTGCTGGTCTTGGAAATGCTCCCTGCCAGCCCTGTATCACAGGCAAGCCATCTGAGCTTGGGAACAGGCACCCAGAGATCAATCCACAGCGAATGTGGGGGTAGTCCATCACTACGTTATTGCTAGAAGTAATTTTCCTCGGAATTCCATGCATATCTTTTCTAGTCTTAAACATCCTTCCCAGCTCAAGGAAGATGGTTCCTTGCTGAAGCAGATACAAGTGGCTGGAACATTTCTATTCAAAGCAGATAGGTCATCTGGCTTAATCTGCCATGGCCTATTTGGGCCACCCTCCAGCAGCAATATATCACTCCACATAGTGTCATCACAAGCTGCTTTTATTTGTCGAGACTTTTTAATCCTACACCGAGTCCCTGCACAGGAGGTCAGGTGGTTCTTGGTAGGACGTGTTAACTGTGTGCTGTGAGCAAGGATCCAGACTGGTTTCCGGACGATGCATGGCAACTGCGCTTTCACTTACTAGCCTGTCAGGGTCCCAACTTCAACAAACATCTTTGCATCACTGCAAACACAGCTGTGGAAGGGAACCAGTCAGAGAGTTGGGAGTTATCACTCATCTGGGACTTAATTTGGAGGGTCTCTAAAAGGACATCAGCTTGTGGACTGGGCATTTTTCTAGTGAGGCTGGCAAGGAAGGAACAGAAAAGGGGAAGCCATGAAATGCTTATTGATATTTTGGAGGGCAAGGTGGAAATATTTGTTCACCTTCATCCCCGTACCCTTTTACATTTCCCTAAATTCTGCTACTTGTTCCCATGTCAAATCTTGTGTTAAATTTTCTTCTCAGTAAAAAAGCCCCGCATGAAAAATAATTCATATTCATAGAGTCATCTCTGATTAAAATAATCCCTAGGGCTTTAGCGCACTGTATCCTGAATTAAAATGCTTTAGACGTTCAGAGTTTGGGCTTCTCTATCTCCTGGGAGGCCATTAATGGCTTATGCATATCAGGCTATTTTCCAAATTCTGCTCTTTTGCTCTGGTAAATAAATGAAAAAATCCAGTTGAGAAACATCTGGAAGGCTTTAAAAACTGGGAAAGATTCTCCTCTGGATCGGATGGTTTAAGTGCAATGCTGCTTAAACTTGGGGCCGAGGGCCATAGGACCTCTCCAGGCCATTTCCAATACTTGGATTTTATAATACTATGAATATCTAACCAAGAATCCCCTTGGGGAAAGATTTCAAAATTGGACATGATGTGAAAAACATTCAATTAATTTTTTTTTTTTGATGTAGTGGAAAAGCCCTGAGCTGGGATTTTTAAAATGTGGCTTCTTATCCCAGCTCTGCCCCTAATTAGATGGGTGACTTCGGGAAGTCAAATAACCTTTCTGGGCCTGTTTCATTACCCATAAATGGAGGGTTCACTTAATAATAACCAATGTCCCTTTGAATTACCACCCCCCTCTTTAATCCTTTCTTTTCCATCTGTCTACTCCCCTCCAGACTCCCTTCTCATTGCCTGGTTCTCATTCCAATTAATCCTTGATCTGGCTTCTCCTCTGGCTTAGCTGTGTGACCTTAGGCAAGTTGTTTAACCTTTCTGTGCTCTGAAAAAAAGAGAGTATTAATAGTGTCTGCCTTATAGAGTTGTCTCGAGGATTAAATGATTAATACACAGCAAGCCCTCGGCTCAGAGTAATAAGTAAATAAACTGTTAGCCAACAGTCATTATTTTCCAGAGATTAATGTTATTGACTCACAAGTATAGTTGATGCACTTTATTCCTGGATCAAAAAAGGATAGAGTTGGAGTCATTCTTATCAAGAGTGGTCACAACTTATTAACAAACAATAAACCTATTGGATCATTGACCCCATTTCTCTCGCCACTTTATTCAGGGGCTCAGTACAGTCAGGCAAACATGAATATTTCTCTCCATCTATAATTCTGCCACCATCCTCGTGCAAAAACTCGGAGTCAGTCATGAGGGGCTCATCTTGATCCAGAGACCCTGACAGTGAGATCCTGTCTTTCGCTCTCTGAGGTCCACACCACAGGCTGGAATTTATATATATATATATAAACATATATATATGGAACACTAAAAAGACTGGGTAACACAGTTTTAGGGAAGTGAATTTTTAAACATTTTTTGCAGTATAGTTAAAGCCCAGCTCCTAGTTGTATGAGTTTTGACAAATATGTACACGTATGTGCCCAATGGCCCAGATATAGAGCATTAGCTCTAGAAAATTCCTCTGTGCCCTTTTCCAGCCAACAGCCCTCTTTGGTCAGCGGCAGGCATTATTTTGATTCCTCATCAATTAGTTTTGCCTATTCTTGAACTTTGCATAAATGGACTCTTTTTATCTGGTTTCTTCCACTCAGCATGACCTATCTGAGATAAATCCTGATGTCGCCTGTATCAACAGCTCATTCCTTTTTAGTGCGAAGGAGTCAGTGTACCGTTGTGTGTAAAGACTAATTAATTTGTTGATTCTTTTTCCTATGGATGGACACTGGGACCCTTTTCATTTTTTGCTATTATGAATAAAACTGCAATGAATGTAGGGAAAGACTGTTGAAGTGACTTTTTTCCTGAACTTTGAAGTTGTCTGTCATGCGATTTTAGTTTCAAAAAAAATGAAAGATTTAAAAATATATCTCACGGTCCCCTCAAGTCTTTCCTCCTTAACAAGGAATATAACTCCTTTCACTCCATCATCAATTTCTCTCTTTCTTGAACTGCTTTGGCACTCACCCAGGCACAAATACTAGTGTTTCAAGAACTATTGTTGGCCCAACTTTTCACAATAAGCTGAACCAATCAGCTACTTCTTTTCTTAATTTAAACTAAAAAACAATGGCAAGACATGGAAGCAACCTAAATGTCCATCGACAGAGGAATGGATAAAGAAGATGTGGTACATGTGCACAATGGAATATTACTCAGCCTTAGAAAGAATGAAATCATGCCCTTTGCAGCAACATGGTTGGACCTGGGGATTATCATACTGAGTGAAGTAAGTCAGACAGAGAAAGACAAATGTCATATGATGTCACTTACACGTGGAATCTAATTTTTTAAAATGATACAAATGAACTTATTTACAAAACAGAAACAGATTTACAGACATCGAAAACAAACATGTTTACCAAAGAAAAAACGTGGAGGGGGGGTGGAGGGATAAATTAGGAGCTTGGGATTAACATACACACACTACTATATGTAAGATAGATAACCAACAAGGACCTACTGTAGAGCACAGGCAACTCTACTCAATATTCTGTGATAACCTATGTGACAAAAGAATCTGAAAAAGAATGAAGATATGTATATATGTATAATCACTTTGCTGTGCACCTGAAACTAACACAACATTGTAGATCAACTATACCTCAATAAAATTAAAAAAAAAAAAACAGTTGGTGATGTATAGCTGAGTCTCGTGGGACTGAGCCCTTACCCTGTGGGGTCTGTGCTAACCCCAGGTGGTATCAGAATTCAATTCAATTGAATGAGGACACCCAGCTGGTGTCTACCAAGAACTGGCGAATTTCTTATTGTGGAAAAAGTCACATTTTGGGAGTACAGAATTATTCTGAGTGTAGCGGGAAAAAAAAAAAAACAGTGAGTTTTCTTTACATAATACTTGTCATTCTTGGGTCCTGGAGGCAACAGACAGTGGAGTTCTCTATCCCCCCAACTCACTTCTCTTGAAAATTCTTCTCTTTTGTGGGCTCAATGCTCTGCATCCTGGCGGCTCAGAAGTCAAGCCCATCCAGGTAAGGGGCTCCTTCCTTTCACAGGACCTCCATCTGTGGCTTAACAGGAGACTAAAATCTGCTGTGGTTACTGCCTATTTTCCAATAAAACTTCTTCTAATTTAAAATTACTGAATTATCCATTTCTCTCCCTTGTTCACTTAAGGCACAGTCAATTTATTACCCTCCATAAGTAAGAAAAGCCTGAACAAACTGGCAATTCCAACCAATGTGCCCTGTTTTTTTTCCTGAACCAATTTATAAACTGAAAATGCAGAGACATCATGACTTGGCTGGGATGATCCATCTTTCCTGTGATGATCAAGACGCCTCTGAAGAGAAAGGATTTACCATCATGGAATTAACGGCAAAAATGGTTCAAAGCAGTGAAAGTTGTAAAATTTCTTACACTAAGGAGTGATTTACCTTGGCAAGAGATAGGTGAAAATTAACGAGCTGGCATCCAGGCTAATTCCTCTCTCTCTCCTGCTCTCATTTTCCTTTTGCCTTCTCTGAGAGAGAATGATTGACAGCTTGGGAAAGGTACTGGCACCTGGGTTAACTTAACCTCTGCCTCAGCGGTCTCAACGAGCAATGGACCATTCTTAGATATGGTAGCATAACTGCTTTAAAGAACTCTGGCAAATCCAAGGTTTTTACAATGATCAGTTTGCCTATTTTCTCTTAAGCCTCCTGAGTGGGCCTCTTTGTCAGAATCCAGGTGTTTTCTTATACTCTCACAATGCTGGATTTCACACGGTGCTGACAGGAAGTGGCACTGGCTCTACAGAACAGTCTCCTTTTGGGGAAAACTCTTTAGGGCTCAGAAGAGCTGGCCTGAGCCTGAAGATGGCCGTGTAGATCTGCACCATCTCTCAACAAAAAAGAGAGGAGAGAAGCATTGTGAGAGCATCTGTGTTAACACACAGACTTGTTTCTCCTAATCCAACCCAAGAGCACCGAATGTTCTTGTGCCTGTTGTTCAACCCTGTAACTTCCGCTAAGCACAGAGGAAGAGTGATCCACTCTCAGGTGATGGCGGGCAGAGGAGGGGTACCTGCTTGTCCCACCTCCCCACATCTGAGAAGGGACTGGTGCCCTTTACCTGCTCAAGAGCCAAAAGTTGGAGAGAAGAAAGATGGCATTCATGTCAGGGCATCTTGTGGGAGGCAGACAGTCCCTGTGGGGTGTTCATGTCAATGACAGAGACCCCCCCCCAGTTTTAAAACCATCTTCTACTGCCTGGCCAGGAAAATGAGCATCCATGGGAAGAGGCAAATCACCAACCACAGGAGAGGATTCTCACTAGTCTGCAGCTAAATGTTGACGTGGCTAATGGGACTATTTGTATAAAAAGGATGAAAGGGAGGGTGGAGCAGACATCTTCTCTAGGACCCTGTTCAGAAAACTTTGCCCCACGAGAGAAGTCTATTGTCCCTGAAGATAATCAGGCAAAAAGCTGGTGGTGAAACATAAAAATTCTAAGGAGACAATAGTTTCTGGAATTTGATGAAGCCACGGCTTATCTTGAACTCAGTGGGTGGTTTTTTTTGTTTGTTTTTTTGTGGTACGTGGGCCTCTCACTGCTGTGGCCTCTCCCGTTGCGGAGCACAGGCTCTGGACGCGCAGGCTCAGCGGCCATGGCTCACAGGCTCAGCCGCTCCGTGGCATGTGGGATCTTCCCGGACCGGGGCACAAACCCGCGTCCCCTGCATTGGCAGGTGGACTCTCAACCACTGCGCCACCAGAGAAGCCCAAAGCCTGTGGGTTTTGAACCCATTCTTTCATGATTTTCTCCTCTCAAGTCCTTTTCGAATTAACAGGAGTTCTTGAAAATTCTCCCCTGCTACAAGCTAAACCTCATGATGGCTTTGTTCATTGCTGCACCTCCAGATCAGAACCTGGCATTCAGTGGACACTCAAGACATGTATAAGTAAGTGACTGAATGAGTGAGTGAATGAAGGATGGCCTCTTGTGGTGCTGATGCTGTCTTACTACTATCCTAATATCACAATGGCTTATCTCAATGCCAGGCATTTTAAACACTTTATAGATACCATCTATTTTAATTAGACTTAAATATGTGTATATATTGTTTTCAAAGACCTGATGGCTAGCCAGCCTTTTCACTGGTGGCCATACACCCAATACACAGAACAGAGCATCCCAGCTGTATTTTCCAGGCTACAGCTTCCACTGCTCACACCAGAACAATCTGTAGATCCATAGGCGGTTTCTTCAGGGAGGTAGGGCATCTCTTTTGGATCTTCATAGCTGACACATCTTAATATCCACAGTGCTTCACAGCACTTGGCACAGACAAACATTAACTTAATTAAACTTTCTTGGAAGAATGTCATAGAATGAATATGGAGATCATTTAAGTATCTTTCTGTGCTGGGCATAATGGTACAATTCTGGTAGCTGGTTAAAAAAGGCAGTAGAGGGTGGCTCAGTGGTTAAGAATCTGCCTGCCAATGCAGGGGACATGGGTTTGATCCCTAGCCTGTTAAGATCCCACATGCCATGGAGCAACAAAGCCCGTGCGCCACAACTACTGAGCCTGTGCTCTAGAACCCGCGAGCCACAACTACTGAGCCCACATGCCACAACTACTGAAGCCTGTGCGCCTAGAGCCCGTGCTCCACAACAAGAGAAGCCACTACAATGAGAAGCCCGCGCACTGCAAAGAAGAGTAGCCCCCGCTCTCCGCAACTAGAGAAAGCCCGCACACAGCAACAAAGACCCAACAGAGCCAAAAATAAAAACAAAACAAAACAAAAAATTTTCCATTAAAAAAAAAAGGCAGTAGAATATGGGAGGAAAAACCCCCAAGGACCTACTGTATAGCACAGATACTCAATATCTTGTAATAGCCTATAATGGAAAAGAATCTACCTATCTATCTATCTGTCTATCTATCTATCTAACTATCTGTATGTATATATATATATATATATGTATAACTGAATCACTCTGCTGTACAGTTGAAACTAACACAACATTGCAAGTTAACTATACTTCAATAAAAAAGATGCATTAAAAACCCCAGCAGGAAGATGGCGGAAGAGTAAGACGCGGAGATCACCTTCCTCCCCACAGATACACCAGAAATACAGCTACACGTGGAACAACTCCTACAGAACACCTACTGAACGCTGGCAGAAGACCCCAGACCTCCCAAAAGGCAAGAAACTCCTCACATACCTGGGTAGGGCAAAGCAGAGAGATTCCTGCACAGAGGAGCGGTGCCAAGCGGCACTCACCAGCCCGAGAGGCTTGTCTGCTCCCCCGCCGGGGCGGGCGGCGATGGAGCTGAGGCTCGGGCTTCGGTCAGAGCGCAGGGAGAGGACTGGGGCTGGCGGCGAGAACTCAGCCTGAAGGGGGCTAATGTGCCACAGCTAGCCGGGAGGGAGTCCGGGAAAACTCTGGAGCTGCCGAAGAGGCAGGAGACTTTTTCTTCCCTCTTGGTTTCCTGGTGCGCGAGGAGAGGGGATTAAGAGCGCCGCGTAAAGGAGCTCCAGAGACGGGCGCGAGTCGCGGCTGAAAGCGCGGAGCCCAGAGACGGGCGTGGGACGCTGGGGCTGCTGCTGCCGCCGCCAAGAAGCCTGTGTGCGAGCGCAGGTCACTGTCCACACCGCCCTTCCGGGAGCCTGTGCAACCTGCCACTGCCGGGGTCCCGGGATCCAGGGGCGGCTTCCCTGGGAGAACGCACGGCGCGCCTCGGGCTGGTGCAACGTCACACCGACCTCTGCCGCTGCAGGCTCACCCCGCACTCCGTGCCCCTCCCTCCCGCCCGGCCTGAGTGAGCCAGAGTCCCCGAAGAGGCTGCTCCTTTAACCCTGTCCTGTCTGAGCAAAGAACAGACGCCCTCCGGCGACCTACATGCAGAGGCGGGGCCAAATCCAAAGCTGAGACCCAGGAGCTGTGAGAACAAAGAAGAGAAAGGGAAACCTCTCCCAGTAGCCTCAGAAGCAGCGGATTAAAGCTCCACAATCAACTTCATGTACCCTGCATCTGTGGAATACATGAATAGACAACAAATCATCCCAAATTGAGGAGCCAGGAGTCAGTGCTGTGCCTCTGAGGTGGGAGAGCGAACTTCAGGACACTGGTCCACAAGAGACCTCCCAGCTCCACATAATATCAAACGGCAAAAATCTTCCAGAGATCTCCATCTCAACACCAGCACCCAGCTTCACTAAACGACCAGCAAGCTACAGTGCTGGACACCCTATGCCAAACAACTAGCAAGACAGGAACACAACACCACCCATTAGCAGAGAGGCTGCCTCAAATCATAAAAAGTCCGCAAACACCCCAAAACACACCACCAGACGTGGACCTGCCCACCAGAAAGACAAGATCCAGCCTCATCCACCAGAACACAGGCAGTAGTCCCCTCCACCAAGAAGCCTACACAACCCACTAAACCAACCTTAGCCACTGGGGACAGACACCAAAAACAACGGGAACTACGAACCTGCAGCCTGCAAAAAGGAGACCCCAAACACAGTAACATAAGCAAAATGAGAAGACAGAAAAACACACAGCAGGAGAAGGAGCAAGATAAAAACCCACCAGACCTAACAAATGAAGAGGTAATAGGCAGTCTATCTGAAAAAGAATTCAGAATAATGATGGTAAAGATGATCCAAAATCTTGGAAATAGAATAGACAAAATGCAAGAAACAGTTAACAAGGACCTAGAAGAACTAAAGACGAATCAAGCATCGATTAAAAACACAATAAATGAAATAAAAAATACTCTAGATGGGATCAATAGCAGAATAACTGAGGCAGAAGAACGGATAAGTGAGGTGGAAGATAAAATAGTGGAAATAACTGCTGCAGAGCAAAATAAAGAAAAAAGAATGAAAAGAACAGAGGACAGTCTCAGAGACCTCTGGGACAACATTAAACGCACCAACATTCGAATTATAGGGGTTCCAGAAGAAGAAGAGAAAAAGAAAGGGACTGAGAAAATATTTGAAGAGATTATAGTTGAAAACTTCCCTAATATGGGAAAGGAAATAGTTAATCAAGTCCAGGAGGCACAGAGAGTCCCCTACAGAATAAATCCAAGGAGAAATACACCAAGACACATATTAATCAAACTGTCAAAAATTAAACACAAAGAAATCATATTAAAAGCAGCAAGGCAAAAACAACAAATAACACACAAGGGAATCCCCATCAGGATAACAGCTGATCTCTCAGCAGAAACTCTACAAGCCAGAAGGGAGTGGCAGGACATACTTAAAGTGATGAAGGAGAAAAACCTGCAACCAAGATTACTCTACCCAGCAAGGATCTCATTCAGATTTGATGGAGAAATTAAAACGTTTACAGACAAGCAAAAGCTGAGAGAGTTCAGCACCACCAAACCAGCTTTACAACAAATGCTAAAGGAAATTCTCTAGGCAAGAAACACAACAGAAGGAAAAGAACTACAATAACGAACCCAAAACAATTAAGAAAATGGGAATAGGAACATACATATCAATAATTACCTTAAATGTAAATGGACTAAATGCTCCCACCAAAAGACACAGACTGGCTGAATGGATACAAAAACAAGACCCATATATATGCTGTCTACAAGAGACCCACTTCAGACCTAGAGACACATACAGACTGAAAGTAAGGGGATGGAAAAAGATATTCCATGCAAATGGAAACCAAAAGAAAGCTGGAGTAGCAATTCTCATATCAGACAAAATAGACTTTAAAATAAAGACTACTAGAAGAGACAAAGAAGGACACTACATAATGATCAAGGGATCAATCCAAGAAGAAGATATAACAATTGTAAATATTTATGCACCAAACATAGGAGCACCTCAATACATAAGGGAAATATTAACAGCCATAAAAGGAGAAATCGACAGTAACACAATCATAGTAGGGGACTTTAACACCCCACTTTCACCAATGGACAGGTCATCCAAAATGAAAATAAATAAGGAAACACAAGCTTTAAATGATACATTAAACAAGATGGACTTAATTGATATTTATAGGACATTCCATCCAAAAACAACAGAATACACATTTTTCTCAAGTGCTCATGGAACATTCTCCAGGATAGATCATATCTTGGGTCACAAATCAAGCCTTGGTAAATTTAAGAAAATTGAAATTGTATCAAGTATCTTTTCCGACCACAATGCTATGAGACTAGATATCAATTACAGGAAAAGAGCTGTAAAACATACAAACACATGGAGGCTAAACAATACACTACTTAATAACGAAGTGATCACTGAAGAAATCAAAGAGGAAATTAAAAAATACCTAGAAACAAATGACAATGGAGACACGATGACCCAAAACCTATGGGATGCAGCAAAAGCAGTTCTAAGAGGGAAGTTTATGGCAATACAATCCCACCTTAAGAAACAGGAAATATCTCGAATAAACAACCTAACCTTGCACCTAAAGCAATTAGAGAAAGAAGAACAAAAACATCCCAAAGTTAGCAGAAGGAAAGAAATCATAAAAATCAGATCAGAAATAAATGAAAAAGAAATGAAGGAAACGATAGCAAAGATCAATAAAACTAAAAGCTGGTTCTTTGAGAAGATAAACAAAATTGATAAACCATTAGCCAGACTCATCAAGAAAAAAAGGGAGAAGACTCAAATCAATAGAATTAGAAATGAAAAAGGAGAAGTAACAACTGACACTGCAGAAATACAAAAGATCATGAGAGATTACTATAAGCAACTCTATGCCAATAAAATGGACAACCTGGAAGAAATGGACAAATTCTTAGAAATGCACAACCTGCCAAGACTGAATCAGGAAGAAATAGAAAATATGAACAGACCAATCACAAGCACTGAAATTGAAACTGTGATTAAAAATCTTCCAACAAAAGCCCAGGACCAGATGGCTTCACAGGCGAATTCTATCAAGCATTCAGAGAAGAGCTAACACCTATCCTTCTCAAACTCTTCCACAATATAGCAGAGGGAGGAACACTCCCAAACTCATTCTATGAGGCCACCATCACCTTGATACCAAAACCAGACAAGGATGTCACAAAGAAAGAAAACTACAGGCCAATATCACTGATGAACATAGATGCAAAAATCCTCAACAAAATACTAGCAAACAGAATCCAACAGCACATTAAAAGGATCATACACCATGATCAAGTGGGGTTTATTCCAGGAATGCAAGGATTCTTCAATATACGCAAATCAATCAATGTGATACACCATATTAACAAACTGAAGGAGAAAAACCATATGATCATCTCAATAGATGCAGAGAAAGCTTTTGACAAAATTCAACACCCATTTATGATAAAAACCCTGCAGAAAGTAGGCATAGAGGGAACTTTCCTCAACATAATAAAGGCCATATATGACAAACCCACAGCCAGCATCGTCCTCAATGGTGAAAAACTGAAACCATTTCCACTAAGATCAGGAACAAGACAAGGTTGCCCACTCTCACCACTCTTATTCAACATAGTTTTGGAAGTTTTAGCCACAGCAATCAGAGAAGAAAAGGAAATAAAAGGAATCCAAATGGGAAAAGAAGAAGTAAAGCTGTCACTGTTTGCAGATGACATGATACTATACATAGAGAATCCTAAAGATGCCACCAGAAAACTACTAGAGCTAATCAATGAATTTGGTAAAGTTGCAGGATACAAAATTAATGCACAGAAATCTCTGGCATTCCTATATACTAATGATGAAAAATCTGAAAGTGAAATCAAGGAAACACTCCCATTTACCATTGCAACAAAAAGAATAAAATATCTAGGAATAAACCTACCTAAGGAGACAAAAGACCTGTATGCAGAAAATTATAAGACACTGATGAAAGAAATTAAAGATGATACAAATAGATGGAGAGATGTACCATGTTCTTGGATTGGAAGAATCAACATTGTGAAAATGACTCTACTACCCAAAGCAATCTACAGATTCAATGCAATACCTATCAAACTACCAATGGCATTTTTCACAGAACTAGAACAAAAAATTTCACAATTTGTATGGAAACACAAAAGACCCCGAATAGCCAAAGCAATCTTGAGAACGAAAAACGGAGCTGGAGGAATCAGGCTCCCTGACTTCAGACTATACTACAAAGCTACAGTAATCAAGACAGTATGGTACTGGCACAAAAACAGAAAGATAGATCAATGGAACAGGATAGAAAGCCCAGAGATAAACCCACGGACATATGGTCACCTTATCTTTGATAAAGGAGGCAGGAATGTACAGTGGAGAAAGGACAGTCTCTTCAATAAGTGGTGCTGGGAAAACTGGACAGGGACATGTAAAAGTATGAGATTAGATCACTCCCTAACACCATACACAAAAATTAGCTCAAAATGGATTAAAGACCTAAATGTAAGGCCAGACACTATCAAACTCCTAGAGGAAAACATAGGCAGAACACTCTATGACATAAATCACAGCAAGATCCTTTTGGACCCACCTCCTAGAGAAATGGAAATAAAGACAAAAATAAACAAATGGGACCTAATGAAACTTAAAAGCTTTTGCACAGCAAAGGAAACCATAAACAAGACCAAAAGACAACCCTCAGAATGGGAGAAAATATTTGCAAATGAAGCAACTGACAAAGGATTAATCTCCAAAATTTATAAGCAGCTCATGCAGCTCAATAGCAAAAAAACAAACAACCCAATCCAAAAATGGGCAGAAGACCTAAATAGACATTTCTCCACAGAAGATATACAGACAGCCAACAAACACATGAAAGGATGCTCAACATCTTTACTCATTAGAGAAATGCAAATCAAAACTACAATGAGATATCATCTCACACCAGTCAGAATGGCCATCATCAAAAAATCTAGAGACAATAAATGCTGGAGAGGGTGTGGAAAAAAGGGAACACTCTTGCACTGCTGGTGGGAATGTGAATTGGTACAGCCACTATGGAGAACGGTATGGAGGTTCCTTAAAAAACTACAAATAGAACTACCATATGACCCAGCAATCCCACTACTGGGCATATACCCTGAGAAAACCATAATTCAAAAAGAGACATGTACCAAAATGTTCATAGCAGCCCTATTTACAATAGCCCGGAGATGGAAACAACCTAAGTGTCCATCATCGGATGAATGGATAAAGAAGATGTGGCACATATATACAATGGAATATTACTCAGCCATAAAAAGAAATGAAATTGAGCTATTTGTAATGAGGTGGATGGACCTAGAGTCTGTCATACAGAGTGAAGTAAGTCAGAAAGAGAAAGACAAATACTGTATGCTGACACATATATATGGAATTTAAGAAAAAAATGTCATCAAGAACATAGGGGTAAGACAGGAATAAAGACACAGACCTACTAGAGCATGGACTTGAGGATATGGGGAGGGGGAAGGGTAAGCTGTGACAAAGTGAAAGAGCGGCATGGACATATATACACTACCAAACGTAAGGTAGATAGCTAGTGGGAAGCAGCCGCATAGCACAGGGAGATCAGCTCGGTTCTTTGTGGCTGCCTGGGGGGGTGGGATAGGGAGGGTGGGAGGGAGACGCAAAAGGGAGGGGATATGGGAACATATGTATATGTATAACTGATTAAATTTGTAAAATAAAAAAAATAAGCATTAAAAAAAAAAAAGAAGACACCTAAAACTAGGGATCTTCCTGGTGACGGAACTGTTCTGAAGCTTGACTGTATCAAGGTTAATATCTTAGTTGTGATGCTGTGCAGTTCTGTAAGATGTCACCATTTGGAGAAACTGAGTAAAGGGTACACAGGAAAAAAAAAAAAAACCCAGCAGGATGGGGAGATCAGCTCAGTGCTTTGTGACCACCTAGAAGGGTGGGATAGGGAGGAAGAGGATATATGTATATGTATAGCTGATTCACTTTGTTATACAGCAGAAACTAACACAACACTGTAAAGCAATTATACTCCAATAAAGATGTTTTAAAAAAAAAGCAGGTAATTAGGTAGCAGCTCTATTTATCTGGCTTTGTCTCTCTGTCCCCATCTAGAATGAACCTTTCCAAGCATCCTGCTGTCTCTCCATCAATCTTGCTCCCTTTCTTTATACCTCCCCCTCTATCTGTCCACCAGCTTATCTGTCTGTCACAGTGTTTCTGAGCAATACAATTAAGATTGCCCGGTCTTTAAAGGTACTACTTCTTCTGTCAAGGCCCGGGATGGAAAACCTACTTCTCCATCATTGTCTTATGACACATCAGCTTATCCATTCAGTATCAAAGTGAGGGGTTGGCAGTGGTGCAGAAATGAAATGTGAAAAACCTCACATGCTCTTGACTCTTAGAGCTCTGTGGCTGGGGAAGGCCTCTCTCACTTCCTCTTGGCTGTAGATCATTGGAGTTGAAGCTCATCTTCCTGCCACTCGGAGTCCTGAGTCTCCCAGGCATCACACCTTCATGGGAATTACTTGATCAAATAATTCCTAGACTTTCCTCCCACCCCAGGACTGAGGCAGGTTCTTTGAATGGAGTGGAATTCTGTGTGGTCACGTCACCCTGGGAGGGCTTTGGAGAACCAGAGGTCATCTTCGGGAAGCGGTACAAGAACGTGGTGAGTCACCCACAGTAACTCTGTGTGTTCTGAAGTTTTCCCAGGGCCCTGGTGGTGACCTCTGGCTCAACTTCCCTATTGGTGAGCACGTGACCACGGGCACCGGGTCCCCCAGGGCTTCAAGCTTCCTTTTAAGTGACTTCAGATCTGGGCAGGCTTTTGGGATCTCTGTAGGGACGATGTGTGAATGACGGAGCATGAAAACACATGCCATTGCCTCAACAACCAAAGCCTGAAGCAACGCAGAGGGAGCTGCAAGAACATGGGACCCCGATGAAGCCTCTGGGTAAAGGGACCGGAGCCAATGTAGTCTGTCTTAGCGAGGAATCACGGTAATCAGTGTTTCCGTCAGCATTACGGTGATTGGGTTCCTTCAGTGGACTTTTGAATATGCTCAATAGAGGCTTAAGTCCATATGCATATAAACTGAGGCAAGGGAGTTGTCTGAATGAATTCAGACTTTGTCCAGACAGATGGTGAATCCACTCTGTAATTATCTACACTCCTGTAAACTATGATGTAAGAAAAAAAATAAAGAGCATTAACAACTGTCATGTTAAATCAAAATCCAGCTAATTATGGGTATATTCATTTCCTAGGGCTGCCCTAACAAAGTACCACAAATTGAGTGGCTTAAACAACAGACATTTATTGTGTCATAGTTCTGAATACCAGAAGTCCGAAGTCAAGGTGTCAGAAGAGTGGGTTCCTGAAGGCTGTCATGCCTCTCTGCTGGCTTCTGGTGGTTTGTTGGAGATCTTTGGCATCTCTTGGCTTGTAGTGGCATCACCTTGAGCTTTACCTTCATCTTCAGTGGTGTTTTCCTTGTGTTCATGTCTGTGTCCACATTTCCCCTTTTTGTAAGGATGCTGTCATGTTGGATTAGGGCCCACCCAGCTCCAGGATGACCCCATCTCAACTAATTACATCTGCCAGCACCCTATTTCCAAATGTAACATTCTGAGGGATAGGGGGTAAGGTCTTCAATATATGAATTTTAGGGGGACACAATTCAATCCATAACAGTGGGAAAACACATGTTTTAGAAATCATGTTTTGTTATGAATTCTGACCCCCGTTTCCCCCATTTGAGTTTATTCTGGTAGAACTTCTATTCTGACTCCAGACTCACCATCTTCATGTTTATAGGGTAGACCCAGTACCACAATTTGCCCCTAACAGAGTCTCATAGTATGTGTGAAATATTTCATCATTTATAATTGGCATCATAAACAGGTAATCAAAGTGCAGGACAAATACAAATTACCTACGGATTCTGGAAACTTATAAACGTTTTATCTATTTTATATTCAGAAAACTTTTCTCAAAAGCAGATGATTTGATGATTTGGGTTCTACGTTTATAAAGACGAATAGGAATCTCTTTGAATTTTGAAATAGCAAATGAATACAAGATCTAAACAAGAGGCTTCAAGTGTCATAAATGGAATGACATTTTCTTTCCAGAGATAATTAGGTAAAAAATCGATAGGTCATGTTATCGCTTTGAACTGTTACTGCAGTAAGAGAGAATTACCAGGATTAAAGATACTTAAGCCTAAACTGGTTTTTTTTCTTGCACATTTGTTTCTATTTTGCAGATTTAAAAATTAGACTTCTTTGTATCAAAATTTATAACAAAAGCTTGTTATGAAACAAAACCCACAAGCATTGAATGATGAGCCTGTCTGTAGCCCAACAAGACGTTGGTGTAGCTGAACCGTCCCCGAAACTGCCTGGATGATGTGTTTGCTCAATGATGTCATCAGCATATGTCACTAGTTGGGCCAGAGCATGCAGATGAGCATTTATTGGTAAACTGACACCAGAAATGGCCCAAACTGGGCTAGAGTCCAACAGAAAACAAAATGTCATTTCCTTACAGGCGTGTCTGTGGAAGCAATTATTTTGTCCAGTTTAAAGCATTCCAAGTAAAGACTTGGAATAAAGATACCCCATGATTTCATTATACTGAAAGCTAAAGGCACTTCATACCCTTATATTTTATTAAAACACCAAGTATATATAAATCTAAGTGTTTCCACCTCAGAAATGAAATGGAGTTTCAGAGTAACATATCTAACATATCTCCTCAAAAATTTATTCCAGTTCCTCAAAAATCCAGATTATGTGATGTACCAGTCGCCCCCTGATGTATAAAAATTTTTAAAAACCATGTTTAGTGATTGAAAAAATCAGTTTTATTATGCTCACAGATTCTATTGGAGAGGAATTTAAAATGGTACAGCAAAGATGGATTCTTTTTGCTTTTTTCTCTCTGGGACTTTAGCTGGGAAGACTTGAATGCTGGGGTTACTCAAACAGGCTGGGATCATGTAGGCTGTGGGGTGGCGAATCATCTTCACTCCCCTATCGGTTCACTTGTGTTGGGATGACTTCAAGGCTGGGCTCAGGTGGGACCATTGGTAGGACCACATCGTGTGGCTTGGACTCCCTCACAACATGGTGGCCTTAGAGTAGCTGGGCTTCTTACATGGTGGCTCAGGGTTCTAAGAGCAAATGTTCTGACCAACAAAATGGACATTGCACGACCTCTTCTGAGTTCATCTTGGAAACCACACAATGTCACTTCTGCCACATTCTGTGGGTTACAAATGGGTCCCTGAGGCCAGCCCAGATTCACTGGGCAGAGAGGGAGCCATTAGTCTCCCACCTCTCAATGGGAAGAGCATCAAAGAATTTGTGGCCGTTTTTAAAACACACACTTAGTGTACTTTTAAAAAATAATTCCCTTTTCTTTCTCTTGTACTGCTTCTTTATCAGTGGATAAAACAGGCAAATATTGAGACCACTGTGCTCCTCTGGGGTGATGCCATCATAGTAAATGCTTACTCTGTGCAACCATTGTTCAAGTACCTCAACAGAGTTTTTGAGAAGCTGACAACCAGGAATAGCAGAGGCTGCAGGGGTAGGTAGAAGAATAATCTCATGAAATCATGTTTTCCCCCAAGGATGTTTTCTCCTCTCTGAACTAATAAACAAAATATTTTCCTGAAGGTTCTTTTCCAATCTCTAAACAAAATGAACATGAACATTTTACAAGCAAGCCAATTTTTGCACAAGAGTTGAGGGCTTCAAGTAAAGCAAAATGAGTTTCTGTTTGAAGCCATTGCATAATAACTGTTGAATATGCTTAAGCTTTTTCTAAAATTTCCATTTTCTTTCCCTAATGCTTTTTCTCAATGTTCCCAATTTTTCTTGACGTTTGTATTCCTCTTCTCTTTGAAAAATAACGTCCAAGATTTCTACAATGAATTTTAATGAGTTTCTTAGCAAAGCAAAGATAGATACAAAAACACATTCACACAATACACAAATTCTGTTCTTTCTAGGCTGAGAAATGGTGATCAGTTTTTTAACAGCCTTGTAAGGAAGTAATGTTTTCTGAATTAGCTTCTGGAATAAAACTTCAACTTTGTTTTAAATTTTTTGAGTTTACTTTGAAATATAGGTCTGTTTGCAAGAAGATTTGATAATTTTGAGTATAAAAATTATGTGCATTTTATACACCTAACTTGAATTCTTATTAAGGTCCGTTAAGTTAAATTAACTATCATTTCACAAGGCAGAAAGAGAAATTTCAGTGAAAAAAAAATAACAAAAAGAAAGAACTAACTGTTTCAACTTGTAAATTATATATTCCCCCCCCTTTTTTTAAAGCATCTGAAGGTAGTTTCTAGAACCAGATACACGTAATTATTCTACATTTTTTCTTCAATTAAAAAAAGCCACTTAGGATATTGAGATTGACATATACACACTACTATGTATAAAATAGATAACTAATAAGGACCTACTATATAGCACAGGGAACTCTACTCAATACTCTGTAAAGGCCTATATGGGAAAAGAAGCTAAAAAAAGAGTGGGTACATGTATATGTTTAACAGATTCCCTTTGCTGTACACCTGAAACTAACACAACGTTGTAAATCAACTATACTCAAAAAAAAAAAAAAAGATAAAAAAGAAACTTAAAAAAACCTTTAGGGCTTCCCTGGTGGTGCATTGGTTGAGAGTCTGCCTGCCGATGCAGGGGACACGGGTTCGTGCCCCAGTCCGGGAAGATCCCACATGCCATGGAGTGGCTGGGCCCGTGAGCCATGGCTGCTGAGCCTGCGCATCCGGAGCCTGTGCTCCACAACGGGAGAGGCCACAACAGTGAGAGGCCTGTGTACCGCAAAAAAAAAATATACAAAAAAAAACTTTAATTGTATGATGAAGATAATAGTATATTGCTGAGATGCAGAAAGGATGAACAAATTTCTTAAGGAAGTAAGTAGAGTTGAGAATTATTCTTCATGTCTTTTCAATGGTTTGGAGATATATCTACAAGCTTAATTCTGAAGGAAGTGAAATGCTGTGGAGGAAGGAACCACAGACTTCCAGAATTTCTGTTGTGAGTGAGGGTACGACACCATCAGGGTTCACGAATGCCAAAGAAACATGGCTCCACACGGCACCACAAAGTACGCAATCAAAGTCTTCTTTCAGTGTCCTCAACCCACCGTCCGTGGTGCATTTCCCATCTACCGACTCCCAACCAGAGAGGTACATTTTCCCTATATTTACTCCCTGACTTCTATTTGATGTCTGCCACTACATACATGTACTAAACAAACCGGATCTCAGAAGTTTAAATGGAATTTTTAAAACTAATGTTTAATAAAAATAAATGTAAAGAATCTAAAAAAGAGTGGAGATATATATATATATATGTATAACAGATTCACTTTGCTGTACACCTGAAACTAACACAACAATTGTAAATCAACTATATCCCAATAAAAATTAAAAAAAAAAAAAGAAAAGAATGCCAGTAATTTTAGCAAACACTCCAGATGATTTGGATGGGCAGATGCATTTGGAAACCATTACAATAAAACTGGGCTCTAGGCAAATGATTAATTAATTAATTTTTAAAATGTAATAAATCTATTTATTTATTTATAAAAAATTTAATATTTGGGCTAGCATTTATCAAGTGCTCACCATGGGCAGATATGTGTTGTGATTTATATCATTTCATTTGTAGAAAAGTTAGGACATATATGTGTAAAATGATCATTGAAATTATTCATAGCTCCATCACCTAGAGATAAGCCCTATTAACCTTTTGGTATGTATCTTTTTGCCTATTTGCAATGGTAAATAAAATAATGACATCATATTTTACAGTGTTTTATAAACTGCTTTTTTCACTTCGCACATGGTGAATATTTTCTCATTATATAATAAACCTTCTTTAATGTTATTTTCAGTGGCTATGCTATCACATAGAAGTAAGCTGATTTATTTTATCGATGCCCCATTGCCAGACATTAAAGTGGTTCTTAGTGTTTGGCTGTGACCTACACAGCCACAGTAAACATTCATAGAGCTATATGCTTTCATACAACAATGATTTAATCACCAACCTTCTTCAGTTACACTAAGTGTGGAAAGTCAGAGAAGACATTAAATGATTGCTTTTTGAGGAATGTTTTTATATAACAAGAACCAAAGCCCTAAAAAAAGATGGGAGGATTTTAATCCTTAGCTTTGGAGTAAGGAGCATTTGTTGGTTTGTTTTATTGGCACTACAGATGTCCAAGCATCCCAGAAAAACACATTGAGTCCTGAAACCAATCTATTCTGACTACTCATAAAGGTCAGCCTTGGCAGGAAAACTACATCTTTGGAGGAAAGTGCATTTGAGAAATGTAATGAACTGGGAGAGGCAAGGCAGAAGTTAAGCTCTCTTCCCTTCTTTGGCAATAAAGTTAAACTAGCTGCTGCTATAACTTAAAACACACCTGATATTTCTTCTATATCCAATCCACTGTGAACATCTGTCAGGATGTTCCTTTTTGCACACTTGAGGATGTTATGTCATATCTGAATATATACCCATATGTTTCAGATTTAAAATGAAAATTCCATAATTAGGTCAAACATTCTTAAATCCTTCTGAACCAAACAAAACACGTTTATCTGATTATCCTAATGGCAAAATGATGTTCCATTTGCAGAAATGTTCATGAATACAGTCAGACGAGTTTGGATTTTTTTCTCCGTTGGTGGTATCTTCTAATGAAGGATGTTCAGTAGAGCAGAAGGCAGATTTGGCAAATACACATTAATTCTTCCATCAGAAACTGAATACATTCTAGGGACACTCCAAGATTTATGGGTTTTCAGAAACTGGCACCCACGGTCCATCATTCTCTGGTTCACTGTCTGATTCCTGTTTCTGTTGATGCAATAGTGATGGTGTCATCTTATGGCTGGCCATATTTCACAATTGGTGAAACCCTGCAATCTGTAAGTGCCCCTGAAAGGTCATTAACTGGAAAACCTACAGACCCAAACTTTACAAACATTTGAATTCCCCTAGGAATTTTACTGTCAGTAAAACTGCAGAGACACTGGGACAATAGACCAATGTTGAGTTCAAAATTCTTTAAAACAGCAGTGTTTCCTTGTTTCTGGCTTCTCTTTTTCTTTTTATGGTCCATAAAAAATAATGAATAATATGACAGTTTTTTAAAAATACCTATGTAAAATGTTCTTAGGGAAATTTCCTGAAAATTCTTTAAAAATGCAAAGATTGTGTTCTCTTTGATTTAAGGAACTGTTTTTTTGTTTGTTTCTGCCACAATGCACGACTTGTGGCATCTTAGTTTCCTAACCAGGGATTAAACCTGGCCCAGGCAGTGAAAGTGCCGAGTCCTAAACACTGGACCACCAGGGAATTCCCAGGAACTGTTCTTAATTGAAAGATAGGTAGTATGCATTATTTGAGTGCTATGCATCTACTTAAAAGGAAAAAATGTATTTATAAAAAGTAGTCACCTGCATTCAAAATAATCAGTATATGTACCTCTACCAAGATCCATATCAAAATTAATAGTAGTATAATTCAACTTAGGTGTACACCATGGTATTAAAAAGTAGTTTTTCAATTTGGAGATTTCTCTCTTCCCTCCAACCCACTGAATTCCACTATCTTCTTTACCCTAAAACACACACACACACACACACATCCATCCATTGTTCAAAAGAAAACATGAAAACTTCTGGATATTTACTTTAATTGCTGCCATTGAAGTACCAGAAATAGAGTACTCTTTGTTATACCTTTCCCCTAAACCAGATAAACTTGATTGAAAAAAGAGTGTGTTGTCAAACATTTATCCCAGGATAACAAATTTTCTAGCACCAAATCACATCTTCCATCCTTGGGTTTTTGTGTGATTTCATATAAATTTTTAAGATGTAAAATATTTCATTATACATTCATAGAATAGAATTTTTAAAAACACTAAAATCGTAACTATTAATTCATTCAATAATCATTTTGGACTTCTTATATCAGTTGGCTTTTGCTGTGTAAAAAACAATAACATCTTGGAGTGATGTGTTTATTTCCTGCTCATGTGTGTTTCTGTCAGCTGGAGCCCAGCTGAGTTTGGATGGACTTGGCTGAGCTTGGATTTAGGCTGTAAGCTGGGTCCAGGTGGGCCCCACATGTTTCTCATCATCCTAGTTTCAGCACCTACCTAAATTATGTTTTTCTCATGTCCAGAAGGCAAGGATGGTTGGAACTTCCACCTATTTATGTTCACTAAAATTCCAGCAACCAAAGCAAGTCTCATGGTCAGAACCAAAGTCAAGGGGAAGGAAAATATTCCTCATGCACCATGAGGTCAAGACAAGGGGCTTATCCAAGTAAACATCAATATGGCAGAGTAGTATTCTAAAGGTAGGGGAGGGAATGAATATTTGCTGAACAATAAATACTCCAATCTCTCTCAGCCCTACCCATGCACTTTGCTTTGTGCTGGGAATACAACGGTGAACAAAACTAATTGTACCATCATGGGACTTCCATTTTAGAAGGTGAAGCAGACAGTCTATAAATAAATACAAAGTTATGTGGTACTCACTCTCAAGGAAATGGGGAATTTTCATTTAATAGGTCATAGGGGAAAGTTTTCTTAGGATAAAACCAAAACAAGTTGAGAGGATTAGCCATCTGTGGAAAGAGTTTTCCAGCCAGAGGAAATAGTCAGGAAAAAGGCCCTGGGGAGGTAACCAGCTTGCATCTTTAAGAAACAGCAAGGTAGCCAAGTATGTCGTGAGTACAGTGAGTTCATATAGAGTCCTACATGACACAAGAGAGACTTTCAATATGATTCTGGGTGAGATGGGAAACCAATAGAAGGTTGAGAGCAGGTGAATTATGAGTGGAAAGAAGAGCAGAACTTGGAGATCTATATGAGAATTTCCAGCTCAGTTTAGCTGGCCCTTTGGGCCTATAAAAGCACAGTGCTAATACAAGTTGTTTTTATAAATTCACTCATTAATCTCTAACACCCAAACAGTTTTGCTGCAAAACAGTTCTCATTTACTGTTGGATTTCCATTTTCACAACACAGTCAGATTCATTCTGTTTACAGATTTTTTTTAAACTCCACAATCTGAGAAATGGATCTAAATGTTAAACTGGTTTCAGTTTTAGGAATCTCAGGGAATCTTGAGCTGTCAACTGCCCTATGCAAACGACTTCACACAACTCATTTCCTGTTGTCTGATCTTCGTAAAAGTTATATAATCAGCTAAATGTCCCTCCTAGGTGAAGGAGCAAAGTGGTAGAACAGGCTTTAGGACAATTCAAAAGGCCCTATATTTAAAAAAACGTGGAGTAGGTACATTCCTTAACAGCCATGTCCACGATTCTGATTCCAAGCCTTCTATACCACATCCCTGCTTTACTTCTTTATCATTTGAAAGGAAGTTTAATCATCTTTTACCAAATTTGTTTTCCATAGTCAGAGGATTTCATGGATAGGAAACAATAAATTCCTAGCAACACAGAGTCCTAACAGATGGTAGTAAATGGGTTTGAAAATATTTCAAAACCTGCCCTAATTTCCATTCCCCAAATGTCTCTCCCTCTCAGATTTTTTTTTAAATAATAGCAGTTTCCTTTATTGTCTTCAGTGGTCCTATTTTGGTTACAGTTTACGCTCCCTTATGCTCTAAGCCTGTAACCAAATTACCCTCTAAACACGGGCAACTCCAAAAAAGAAAACTTGCAGCATTTCGAATCATTCCCATTCACCTTATTGACTGAATATTCCACTGAAGGCAAAGAAAATTGACATTCTTTTTTAATGTACATTTCTCAGTAGAAGAGAAAATGCCTGCATCGGTTCGTGATTAAAAGAGTGAAAGGCCACATCATTCAAAGAGAGAGGAATTTGTTTTTGTCTGGGATACCAAACAAATTTGTAGCTTATCACTGAGACAGGCATTATATAGCATTAAAATATTCTGTAACACTACAGGATTCTCATAGGATAATACCATAATGTAGCAGAAATAGTTGGGGTTTATTCATCGTAATCCTACCATCATGGTACGTTAGTGTTCTCTATCTCATAATAAGGATAAAGACACTATATATATATGTGTATATATATGTTATATGTGTATATTTTAATGTTTATAAAACCCCTTTGCCTTTACTTTCTCCTTTGAGCTTAACAACAACCCTATGTTGATGGATGGGCCCATGTTTAGTTCCCATTTTACAGATGAGGCAACTGGGGCAGGGCAGAGTTATCAGGTGGCTTGTACAAGATCACACGTCTGAAGTTGACAGAAGAGAAGCCCAAGTCTAACAAGCTTTCTCTTTATTTTTATAATAATATTTGTTTCCTTTTGGATTGCAAGTTAATGTATATTTGTAGTTAAAATGTTTCAGCAATATGGAAAGTTACATGGAAGTAATTAAAAGCTTTACATAGTTCTACTACCCAGGGGAAAGTGTTCACATTTTGTCTGTTTAAGCTTCTATCTATCTTGTTATTACAAGCCTGGGAATCACTCTTTACCTACTGGTTTGTAACTTGTCTTCTTACTTAATGGTTACTTAGCAATCCATCAAAATGGTTGCACCATAATTAATTTACCCAATCCTTTTAGTGTGTTGTCTCTCAGTTTTTTTTCCTGTGAGGAACATCCTTGCTGTAAACTAGAGCGGGGATGCCCAGGAAGTATAGATCCCTGATTATTTCCATAAGACAAATTCTTATAAGTGAATTTGCGAGGTTGAAGGGTATCACCTGTCCTGAGACTTTAAAAGTCCATATTGGCAAAACGACCCATGGCAAAGTTTATTGCTATGCACACTGCGATCACTGGGGTCTGAGACACATTTCCCAGAACGTGCACCAACTCAAATGCTCTTTCTCCTGGACTTGACCCCCTTTCAATAACATTTTCCTCTTTTAAGTGGAAGACGTAATGAGATGATAGACGTGGGACTCTGAGAACAACATTCTCACAGTAATGGTCAAGGCTAAAATAAATCAGTTGCTCTGGTCACTGGAATGGCACAGTCAGGAGGGAGTGAGTGAAGTGTTCTGAGATTCATGTACAAACCTGTAATCCTGTTGTATGCAGCAAGGAGGCCAAGCTGCTTATAAGCTACATGGTTCATTGTGAGCCCTCAGGTCTTTAAAAAATTGGGTTCCAAGATTCCTGTTGGGTTCACTGGTCTTAGAAGACTGGGGACATGGTCACTTTGCTGGTTTTCACTGGGAGGGAGAGAGAAAAGCTGCCAGGAAGGGAAGGGATAGGGAAGGGATGGTAGGTGCTGCCCCTCCCCACCTGACCTGAGGCCGACTGGGAGGTTTCATACCTGCTAGGAAGAGAGTCTCACAGAAAAAGCCTGTCCCTGTCCTACGAGGTGCTGACCAAACATGGAACTATGTAGAATGCCAACCTAGCCAAGGCTGAGTTCTACCCCTGAGAGTGAGCTGACGAGCTATTGACTGTGAGTGGTTCTCTCATACAACATTCAAACTGCTACCTTGAGAGATAATCAATATCATGATAATAACAAATGTCATTTGACCCATGATGGTTCTCTGTAAGAACTGCATCTCACCTAACCCTCACAACACTATGACTTGGGTTTCTTTCTTATCCCCATTTTGCAGGTGAGGAAACTGAGCCTCAGGAATTGTATACCCAGTGTGTTGGGCCAGCGCTGAAATCCGGGCATTTTCAGTCCCAAGCACATGCTCCCCACTGCTACACTGAACTAAGGGGTTGTGTGAATAAATAACATGGCATCTCACCAAGAGGCAGCCATGTGTGCAGGCAGGTGATGCCTGGCTCTCCTTTACTCCCAAGACTGCAGTGTGGATTTCCTGCCCCTACACAAACCATCCCCGGCATTCAATACCTTGAATTAGAGAGTTGGGGATTGAACAGGAGGGTGAAAACCCCCCAGAGCTGTTACCTTCCAATACGGGCACTGGAACACACTCAGCTTTGGCCAAAACATTTACAGGGAAGGTAAAATCATTTTCTTTCCAGACATGACTGGAGTTCTATTTGTTGAAAGCTGTTTCCATAGACATTCTCGGCCCACATTTTCTCTAGGTTCCCCAGCAAGGGGTTGTCATAAAGGGGAGTTTTTGTTTCTAAGGCAGTTTTCACATAGGCTTTGGATTATGGAGTATTGATTATTTGACATCTTTCAGGAATCTTTAAATGACACTGTCCACAGCTTCATTGAACAAGAGGGACCTCTTTTAGGACTTTTGGGTCTTTCTGGCAGCCTGTGTGGCTTAGCGCTCCTTCCTGTTCCAGAAAGCCCAGAGTAAGATAGGTTTGGGCCTAATTGGGAAGGGGGATGGGGAATGGGGAATGTTCTAGCACAGTGTTCTCACTCACCTTCCCCACCTCTCACCTCTCCAAAAAGAAAAACCCATCAGCAGTGATGGAAATAATCTTGAAGGAAAGTCAAGGTTTCAGTTATAGCAATAACTAGCACTTGGCAAAGACATTCCCTGAGCTCAAATTCAGCCCTGGGTGACCTTCCAGGCTCCTCTCTGACTGGCATAAAGGCAGGATGGCCAGGGCATGGGCACCACACCCCGCTCTCAACTCCTTTCCCACATCCAAACCCATCGCCAAGTACTCACCCAGCTTTTGCATTTTCAGGAGAACAGACCCAGGAATGGCTATCAGTCAAGATTAAGATGAAGCTGGGCTGGGGGAGTGGAAAAGCAGGATCAACTTGGACAGGAGGATAAACCTTACAGATGGACACAGATATTCCTGGTAGAGTTAGGATGGCTGTTGACCACCGGAAGTGTTGACATGATTACCTGCAGTTGTTGCATAATATGTGGAAGGTTATATTGACAAAGCATGCTGCTAACTCTTGGGTTAAATGAAAAAGAGTAACCAGAGCACAACCATCCTGTGTTCGGAAAAACAGGAAAGGAAGTTTCCACATCTCGCGCTACACCCATGACCCAGGAATTTCGAGTGGGATGTAAGCACTGGTCCCCAAACCTATACTTATACCAATGGACTTAAAGTAAATAATCATAAGAGCTACCATTAATTGAGCATGTATTAAATATTAGGTGTCTTCTATGAGTGTAATAATAACTAATGTTTATTTGATGATTTCTGTGCTAGGAATGCAGCAAGTATGGACCTTAACTCACTGAATCTTCACAACAGCCCTCTGAAGAAACTGGAGTGTGTAACCATATGGCTAGTAAGCAGGGGAGCTAAGCTTGGAGCCCAGGTGATCTGGACCCACAATCTGTTCTGTTAACACCACACTCCACTTCTTGTCAGAGGCGTGTCTTTAAATCCTTAGAGCAACCCCAAAGGAAGGTGTTAGAACCAGTTTTGCAGATGAGAAAAAAATGGTCCTCATGTAGCTAGTTAACTGGAAAGGCTGACGTATGAGCTTGGTCTATGATTCCAAACCCCGTACTCATTTTCCTACTTCATAAGGGTCTCCTTCAAATCTCACGCCAAGCAAGCTATGCAAAGTCTTCCCTACAGGCAGGGCAATTCCCGAGCTCCCTCCTCTGTCTGGTGCAGGCCTCAGAAGGGTCTGGATGGGCCAAGCCAGCCCTGTTCTTGCTCAGTGACTTGTCCTCATGGAATGCAATCAAATCCAGAGTTCCAGGAGAACAGGCAGGAAGAAAGGAAGAAATGCATACAGGGCTGCCCCCCTTCTAGCCCAGTCCTGCTGCTGTGGGCTGAATGTTTGTGTCCTGGCCCCCACCAATTCATATGTTGAAATTCTAACCCCCCAATATAATGGTATTAGAAGATGGAGTCTTTGGGAGGTGATGAGGTCATGAGGATGGAGCACCCAATGAGTGGAATTAGTGCCCTTTTAAAAGAGACCCCCCAGGGATCTCCCTTGTCCTTTCCCCCAGGTGAGGATGCAGTGAGAAGATAGCCATCTATGAACCAGAAAGAGACTTATCACCAGACACCAAATCTGACAGTGTCTTAATCTTGGACTCTGAGCCTCCAGAACTGTGAGAAATAAGTTTCTGTTGTTGATAAGCCATGTATCCTATGGTATTTCTTTATAGCAGCCCTGAATGGACTAAGACACCCATCTTATACACAATTCACTGGAGCTGTGTTTTTTTCTTTCCCATTCTACAAGTTTGTTTAGCCACCATAGCCATTAAAAGTGAGAAAATTAAGAGCAACCTCACCTTCAACTTTCTCTTCCCTGTTGCATTTATCATTCAATCAATTATTTATTCATTTATTTATCTCTTCATTTACCCAACAACTATAAATTATTTACTATGCAGGCACAATTTTGGACTCTAGGGGTACACTGGTGAATGGAACCCTCTTGGAACTTACATTCTGGTGAGGAAGACTGAGTTAGTAAATAAAATACAATATTATAAATGTCACAGTTGTGAAAGTCCAGTGGAGAAAGATGAAGCAGAGTAAGAGGAGGGAGTGTTATGGTAATGTGAGTGGCAGCAACTTGTTATAGAGGTGGTCAGGGAAGAGCCCTCCGACGAGGTGACAGGTGAGTTGACACCTGCTGGGAGTGAGGGAGGAAACCACAGAGCAATGAGCCTCATCCCAACTCACATATTTAGGGTGACCCTTTATTTTTTGTGACTTTGAAATAGAATCCCTGACCAAAATTCCATTTAGTCCTCGAAAATTCAATTCTCAGAAAGATAGATAATAGAAAAAATGTCGTGCATGCAGAGACTAAAATTTTCTTTCCCAGTAGTTGTTTTTTAAGTGCCTCAAACATATCAAGTCTTCCCCATGCAGGACTATTCCAGAGGCATTTGCAGTCCGTCAGTGTTGGCTGCTCCGTCTCCCCACCCTACACACATGTAGAAACCCACCCACTTACAGATTTGCTAATACATTTGAAACTATGAAAGGTGACATGGAGGGAACCTTGAGGGAGAACAGTAGAGAAAGAAATCACAAAAAATAGGATGACTTTTCACTGTCCACAATCAGTCCACAGCTTGAAGACTGGAATGAGGCAGAGGCAAGAGGGGGCCAATGTTTATTGCCTTATTAATTCACTCATGAGCTACGTTTTGTGCTCTTTTTGTGCTCGACATTGTGCGAGGTGCTAGGCCTACAAGGAAAAAGAGGACATGGCCTCTGGAATTTTTTATTGGAGGATAATTGCTTTACAATATAGTGTTAGTTTCTGCTGTACAACAAAGTGAATCAGCTATATGTATAACTATATCCCCTCCCTCTTGCACCTCCCTCCCACCCCATCCCCATCCCACCCATCTAGGTCATCACAGAGTAGAGCACAGGGAGCTCAGCTTGGTGGTCTCTGGATTTTCATGAATCGTAATCTTAAAACAGGTGGGAAACTAGATAGGCACACTCCCAGCTGAAGTACTGTCAGTCTTGACAAAACTTGGAAGCAACAAAGATGTTGCTTTATTTATCCCTTCAGTAGGTGAAGGGATAAATAAACTACAGTGCATCCAGCCAATGGAATATTATTCAGGGCTAAAAAGAAATAAACTAACAAGCCATTAAAAGACATGGAGGAATCCTAAATGCACATTACTAAGTATAAGAAGCCAATCTGAAAAGGCTGCATACTCTGTGAGTCCACGTATATTGACGTTCTGGGAAAAGCAAAACAATGCAGACAGTAAAAAGATCAGTGGTGGTGAGGGGTGAATGGGGAGGGAGGGATGCACAGGTGGAGCACAGAGGATTTTTTTGGGCAGTGAAAATACTCTTTATGGTTCTATAATGGTGGATAACTGTCACTATACATTTGTCCAAACCCATAGAATGTCCAAGACCAAAAGTAAACTCTAACACAAACTATGTACTTTGGATTATAATGATGCATCAGTGTAGGTTCATCCTTGGTAAAAAAAAAAAAAAAAAAAAAAGTACACTATTCTAGTGAGTAATATTGATAATGGGGGAGGCTATGCATGTGTGGAGGTGGATGGGGAATCTCTGTACCTTCATCTCAATTATGCTGGGAGCCTAAAACTGCTCTAAAAAATAATAACATCTTAAAATAATAATAATAAAAAAATACAGTCTCACTCAGTCCTTCTTACTTTGGTGGTAAAACAAGCCGTGTGTGTGTGTGTCTGTGTGTGCGTGTGTAGCCCAGTTAATTTCTCTCAACAAAAGACAACACCATCCTTTCTCTTCATCCTGCTGGCTGCCTTGCTGATTTTCTTGAAAATTCCTGACACCTATTTCTACAGCAACACGAGGCCCTGGTTAACTGTCTTAATTTCCTGGCTCTAGGGAATGTGTGCTTGTTAGGCTGCCCAAGTAAACTGGGGAGACGTTGAGTAAACAGGTTTAGGAATCCTTCTTCCTCCATCCTCATCATCCATCTCCAAGCACATTTGAATTTATCCTAAAAGCCAATACCTGGGGATGTTTAGCTTGAGCTCATCATACTTTCACAGGAAGGTTGGAAGGGAGCCTGCCAGCCTAGAACACCTGACCTGGAAGAATCAGCAGAGATCACCTGGCCCAATTCACTGCAGTTAAAGAGGGGGACCAAGTCCAGAGAGCTGAAAGGGTCCCAGTGCCTTGGCTGGGATGAAAACATGGAACATTCTGTTCGTCCTTTCATGACGCCTTCACAATATAATGCCATGCAATCTGTCCCCAGTACCACCTGCAGGGTCTCTCAGGTCTGTTTACCATTCAGAATGGCTTGGAATTTCTGAGTCTTCTCCTTTCTTTAATATTTCCAATGTCCAGAAAACCTGGAACCTATCCTAATCTCACAATCACATTTTTTTTAACTTACCCTTTTTTTTTAAAACACCTTTATTGGAGTATAATTGCTTTACAATGGTGTGTATCAGTTATACATATACATATGTGAATCAGTTATACATATACATATGTCCCCATATCTCTTCCCTCTTGCGTCTCCCTCCCTCCCACCCTCCCTATCCCACCCCTCTAGCTGGTCACAAAGCACCGAGCTGATCTCCCTGTGCTATGTGGCTGCTTCCCAATAGCTATCTATTTTACGTTTGGTAGTGTATATATGTCCATGCCACTCTCTCACTTTGTCTCAGCTTACCCTTCCTCCACCCCATATACTCAGGTCCATTCTCTAGTAGATCTGTGCCTAGAAGACCTTTACCTAAAACTCACCTCCCATCACGGTCCCAACACACATCATTCATACACTAACTCCTGTGAATTAATACATATCCTACTTTTCAGGTGACTCTTTCTAGGAAGGGTAACACATTAAGCTGTTGTAAGCCATCAACAATCAAGCATGAGTATTTTACCACATTATTTTTCTATTGATTAGTCAATGGAGATACTGTCACTTGGAGAGTGAGAATTTTTAAAGAGGTGGAAAGAAGCAACATAATTTTGGAAAATGAGGATGTAACTGTCCAACGTCCTTAGACCCAGCACCCATAGTGTGTGATGTGGACAAACACCTGGTCAGAATTTGGGCTTGAGTGGCTGGAGGGGTAGGGATTACAGAGGAAGGGATGCCAGCTCCACTATGTACCTGGACCACAAGATGAGGTTTAGCATCGTTTTGATTTGTTTTGTTGTTGTTGTTTTTTGTGCAGCAATTAGCATAGCCTTTGGTACATTCTATGGACCCAGTAAATGTTAACCACTGTTTTTGTTATCTTAATTTTTTTTCCTGCCACACTCATAGATCATGTTTCTTTTGAAAATAAGAAATGAGAATTGAAATATTGATTAGAGGGTTGGCGCTAAAGCAGGGTTGTGGATCCGGGGATGTGTCTTAGGAAGAAAGAGGCGTGGAGATGGGGAGCAGCATGCATTTCCTGCTACATCACTCTGTTGAGTCTTTGGGTTGGAAGGGACATGAGACCATCACTCAGTCCCGGTCTTCAGATGAGTGGGGCCAACTTTCTCCATTTAACAACTCAGCAATGAGATCCATAGAAGGCAATGGTTTCCCAAGCTCTCACCAAAGAGGTAAATAGTAGTGGGGGTGGTGTTGCCAGAGCTGGGGTTCAGTAACTAGAACTGAGGTTTTCCATCACCATGCGCAGTGCCTGCTATGTAGATTAACCCTCCTGTGTACCCCAGATACCACTGTGTCCATTTAACGATGGGGGAGGCAGTATATGACACTGCATGATGACTGGGAACGTGAGCTTTAGAGTTGAAAAGATCAGAATATAAGTTCCAGCTCTGCTGCTTTCAAGCTGTGTGATTTGGGCAATTACTTCAACGCTTTGAGCCTGCAGTTCCAATCTAGTCAATGGAGATCGTGTCTGTTTAGAGGGTTGTTATGAGGATTAAATTAATGTAAACATAAAATAATGTAAAGTGCTCCCTAAATGTGAGCTTTCATCATAATTTAACGAGGCAGTTGGGCAGAGAATGCTCCTGTGACACTTCCAAGGTCCTATAATCAGAGAATGGTAAGAACTTGACTTAAAAGTCGTTCCCTCAATCCTGGAACAACACCTACATGTTTTGGTTTGGTTTTGTTCCAGTACAGCCTCTAGCCAAGTTTAGCTGTCCTTATTAAATAGAATGAATTCTTCCTTATGAAAACATGATCATTTTTCCAAGCCTAGATCAAATCACTGTTCTGAAGCTGTATATCCTTGGTGGTATATTAACTGCACGTTTTTCATTCTCCATAGATGGCTTTGGGGAATTGCACTAAATCATATGTTTTATCTCAGGAAGAAAGTTCACCACGGTCCAGCTGCCCTAGACTGTGCTTGGTTCTTTGGCAAATCTCTAATCGTTGACGCCTTTGACCTATGAAATACAAAGCAGTGTGCTCTATTGGAAGGAAGTGGCCTATTTCTGGCCTTTGTCCCTTCTCTACATCTGAAATGTACTTGGCTTTTCTTGCCTGGATTCCAGGGCTGGGTGCAGAACAGTAAGGCAGGGCATTGCTGATTCATCATACCTCCCCAGCCGCTGTCACCGTGGGTCTCTTTGAAGACTGGGCAGCTCTTATCTGTCCATCAACATCCTCCTTTGTGGGATTTTATGTCCCAACTTCAACACAATGCATTCTGACGGTGCCAGACTTTCCCTATCCGATAATCCCAAGTTTTCTACAAAGATTCCTGATTCCCACTCTGTGCCGTCCAAAACAGAGGAGGATCATGCAGGCAGGTGGCCTCAGGAGTCAAGTGTCAGTGTCACCTGTATCTGAGTCAGTTGAGGTAGATTCCTATCTCGATTTAGTGTCATAGGGGACAAGAGACTCCACACCTCTCATTTTGTGGGAGGACAGGAGAGTAGAAAAGGAGGTAGATTGACTTACCTAAGTTCATACACGCTAGTGACAAGATGGGACAAGAATTTGTGTCTCCTCTCTGCATCAGATATGTATTTTGTAAATCCATGCAGAGGTGCCCTGGGCCATCCCAATACTTTGAACAATTTCCCTCCTAGGCCCTTTCTCATCCATTTAAAATGAGAGGTTGTGGGGTCAGACTCCCTGAAAGTGACTTACATCCAGCCTTACCTGGTGTGGGAAAACGTTCGAGATTCACAAAGCAAACATGTTTCAGGTGCGTCCACGGCAGGCAGACCACCTGTGGACCCTTAGACATGAGTCAAGTGCAGACTCTCCCAGCCTACTTCCACTAGCCTTCTAGGAGCCATGACCCTTCCAGAATCTTCGCCAAATCTCACTTTACTTGCAGGTAAAGGATTTTCATTTGACATCAGACTTCAGAAGGGATGGGAATCCCAGAGACTTTGCAAACTGGTGGCAAAACTGGGCAAATCCTTCTGGAACATTTTCATGTGATTAGTTCCCCAGGGCATATTTTCCCCTTGTTCTTCCACACTCCCACCCCTCCCCAGGCTCTTCTTTCTCACTGAATTTCTAGTTCCATGTGTGGACTTGAAGGAAAATGCATTCTGTGTGTTCCTGATGGATTTACACTCAATTCCCCAGAAAAGGATTATGTGAGTCCCAGGAAAGCCCAAGCAGGATTTCAATCCATCCCCCACCCCAGCCTTTCCAGTAGGACATTATGGAGTTGCAAAGGCCACCCTAGAGGATAAGCCCGGTTTCCATGTGGGCTTCAAGCCTGGTCAGCATGTTTGCACCATTTCCATCCCACAGGACCCTTTGCTGCCCCTAGGAGAGGGAAATTCAAAAGTGGCACAGTGCAGCCTTGCACCTGCTCATTCAAAGTGGCCCCCAGTGGGTCTCCGTTAATCCAGGAGGGCTCCCTGGAGGAGTCCTGGGCTTCCCTGCCTGCTCTGTCTGCCTCTGGTCGGTGCTGTACAGCTGTGTTTCTGTGAAAACAAGGGTGCCAGAAAAGGAGAAAAACACTGTTTATGAGGCTGCCTAGATTGGTGAGTCACATCATTTCAATAGCCCTGAGATATACACAGCTGACTACTTATGCAAATTCCAGACAGCGTGTTTGAACAAAAGGTTACAGAGCAACATAACCTGGAGCTTTTATTACTAATGAGGTACTCATTTCCATATGAATACAGAAGTGTGTATTTTTTTTACTCCTTTTATGGCTTCTCATAATTGTGTCTAATAATATAAAAATAACATCGGGTCTTTCACTCCACGTGGCTCAGACATCAGAGGCAGACTCGTGTCATCCACCCGTTAGGAAAACGTGACATCGGGCCAGTCCCCCCTCCCTGCTGAACACAGTTTAAGATGCTCAGCCCAGGTACCTCTTTGGACTCATGAGAAATTCCATTAACTTTTTCACTTCTGAGTGCTTGCCACGCTTTAGACTTGTTTTCAAAATTAAGAGCATTAATAATAATAATAATAATAATAGAACATGATTGTAAAATGGCCATGCTTCATTTTTATTATCAGTGAGGTAAAGCAAATCTGGCACAGATTAATGGCAGCTTTCTACCTGCCAGGGTGATCTCTATTTTGGTGTGATATAGAAATTTAAAACTGATGAAAGGGAGAGGTTTTTTTTTAACGTGATATATATTCCCATAAGTGGACCATAGTGCCATAGTGACCTTAATTTTTTTTAAAGTCTTTTTGGAATTTGTTACAATATTGCTTCTGTTTTATGTTTTGGTTTTTTTTGGCTCCAAGGCGTGTGGAATCCTAGCTCCCCGACCAGGGATCGAACCCGCACCTCTTGCATTGGAAGGCGAAGTCTTAAACACTGGACCGCCAGGGAAGTCCTGTGAACTTAATTTTAATGTATAAAATAAATAAGGGAAACAACTGAATACGTAAATTAAAAAAGGAATGACTTGTAGAAACCATAAGAATCAATTCAAACTCCTGAGCTTGTACCAGTATATATTCATTTACACACACACACACACACACACACACACACACACACTTATTTTGTTTGAATTAGCCATTGATTGCCAAAGATTTTGGTGAGCACAGAATTTGAAATACAAAATTTAGCACTAAACCTGGCATCCAACCCTCAGATTGGAATTTAGTGAGTAATTTTTCAATCTTAGATATTCTCTCCTTTGAAATGCAAAGACTTGGGTACTTAAGAATCAGTCCTTTAGGGTGGGGGAAATGGGAAGATATTGGTCAAAGGGAACAAAGTTTCAATTACACAGGGTGAATAAGTTCTGGAGATCTAATGTACAGCATGGCATCTACTTGAAATTTGCAAAGAGAGTAGATCTTAAATTTGACCACTACACGCACACGGGGAATATTAACTATGTGACGTGATGGGTATCTTTATGAGCCTGATTATGGTAACCATTTCATAATGTATACCTATATCAAATCATCACATTGTACCCCTTAAACATACGCAATTTTTATTTTTCAATTTTACGTCAATAAAGCTGGAAAACAAACAAATTTTTAAAAATGAATCAACCTTTCAGTTGCGATACTTCTGGGAGGCAGTCAGATTTCTATGGGTATTTATCACCCAATGAATGAGCGATCCGTTGACCCTTGGAGGATGCGCTTACCTCAGCTGAGAGCCAGAAGAGGCCTAGTGGTTGGACTGAAGCCACTAGGTCAGGGGAGTAGGAGAGAGAGGTGTGAGACAGAGGAGGGATATGGGAAGGACCAGGATCCCAGAGTAGGTTTGGACGCAGTGAGAAACAGCAGATGGACAGGAAATCTTTGGAGTGCTTTGCTCAGGGCCTCCTCCTGCATTGCAAGCCCTAGTAATCCCAGTAACCTAGATGTCTTCTCAGCAACCCCACAGTTCTGAGGAAGGCTCTAGCTCAGAATTTATGAACATTTCAACACCCCTATCCAACCCAGGACCCCAGTATGGCCAAGACCATTCACCCAAAAGATGAGAAAAAGAAGGCTTGTTCTCAGCCTCGATATATTGATGTACATGTGGGTGCTGTGATGGTGAATTGTATGTGCAACTCGTCTGGCCGACAGGGGCCCAGATATCTGGTCAAATGTTATTCTGGGTGTTTTTGGATGAGATGAACATGTGAATCAGTAGATGAAGTGAAGCAGGTTGCCCTCCCCAATGTGGACAGGCCTTGTCCAATCAGTTGAAGGCCTGAATAGAAAAAAATAGTCTGAGTAAGAAAGAATTCTCTCTCTCTGCCTGACAGCCTTCCAGCCGGAGCATCAGCATTTTCCTGTCTTCGGACTCAAACTGAAACATTGGCCCTTCTTGGGTCTCCAGCTTGCCAGGCTTTGGATTGGAGCTGTACCATCAGTGCCCAGTTTGCTGACTATAGAGCTTGGAGCTGGTCAGTCTCCATATTTGCTTGAGCCTATTCCTTATAATAAATCATACATGTGTATGTATATGATTTATTATAAGGAATATATACAAGGATATCTATCTGTCTCCTATTGCTTCTGGTTCTCTGGAGAACCCTGACGAACACAGGTGTCCAAAAGACAAAAAGGAAGAGCGTGTGGTCTTTTTGCATTCAAAACATAAGAACTTGACTGTGTTATTTACAGAAAACCCTCCTTCTCCCCAGCCTTCAGGATTGGACAGTCAGCTCCAGTGTGAAGAGAAAGAAACAGAACTACAGAAACCTGACACACTGGGAACAGATTTAGAGAATAACATTCTATTTTCCCTCTCAGAAGACCCTCCACAGAGAAGTCTCTTCTTCCCCACCTTTCTCACGGTGTCACTTTTGTGTTACTGAGCGTGCAGAGGGGCGAGAGTCAAAACAGGCGGCGAGCATCCCCCAGGCAGAGGCGCCTGTGAGCAGCCTGGCCACCGGTGGCTGAAAGCTGACCCTGGAGACAGGCAGAAGCTCCATGTCCACGGGGCAGCCTGGTCCTCGGTCAGGCCCTCTTGGGGCTGGGACTCACCCCAACCATTGATTTCATGCCCGAACAGGCGATTTCCAAAGGAGATGCTGGCAGGGACATCAGTTAGCTTTCGTGCAATGATTTGATTTTCAGTAGAAGGAAAGAGAACGGAAGGAAGGAAGGAAGGAAGGAAAGAAAGAAGGAAAGAAGGAAAGGAGGGAGGGAGAGAGGAGGGAAGGAGGAAAGAAGACTGTGCTTATAAATATAAATGCACAAATATGTAACAATCTCTCACATATACTTAAAATGCATTTCTCAAAGAGTAATTAAAAGAAGAAACCCTGACCTGTTATCCTCAGTCTAACATCACATACATTTATTGATTCAAGTGCAGGAACACAAATTACTGAGGAAGCACTTATTAACTCATTTCTTAATTACCCGTTCACTCTAATTTTTAAAGAATCCAATATAGCAACACCTGTTTGAGAGCCAGACAGAGCATGTGATGCTTCATTTAGGAGAGGCTGTTGGATGAGGTGCCTTATCCCTTCCCAGCCCATTTCAAAGTAAAATGAGGATTTCAGCTTTTTTTTTTTCATTTTTCCGTTCTCCAGCCACCCCACCCTAGACCTTAGACCCAAGGGAGACACCCTTGTTTTGGCAATCTGAACCCTGTTCAGCGATGGCTGTGTCTGCTGCTAGGACACTTCGTGGCCACCAGCCTTGAGGCCCCAGCTGTGACAAAGTGCACTGTCTCTATGGATCTTAAGCCATTTATGTTTCCCACGACTCTCTGAACACCTGGTTGGGCTCCAGAATGAAAGAAAAATGGGGCTTTAGTGCTGACCTAATGACCAATGACCTCCTATGACATTCTCTCTAAATCTTTTATTTTAGAGGTGGAAAGACTGAGTCTCGAAGTCATGGGATTTTCTCAGACTTCCAGAGCTGGCGAGTGGCAAAGTTAGGACCAGGCTACTGGCTCTCAGCCCTAAGCTTCCCCGACAACACCAAATGTATGTGTGTCCGCGTGCCCAGGGCTCACCGAGGGAAATGGGCCATGCCTGTGGGGGTAAATGCACGGGGGATTAGTGTGAGGCTCGGGGCTTTTAAAACTCTGGGTAAGACATTTAAAAAGGCTTGTAAGAGGCCTCTTTACAAGCAAATTAAAGGGGTCTCCGTTTTCAGGGTGAGGATGAAGTGCCAGGGATGGGGGACTTCCATGTCACAAGGACTCACCTGTACTCCCTGCAGGGGCCCGGGGCACACAGAGTCCTGTCTGCAGAAAGTAGAGAAATGTGTGGACACCAGCCACAGGCAGGGGGCTGACCACTCTTGGACACCCACTCCCCTCCCTGCATTCAGCTCACTGCAGTGTTTCCAAGAAATGAAACGGACTTAAAAGAAATGAGTGTGTGAGCTTAAGGGAAATGTAATCACCGCCTCTCTGTTCCTCTTTTATTGGGCTTTGCGCAGAGATTTGTGCCGGCGAGGAAACCAAGCCGGTCCCCTCTCATCCTGAGAGCAGGCAGAGAAAGTAACATCCGTTGAGGCAGGGTGAATGGTGCCAGTTAGTGAGATGCTGGTGGGTCCAGAGATTGTTTGTAATCTGTTTGCCCTGCTCCTTTGAGCCCCAGGGATTTGGGCCAACACTTCTCTCCTTGTTAGTATTCTTTTCAATTGCTTGAGACAAGTCCATGAACCAGGCACTACACACATTTAAGTAAGCTCCTGCTCGGTCCTCCAACACCACAAACATAAACACTCATTTGCACAGGTGCACACGTGTGCATGCACACACACACACACTCATCTTGCATTTGGAGTTGTGAGAGAAGTGAGGGGCAAATTGCTTCCATCTGGACCAGTAGACCAGTGAACCTGGGAGGCATGTTAGCAACCACCAAAAGCATCATTTCCCCCATTTTGTGTTCTTGGGCAAATCTGCACTTATTCGAGGATATCTCTGATCATTGGTTTGGTGTTGTAGGGCAACTCATGCCCTGAGCTTTTCTCTTTGCTTGTCTGTGTTGTTCTATTTGTTTGGTTATCTATTTATTCTGTCTTTAAACCACAGAAGCTCCACAATTATGTCAGGGCTTGGGATGATGTCACCCACCGTGGACAATGTGTAGCTTAAGTCAAGAGCCAGCACTCACTGCCCCAGATATGCCACCTCGCAGATAGCTCTGAGCTTGGGAGCTAGAAGCAGCCTCCAGCCTACAGGGACGAGGTAAAGAGCCAAAACTCAGTCTCTGTCTTCCTCTCTGTCACTGTCTGCCTCTTTCTGTCTCTGCCTTTCTCCTTCTCCCCTGTTAGAATTGGAGGTTGTACTCCTGCCTTGACTTCCTGTCGGGTCCAGGGACCCAGCAACCCTTGCTCTGAGTCACACATCTCAAAAACAGCCAGGCAGACCGTGGACTGGTTAGCAACGGTTGTCACGTACCCTAGCAGTGTCACTCATTCACCTGACCCTGCAGGCTTCTGCGGAGGGTCGGTGATGGAAAGCAGGAGGGTTTTCTATGAGAAGGACAGCCTTTCCCACAGACGGAGGAGAACAGACAGACCATCATGGACATATTGCACATAGTATTATCAAGATACTCCATGGCTTTAAATGTGACGGCTGAACTGACAGTATTGACCATTAAAAAATATTTCATCTGTGTGTGACCTGATACATTAACCTTGCCCAAGGATGAGAAAAATCTCAAGCAAGAAGAAGAGGCTTTCTTAGAATCATTTAGCTGCCATGAAATTAAAATGATTTAATTAATATAATCTCTGGATTGAAGTAATAGGTTAGACTAAGGGTATTTAGAGCAACATTGGTGTAAGTGGCCAAGAATTGAAGAAAACCGAATCCCCGTCGATAAGGGAGCTTCACTCTCGTCCAGAGCTCTTTTTTATTCCCATCAGTGCACAGAAGCCAATTCCTGGCCACTCCTGCAAGACTGTGCCTTTAGCCTTCCTGACTCTGGTGATGCTGTTTCCTGTCCCATGAGATGTTTTCTTATTGGTGGACCAGGAGACATCGTCTTGTTTTCTTTCTTTTTTTTTTTTTTAATCTCCTTTACATTTTATCCCTCCTTGGTAGCAGGAGTGTGTCCAAGTCTGTGCTTCTTGCCTGGAATTCCTAGTTTAGAATTCCTCTGGGCTGTAAGCCACTCGAGGACAGGATGAACCCTTTCAGCTCCTTATTCTCCAAAACCGGGTGCCTGACACATAGGAAGGGCTTAAACCTGAGTCATTGGAAGAATAAAGCACCACGGGCGGATGTGTGGACAAATGTGAGTTCAGAAAGAGAATGAGTGCAATCTGGTCCATGACCTTGGAGGGGTGAAGCCTCACCCAAATAGAATGGCCGTCGGCTGTTGTCATGATGAATCTAGAGCCGGAGTGAGGAAGGGGCTAGAGACAGGAGTGAGAAGCATCAGCAGAGGTGAGAGCTGGGGACCTGAGGGAGGGACTGGTCCCAGGAGAGAGTGAAGAGAAGGAAGAGACCAAAGGCAGCTCTAGGAGAACCATCCCGACTCTTTCTCCCACAGAAGGACCAGGAGGGGAGCGTGGGGCATGCACAGAGGGCCTGAACCAGGCACAGAGATAACTAGCTAGGATGTATTGAAAACGTATGTGCTACCTATTGCTCCAAGGGCTTTCTGCCTATTCTTGCAGTTAATCCTTTCAACAACTCTCTGTGATGTGTCCCCGCTTCACCAATAAAGACATGAAGCTCAGAGAGTTTAAATAACATGCCCAAGATCACACAGCTAATAAGTGTCCAGCCCCTGGAGCACTTCACACCCTCTTCCTTGATATCCCCTGACCTATTTTAGTTACTGAATTAATTTCGATAATCAGTTGATTCCCCTACACACACACCATTTCACTGGATTCACATGCCAAAAAAAAAATCATGGTAGATCCCATTTGACCTTCCAGCTGTTACTTTCTTCAAGCAAAGCTAAAATCTGGTCATGCAATGGCTACTTGTATCTAAAGGAGAAATAAATACTCAGATCTGTTTCCATTGCATTGGTTTCTATCTTGGTCATGAGAGTGAAGACTTTCAGGGGACAGGAGACCAATGCTCCATTCTTTGAAAGCCCAAGGCCATGAGGAATTGAAACACTCCAGCCAGAGCAGAGACAGGTCAGAGAAGGGGTTCCTCAGGACATAAATCAGGCCATGGTAACTGCCTGGAAATCCTATTCCCTGGGGTTTTCTATTGCCACTGCTTTCTTTAGAATCTTGATTGCAAGGAGAACAGGGGGTATTCCTCAGGCAGGAGCTATGGTATGATTTATCACACATATGTACACATACATATATTTTCTTTGTATCTGGTTCCTGCACAGAGTTTCAAAAACCCCCGAGATTCCCTGATGATGGGAGTATGCACCTTGCTCTCACCCCTCCTTCTACCACCTTAGAAGTCTGTTGGGGTTCCCATGAGGGACCATCAGCCATGCCTTCCAGCTCAGGGGGGAGAACATTTCCTACCAGCATCACCCAAATCCCACGCCCACCTCAGCCTCGGAACTGCCCGGAGCTCCTGCCGCCCCACGTGTGCTCAGACAAAACCCAGAGCTCTTTCTCTCCAAATGTTAGGAACCACTAATTCAGTTCAATTTATGTGAAGGTCTGAATTCTCGTCTTATCTGCCAGTACTGATGATTTACAAACTCAGGGAGGATGCTTCTCCCGTCGGTGTATCACTTCCCACTTTGAAAACTGGAATTTTAGCATAAACTGCTATTAATCCAGAACCTAACCAACCAGAAAATGCATTTCCAAAATGTTTTTTAAAATCAGCAGTCAGGAAGAGCAATCAGCCGTAAGAAGACGGAAGATCAAGCCAAGTTCTGATAAGAAATATTACGAGTGCCTGCTTTTCTAGCTGGGTTTTTTTTTTTTTTTTTTTTTTTTTGCGGTGCACGGGCCTCTCACTGCTGTGACCTCTTCCGTTGCGGAGCACAGGCTCCGGACACTCAGGCCCAGCGGCCATGGCTCACGGGCCCAGCCGCTCCGCGGCATGTGGGATCTTCCCGGACCAGGGCAGGAACCCATGTCCCCTGCATCGGCAGACTGACTCTCAACCACTGCGCCACCAGGGAAGCCCTGTTTTTTGTTTTTTAACAAAGCAAATTCCCCTCATTCAAAGGGAAAGGGACTGGAGGCAGGAAGTTGATGTGAAAAGAACACAGAAAAAAATAGAGCTAGCCTAAGACAAAAAAAGCATTAACAGGCAAGAAGAGAAAAAGTACAGAGGGAGAGAGAGGTTTATAGAAGCACCCCGAAGAAGACGGAATAGGAGTGAAGAAACCAAAGACAAAACGAGTGGTTAGTAACCTAACTGTGCAATAGTTAGGTAATAAATAGGTAAATGAGAGCTGGATGTTATATTACGATACATAGTAAGTATTCCAAGGTGTGGATCACGGAAAGCTAAGAAGAGCAGCTTAAACGAGAAGCATGGACCCTAAAAGAGGGTCAGTATCAGTGTATATTCCAAAAGGGGTGGAATTAGGAGAGTTTTGATGGAAGACAGAGCTGATGTCCTGTTGCACATTCCCTGGCATCAGGGTCCATGCAGGGATGCTCCTCAGGGAGTTCTCATTTCAAGGTGGTGGTCGGATGTGCACTGACTGGACTTGAAGTCCAGAGTCTCCGTCTCTTATTAGCTGTGTGATCTTGGGCAAGTTGCTTATCTTCAGATTTGGTTTCTGTGTCTTTAAAATAGATATAACAATGCCTACTTCACAGAGCTCTTCTGAAAGCCAAGTCAAACAAAACATATGAACATATATAACATCATAGGTGGCACACAGAGAACTCAAAACAATGTCAACTCCATCAGATTTGAGTGGGCCTAAATGCACTGCATTCAGTGCAAGTGACTTTCAGCTAACAATCTCTGGTCTCTGACACAAGCAAAAGATTTCTGTTAGGGAATGTGGTTGATTGCCTGACCATGTGTACCTTCTGAAGGATGATATTAAAAACGGGCAAGTGTAAATTGGTGCAGTCACTATGGAGAACAGAATGGAGGTTCCTTAAAAAACTAAAAATAGAGCTACCATATGATGCAGCAATCCCACTCCTGGGCATATATCCAGAAAAGACGAAAACTCTAATTCGAAAAAATACATGCACCCCAGTGTTCATAGCAGCACTATTCACAATAACCAAGATATGGAAACAACCTAAATGTCCATGGACAGATGAATAGATAAAGAAGATGTGTTATATGTACATAATGGAATACTACTCAGCCATTAAAAAAAAGAATGAAATAATGCTACTTGCAGCAAATGGATGGACCTAGAGATTATCGTACTAAGTGAAGTAAGCCAGAGAAAGACAAATATCACATGATATGGCTTATATGTGGAATCTAAAAAAAAATGATACAAATTAACTTATATACAAAACAGAAATAGACCTACAGACATAGAAAACAAACTTATGGTTACCAAAGGGGAAGTGGGGGAGGGATAATGTAGGAGTTTGGGATTAGCAGATACACACTACTATATATGAAATAGATAACCAACAATAGATAATTGTATAGCACCAGGAACTATATAACTATATTCAATATCTTGTAATAACCTATCATGGAAAAGAACCCGAAAAAGAATGTGTGTGTGTGTGTATATATATATATATATATATATATATATATATATATATATATATATACATATGACTGAATTACTTTGCTGTGCACCTGAAACTAACACAATAGAAAACTTCAATAAAATTAAAACGGGAACAAATGGATGGATGCAAGGTGCATGTGTTGAAAAAAATAAAAATATTTAGACCATGAGGCTGTAGAAAAAGTTTGTGAATTTTTTATAAATATAATTGCAAAACATGGTCAAACTCCAAAACAATTTCAAATGTGGATAAAAAACAATATGTTTTGGTGAAAGCTTGCTGAAATCCAGTCATCGAATTTCCTATGAATGCAAGGCCTTGTCTTATTGCTACAGGCTCAATTAAATAAAACTCTTGGGGTGTGACAGTCATAACCATCCGGGAACTGGCGTAGTACACATTAACTTGCTGTCTACAAAAGCCAGGTAAACTATAAATGGACAAAGACATTCTTTTTCTAACATGTCTCATAATGTATTTATAATTCCAGTGACTTCCAGTGAAATTACAATTTTAAAACCTATATTTTCCTGAAGTAGAATGCTACGTAGAGCTCACTGAAAAATAGGTTTAGAATCTGAAAACGCTTTTTCCATCTCCCTACCTGCCATTAATAGGCATCACTGATTCAATCTGTATACCCAAATATTATCTAAAATATGAGATTTATGATTACAGAAAATATGGCCCAGGAAAGGTGATCAATCTTAAGACTTGCAATCTTGGTTTAACACAGAACAGGTAATTTTAAATGTTTTTGATCCTGGAATTCTGTTACAAGGAAAACAAAAATAATTTGGTATTATTTTGCAAAAGGGAGTTTTCATAAAGAATTTGTAGACTTTCACCATTCATCAGATCTCCAAAATGAATTCAATTTACAGGCATACCTCGTTTTATTGTTCTCCACTTTATTGCCCTTTGCAGATATTTTGGGGTTTGGGGGGTGGTTTGTTTGTTTTTACTAATTGAAGATTTCTGGCAGCACTGCATAGAGCTAGTATATTGGCACCATTTTTCCAAAAGCATTTTCTCACTTCGTGTCACTATCACATTTTGGTACTTCTCTCAATATTTCAAATTTTTCATTTTTATTATATATATTATGGTGATATGTGATCAGTGATCTTTGATGTTACAACTTGCTGAAGGCTCAGATGATGGTTAGCATTTTTTAGCAATATAATATTTCTAATTAAGGTACGTACATTGTTTTTTTAGACAAAATGTTACTGCACACAGTAGACTACAGTACAGGGTAAACATAACTTTTATATGCACTGGAAAACAAAGATTCATATGACTCATTTTATTGTGATACTCACTTTATTGCTGTGGTTTGGAAATGAACATGCAGTAACTCTGAGGTCTGCCTGTGAAGTAGGAATCAATTTCAAGCGATAAAAATTTTAAATATAGCAAGTTTTAGAGAATGTTTTTGTTCTAAGTAATCAGCACAATCACAACCACAAGCCAATCTCCTACTGTAATATGTTAGTTTGAAAATAGAGTTTTTTGCACGACATAAAACAAAGCAAGGGCAGGTAGAACTATGCATTTTATTCAGTTTTGTTACATAATTGGAAGCCAGCTCACCAGTTACTCTCAGCTGGGAGTTAACATTGATATAATTTCTAACCTGTTCTTTCAAAGTTCAAAGCTGAATATAAACCTATATACTTGAATATTTCCCACATGTAAAGCAAATTTCTTTGAAAATATTGTAGCACATGGGCTTCACTAAATAGCACCATGCAACTTCAGAGCAGATTAGAAATAAATTCTTTTTAAATGATGTTGAGCTTCGTGTCTTTAAAATATATCCTTATCCTCCTGACTCAAAGATGTACTATCATTAGAAATGGAAATTCAAAATGAGAAAGTTTAAAAAATCCCTTGATCATTTATAATTATATTATTCTTTGTTAAACAACAGAGAACTATGTACTGAACTTATGAAAGCTCTGGGATAATTACATTTTCCAGCAATAAGAGTTTTAATATTTTGAGCCTATGGCATTAGAATATTTAAGCATAACTCTTTTTTTTTTTTTTTGCGGTACGCGGGCCTCTCACCGCCGTGGCCCTCTCCTGCTGCGGATCACAGGCTCCGGATGCACAGGCCCAGCGGCCATGGCTCACGGGCCCAGCAGCTCCGCGGCATGTGGGATCCTCCTGGACCGGGGCACGAACCCTTGTCCCCTGCATCGGCAGGCGGACTCTCAACCACTGCGCCACCAGGGAAGCCCAAGCATAACTCTTATGTTTAGAAGTAGAGTTTGTATCCTGTTTATTTTGGGTTCTTTTGTATGTGTTTTTATGTTACTTTTAAGGATTTCTAAGTAATTTTCACACACCTATCATGTATTTTTTTTCTCATTATTACTTTTTGGTGTGTGTCTTACAGGGGTGGGATCCCTGTTCCCCTCACCCTTCCCTTGTGAGGATACTGGTTCTAAAGGGCACAGGTGTTCTGCTTTATATCCATTGTTTGAAAGAATAAGTAGAAAAGAATAGGCAGAAAAATGGTGACAGTGACCACCTGACCACCTACATGTGGTCAAGGTCACCATTAGCTTAATACAGAAATCTGAGTAAACAGTGGAAACTGTCTTAGTCAGCTCTGACTGCTATAACAAACTACCACAGACTGGAGGGCTTAAACAACAGACAGTTATTTCTCACAGTTCTGGAGGCTAGAAGTCCAAGATTAAGATGCCCACAGACTCTGTTCTTGGTAAGCATCACTTCCTGACTTGCACATGCCCACCTTCTTGCTGTGTCTACACATGGTGGAGAGAGAGCTCTCTCTTTCTTCTTATAAAGCCACTACTTCCAACACAAGGGCCCCACCCTCATGACCTCATCTAACCCTAATTACCTCCCAAAGGCCCCATCTCCAAATCCCATTACACTGGGGTTAGGGTTTCACTATGAATATTGGGGGGATATGATTCTGTCCAAAGCAGAAACCAAAGAGGAACCAAAGGGAACCACGGTAAGACCCAATTTCAACAAATGGGTTGCAGAGCATTGATTTGAATTAATTCCAGGGACAAAATGTCAATGTACCTGCAGAAGCTTCCCACACATTCCTCATTGCATTTGCAAGGCTGTGCCATTCGAGGGGACCAGGTTGGCATGCAGCCCCATATCTGATTTAGGACTCTCCACATGGCCTGTTCACGTGCTACAACAGAAGCAGGCACTTGGCGCCTTGGAGCACTGACCAGCTACTCTGCTGAGTCCCGTCTGTGGTTTTCTTCATGCACATTGAGATTGCTAGACTTAGTGCCATCGTGGCAGAATGCATGCAAGATGCTACACCAGCCCAGCGGGTGCACCTCGGATGCTGTTCACTGTTCCATCTTCTCCATAAGAGGGAACCTGGCCTTCCTTCATCCTGGCCCAGACCCCCTGCCCTTGTGAATGATGGACAATTTCCTTCTTCAGTCTGGCTGGGGTTGAGAGTATTTATAGCTAGGAGGAGAGCATCTGGTTGGCATCTGGGCTACTCTCACTACCACTGAAATAAGAGGCAGTAAGGTATTTTTGAGACTGATGGAGGCAAACTATTCTACCAACAGCTTAGGTTCAGAAAAAAACGGGCTTCTTAGGATTGACCAAAGATACAAAGGGATTATTCAATTTGAAAGTCAAATGTCTGATCTGGTTAGAGGAATTGGAAAAAAGAAAAAAAAGAGAGAGAAGAAACTATAGTGAGAAAAGAGGGAGGGTGGGAGAGACAAAGGGAAAATGCCTCAAAGTCAATCAGATTTCTAAATACTTTCGTCATTTGGCTAACAATTGCTAAGGATCAATTATATACATGACATAATCAATACCGGATTTAGAAATCATGAAGAAAAAATAAAGCAAAACAAAACCCTCCCTTTACAGATGTGGATCAGTCTGTCACTCCTCTCTAGGGTTTTGTATCCTGATCCTGACATCTTTCCTGGGCTCCCACCCCACTCCTCCCCCAGGCCCCTGCAGGACTCCACGGGGTTATTTATGCAGGCTGAATCAAGCTGCTGACTTCAGCACTGTAAAACAGTGGCCGGGAGTCTGAGCACTGGGGCCCAGATCTGCTGACAGTTTTCTAAGCCTCGGTAAATGCAGGTGGCTCCTCCTTCTGCCTTGGTGGGGCTTGCATTGCAGCAGTTTGCAGGCTGGCAAGCAGCTATGAGGCTCGCTGAAAGAGGGGCCCACATGAATGAGGATGTGGCTCAGGCCTGGAAATGCTGCCACTGCTTATTTGATCATACAGAGGCCACCTGACACCACACAGAGGGAGCGCGGGGTGGCGAGGTCCTGGAGCATCCGCCATCCTCCTCAGGCTGGGAAGATTGTAACCACAACTCTCCAAACAGAGAAACTCAGGAAAGGCAAGTTTATCAACTAAATAAAGGCTGGAGGACACGCCAGTGTCTTGTGATACCTTCTCCTCTTTTAAGGATCATGAACTCCAAGAAATGCAGTGCCCAACTTCCTGTAATAATGAGAACTTGATAAAGACATCACACAGAATCTCAGAGAAGCAGAAATATTCCTGTCTCTGCTCACCTTCCAGCCAGAATAAACACACACAGAGGTGTGTGCCCACATGCACACAGACACACACACACAGACGCACACACACACACACACACACCCCTACCTACTCTTTCAAGCTGAAATGTTTTGCATGTGGAAGTTGATTATGTTGAATGAGCACATCCGTGTAGCTCTCACCCAGGTTAACTTGTAAGACTGAGCATCACAGAACCAGTCAGCGGACACAAACCTGCCACTTAGCACATCCGCATCCAATACAGTGACCCTGCACTAGGCATGGGCTGCTGTGACAGTAGCCAACACAGTACAACTTGTGTTATCGTGACCATTTTACCAGCATGATCTCATTTATTCAGTCCACAGAAACACAACTTTTTATGGGTTGGAACCTCTATTTTCCTTTCTTTTGTGATAGACATTGTGGCTTAGAAAGCTTCAATAATGGCCAAAGTTAGCAAGTGGCAGGAGTTGCTTTGAGCCCATATCCCACAGTTCAAACACAGTTTGTATCAGCTAGCTATTGCCACAAAGGTGCAGCATAACAAATCACCCCAAAACACAATGGCTTCAAAAAACAGTAATTTATTCTCAGGAACATATGGGTGGGCAGGAGGTCCACTGATCTAGCATGAGTGCCACTGGGGGTAGCTCTGTCCCACGTGACTCTCATCCTTTTCCTGGGGCCAGTGAACTGGCCAGAGCACATTCTTCTGATTATGATGGCAGATGTGCACACACACACACGTGAAAACACACGTCTTTGGTCTGGTCTCACAACTGGCACGGCTGTTTTCCCACTCTACTGGGGAAAAAGTCACAGGGCCAAACCCAGAGCCAAGGAGTAAGAAAATCCACATCATGCCTTTTATGGGGAGAACTGCAAAGCCATCAGGCAAAGAACATGGAAGGGGAAGCAGGGAGAATTGAGGCCAGTACGCAGGATACCTCCCTGGGCTCTCAGCCTCCACACTGTCTCCTTAGAACTGTTCCTGTAGGGTTGACCTTTCTGGGAGCTGGAGAAACTCATCCTAATGTATATTGTTTAATGTTGGGAGATAAAATATCCTCTCGTTAAGAATGCTGGCATTGGCATGAACAGCAGAAGACTAGCTTCCTCAATCCCAGCTGTCATTCTCTAACTAGGGCACCCTGACCAATTTCCTTAAACTCTCAAAACTTCATTTTCTTTGTTAATAATAAATGCCATGTGCTTATCCTGGTGGTATCAATGCTTCCTGCTGATTTAGAATTTACAGGTCTGCAAGAGGTCAACGTCTTAGATTTTCTTCAGCAAGTACCCATGATATGGCAATGGATGGGGTAACTTTTTCTGGAAGGGCAAGCTGACAATGAGCTCCTTTACTCAGAAGACCTCCCTCTTCCCCTCCAAGATACAGAGATAATGATGAAGAGGGCTACTCCCTCTCCTGACTTCAAGCAACTACAGATGAGGTTTGCTTCCCCAGACCCATGTAATGCATGGGGTGGGTGTGCTCCACAACAGTGAGGTGACGGTAGGCACCAGGGCTGGACCTGGCCCCTCTCTTGCTCTGCAGAAGTAAGGCTGTGCCCAGGTCTGGCCAAGGCAGCTAGAGAAAGGACTGGAGATGAACTGGTCAGTTCACCATTGACCCCCCCATCTTCAAGGTCCTAGCCTAGAAGGTAAAGTAGGGGTCAGCTTTGCAGAGTGGTTAGGTACACGGGCTCTGCAGCCAGAAGGCCTGGTGCAAATCCACGGCACATTGGCACAATGTACCTCCCTCACCCACCTTAGATGAGCAGAGTGCCCTGCGCCTGGGAGACACATGAGACCAAAGGACTGGTCCATCCATCAGAAGGGACTTCGCGTTTTAATGAAGGATGGCAAGAACAAGCAGGTGTCTAAGTAGGATACGTCATGGTAGTCAAACTTCAGGTGCACCAGAAGCATGGTTGGATGAGGAATGGTTCCTTGTGAGCACTCTTCAAAGTCTTCCAAAGATCTCAGTAGTCCCCAAACTGGAAAGACTATCAGAATCACACGGGGGGCTCTTAAAAAGGCAGCTCCCCGGGGCCAGGACTTTCCTCGCTAACTCGGAATTTCTGGGGCTCCACATTCTCAGGTGATGGCTGCTGTTGGTCCAGGGACCACAGTTTAGGGACCACGGATGGATGGCCCCTGCCTCCTCTGGCCAAGTATCTCAGGATAACCCTCCCTGCCTGGACCACTGCTCACTCTCGGCTATTTCCCTCTCTCTCTGGTACCCATGGCTTATTTTTGTCCTGTCTTCAAATCACCAGTGTTAAGACTGGAAACTGTGGAAAGGAGACAGGAGGATTTCAGAGTTGCCTCTGAGCATCTAGTTTCCCTGCAATCAGTTCAGTTCCCAGGAACCCACCTCCAACGCTGGCAGAGCTGAAGTCGCTGCAAGCAGCCCGCCCCATCCTCATAGAAATATGTGCGTGGAAGCATCTCTGTCAGTTCTCTGTATTTGATAGAGATGAGAGATGCATTCCTCTGGGTTGCCCTGGGTCATCCATGTGGGCGTTTTATTCACAATTTTTTTTTCATTAGAAATCTCTCTGAAGTAAAACCTCTCCCGTATATTAGCTGGGACTGAGAACTAGTGGCCTTCAGTGAGCCATGTTTAAATATACCTAGAGACAGTTTCGCTGAAATTCCTCTCCTCACCACATTTTCTAAACAACTCTACAGAGGCACTCTTGTCTTCTGCAGGTTTCTCTTACAATCACTGCTTCCCTGGTGTTGCCTCCACCTTGACAAATGGAGCTTGATGAATACCTGCCAACAAAGGGCATTTGCTGGGGACTGGCTCCTTGAAGGGACCCTGATGAACAGTGGCAATTATAAAGGCAAAATTAGAAAGGGGGCTGAAGGGGATGGGCAGAAGAGACAGTAAGACACAAGAGGACGGGATTCTTCCGAAGTCACATGTGTGTGCGCAGGTGTCTGTGTGTGAGCGTGTGCGTGCTATTTCTGTCACCCCCTTCCTCCAACACACCAGATACCCAACAAACTGCTTGACTAGAAAAAATATAACAAATTCAGAATCCTAGGTCCCTGGATTATCATATTCAGGTCCCTAAAATGCCTCCTGAATAGCTTGGCATGAAGCCATAATGATTACACACCAAAACCTTACCAGCTTAGTTATAAGGACGCAGGTCATAGAAATAGTTTCCTGGGGAACGCTTATTTGTGATCAACACAGAGATTGTGAAGCTTATTAGAGCAAATTACAGGATATCTGTGCGATGGAATCAGAGCTGCCATAAAGAGCCTGCATCTGGTTACTCTTGGAAGGTGGGATTGTGTACTCTTTTGCTTTCCTCCTTTCTATCTTTATTTTCTAGATTGTTCAGCAAGGAACTTCCCCATGAAGTGAGCTTCCTTACTACCCCACCCTGTCTCACGCCCACGTCTATGGTTGGGGGGGGGTCGTCCTGGTTCCCATAATGCCCTATGATGACATCTACTGTGGCACTCACCAAATTATATTTTAATTACCTACCTATCTACCTATTCAACTTGTCTTGCCCATGAAGCTATGAAGTCCTTGAGGTCAGAGATTGTGTCTTATTCATCTGTGTCTTCTGAGCCACTAGCCCTGTATCTACTACATGGTCATTGCTGAGTATTTGCTGAATGAATGAAAGACCCAGACCATGAACAGTCGTTGTCTCCAGGTGGCGATTTTTATTTATTTCTCTTTGCTTTGTCTTATTCCGAGACTTTTTACATTGGGAATGGATTACTTCTACAATCAGATAAAAAAGGGTTTCTAATAACTGAGCCACTCCTTCCCTGTAGTTGATCTAAGTAAAGAAAACAAGTTGACTAATTAAATAAATGAACATTTTTTTGCTTGGTGCCTATTATATGCTCTATGTGTATAGATCTTTGCTGTATTTAAAGAGTCTCCCACTTAAAGTACTTTAAGCTTCTTAACCAAATATATTCCCATTTAGAATTTCTCTATATGTCACTCTACTTTGGAGTTGAAAAGTATGTGTAGAGTGAACTGCTGTATGACCCCATCAGTAGTTTAAGATACACAGGTGGATGGCTGTAAGGAAAATAGGCTTTTTGCCTCCATGAACTGGGATGAGTGGGATGTACTTTTTAAAATACATGCACCTACTTGCCTAAGTCTTAAAATCCTCTTATTTCTAGCTCATGTAAACCCCTGTAGAGAAGTGACGTTTTTGTCTCTTAACAAAGGACAGTCCTAGGAGATGAGTTTTCTTGTATACGGAGAGGAACAAATTATCCTGACTTGAGGGTCCATTCATCTTACAGGTGGAAGGGAGGAGGGGATGCTAATGAGAGTCAGAGTTTGGGGCAGTCTGACTTAAGTCACTTCCTAAGCCAGAGTGACAGAGCAATGACAAAGCAGGGAAACAGGAAGCCTGAGGTCTCCAGCTCCTTTCTCGACTTCTTCAATGACATCTGAGAAAGAAAGCAACCCCTCCCCATGTCTCCCCAACCCCACCACATCTGGGAACTAATGTGACCTTACATCTTGGCCTCAGTGTTAATCACGAGGTGACCCGATGCTTCCCGCCCAGCCATGTGCTCTCCCATGGGACATAAATAATCTCAGAACATCTACCCAGAACACGTCACACAAGACACCCAACCCCCCCCCAAATCTTTTCAAACAAGTCACTGCTACGTCATGACCAGTTTCAGCTTTATCCTTGCTTTAATCTGCCCTCCTTGTAGGTAAGATATTTTGAGATACCCACTCACAGAGCTGCTCCTGCTTTCCAACAAAACCTAGGCTGGAGCAAACCTTGCTTCCTTATATCCTCGCCCAAATCACCCAACAGGAGCCCAAATTCTATAACGGATTCTTTCAAACACCCTCTTATACTGAGACACCCTGGTTCCCCACGGTGTGCTCTCTCTCACTGCAGCCAGTAATAAACCCCCCTTGTCCAAGTACAGGTGTGTTCCTGGTGGCCTTCACCTGGGGAGCTTGACATGTCTTCAGTATCCAGTTGATGCTTTTGAAGAAGAGCTAAGCACTGTTCTAAGAACGTGGCTGCTTACTTTTGTTTACTGACTACCGAATACTTTGTCCAGAATCCCTAGGTATCTTGGGTCACACAAGCAATCAGTGTCACCGAGAAACTCCTCCCTTTGTGCTGTTTGTAGTGGTCTCTCAGTCAAACATGTGTCAAATGTGATGTCCCACATCACCAGCCTGAAATCCTGAATTGGTGAGCAAGTATTTACTGGGCATCTACAAACAAGCTCTGGGCTAAAGCTTATGGGGGGAAAGCTTTGTCTCTCTAAATTTTTAAAAAATCCACCAAATACTTTATATGGTGTGGATACAGCATGTTTCTCATGTGACCTCTGGAAGCTTACACCTGTAGGGAATACAAGAGAAGCACATTCCAATGAGCGTGGGGCTAGGAACCAGCTATGACATCCATCACCTCTGTCTAATCGTGGAATTGGCAGGATGCATAAACAAAGAGGTAATTATTTATTAATTGTTACTAGAAACCTGGGGTTTCCCCACATGATTTCAAAACACACGGGGCCATTTATTTTAAGTGGTTTCTAGACACTGATAGACTGAATATCCTTTCATGCTGGCAAAGGTGTCAATGCTGCGATGTTTACCAGAGCAATGATACAAAGTATCCGATCATGGTACAGCCTGAGAACATCTCCAAACAACCATCCACATGAAGGAAACATCAAGGGGATAGAAAAACCATCTGGTCTCTATAGCTGGAACACTTGAACAGCTTGTAGAGAAAAAAAATTAAATCTCACAACAAAAATCTGGCAGATGATAAACACATAATTTTTACGTTCATCAGGCAGTTGCTATAGACCAAGATCAATATACAAAGCAAGGGCACTGTCAGACTCTAGCACCTCTGGCTGGAATGAAATATGAGCAGAAGAAACTCGAAATTGAAGCTGATTATAGTTATACTGCCCCAAACACACTACTCACAAGAAAGCTATTTGTTTTCCTTACAGATGATGGGAAATCCAAACAGAATAAAACAATACAAAATATTGCAAGACAAAGCCTTTCTATGGGCATTTCTAGCTCATTTTGGAAACAAAACCTAATGGTAGTCCCGTGAGAAAAGTCTGTTCTCCCATGATGGCCAAGGCAATTTTGCAGATTTGAAGGTAACAACCAATCCGAAGATGATTGCAACCCAAGCCTTTCAGTGGAATAAATGAAACTTCCAAGTAATCAGCAGTTCGTCCGCACAGATAAATCTTCCCTGGATGTTTCTACTTGCTTTGTCTCTCTTGGTTCACCCTGTGGGTAGCCCCAGGTTGTGTTTAGCTTTTAGTTTGACTTCAACAAACTCAGCGTCATCCTGAGCCTTAATCGGGCTCAAGACACCCTACAACCAAGCAGCTTTGCTTGGGTGTGTCTAACAGATGTGCACTCAGGTCATGGGGCTTCTCAGAAAACAGAACTGAAACTGAGCTCAGGCTTGGCCTGCTTCAGCTCAATGACTTCAACACAGCCAAGTCATTTTTCATCTGATTTCCATCTGTCTCTGTACAGCAATGATCTGAAGAGCTGGCAATGGAAGGTCATAATAACTCTACTGAATAGGGCATCTTAAGTTTTTCCAAGTCCTTCTAAAGCCATTCAATGTATATTTGTGTGTGTAATTATCTCACCCAAAATACAGCCTCCCTTTTCCCTCTGCTCCCTGGTCCCATCACACAGAGATAACCACTGTTACTAGCTTTGTATGAATCTTTCTATGCTCAACACTTATTTTTTTAAAACAAAAGTTGTCTCACATTTTTCATCACATTCCGCAACTTGCTATTTTACTTTATGACTCTTCTGGATGTCCTTGTGACTTGTTAATTGGCTGTAGAGTGTTGGTATGAAGGTAAGAAGATATCCTCATTTATCCATAAATTCCCCACATTTCTTCCAATGACAATGTTGCAATAAATATCTTTGAACATGAAAAAAATTACAGTGTGCTGGCAAGCTTGCAAATTTTTCTTACCTCTAAGCTTTTAGTATAACGTAGGTGGTTTCGTGCCTCTAAGACTCTTGTCTGCTCCCAAACATAACCCCATGAACACCCTGCAGTTCATAAAATGAGCTTGGGAACAACTTTTCATGAGATGGCATTTCTATCCTCTTAGTTGCAAATGCAAGAATTATAGACATTTTAAAAAATGCCTTTCTGTCTTTTACTCCCACATTTAACTGAGCACCAAGTCCTGCCATTTCTCACTTTTTAAACATTCCTTAAATGAATCCACTCTTTTTCCATCTCCCATCCCAATCAACTACACTCTTATTATCTGGATTACTGTAACAACCTCCCAGTTAACCCCTCTTATTGTCCCTTAATCTATGGTCTTTCTGTGAAACCAGGAAAAGGAAACAGAATCAGTGAGCATTTAGCCAGATTCAGACACATTCAAGAACCAGTGAAATCTGCCATGGTCTGGCCACTGGGAGGTCCTGTCCTCAAAAAACTCACTATTATTATTATTATTATTATTATTTTATTTTTTTTTTTTTGCGGTATGCGGGCCTCTCACTGTTGTGGCCTCCCCCGTTGCGGAGCACAGGCTCCGGACGCGCAGGCTCCGGACGCGCAGGCTCAGCGGCCATGGCTCACGGGCCCAGCCGCTCCGTGGCATATGGGATCCTCCCAGACCGGGGCACGAACCCGTATCCCCTGCATCGGCAGGCGGACTCTCAACCACTTGCGCCACCAGGGAGGCCCAACTCACTATTATTAATGTGACCAAAGATATTTGATGGAACTGGAAAACTGGTATAATGGAAAAGGGTATATGTTATTTCAGAATCTGTTCCAAAAGAACTATTAGTTGCCTGCTAATTGCCTACCAAGTGCATCTCTCCAAGATTTTGGTTCCCACGAGGACACAGACCAAGCTTTCTTCACTCTCTTTACCTTCATTTTCCATCCCCACCATCTCACCTCCTCTTACCAGCACCAGGAGAAGAAAACCTTTTACTGATGCTGTGCTTGGCCACCATAGGCAGAGTCGCCATGAAATTCACCAAGCTTATGCTTCTGGGCCTCTCATTTACTGTGTCCATGTTCAAGGTCCTGTACCTAATTTTAAGTTAATAATTTTTGTCTTTTTCTTAAAGAGGGCTCCCCAAATTCTGTAAACTCCAGGCCCCACAAACCTGGGTTCTTCCTTGTTGGCCATTGAACAGCTTCACCAAGTCACCGTCAGTTTGCTGCTTCCTCGCCCTCTCTACCATCGTCCCTCTGCTGTCTGCTTCACGTCATTCCGCAACCTAACCTCCTGCAGATCAGCGCTCTTGAGATTTTCCCCACATGCATCGCATTTGTTCCTTCTTTTTTTCTCCTATACACACATCTAACCTCTCTGCTTACCCCTCTGCACCAGAACTTGGTCTTCCCTGCTTTCTCTAACATTTGCCAACTTAGTATTCCTGGCAGAATTCATGTACATCCTGTTCACTTGTTCTTCCAACTCACTGATAAAGATTTTTAATAAACTCAGTAACCCCTGGGGCATCTGCTAAACACTTTCCAGCAACTAGATCTGCTGCCACTTATTTATCAGTTCCATTACCTTTGGTTTCTGGTTTTGGAGCCAGTTCTCAATCTGCGTCGGAATTCTCCTATTCCAGCCAATTTGAACTTGTTTTGCAAGTCAAATTTCATGAGACGTTTTTATCAAGTGCTTTAGTAAGGTCCAAATAAGTAACATCTGCTATGTTCCTCTTAACCATTCATTCGGGTGATATGTTCGTGTGTGTGTATGTGTGTTCACATACACATTTGTTTTCAAGAAACAAACTATTAAGTGTGTCTGGCAGTATCAGTCCCTAAGAAAACCACGCTGCAATTGGTCCCAGGTTTCATGATTATTCTCTGGTTTGGTGCTAGTTAGTTTCCATCCGTTAGATGTTTCCCTCCTCTTGATAGATGTCTTATACTATAAACAATTATTTTAGCTGAACGATGAGGGTGAGCTTATAGGACTGTATTTCACAAGTTGCCTTTTCTTTCATCTGAGGACCTCAGGGGTTCGCCCTGCTCTCAGCTGCTTCTAATCAAAGTCAATTCCTTCACCCGGGCTCCAAGTGCGGGCTCCCTTCCCTCCACGGAGCAAGATGACTCAGGGTGCTCGCGAACCAAGCAGACTCTCAACCCCTCCACACTTCCCCACAGCTCGCGCCAGCCTCCCGAAGGTAGATTTACCTGTTTTACATGCAACTCACAATCTCCTCTGCCCATCTCTCTTCATAGCCTGGGGGTCAGTAGTTTCCAGAATAGGACTGGTTCCCTATGCGATAAAGCCTCTCTCCTTAACCAAACTTGGGTCAGGCCCCTCGTGCTCTTTTCCCAAATATGCCTCATCCTTTTCAGACCTGCACAGCAGCCCAGTTTTACCGTGAAGCCTGATAAGTCAGTTCAGAAAGAGTCCTCCACCCTCCATGTCTGATCAAATTCTTGATCAGATATCTCATCACCCTGGGCTGACTTCAGCAAGAATCCTGTGGTCTGTTTAGCCAGCATCTCCCCTCTTACCCCTGATCTCTCCTCTTCATAGTTTTCCATCCACTGACACGCATCCTGCTCCTTGGCTATAAATCCCTAATTGTCCTTGTTGTACTTGGAATTGAGCCCGGTTCTATACGGAGGTCTCTTTCCCCCTATTGTCATAGTTTCTGGGTAAAATCTGTTTTTACTGCTTTAACTACCATCCAGCTCTGGTTCCTTTGCCATACCTCCTCCCCAACTCCAGGGAACGAGACCTAGAGGTGGAGTTAACTCATGTAAAAGTCCTCAGGCTCTTGTGATGCTGCTAGGATGGGTTCACACTAGCCCAGAGGCTTCATGGAGGAGTGGCAATGAGGAAAAGAGAAAGAGAACGGAGGCTGGAAAGAATATTCCAGACTGAAGATAACTTATACTAGTAGTGATTTGTGGAAGATGGAGGGAGAAAATTTGGCAAAATAGAGATTGTATGCCACTATGGAAAACAGTATGGAGGTTCCTCAAAAAAACGGAAAATAGAGCTGCCATATGATCTAGTAATCCCATTCCTGGGCATATATCCAGGCAAAACTATAATTCAAAAATATACACACACCCCTATGTTTGTAGCTGCACTATTTACAAAAGGCAGGACGTGGAAACAACCTAAATGTCCATCAGCAGAGGAATGAATAAAGAAGATATGGTACATATATACCATGGAATATTGCTCAGACATAAAAAAATGAAATAATGCCATTTGTAGCAACATGGGTGGACCTAGAGATTATCATACGAAGCAAAGTAAGACAGAAAGAGAAAGACAGATACTACATGATATTGCTTATGTGCGGAATCTAAAATATGACACAAATGAACTTATTCATGAAAGAGAAACAGACTCACAGACATAGAGAACAGACTTGTGGTTGCCAAGGGGGAGCGGGGTGGGGGAGAGATGAATTGGGAGTTTGGGATGAGCAGACGCAAGCTAGTATATACAGGATGGATAAACAACAAGGTCCTACTGTACAGCACAGGGAACTATATTCAATATCCTGTGATAAACCATCATGGATAAGAATATGAAAAGGAGAGTGTATGTACATATAACTGAATCTCTTTGCTGTACAGCAGAAATTAACACAATATTGTAAATCAACTCTACTTCAATAAAATAAATTTTTTAAAAATAGAGATGGCATGAAGTGAACACGTAAAGGTCAAGAGAGCTCCAGAGAAATAAAGATCGGCTAAGAACAGTCCGTGATGGGGACAAGGAGTCTGTGGTCTGCAAGGTGGAGGTGCTCTGAACAGCGGAAAGTGGTAAGCTTCTTTCTCTCCACTCTTCCTGCCCCCGAGCTCACAGGAGACGGGGAGCACCCCAATTGTCCCCTACAGAGAATGAAAGTCTGGGAGCTTGGAGAAGATAGGCTGCCTCTCCCAGGTCCACTTCCTGCATTTCCACGAGGGTGACATGGAGGAAATAAGAGGACCACGGGGTCAACGTGTTTGCGTTCTGCTACGGTTTCAAGTCCTAGAGTCACAAGGTTCATTTCCTGACCCACTTCTGACACAGCATTGAGGACATCCTGTCCTTCACAAACACATCCAAAAATAAACCCCGACACTCCAGGAATCGGGTCCTTCTTAGGTTCTAAAATCTGTTCTTTAAAACCACAGACAGACTGTCGTTCCTCAGACCGGTGGCTCCCGAGCGACCATTGTTACTATGAAGAATGACCCTGACAGTAATCTGTGAGTGTCTAAGGGAAAAACTCATAATACATTTATTTGATGGCTGGCGGTCAGCACCTGTGTTCTGTTTTTCTGGTTAAATGTTAAAATGAGCATCATGACATTGTATGTGAGAGTGTAACTACTAATATTAGGGCCGTTTGAATATCCCTGCACCTTGATGTTGAAGACTCTTCACGACCATTCAAAGGCTATCCTCTCAGGTATCAGCTTCTGTTTATTATGTTGGGAGTGACATGTCAGGCTCTGTGCTAGGCGGTAGGAAGGGTATCATCTGCCTTGAACTGACCTCTCCGCTTTGACCCACCCCATCTCCCTCTTGCTTTCCTTTCTGCACCTTCCCACCTTCCACGCCTACCACCATTACCTCCCTGGTGAAAAAGTAAAAATGAGCTCACATACTGCGGAAGGAAAAACTTGCCTGGCCATTCATCAGGCTGGAATAACAGACACAGCCAGCTGCGAAGTTGACAGGAAACACTATTTTTCCCAAGGACATACTGCAACCCTAATGAGTCATAAGAGCCCCTTCTTGGAATGACTCACTGAGAATCTTTGTTCTCTAAAATCCTAGATGGGCAGAACCTCCCTCTGTTGGAAATCGTTTCAGGAAGAGTGAAACCTCCCACTTTTGCCTGGAAAACCTGGTTGCTCTTGGACGTAGGGAAGCAGTGGCGATTTACCAGCCAGGTGTGGGACTTCAGATAAAAGGCTTCCAGGCGCCACGTTCTTTATCTACCTTAACTTTATTGTTTCCACGGAAACACTTTTCAGTCTAGACCTGATATTGGTCTGCACACAACACTACTTTGCCTATCAACACCCCGTTTCATTCAAATTTCATCCAGACTCCTCCTTTCCTCAGAGTCCTAAATGCTTCTATTTTTTTCTTCCTTTGGCGAGACGCCCTCTGAGGCAACCTGCTCGCTCATTGCCTCAGTCAGTAAACCCGGATGTGTCAGGCTATCAGCTTCTTCCTGGTGATCTTAAGCTCCCTGGGTTAGGACGGCGAACGCCTAATGTTTATTCTGCCACGAGCAGAGCGAATTTCCCCAATGGTTTGCAGAACAGCTGCAAGATCCATCAGGTATACTTCTGTATAGTTCTCTTTTTCTCAAAGTATTTAGAAGCTAGAACTTCTAACTTTATTAAGGGTATTAATACACAAAATAGGGTATTTGAATTATACAAATCTTGCACTCAGGGAGTCAGTAGAAGTCAATATGTTCATGTAAATTTGGAAATAATTACCCTAGACCAGCAATCACAGGGATTTTCTGCAAAGGGGCAGGTATAAATATCCGAGGATTGATCGCAGTTAGTTAACTCTGCTGTATAGCACAAAAGCAGCTGTGGACAATGCATACATGAATGAGCATGGATGTGTTCCATTAAAACTTTATTAACCGCGACAAGCAGTGGGCCAGATTGGACTCAAGGGCTTTCTGACCCGTGCCCTAGACCATGATGATAACATAGAATCAGTGTTGGTGACTTTGCTAATTGTCTTCTCCATTGAGGTGTATGTCAAGTATGACTTGACCGCTTAGAGAAGGACAATTGAGTTCTGAAGGACTTTGTGAATCCGCTAAAGAAGACATATTCCTGATCAATGGTAATGATGAAGGACCATAAGAGTTCATGAATATTTGGTACCAATACTGTTCCTGGTCTTTCACATAGAAAGGCAAATCCTCATAGCACTGACAGGCAGGTGTTTAAATCCCCATTTTATATGTAGGGAAATCTGAGGCCCAGAGTAATTATGCATCTTTCCTGGAGTCATTAAACTATGAAATGATGATGGCATGTGCCCTGTAAGCACACCTTAGAAAGATACTAACCTCCTTGGGGTGGGATAGCAAGGAACCGCTGAAGAGGAATTACAAAGTTAAGGTTCATAGTAAATGAACATCCTTAGATTGGAAGGAACCTCGAAATCTCCCATAATTAAAAGCCCAGCCTTTGGGGGAAAACCACACCCGAGCCATTAGGAGTGATGGTGTGAAGAGGGCAGGTAAAGGAGACAAGGGCGGAATTCAGCTCTCCTGGCCCTCAGCCCTTCCTTCTGACCACTGAAGTGAATTTCCCCTTCAACCACAGGATAAAAAATAATTGGATTTCTCTATGTCCTATGAATGTGTAACTTGCAATTCAAAAGAATCTTCATTCTGAAGTGTGTTTAACCTCATCCTCATCTGACCCAGGGGGATTAAAATGAAATAACTAAAAGCAGAACAATGCTGGGGCTGGGCTCTGATGGTCCCCCAGTGCACCTGCTTCCTCCCTGCGCTGTAATTGCGCTGCTGCAGCAGATAAAGGGACCGGGAGTGCTGCTGCGGAGCCCAGCTGAATACAAAACGCAGTCTCCTCTCCGCCTCCCCTCCCACAATTAATCTTTTCTGCTTTCCGCAGGAACCATCCTCTGCATTGTTCAGCATTTGGGTGGGACTTTCCCTTTTGTTATCACCATTGCTGTCTTTGTTTTTGGAAAAGAAGAAGGAAAAAACCAAAAAAACCCATCCATGGCACACAGACTCTACCTGTGAGGGCAGCTAAGCTTAGAATACAGCACATCCCATGTAAAATTCATGTCTGTCTCTCCCTCTGTCAAGTGGAACCTCGTTCCTATCCCTAAAGAACTTAGGGAAAACAAAGCCAAAATCTTAGGAAAAGCAAAATTTTTCTAAGATTATAATCCCACTATTTTTACTTATTAATACCTAAGGTCACCTTCTAATGAGTAGACTACTTTAAAAAAAACACAACACCAAAAACATCAAGTGAATGTAGATTTTCCCTTTAATGCGCTGAAAGAAACCAATATTTCTGAACTCCTTTACCCTTCACTGATGTAGTTGCCATGGAAACCATAACATTACTCCAGGCAGTTACTTCCACGTTACATAATATTATCTAATGCTTAGTTACTCTTGAACAAATGTGTTTATTCAGTAGCTTTTTGTCCATGTAATCAACCACATCTGCTTTGATTTGATTAAACAAGGAGCCGGGGCAAAAATCATCTCTTGCAATGCACTTTGTGCCTGTTACTCATCCAGAAAATGACATGCTCTGTGTTTGCCAAAGAGACTGCATGTGAAGTTGTGGGAAGAGGGTCTGGTGCTGCTGACGCAGTACGTGGTCATGGATTAAAGTAATTAAGATGAAAAGGATATGAAGTTAGAAACTAGAGCAGAAACATTGAAGATGAAATTCCAATAGTTTTGAACGGTTTGGTTTTTTTTTTTTACAAAAAGGGGAGGAGACAGCTCAGATTCTCAGGAAGTCTGTATGTATTGGTAAGGTAACTTAGGGAAAAAAAATGTTTGCTAGTAAAACTCTTGTTCCAGTGAGGAACATTATTCCCCAGGTTAGCAGTGCGTTGATGCATGGTTATTATTGATTTACATGTGATTTGTAAGACCATAACTGACAACCGATTCTCAATGACCCAGTTAGTTATGGCATCAGACAGTCTCTTTCTCTTCTGACTCATTTTACACATACTTTTGGTTATTTCCTAATGAGTGACAATAATAGCACACCCAGACATAAATAGTGTTTGTTGAGCTGAAATTCTTTAAGAAGTATTGAAACTTGCTTTTGCCCATAGGTGGGGTCTACTGTTTCCATACACAGCAAGATCTAGAGGAATTTATTCTCCTGAATCTTCCCTTCCCTCCTCCCTTCCTCCTTTCTTTCTTTTTTCTTTCTCTCTCTCTTTTCATCTGCCTGTCTTTCTAAAATACTTAGCACTTCAGATAGATGTTAAAAAGATTTATTGACAGGGCTTCCCTTCCCTGGTGGCGCAGTGGTTGAGAGTCTGCCTGCCGATGCAGGGGACACGGGTTCGTGCCCTGGTCCGGGAAGATCCCACATGCCGCGGAGCGGCTGGGCCCGTGAGCCATGGCCGCTGAGCCTGCACGTACGGAGCCTGTGCTCTGCAACGGGAAATGCCGCAACAGTGAGAGTCCCGCGTACCGCAAAAAAAAAAAAAAAAAAAAAAAAAGATTTATTGACAAATGAATTGAATCCCTTCCCTGGTTTTTCAAAACCACGTTACTAAATATTTGTATAACTATATAACCTATTTAGTGAGCTTCCAATGTCCTTTTTAAGTACATTTTTATTAAAGACACAGTGACAACATGCATAATTATTTTAGAAAAAAAAGGATAGTTAAGCTAAAAGTCCGTTAAAACTACTCAAAACTCTCACCACCCCAAAATAACAACTTGTGCCGTTTCTATGCAAATGGAAATAGCATTTAATTAGAGTTTCTAAAAGAATACCTCTAGTTCTGCTTTGCTCTGTAACGCCTTTCTTCCTGTATTTTCTTCTGTCTGTTGATTCTCTTCTGTTCTGCGCTGGCATGCCACTTTATTTCAGCACCCTAATTTTGTTTTGCATGTAATCTTTAGTCTTTGCACCTGCAAAAGCTTAAAGCTGACTTTCCCTACTATTCTAGAGGCTTCATTTCCCTAGGATAGTCTCTCTCTCTTTTCTCTTTCCCACCTACTCTGAGCTGGCCAGCATGTGCTGATCCACTCAGCTTCCTTTGTCTGTTCTATTCTTCTGTCCTCACTCGTTGGGCACCCTTCCCTCCTACCCCACTCACATCTCAATAGAAGACTCAGTTCAGGGCTTCCCTGGTGGTGCAGTGGTTGAGAGTCCGCCTGCCGATGCAGGGGACATGGGTTCGTGCCCCGGTCCGGGAGGATCCCACATGCCGCGGAGCGGCTGGGCCCGTGAGCCATGGCTGCTGAGCCTGCGCGTCCGGAGCCTGTGCTCCGCAACGGAAGAGGCCACAACAGTGAGAGGCCCGCGTACTGCAAAATAATAATAATAATAATAATTTAAAAAAGAAGGCTCAGTTCAGGCATCAAATCCTAAATAAAGTCCCCACTTCCCGACATCCCTCTTACCCCAGCTTCCAGCTGGATTTCCCCTTTCTTGACCCACACACTCTGGCTTGTGTATATTTCCATCACAGCACCTATAAAATATTAATTCCTCACTTGTCGGTCAGTCTCTCCCCATCCACGTATGGAACAAGTATTTACAGGGCCCTACTGTGCATCTATCTCGGCCAATGTGTCAAGAGAGGTGAACAAGACCAATAGGGTCCAGCGCCTGCAGGAATTTATAGCCCTGCGGCTTGAATCTCTTTGTCTTCTCGGTGCCCAGTGAAATGTCTGACCCACAGTGACACTGACTAACTGCTTGTTGAATTGTTTTTTTTAAAAACGTCCATTTTCATGACATGGTGTCACTTAAACTTTAGAAAAACAGAAAATATAGATTAACAGGAAAAACCCCACAAGTGACCCACGCTCTCAAGAGCCAGAAATTAACACTGTCACACTTTTTTTTTTTTTAAAGATGTTGGGGGTAGGAGTTTATTAATTAATTTATTTATTTTTGCTGTGTTGGGTCTTCGTTTCTGTGCGAGGGCTTTCTCTAGTTGCGGCAAGCGGGGGCCACTCTTCATCGCGGTGCGCAGGCCTCTCACTATCGCGGCCTCTCTTGTTGCGGAGCACAGGCTCCAGACGCGCAGGCTCAGTAGTTGTGGCTCACGGGCCTAGTTGCTCCGCGGCATGTGGGATCCTCCCAGACCAGGGCGCAAACCCGTGTCCCCTGCATTGGCAGGCAGATTCTCAACCACTGAGCCACCAGGGAAGCCCCTGTCACATTTTTATCTATGTGTTTTCCAAACAAAATTTTCCTTGATGTTAATGAAAATCTTCTTTAAAACAATGGGGGGCTTCCCTGGTGGCGCAGTGGTTGAGAGTCTGCCTGCCGATGCAGGGGACACGGGTTCGTGCCCCGGTCCGGGAAGATCCCGCGTGCCGTGGAGCGGCTGGGCCCATGAGTCATGGCCGCTGGGCCTGCGCATCCGGAGCCTGTGCTCCGCAATAGGAGAGGTCACGGCAATGAGAGGTCTGCGTATCGCAAAAAACAAAAAAAACACAATGGGGTCACTTGACAGGTGCTTTTTGTTCTTGAACATCCATAGGCATGGTCATCAGCATTTGGGGTGGCTTCATGTAGGAATAAATGTTTCTAAATGAGGGGATACTCCAGTGGGTCAGGTGATTCTTTAGCCATTCTGCCTTGGGTCTGGCTCTGTGTATTTTCTGGAACTATACTACAGTGAACTCTTGACTGACTTTTCCCACTCATCCAGAAACAAGAGCAAGAAAGGACATAGGAACTGGATTCCCTGAAGACAGAGGGCTCAATTTCAAAAAAAAAACAGACCAGGATTAGTTGTGCTTTGTCTGTGGTTTCTAATCTAAAATTTCCATTTGCAGTAACTCTCAGGCATCTTGAGGGTCTAATACATGAATCCCTTTATTTGGGTACCTGATTTTGTACTCAGAAGATCTGTGTACAAACAAATCTCAGAATGTAGAATCTGGACTCAGAAGACCATGGCTTTCAAATGCTCGTCCTGCTATTAAGGAAACTTTAGATGATTTACAAAATCTCTCTTCTAAGTCTCAGTTTCCTTTTCTGTAAAATGAGAGCGATAATAGAAGATCAATTGAGGTACATACATATATAAAACCCTTAGCCTAATGCTGGCAAATCCCACACACACAACTCAAATACACAAAGATCACACGCTTAACTTTTGGAAAATACATAGTTCTTTTCCCCCTAAAGAAATGCAATATTAATCATGTTTAAGCTTTGTGTGGTCCCCCTCCACATCTTCTAATAAAATGTTTTCCACTGGCTTGATATCTAATCACCTTATTCTTTTTGATGCTATAATTTACTTGCGCAATATTCACTGCACTTAGAATTTTCATAGTATCCATTTTGCCTTTGTTCAATCATATAATTATATGAGAGAAATGATTCTACTTCTTTGACACGTCTATGACAAGTTTTATTTGGGGAGTGAAATGGAAACTAATTCATAAAATGGAATTTCATGTGGAGAATTGCAAAGTAAGACTGTAAAAGTAGTGGATATTATTATTATTTTTTTTGGTAGTGCCACACGGCCCACAGGATCCTAGTTCTCCAACCAGGGATCGAACCCGGGCCCTCTGCAGTGAAAGCCCAGAGTCCCAACCACTGGACCCCCAGGGAATTCCCAAGTAGTCGATATTATTACCACCATGCTAGCTCCCTTTGATTGTTCAGAATTTTGCAATCGAGGTCAGTTGGGAAACAGATTATATGCAATGAATGACAGCATGGAGACCACTTTATTTGATATTCCCAAATCACAAAGTGGAATGATCTAGTCCTTATATGATTCAATAGGAAACTCAAAAATCAGACAAGAAAGAAACAAAGCTGACCCTTCAAGTGTGGAGGTTCTGAGTTAAAAGAGCCTGAAGCAATAAATCCACCTGGATCAAACAGAAAAGATGATAAAGAGTATGAAAGAGATAGAGCAAAGGAAACTGCCAGCTACATTCCCTAAACTCAATATACCTTCCGATGGCTCTACTTACTACAAGGCCAGTATCATCTACCCTGTGTTCCATTAAAATAAGGATGCATATTTATTCTGCTATTGACAAATCAGGAGGCCTTCCTGAAATGCTTGCTTTAGCAATATTTCATAAGGTCAATCCAGCCCGATCCACACTTTCTATTGTCGTGATATTAGTGAGGTTTGGGGGGAAAGAATATATATAAATTTTATGAAAGAACCCTACTTTTCTGCCCTTGGGATGCCTCAATATATCTATATATTTGTTGAACATTTTACAAACCTGCTTTGAAGGCAAATGGTCCATAAGATTTTATTGCACACTGTATTTACTTATTCTCAAAGCATCTCTTTCAGTACCTAGATACTTACATTTGACTTTTTATAATTTGAGCCCATATCTAGTCTTTGAAGTAATTAGGGCTTATGATCCTCCCTTTACAGAGAAGGCAGCTGAAAGCTCATAAAATTAAAGGTACAATCCCAAAGTCCAACAAAGAGTAAATCAGAGCTATTTCATTTTTTAATGATACTTCCACCCCAGAAAAATTCAGAGACACATAACCTGTCACGTTATTTCTGGAATTGTAGCCTCCTCTGAAGCCTATTCGTGGAACTCCAGTTTAATAATCCCTATAATAAGTGAATGGCCTAGCATTTGAACCCAGTTCTTCTAAATTCAAGTCCAGCCCACTTGCTCCCACCCCACAAAGCTCCAATACCTAAGTCCATGTTCTCTTAGTCTGTGTCTGTTTATAGATTTTTAAAATAATGTCCTTACTCATCTTTTTAAAAAAAATTCCAGGCTGAAATATAACTTTCTGTCTACCTTTAGGAGAGCTCCTTCACCCCGAATTGTTTATGGACTTTCTCCCAGAGCTGACCTGCAGTAACCTGCACAGGAAATTCCGTGAGGATCTGTGTCAAAAAGAGAACAGCACTTACACCCAGGATGCCCAGAGACCCCCTGGCGATTCTAGACAACAGTATATCAAGTCCATGTCTTCTGAGCATGAGAAATTAATTTAACCTTTAGGTGTTTCTTTTTTATACCCATTAAACTTTTTGTATGGCAACTACTAATTATTGCCACCAATGTGTCCTAGATGACCTACCTTTGGTATACTTAATAGGCCTCTTATCTGAACGTAGAAGCTAAAATCCTAAATAAACTATGAACTTATTAAATCTAATGGTTTATTAAAAGAATGACCAAGTCATTCCTCTTTGTGTCCAAGTTGGGTTTATCCTAGGCATGCAAGGAATGTGCAACACTGATAATGTAATTGGTTCAAATTAACAAATTAAAGGAGAAAATTCACATGATCCTTTCAATCGATGCTGGAAAAGCATTTGATAAAATTTGATACCCATCCATGACAAAAATGCTCAGCAATTTAGGAATGAAAGGAAATCTTCTTTACTTAATGCTTGAAAGTGAAATACTTATTCCCATTAAAATTTTAAAAGGTAAGACATTTGCTTGCCATAACTGCTGTTTTTCGACACTGTCCCATGAATCTTAGCCAATGCAATGGGATAAATAATAAACCGAGGGCTTCCCTGGTGGCGCAGTGGTTGAGAGTCCGCCTGCCGATGCAGGGGACACGGGTTCGTGCCCCTGTCCGGGAAGATCCCACATGCTGCACAGCGGCTGGGCCCGTGAGCCATGGCCGCTGAGCCTGCGCATCCGGAGCCTGTGCTCTGCAATGGGAGAGGCCACAACAGTGAGAGGCCCGCGTACCGCAAAATCAATCAATCAATCAATCAATCAATCAATCATCGAAAGGCTAATACTATAAAGGAAGAGACCAAGCAGATTTTTTTTTGCTCACAAATTGACTAACCTAAAAAATTCATTGACCTTTCCACTTTTCCATCCTCACACAATCTTGTGGGATGTGGGCTAACATTGGCCTCCCTTGCCCAAGGTCAGAGAGCTGGTAAGATCTGAGGCCACAGTTTTCAGTCTGACTCCCAAGCCACAGTCTTCATCCCTATCCTGGTCCCTCCTTGCACTGTCTGAAAATGGAAAATTAAAACAAAGGACAACTTTCCAAAACATGATAGGATTATCAAAAGCAGGCACCAAAGTTTCCTAGGCATTTCTCCTGTATCTCTCTTTAAAAAATAAAAAAGGCTGGGTGATTTGTTTAAAAATCAGAGCTCTTGCCCTAATTAAAAAAAAATCCTTCATTAAAATAAAAGTACTAAAGCAACAGGAGAATGCCAATGAGAAGCACGCCCTTGCTGGACTTCTAATTCACGGAAGGCAGACCAAGGATGTGCCTTTATTTTTCTTGGAACGCTCATTTTTCTAATATAAAATAATCAGCCGGTTTACGTGTCCTCTCTCGGAGGGTAGTGGTGAGCCTAAGAAGGATGCTATATTGAAGCACTTCACAGAATCCAATGCCTAATAAACTCTGCAGGAACAGGAGGAAGACCCGAGCCCCGTCGCCTTTGCTTCAGGACCAGTTTCTGTGCAGCTCATCAACATTTGGTCTAAAAAACTTCTTAATCAAAACTACATCACAGGGCTTCCCTGGTGGCACAGTGGTTGAGAGTCCGCCGGCCAATGCAGGAAACGCGGGTTCGTGCCCCGGTCCGGGAAGATCCCACATGCCACGGAGCGGCTGGGCCCGTGAGTCATGGCCGCTGAGCCTGCCCATCCAGAGCCTGTTCTCCGCAACGGGAGAGGCCACAACAGTGAGAGGCCCGCGTACCGCAAAAAAAAAAAAAAAAAAAAAAAAAAAATCTACATCACAGGAAGAGAAAGAAAAACATAAACATTTCCCCGCCAAACCTTAATTTTTCAAAATAGAGTTGTCTTCACTGTCCCAAGATAATTTAGTTGCACTCCACTTAAAGCAGTGTTGAATTTTCCCCTTGTGTGTGGTTAATTGTACTTCCCTTCCTTCCATTGGTATTTATAAAGTAGGCTTCAAAACAGCCAGAGAACCCCAGAGCTCTATTTCAGGAAAAAAAAATGTGTTTTCTGTAATATTCTTAAATGCTGAGTGAATATATGGAACTAGTGTGAATATTATGTGGTGTAGACCTCTGGTTTCTACATGGTTCTTTATAGTCTAGTTTATTACTATTCACCATTATAGCCATGCTAATGTCCTATCAACTTGTGGATTGTTCTATTCACTTTTAAATACATGGGTTTAATTTCTCACTAGACTATCATGTTGAGGCGAATCATGTCCAGACACCTTCTGAGGTTAAATTAGAGATTTCAAATTGTTTCCAGAACATCTTTTTTCTGCAGGACATGCTGGCTACATTGGAAACACGGGATGCAAAACATCTCACACTTGCATCCCTGAGTCTGGGGGCATCTTCCGTGTTCTAGCAAGAAAAGGAGACTGTCTTTTTTTTTTTAAGTGGGAAATTTATAATTTTTTAAATTTAATTTTTTATTTTATACTGGTATATAGTTGATTAACAATGTTGCGTTAGTTTCAGGTGTACAGAAAAGTGATTCAGTAATACGTATATTTACATAAATCCATTCAAAAACAGACTGCCTTGCCCAGTGGCTTTTGTCACTACACCTATAGTTTAGTCACCTGACACTGACAATTTCTGAACCTACTCTTCTTTAATAAAATAAGTGCACCTAATGCCAGGAGCCCAGATTAAAATAGGGTGAGTTACAGAATTACAAAAAACCTTCTCCAGCTTCATGGTTTCATCACACAACATGGATGCAGATTTCCCCAGTCATAATTGTTTTCTTAAAACTCCAGGTTAAAGTGGGTTTTGATAGAAAGTTTAAAATATACGAGGCACCTGCTGTGTCTTCTCAGCCTGGTTTGCTCATTCTGAACTGAACTCACCCAGGGAAAGACATCATCTTCTTTGAGTATGTTCATAAACATGATGGATGCTTTGCCAGGGAAATGCACTCACATCTCCCCCAGGAATACGTGTTCTTCTTGCAAAATATTTGTTGCCTGACCTAGCTGCTGGATGCTGCCCTCTGACACACGTATGAAACAGAGCTTCTGAAGCATTCATGTTATGCATCAACCTTGATATTTATAAGTTCACAGAAACAGATGTCTCATTATGGTCTGGCTGAGCGGGGCTGTGGAGGATGCAGGCCGCCGGGGCACTGCATGAGCTGCATGAGCCACACTGAGCTGCATGAGCCACATTGTCTGGGCATATACCTCAGATGACAGTCTGATCTCTCAGAGGCTAATGGAAATTATTGCAGCACTGTTATCAGGACCATTATCATTGCTATCGTCATTTCTATTGTTATTGATCGGACACCTGAAATGAATCAAAAACCCTAGAACAAATAAAATAACGTGCTTGGATATGCATTTAACATGCTTGGATAAAGTACAGCTTTACCCCCTACCAGCCAAAAGAAAGCAAAGAGAAAGAGACTAGCTCTTATTTAGAGTTCTTTCTGAGTTCTGGGCCCTGTATTGGGTACTCTGTAGCCTTCACACTAATGGTTCTTGGGAGGAGAAGTAGAGTCACAGATGTAGAAAACACACTTATGGTTACCAGGGCATAAGTGGGGGGAGAGATAAATTGGGAGATTGGGATTGACATATACACACTACTGTATATAAAATAGATAACTGATGAGAACCTGCTGTTTAGCACAGGGAACTCTACTCAATACTCTGTGATGGCCTGTATGGGAAAAGAATCTTAAAAAAAAAGAGTGGGGGCTTCCCTGGTGGCGCAGTGGTTGAGAGTCCGCCTGCCGATGCAGGGGACACGAGTTCATGCCCTGGTCCGGGAGGATCCCACATGCCGCAGAGTGGCTAGGCCAGTGAGCCATGGCCACTGAGCCTGTGCGTCTGGAGCCTGTGCTCTGCAATGGAAGAGGCCACAACAGTGAGAGGCCTGTGTACCACAAAAAAAAAAAAAAGAAAGAGTGGATAGATGTATATGTATAACTGATTCACTTTGCTGTACACCTGAAACTAACACAACATTGTAAATCAACTGTACTCGGATAAAAAATTTTTTAAAAAGGATGGCAAATGTGAATAATGAGACAATAATAAGAAAAAAAATATCTTGAGAGTAACACAGCAAAATCCTGGCACTCGTTCCCAATGGAGAGTCTGTTTTCAAGTCAAACTTTATAAAGGAAGTTGTTTGTCTGATGTAAAGCTCTAGCTCTGTCCGTGACCACAGGATAGAAGTCAGTGCAGTGACGAAGATGTGATCAAGAAGAAGGAAGGGGTTATCCTCGGGTCACCTGGGTCTACATCCCAGCGCTGACTTGGACCTGTCACTTTTTTCTCTGCATCTGTCAGAGCCTGTTTGATGACGGGGGATAATATCAGGGCCATTTCATGGGGTCTTAGTGAGACTTGAATGGGAATCCAAGGAAATACTAGGCACCTTAACTCACACGTAATGGCCAGTGCCTGTACTTATAAACCAGAGCAGCACATGTGATGAAAACACAGAGCAAGGCCTTCCATGGACCAAGCAATCAGCAGCAGGTACTGCTTTGCAGAGCATATTGGAGGAGGCAAGCTTACTTAAAAATGCAAGGGATAAAGATGCTCACCTTGAGCAAGGCTGAGAGTGGAAACCTTGAGATCAGCACCTGGTCCCCAAGCACAGACAGGAAGGGCCACAAAGAGTATGGGCAGACCCCAAAGGCTCTGCAGAAACTGCTCATCACAGAACGCACAGAAAATCACACCAGAAGAGAGATTATTCTTTGCCACATCCTGTGAAGAGTTTTCCTGTTTCTTTTCTTTCCCTCTTGCTTCTTTTTCTAATAGAAGTAGAGTTGATTTACAATGTTGTGTTAGTTTCTGCTGTACAGCAAAGTGATTCGGTTATACATATATATTCTTTTTCATATTCTTTTCCACTATTATTACAGGATATTGAATATAGTTCTCTGTGCTATACAGTAGGACCTTGTTTGTCTATTTTATATATAGTGGGGTGTATCTGCTAATCCCATACTCCTAATTTATCCCTCCTCCACCCCCTTTGCCTTTGGTAACCATACGTTTGTTTTCTATGTCTATGAGTCTGTTTCTGTTTCGTAAAAAAGTTCATTTGTGTCGTATTTTACACTCCACATATAAGTGATATCGTATGGTATTTTTCTTTCTCTTTCTGACTCATTTCACTTAGTAGATAATCTCTAGGTCCATCCATGTGGCTGCAAATGGCAATATTTCACTCTTTTTTATGACTGAGTAGTATTCCACATATAGGTATGTACCACACCTTCTTTATCCATTCATCTGCCAGTGAATATTTAGGCTGCTTCCATGTCTTGGCTATTGTAAATTCCCTCTTGTTTCTTTTTAAAAATCTTTAAACCAGTTTCTTAATGAACTGGAAATGGAAATAAAGAGCACCCCACAATGCAATATTCATTTATGCTTGAGTAAGTTGCAAAGGAAAATAAATAGAGCTTCCATTCTTTTTTTTTTTTTTTTTTGTATCCACTGATTGTTAACAACTCTTTCTGGTCATCTTTAAACCCTGAGGGCACCTTATCACAATATTAAAATCAAGATGCCAGGTCCCAAACTAGGTTAGCTGTGAGCATTACGGAAGAACATTGTTCTGCCTGAAGTTTCCCACACGATGCTTTCATGTATTTCCCCTCATTTTGGTGTCTCTACAACACAGAGAAGCAGAAGTCTCGATTTTACTAAGAGGAAACTGGGTCACAGACCTTGAACTCCAACCCGAGGCTGTCTTTACTGTTCCGATAGTGTCTGCATTATATCGGTAGTATTTCTACATTCTCTGAAACTAGACTGCTCCCTTACTCAGTTTGAGTCTATCCTTTCATCTTCCACTCCCAAACCCATGCAGATTGAGAAGAAAAATGTTGTTAACATCATCACATTTCCTGCCTTCACATGAAATTATCTTAGCTACTCTCTCTAAGATGCATGCCAATGATACATTTACTTTTTATTTTAATTAATTGATGTATAATGGAATTACAATATTTTTATGAGTTTCAGGTGTATGACATAGGAATTTGATATTTTTATACATTACAAAATGATCATCACGACAAGTGTAGCTACCACTTCCAGGTATACATCTACTTTTAAATCTTGATACTTAAAATCTAGTCACTTCAGGCTTCTGTATAATATCAACATTTTGCTGCTAAATTATCACTTGCCCCTGCATGTTTTACTATTGTGTGTTCTGGTTTGGAATATCAGTGTATTATAGGCAGGTGAGAATCATAAAAGCAGATGGAGACCTGTGGTCTATAAGATGCTTTCTTATCATATGATTGATAGGGATATGCTTCTGATTTAAGAAACATGGAAATTTTTAGAAGAAACTCTAGTATTACATGAGTGGGTTATTTTGAGACCAACATGTGTTTGGTGTTGGGAATGTGATGTACATTCTGCTAACCAGAAAGCATGAGCTACTTCTCCTTGGATGTAACTGTAAGCTGTCTTTCCTTATTTCTCATTATAGATAACAAACAGGTGATGTAAATGTCCCTGTAACTGCTCAGAAGAAGATCAGTCCAGCCATCACAGAAGGAATTTTCTGACTTGGAAATCTCTTTAAGGGAAGCTGAGTGGGAATGGCATTTAATCTCTCACATCTCCATAAGGGACAACCCCAGTGAGGGGGAGAAACAAGGAAATCGACACCAGAAAGTTGCCTTGGCAAAAGAGGTGCCAGGCGTTCCAGGAATTTATCCGAATGAAGGAAACAGAATTAACCAAGTTGTGTGCTCTGTCAGAATACATAACACGGCACCATTTTCTATTTAGAACTTTCTCCCAGCTATTTACTTTGTTTCAAAAGGAAATCACAGAGGAGGAAGAGAATCAGAGGTGGGCTTTCCTGAGTCATGTTTCAAATTATTTGGAGCCATTTCCTTGAAGAATCCCAGCCTGTGAAAGGTAAGTTTCCCATCTAGAATGGATGAAGAATGGAACTTCTGGAAGATACTCTTTTCTCCCATGAATGGTTGTGCAGGTTGTACACTGAACAAGTCTAGGGGGCACCATTCACATTGTGGTCTCATTGAAGTCTACGTGAATGACATTTCTTTAGAATTATGCAGAGCACAACCCAAAAAGATGCACAGGACATACTGCAATTTGGTCATGGTGTCGACATGTCTTGAAAATTTCAGAACAGGGACTTTAGAAACAGGGGTTTCTACCAAAAGGAAAAAGTGGGTGTACTGGTGAAGAAGAGAAAAGAAATGAGGGTGGGTGAGTTTTCACCATAACAGGATGCATTTGGTTTTCATTTGTAAATAATGATCAAATCATCTCTTGCAGGAGTGCCATGAGGAAAAGAGTTAACCTCCTGTCAGTAAAGCACAGGGTTCATGGTGGGTGCTAAACCATCATAGACATTGTTATTATCTGTATTCAGTTAGCTGGTCATCCCCTGAAAATCCTAGGATGCAAGCAAGTGGGACTGGGCCCGGAATAGCAGAGAAAATGTTCTCCTAATGTTAAGCTTGCTGGGATATTCACCTAGCAGCAAAAAGAAATGATTGTGAATTCACAGATCAAAGAGTCATCAAGGGGGAGGGGAGGGATGAATAGGTGGAGAACAGAGGATTTTTAGGGCAGTGAAAATATTCTATATGAAACCATAATGGTGGATGCATGTCATTATACATCTGTCCAAACCCATAGAATGTACAACACCAAGAGTGAACCTAACATAAACTATGGACTGTGGGTGATGATGATGTGTCCATGTAGGTTCATCAGTTGTAACAAAGGTACCATCTGGTGGGGATGTTGATGGTGGGGGATGCATGTTGGGGGGAAGAGGGATACGAGAAATCTGTACTTTCCTCTCATTTGTGAACCTGAAGCTGCCCACAGTATGTTCCATTTATGGAGGAAAAGACCCAAATGAGTGCACAGCCTTTTACATAGTTATATGTGTAGGTAGGACTATGTGTGTAAACCCTGCTCATACAAAAAGGAATTTAAGTAGCTTACTATATACAAATTCAAATTTGGATGCTCCAAGGATTCTTTTATCAGTTAGCCTGCAATTATGGCAGAATTTTTAAAATACAGATGAGGAAATTTTCATGAAAGTGAAGTAAGGGCAGGAAAATGGATTTTAGCCATGTATAAGTTTGTATGAAATTTGTATGCCATTGCTAAGATTTGAACACAACATTTCCTCTAAACTCCTTAAGAGACAAAATAATAAAAGAAGTACCACAAGATTCCTGAGTCATATGTACACGAAATGAAAACAAACCAGTTGTTCCTCACGGGTTCAGTTGTCCCTGGTCCTAAACTCTGAGAGAAATTTCTCTCTACGTGCTCAGGAAGAAATGGGTGAATAATAACAAACTATAAAGGATTTGGAAAAGAATACGTACATGTATATGTATAACTGAATCACTTTGCTGTACCCCTGAAACTAACACAACATGGTAAATCAACTATAGTCCAATATAAATTTTTTTTAATTAATATGATTATAATGATAAAGATGATGAGTGTTTCTTTCTTATTCAAATACTCTTCTGAACAGTTATGTGTAAATGTTTATGAACCTAAATAAACTAAACTTACTTTTAAAAATAAAAAAATAACAAACAATAAAGAGTATGAATTTAAATGCAGTACAAAACATTGGCCCAGGTGAAGAGCTGGACAAATCCATGTTCTTTAGAATGTCTTTCTTATCTTAAATCAGAACCTGACAACTTCGGAGCACTTGACGTTTGCCTTTTTTTTCTCAGCTGGGAGTTTGGAAGTTGAGGAGAGAAAGCGGTGGTATCTGAGGTCTATTTGTATTTTGACCCGGCCTCCCTTCTCATGACAAAATTTAATCCACCCAAGATATCACTTTCGGGAAGGTCAAACCCAGGAGCCTCTCCTCTTTGGAACTCCCCAGGCTCTTACATGCAGTCCTACCAATTCTGCCAAGAGCTAAGGACAGAGGCATTTGAGGACTTGTCACACAGGACCCAAAGCCTCTTTTGCGTTTCACCTACCCTAAAAAGACCTCTATTGCTTAATTCCATGTTTTGTGAATTCAGTAGCTGTTGACTAACATCACATTTTACGTTGCTTGTGTCATAAGCCTGTTCAAGAAAAAGGCATGGTTTAGAAAAGTCCAGGATTGGTCAATACATATAGATCCAGGAGTTTGTTAAAACAAACTCAGCTTAATCCATTTCCTCTCACTGAGCTATCCTGCTTGTGTAGAAAGGCTGGAATCAGCATATATAGAGATTCCCAGGTTAAAAATCAGAAGATCCTATCACTTGTCTACACAGGACTGAAAACGTAATGAGTTGAGACAACTCTGTCTCCAAAATATAGACATACAGAAAGCGACCTACCGCATCCAGGTTGTTGTTGTTTTTTTTAATGTAATCCTCAAATTAACAAGGCAAGTGTACACTTTACAGCTTTGCTTTTCCCATAGAAACATTGCCAATTGCTGTCTGCTTCTTCTCATCAAAATTTTATTCTATGTCTGGGCCTGCTGTACAAGAATAACCCAGTTATGAAGCCTCCACGTGTTTTTGTGTAGATCTACAATACAACCTCATTAAAGAGGGCTTCACTAATTTGAAGTCTGGGTAATTAAGACAGGGGATGGCTCAAGTTTTCCTTGGCGTTACCCAAGGAGAGAACGGTTTGCTAAGCAAATTAAGAGTGCCTATGAGAGTCCAAGGGAAATGTTTGCCTACTTTATAAAACAAACTGTTGTCAAGTTCGCTAGAACCTGCTATCAATTAGGTGTGTGCCAGACACAGCTTAAATGGATGGCGTGGCACTGACTCAGACAGACGTCACAGCCCCTCCCGTTCCACTGCATGTTAGCTGGGGGACCTTGGACGAGTTACTTTGTCTCTCCAAGACCTGGTTTTTGTTTTTTGTTTTTTTGCGGTACGCGGGCCTCTCACTGCCGTGGCCTCTCCCGTCGCGGAGCACAGGCTCTGGACGCGCAGGCTCAGCGGCCATGGCTCACGGGCCCAGCCACTCCGCGGCATGTGGGACCTTCCCAGACCGGGGCACGAACCCGTGTCCCCTGCATCGGCAGGCGGACTCTCAACCACTGCGCCACCAGGGAAGCCCCAAGCCCTGGTTTTGAAAACCAAGGGAAAACATCTCTAATGAGCTAATGGATTTAAAGCACTGAACAGATATCAAGTTCTGATATGGGGTGGTTACCTTTCCCCCTCCTCTCTCTTCCATTTATTCCAGAATAGTACCTCCACCCAAGAGAGAGAGAGACATCTAGTTATCCCCATGTAAGGGCCTCCACTTGAAAGCAATGAAAACGATTTCTTTTCAAATTTTCTATTTCCTAGAGTGCCTTTTAAGTTGGATTTGTGAGACGTGATTGTACTTTCAGAATAAAATGAGAATACCTAAAAATATAACAAGATTATGTTTTGTCTTCCCAACATGAGTTGTGCATGAACACTTCCACAATGAGCCTAAACAGCTTTTAAAAAAAAACAACTAAACTGATTGCACTATTGAAAATACATTTCTGAATAGATACCCCTTAGAAAATGTACCAGAAAGTTTATCTTCATACGTAAAGAGTGATCTATGCGTATAGCTAATCCCAATTCGAGTGAATAAGCTATATGTCAGGGGTGTGGCTTGTAAAGCAAAGAGAGGTGAATTCAGCTCTAAATACAATTTACTGAGCTGTGCAGAACTGAGGCAACTGTGCCCTCGAGGCCTGCCTCAGACACACATTAATGATTCCTGCATACACAAATTCATTAGTTGTTTAATTAAGTTAAACCATGAATTGAATTTGTTTAATCATTAATTAAGGAACAAGGAGTGGTGTGCTAAAATTTAGCACCTCAGGAAAAGAAAACCGAAGAAAATAGCAATTCCAAATTCTTTGTATCCTGCACCTACCAGTGATTTCCAATTTTGCCTTCTACCTCTCTACACACACATGTCGACACACACACACACGCACACACTGAAATCATTTTCAGAAATATTTTTACCTTTCCATTTCAAACTGAGTATTGTTTTCAAAATAAAAGTGAAAGTCATTTCTTTGCAGATCGTATATGTGACTTTTGTTCCTCCTACGGATGGCATTTCCCTTACTTAAGAGGAAAAAGAAGGATCTGCCTAGCTTCATAAAATAAAAATGGTGGCACGTTTTAACCCATGAAGGACCAAGATGCAGTGAAGGAATTACATTTCAACCCCAAATGGATTCTCAAGATAACTCTACCAATAATCTCAAACCCTTCAATAATCATTTTAAGAATTCAGATAACAGTACAATTAAAATCACAAGTAGCGGCATTCCCAAGCTTCAAGCTTAGCATAATATTGAGGATAAAATGCAGAACTGCGTGTATTCAACACCTGAAATTAAGCTCCCTCTCTGCAACCACAGCCAAATGTTGAATGCCACCTAGAGCTCTTGGATTTTGAGAAAGTGAGAAAGTGGTCCTTTTTTTCTGTGAATATCAGCAGCTTCCCAAGTGCGATCTTGGGCATGACTTGTGAATCGTATGGCCCCTCCAGATGGCTCCTGACATAATACTGCATCGAGGCAATTTATTCTGATTTCTAGCACTAATCAGTGAGTCATTTATGGCTTCTCTTACAGGTGTTTCCACAGAACAGGATGGGAATTCTGGCACACTTGATTTTGTTTTTCGTGTTGCCAAGACGGGGATTTGGAGGGTTTACTTGGCAGTTGTGGCTCAGGGACCCAAGGCTGAGAATCCCTGCCCTGGCATAATGGTCCACATCATTGAGGAAGTGGTTGGGTTAGTTGTCATAACAACAGACATAAAAATTATCCACCTGATTTCCCTTCTGGCTTTTCAGGGTACAGCACTGTGAAGTGTGGGAAACCCTCTTTCCAAAGTGCTCCAAGAAAGGGGATGTGAGTTTTTAGTACCTATTACTCCTAAAAGCTGATTTTCAAAAATCCCCATCTTTCAAGTTATAGCTGGTGGATCAGTCAGAGCACAGACGTATTTGAACGATGAGTAACTAGACAGAGCAGTGCATACCGTGTCAGATAAATGGGGCCAGATCTCTGTGGAGTGGAGTGAGAGCAAGGACTTAAAGGAAATTACAGGTAGAGCAAGAGGGGAGAATCATTTGTCCTCCTAGCTTACTGAATGGGATTACGGAGAGTGCTGGCCCTGTAACTTGCCTCTCTGCAGAATTATGATGGTGCTTTGAATGATCCAGAAAAACATGAACAATTTTAGTGTCTTAGAACTTGTAGACATAAGATATATGTAAATATAAACATTTATATACTTACGTATATATATAAACCTCTATATCCATATCTATATCAATGAATGAGATATTAGTTTATGACTAATACTTCACATTCAGTATAATTCTACAAATATGTATTTAGCACCTGCAAGGCAGAGGGCATAGATATGACGTTAAATAAAACAACAAAAAGACCATTTGTAACCTGCAAAGGGTAATAGACAAGCATGCCAGTGACCATAATACAAAGCATAAAAACAAATACAGAAAACAGTGTACTATGGTACTCATTCTGGCAATTGACTTTTTTGTTTGTTTCTTTCTTTTTTGAGCACGTGTCGTTAATATCTACAATATATGTTATCTAACCTGGTAATTCTCTAATACCAACTTTTCTCCCAAGCTGCAGACTAACCTTTCCGAATGGCTGCCTGGAATTCTTCACATAAATACACTGCCGGTGCCTTAAATTCAACCTGTTCAAGAACAAATTTATCTTCCCCCTCAATTCCACTACTTTCTTCCAGTCACCATTTCTATATAATCATCCTGACTACAAACCTCAGAAACATTTTGGGGGTCTGTTGGGGTAGGTGAAATGTCTCTGAAATCTCTCTATTTTTATAAAAATTGTTTTGGAAAGTTTCAAACCTATATAGACGTCGACAGGATTGTAAAATGAACCTCCATGTACCCCTCATCCAGCAACTAACGATCAACTCATGGCTGGTCCTATTCTTTTCTTTTCTATATCCACCCCCATCAGACTATTTTGAAACTATAAATGTTTAACTATGTATTTCTAAAAGATAGCCACATCACCATTATCCACTGAAAAATGATTAGCTATGTAAGACATTTTGAGTCAGTGTTCTTCTTTGGCTGGTTGTCAGTTGTCTCATAATTTTTTGTGAGTGTTTTTGTCAACGTGAGTCAGATTGAAATAAGGTCCATACATTGCAGTTAGGTGGCCTGTTTCTTCTGGCTATAGATGTTCTATCCCTTTCTCTCTCTCACTTTATCCCTTTCTTTTCCTTACAGTTCATATGTTGAATACCCCAGCGTGGCTGCCTGTCGAGTTTTCCACAGTAGGATTTGTTGACTGAGTCCCCAGAATGATAGTTCAGCATTGTCTACGTTCCCAGGCATTTCCTATAAATTGATAGTTTGACATAGAGGTATGATATGCATTATTTCATAGAACTGCTGCATGGGTGATACCTTACACTTCTACCAGGAGGCTCATGATATTTGCTTGTCTGTTTCTGTGATATCAGCAGCCATGGATGATCACTGTCTAGGACAGCATGCCTCAATCTGGAATGTGCACCAGAATCACCTGGAAGGCTTGTTAAAATACAGATTGTTGAGCCCCCAACCTGAGTTTCTGACTCCATAGGTCTGGGAGTCAGACCCCCAATTTGCATTTTAAACCAGCTTCCAGGTGACACTGATGCTGCTGGTCCAGGGGCCAGACTTTGAGAACCACTGACCTGGAGCTATTATTTCATTAGGGGTTGCAAAATGTTGTACATCACATCCCCAGTACTTATTTATCTTATAAGTCTCAAATGTCATAACCAATGAATCTTTGACCTTGTGTAAGTCAGGATGGGCTAGGTCTGTACAAGCAAGAAGCAACCTCCAAATCTCAATGGCAAAACATATTTTTTTTAAATATACTTTTTATTATTATTATTTTTTTTTTTTTTTTTTGCGGTACGCAGGCCTCTCACTGTTGTGGCCTCTCCCATCATGGAGCACAGGCTCTGGAAGCTCAGGCTCAGCGGCCATGGCTCATGGGCCCAGCCGCTCTGCGGCATGTGGGATCCTCCCGGACTGGGGCACAAACCCACGTTCCCTGCATTGGCAGGCGGACTTTCAACCACTGCGCCACCAGGGAAGCCCTAAAATATACTTTTAAATACTAATTTTTTTAAAAGTTTCTTATTCATCCTACATGGACAGCATTGGTCAGCAGAGATGCTTTTCTCTTGGGCTCCACTGAAAGCTCCTTCTTCCATGTATCTCCAGAACTACTGTTTTAAGGGGAAGGGACAGTGGGGACTCGTGCCTTACATTTTAAAGCTTCTTCCCAGAAGCTTGCATGTCACTCCATCACACACTTCACGGAAAAAAGCAGGTCACAGACAGGTGCCATACCCCCTCACCCCTGAGCCACATCCAAGTTCAAAGGAAGCAGGGATGTACAATTTTTCCAAATGCCCAGTAGGAGAAATGGAACATTCATGAACAGCCCTGTTATGAACTGAATTGTGTCCCTCTCATATTCATACGTCAAAGTCGCCTATGACCGTGTTTGGAGATGGGGCCTTTAGGTAGGTAATAAAAGTTACATGCAGTCATAACAGTGGGGCCCTGCTCTGAGAGGGGTGGTGTCCTTTTCAGAAGAGGAGGAGACATCAGGGATTCTCGCTCACACAGTGGAAAAGCCATGTGAGGACACAGTGAGATGCAACCATCTACAAGCCAGCAAAAGGAATCTCACCAGAGACCAGGCCTGCCAGCTCTTTGATCCTGGACTCCCAGCCTCCAGAACTGTAAGAAAATAGGTGTCTTTTTTTTAACTTTATTTTATTGAAGTACAGTTGATTTACAATGTTGTGTTAATTTCTGCTGCACAGCAAAGTAATTCAGTTATACATATATATACATTCTTTTTCATATTCCGTGTCATGATGGTTTATCACAGGATACTGAATATAGTTCCCTGTGCTATACAGTAGGACCTTGTTGTTTATCCATCCTATATATACTAGTTTGCATCTGTTAACCCAAACTCCCAATCCATCTCTCCCCACTCTCCCTCCCCCTTGACGACCACAAATCTGTTCTCTATGTCGTAAGTCTGTTTCTGTTTCATGGATAAGTTCATTTGTGTCATATTTTAGATTCCACATATGTGGTATCATACAGCATTTGTCTTTCTCTTTCTGACTTACTTCACAACATATGATAATCTCTAGGTGGATCCATGTTGCTGCAAATAGCATTATTTCCTTCTTTTTTATGGCTGAGTAGTATTCCATTGTATATATGTACCCCATCTTCTTTATCCATTCATCCATTGATGGATATTTGGGTTGTTTCCATGTCTTGACTACTGTAAGTAGTGCTGCTATGAACATTGGGGTGCATGGATCTTTTTGAATTATAGTTTTGTCCAGATATATGCCCAGGCGTGGGACTGTTGGATCATATGGCAACTCTAAGAAAAATATCAATAGATGTCTTTTATTTAAGTCCCCATCTGTGCTGTCTTGCAACAGCGGCCTGGACTGACTAAGGCAAGTTCAATGACAACCACAAGCACAGAGGCTGCATCTCAGTTTAAACAGCTCACGCAGCCTTATACAGCTTTATGAGATTTCATGAGATTTCAGTGGCACTCCTCTGAGTCTTAGAGGATCTATCTAATTAAATGAAGTCAGTAAAAAACAAAGAGAAATCAGACACAAGCAAATATCTCCTTAAGGACTCCCCATCCATACCAAAAAAGTATTTTCTAAGTGTTGTTTTCATACCTTTTACACCAGGATAAATATTCTAGGCTCCAGCTTTCCTCCCAACTTGTTTAAAAAGCAGAAACACTGCCAAGTAAACTGTATTACTTCTCTCAATTTCATATGGAAATGGTTTGGTACAGAGACAGAATCTTACCTGCTGGCTGGTCACCGTGGGGATGGACAACCCTCCAAGGTGTTTATCTTATTTTCATCCAAGAAGCTCACTGTGCTTAGCAAATATCATCTGATTGTCACAAAAGGTACAACATGAAGAAGTAACTCTATTATGTAATGAGGCCAGAGACCACACAAGTGAGAAAGTATGCATTTGTGACATCTTTCCTCAGCTGTAAGGAGGCATTTCTTTTCTCACCCTCTGTCCAACTCCATAGAAGTGCTCGGTCTTACGGAGGTATCCTGCTCACTCTCCCCAAGTCTTTGCTCATCCCACTGGCTACCAGCAACTTGTCTTGCCTCTGCTTCTGTTTTCCTATAAATTAATCCACACCTATGAAACCCACATTTCTGTAAAAACAGGTGAAATTAATTTTAGTAATATATTTTATGTAATCCAATATATTCAAAATATTGTCAACATGCAACCAATATTTTTAAATGTTGTGATATTTTATATTCTTTTTTTCATACTGAGTCTTCAACATCTGACTTGTATTTTATGATTACAGCACATCTCAATTCAGGCTAGCCACATTTCAAGTGCTCACCAGCTACGTGTGGCTAGTGGCTTCATAGTGAATTTTTCAGATTTATGCAATTAGCTGGGCTCTTCCTGGCTTATGCAATTAGCTGGGCTCTTCCTGGCCCCAAGGGCGCCCCATCTGAAAATAGAAGGTCAAGCTTAGAGGCTATAAGCTCACTGTAGTTATGGAACCCTCCATAGATACCATCTTACTGTACGTGGCAACAGCTAATATTAACATATAGGTCATCAGAAGCCTACATGGGGTAGAATTTGCAACTCATATTATTTTTCACGGATAGGAAGAGAGGATTGTGTTGACCTGTCTGTTCTTCAACAGGAAGGGTGTTGGGTTTAAAAGCTTAACCTGCTTAATTTCCAAACTTTCCAACACTGGGACAAGTGTGTTTGCAGATATTTTGCAAACTCAACTTCTCAGGGTCAGAATCTTTGTTACAAGAAAAATCTTTCTTAATCTGTAGTGAACTGGTAAAGGTCAATATTTGGGTTACTTCTTTTGACTGACAGGAGCAATGAAACTTTGCTTTTTGGACAAACTGAATTGTCATTCGGTTGAAATACAGTGTAGACATCTTTTTATGGGAGACGTAACCTGCGTTTCACGCTTTCTTGTTATTGCACTTAGCAGTTTTTATTATTTTTATTAGGTTTCATTTTAGATCTTCATGACGACTTCATTATTATCTAAAAATGCATCTGTCAATCTTCCCTTTAAGCCAGGTTACACCATCTGAGTGACTTATGTCTCTTGGCAACCATAAGATGATCATGAAATTTACCCTTTCCATTCAAATTCACATGCAAACCTTATTTCCCTGTGTGTCAGCAGATCTCTCTGAAGGTTTTTTTTTTTTTTTTTGGAGACTCAAAACGTTTATCCATGAAGATGTCAGAACCATCAGCTGTCTTCCATATCCTTCTTTCTTCTCCAGCTCTCTCTAGAAATGTCCCATTTGGGTAATCCCTGATTATACTGGCGATGGTGGTAAATCAGAACCATTTTATCCAACTGAATGCAAGAGGTCCTTTGAAAAAAGTTTTATCCAAGTTCCATGATGATTGTCCCCCTCTCCCAATGCACCCAGATACTACAAACAGTCAACTTCTATTCTTCCACCTAACAGAGAAACCAGCCTAGAAGTTAGCCAAAAACAGATGACCTCAAAACCACTCATATTTCATGTTTGACCAAATTATGTGTTTCAGTTCGCTGCTTGCCATGTTGCCTAATATTGACGGTGCTCCTTATTTTCTTTGATCAGATTATTTTATTTTATTTTATTTTATTTATTTTTGGCAGCACCGTGAGGCATGTGGGATCTTAGTTCCCCGACTAGGGATAGAACCCAGGCCGCCTGTAGCGGAAGCATGGAATCTTACCTACTGGACCACCAGGGAAGTCCCTGATCAGATTATTATTAATATTAAATGATAGTCCTTGCATATACACCAGCTAAAAATAAGTAATGAAAGGTTTTCCAAACATAATCAGCAGGGTGGCTAATCTTCCAAGAATTGTCAAAACTCACTGTGTCGTCTCCCACCTTTTTGTTTATTCTTGAAATATTTACTGAGGACTGCTCTGAGTGAGGCACTCCGTGGTCTCTGAGACTCTGCCTTCAGGAGCTCACACTGTAGTGGAAGATGTAAGTCGTGCAGCAACTAAGTGACACGTATACATGGCAGAGAGTGATACGTAAGAGACAGAAAAAAATTTCTGCCATGGCAGTTCAGAGACGGGGGAGAAGCATCAAACGAGGCTACGTGCAAGGGAGCATTTGAAATAAGTCTGAAGCAGTGGGGTGGATTTAGGCATTTGGAGATAAGAGGTAAAGAAATGCCAAGCAGAAGAAGCACGGTTCATTTGAAAGGAAGTTACCCGCTCTTGAAAAAATATATATAACTGAGGTGTTAATTTAGAACATTCCTGTGTGCCTGTGACTCTGGAAACGTGAGGGGAATAAAAAAAGACGCGCTGTTTACAAAAATGCAAATTGTTACTTATTTAATAATGAGTTAATTATAGTCCCCAAGAAAAATGTCTTTTGTTTTGGCATAAGTCATATAACAATAAAATCAGCAAAAGTAATTCGTCTCCCCTCCCATAGAGCAAGAATGAGGCTTTCTCGTTACTAGATGATGCTTTTGAAGAATAAAACACATAATAGTACCCTCCTGAAGGAAAGCATAATTTCCATCCCAAATATTTGTTTTGCATCCATATACTTGGCGGCAGACACACACATGCACACACACACACTCATTATGATAATTATTTCTGGAATAATCAACATTTCCACTGAATGTATTTCTGAAGGAAAATAATTCCTAATAAATGTATACACTTGAGCTTGTATAATCTCTGAAAAACTGAAGAAACCTTTCTTTGATGCTTTAAATGCAAAAACTCAGCTTTTGTAATTAATGCCTTCAATTAATGGATCAGTCAGTCTATACAGAGAGGGGCCAGAAAAAAATCCAGCACTATGCTAATGAAAGGGATCGGAATACACCACCCCAAAATGTTCCCCTTTGGCAAAAGGATTATTTTGAGCTGAAGGCAATTGAGAAACAGCAGATGCAAGAGGATACTCTGCCTTCCTCCTTTCTGCCTGAAAGTAGGACATACGTTTCCATTTGTAAAATGTCTCCCTCTCCTATACCAGGAAAAAGAGAATGACTCTTAATCACCAGAGATGACTCTTATCACTGGAGACACACACACTTGAGTCTGCTTAGCAAACCTCACAAGTAACCCTTATCTTCCATGCCTTCCCCATATATTTACTTTCTCACAGTGCATTGTCCCCAGAAGCCCAAACTCCTTTTCCTTTGTCTAGTCACTTCTCTATCATTTATCACCCTTTCTTAAAATGGTATATAAGCTTTCAAACCTAACTACTTCTTTCAGTTTTTACTTCTTTCTGTGACGCTCCCATGTGCAAACAAAATAAACCTTTTCTCCCATTAATCTGGTGTTTGTCAGTTTAATTCACAGGCCTCAGGGACAGAACCTAAAAGGGTAACAGAAATTTTTTCCACCCCTACACGGGTGACATCATCAATACTCAATAAATGTTGAAAGACAATGATGAGCAGTCTTAAGCTACACCCTTACAGGCCCAGGTAATTATTAGCTCTAGGAGGAGGGGTGGGGAAAGGTGGTGTTTTGGAGACCAGACCAACTCTTTCTTTTATAGTTGAAGAAGCTGAGCCTGGAGGTTAGGTATATTTGTCACACACAGCCCAAGCTCACACCCTACATTAAAACATAAATTACCAATTAGAGGTATGTCCCAGAAGCGGGTCTTCTGACTGCATTGCAGCATCCATTCTGCTGCTCCCTGATGCCTTTCAACTCATGGGGGGAGGGGACCAGAGAAGAGCATTTTAACCTTTTTGTCTCCGTTTTTAACATAAGTATGTTGTATTTGATTAGCACTGTGATAGACAGTATCTGTGCTATGCTCAGGTGGATTGGGCGGATCATAAACCTGGCCTTGTTGAGCCTTTAGACTTAGAGGACTTGCTTTCAACACAAAAGCACGTCCTGCCATTTGAAGATTTGAAGATGCATGCAAAAATGAGATTTTTTTTTTTTGAGGTTTTGTTTCCCAGGCAACTGCTCTCAATTCAGGATTGAATGCGAACATAGAATCCCCCAGAGCCACTCCCCCGCCAACCTCCACCACCTCCTCTTACCCTCTTTACTGTGATAAAGCTGTAAACTCTGAGGACCCAGGATACTTCCCTCCTTTGGAGAATGAAAGAAGATTCAGGGGATGGTTCAGAAACGGTGCTAAATGCACAAGGACAAAGTGTCTGCTGGTAGGCAACACTCTCAGCAGACTTTCTGTGTAATATCAACAGGGAGGAGAGCTCAGGTTGAGTGATATATTGGTAAGGCCAGAAACGACTGAAAGAGAAGCCATTCTGTCATTTGTCATAACCTTTACACAGCAGTTGATCTCAGTTGATGATGGGACGGGGAAGGCTGGCCTTTTCAGACCCATAAAGTCAAGCTTTAGTATCTGAATGACAACAAAATGGCTGCCAAAGAAGTTTAGGACAACACAAACCACAGGTGTCCACTGTTAAAACAGCTCCTGCAATTTGCATTCTGAGGAGACTGGAATCCACCAGAGATTTAGAAATCACCTTGGCAGTCAATACCAACTTGGAGAATTTCCAATATTTTCAGGATCTATTACATATATATATAATACATACACGTCAACTATGAAAAAGTGCTCTGTGCTCATGGTGAGATGGAAGTGGTACCCTCTGGAGAAGAGCATGTCTCTTGTACCAGAATCCCTCTCAACTTTCTGAAGCATCGTTGAGTTTCATAGTTCGGGGGTGGGGGAGGAGGAGGGCATTGGAGCAAGGGAGTATCTTAAATTTATTTGCAAGAGATTTTTTTCTTTCTCAGTGTGGTCATGGCTCTAATCTTCCAATACATCACAAGGAGCATACGGCCCATTTGTCATTTGAAAACAAAAGTAATTGTTTAGTTGCCAGGCATCGGAACATTTTCATGATAGGTATAAGATAAAAATTTGTCCTTTAAGAGGAAGATCCAGGGGCTTCCCTGATGGCACAGTGGTTAAGAATCTGCCTGCCAATGCAGGTCAAACGGGTTTGAGCCCTGGTCCGGGAAGATCCCACTAAGCTCTTGTGCCACAACTACTGAGCCTGCGCGCCTAGAGCCCGTGCTCCACAACAAGAGAAGCCACCGTAATGAGAAGCCCACACACCGCAACAAAGAGTAGCCGCCACTCACCACAACTAGAGAAAGCCCACGTGCAGCAATGAAGACTCAATGCAGCCAAAAATAAATAAAATAAAATAATAAAATTTAAAAATTAAATAAAGTAAAAGGAAGATCCGGATGAAATATATTTTTATTAAACTTTCACTATTATCCCCCTCTGCATCCATACATCACTACTACCAAGTGCATTTCTGAGAAATTTTTCTAAGAATTTCCAGTTTAGTAATTCCTTTCAGTGATGAAGCTTATAAAAGATGAGGATATATAGACATAAATTTTAGATCATTCTAGAAGACTATTCATGATTTTTTTCTGAATTTCAAGATTTCTTGCTATCTTTTTCTAATAAAATTAATCTTCATATTGCTACCCTGTATTTACTATTGAACTACAAAAATAAGAAGGTCAGCAAAGTAGTCATTTTCCAGTCATTTTTCTGTTTTCTTTGGCTTGTGATGGCCTGTTCCATTAGAATGACAGATTAGCTGTTAAACTTTTCACCCAGAGAGCACCATTTTTTTTACAAATCATAAGCTGTTTTCCCCAAAGTCACCTAGGAGACAGATTATCTCTTCCCGTCAGCCATGCCCACGATTCTGACACTAACTATGTGAATATTCATGAAATGCAAACCCATTCTAATGGCCCAACAATCCTCTAGCTTTGCGGGGGTGGGAGCAAGGTGAAAGGTGAAATGGTACACAAATCCATACTATTCCTAATACATTTCCTTGTGTCATCTGGATTTGACTATATAAGTAAAATAAAATCATTTAAAAATCCAGGAAGCTTTTCTCCAAGCACCATTTAGGTCGTGTAAATATCAGGCCTCAAGTAGAATGAAATGCTCACAAAATGTCAAATCTATTTGCAAGAGGAGGTTCTTAGGGGGAAATGACAGTAAAATGAACACTCAGATGTGTAAGAAGGATAAAATGCATGGTGACCCAGCACAATTAGGATGGCATTTTAATTAAATGAACAGAAGATGGCGCAGATTCACCAAACACTTAAGTGGCTATAATTTAGTGCTGTGAAAAATAATGTTCTTCTGTAAACCCCAAAATGCCAGCACTGTCATGGTGTTTATTCTATCCAAGGGACAACTAATTTCACAAAATCTCAAATAGGAACCGAGGAAAGAGAAAACATAATGGCAAGCAAAGAGAGAAAATGAGAAAATAAAGAATGAAAAGGAAAAGAAATAGGATAAAGAGTATAAACCATGAAAAAATGAAAGAGAAAGAAACATAAAAAAGAGTAGTTGTAAGAGGCCTCAGAAATCTACAAGAGAATGATCTCCTATTTGTAGAAGACAAAGTTAGAGGAAAAAAATCAATTATTATTATTATTGTTGTTGTTGTTATTAATCACATTAACAGTACCAAAGATAAAAGCTACAGAATTTTTTTTTTTTTTTTGCGGTACGCGGGCTTCTCACTGCTGTGGCCTCTCCCGTTGCGGAGCACAGGCTCCGGACGCGCAGGCTCAGCGGCCATGGCTCATGGGCTCAGCCGCTCCGCGTGTGTGTGTCATGCCCCGGACTGGGGCATGAACCCGTGTCCCCTGCACTGGCAGGCGGACTCTCAACCACTGCACCACCAGGGAAGCCCTACAGAATTTAATATACCCAAATTCTTGGGTGTAGGATAGACTCAAGGATGTATTGTACAACACAGGGAATATAGACAATATTTTGTAAGAAATGTAAATAGAAGATAACCTTTACAAATTGCATAAAATATTTTTTAATTTTTCAAAGAAAGTGTTAAAAACAATAAATAATCAAAATATGTGTAATAATGTAGAAAATTTAATAAAATTATTATCAGTGAGTTATGATGTAGGATCAAGAATCTATTAGTCCACAGTGTTGAGCTTCTGGTGAGACTAATAGAATGATAAATAAACATGGACTATAAAGACAAACAAACAAATATACATATATATATACACACATACACTCTGACTTTCTGTTTCAGGGTTTTGCTGAAAGTTCCAAGGCATGTGTGTCTGTGAGCAATTCCAAAATTATATGTTGCTACATAAGAACTTCAGAATTTTATATCTGGTAAGCGTCTTGGAAAGGATTTAGCTCAAACCCCTTATTATGCAGATAAAGAAACAAGAAATGCTTTCCCAGGACCAGGAATCTGTTTTCCCTTTATTACAGTTCAACAAGAACTAATGACAGGATGATAATGAAATGAGACACCCTGTGGGGTGGGGTGGGTGAGGCCTGTGGGTGAGGCCCATGTTGGCCCTGCCAACTGTGTATTATTTCTGCTGCCCTGGAAATTGGAAATCGGGGCAGTTCATATGCTATATTGTTCTATATAACATCAGCCTCACGTTGAAAAATCATACATATTTTATGGTAGGCATCTTACTTTTGGAAATTCATAGTTGGATGGGACAATTTCATGAGTTTCTGGGACAAGCTTTCTTCCAAAAGCTTGAGTCCCCTTTACAGAGCAAACTAATCTAAAGTGCTTTTGAAATCATTTGAATCTGGCTTAAAAAAATATTTCAGTCTTTTCATTTATAAAGAAATTATTATAGGGTAGGAACCAAATATTTTTTCCTATAAATCTGTCTGAACTGTTTTTGAGACCATCAGCCAGTTTTCAAAAAAATTCCTGTTTAGCAAAGGGAAGGTTTGACATCTTTTCAAAACTGCAGATTTAAAATTTTTCAAAAACATGTTTCCTCTGAAAGCTTCTTTTGTTAATGGCCATGGTTTTTCTACACACTTGCACATGCTATATCAGACTTTATTGCAGAGACAAAGCTAAAGAGAAGCGGATGAGAAGGTCATTACAATTTCCAAATTAAATGGGTTTTTCCACTACAAAAATAACACATATTCAAAAAAGAAAGTTTAAAAATATGCAAGCCAATAAGTAGGATGCCCACAAGAGCCCTCTACTAAAAAATATAAAGCATATTGTTGCAGTTTCCTGCTAATAAGCATTGCAAAGCAGTGAGATTTTCTAATTTTCTAGTTCTTGTTTTCATGACAACATCTGTTGACCTGAAAGTGGCATTCAGCAGAGCACATACGTGCCAGAAATTGCAAAGGTAGACAAGAGCCAGAAAAGGAGGTGGGTAGAACTCAGGAACAAGAAGTAGGAAAAAGAAAAGCAGGGTTTGTTGCTGTTGTTGTTGTTTGCGTTTTAAAAATAACTTTTAAAGACCAGAAACAAAATACAAAACACCCACAATAAGATCAAACTGACCCTGAGCTGATGTGGGTAGATGGAGCTCTCTGTACAGATTTACCAACTGGTCACTTAGTAGATGGAGCTGTGTTGTCAAGGTCATGACTATCCCCAAGCTAATGACCCTTTAGAGATTGTATCATCTTTCCCCTCTAAAAATTGGTAACATTTCCTGCTAAATATTTACAGTTTTTGCTTGCTTTGTTTCATTTTAAGTCTGCTTCGAAGGTCAGGAGCACCCAGTCCTATCATCCTTCTCAGGCTATGCTTTTATTCCTTCTGCAACAAAACAGATCCTGACTGTTCCCAGGTGTCCAAGCTAAGGTAATCATGAGTTTCAACATCCCTCGTAGAAGGGAAGGCAGTTTTACGGACATCTAACCTTTCAGAGTGTCTGATATTTTTGGAACAAACCTTTAAACCAGGGGTCCCCAACCTCTGGGCCACAGACTGGTACTGATCCATGGCCTGTTAGGAAACAGGCGGCACAGCAGGAGGTGAGGGGCGGACAAGCCAGTGAAGCTTCATCTGCCGTCCCCCATCGCTCGCATTACCGCCCGTCCCGCCCCCTCCTCCACGTTGTTGGAAAAATTGTCTTCCATGAAACCGGTCCCTGGTGCCAAAAAGGGTGGGGTCCGCTGCTTTAAATGGTGTACGGTTGAGGCATAAGGTCATTTGAGATTCGACTCCACTGTCACTCTGGACTATTTATTCCATTTTTGCCTCAAGAGGGTGTATGTCAACTAAGCAAGGTGAGAGTTAAGGCAAACATCTCAGGGCAAAAAGCTTGATATACCCACCATTTCTTTTGTTGTTTCAGGAATGTGCTTTTATTTCTATCAACATGATATTTAGAAAGAACAGGGATTGAATAAAAAATAAAATCGTGTTCCCTGAGAGAGAGAGCTTCCTATCACATTGCTACAGATAGTTTTTATTGAACCACAAGTTGCTAAAACTAATGATTACCTCTGGCCTCGGTTGGAAGTAACCTACTACTCAATCAGAGTTTCCAGCAGTTTCCTTCTCCTCTTTAGAGCAGGAAAAGGTAATTGCAAGAAGTGCAGAGCCAGCGTATTTCCTTCACTGGATGACAATGCTGAGTTCCACTGAGTGAAAGAAAAAAGTGACTTTATTTCCTCCCTTTGATGGGAATTTTGACTGTCTATTGGAAGTGTTTTGATATTGTTTAAAACCCCTCTCACAAGGGGGAGAAAAACCGAATAATGACTAAGAACCAAGGTAATTGATGGTGGTAACCACACCCAGTGAGGGTTTTTTTTTCAGACCCTGACAGTGTCGATTGTCTCTGCTCTGCCAGTGAACTAGGAACTAGATGGGAATGTAGACTAGAAATAGAAATTGATAGAGAGGTGCACGAGGAAGCAAATGATTTTAAAAAGAAAAAAATGTACTAGAAGTTTTAGCAGAAAGCTAGTGTAAAGCACATAGTCTCTCAGTGTAACGATGTAATAACATCCACGCTATTTTCATCTGACCACCACTAGAAAAACATTCACAGTTTTCATTCATCCAGTAGAGATAGTTTTGAGGGTGTTGCATATCTTCAGGGATGTGAACTCAAGGGGCTCAAAATCCAGTGAATGGCGGCGGGGCAGGGAGGAGGGAGACTTTTTAGAAAATAGTTGAAGAGGAAGAATTTCTAGGATTGGTAAGACCAGCCCCAGCTGCAAGTTTGTAAATGTGCCTGAAAACTGGGGGAATAAAAGCAAAAAAAAAAAAAAAGAAAGAAAGAAAGAAAGAAAGAAAGAAAGAAAGAAGGAAGAGAGAGAGAGAAAGAAGGAAAAGAAAGAGAGAGAGAGGGAGGGAGGGAGGGAGAGAGGGAGGGAAGGAGGGAGTAAGGAAGGTAAGTGTCCAATTTCTAAGGGCTGAAGCCAAAAGACCTCGGAATTTGGTATGAGATGCCTGAAAGACCAGAGTAGAGACAACAGAATTCTCTTCTTATACCCCGAAGTCCAGGAAACAAGTTCTGGAAAAAACTGGAGCTTCCTGCCAGACTTGGCATCTATGTCACATCCATTCTGGGGACTCCAGGAATTGAATTGTACACATATTTGTACAACGCTGACCTGATTATATTTGAATTCTTCTACTCTGACACCCTGTTGTGTACTTCCTTTGTACTCCCAATCTGTCTGCACTAGCCATTCCCTAAAACAGCAGAGAGAGGTAAGAACATCCATATTTTACAGGTAGGCAAAATGAGGTGCGGAAATCTGGGTTTAGCCCTCTGAGAGCGGCCAAGAGCTCTGAAAATCTGGGTTCTGAAAACAATTTTCCCTCCAGCATCTTGAGTATCTCCAGGGAAATGATTAATTCCTCTATCTCACTTTCAGAAAAACAGATAATAACACTGGCCAAAAATCTCTAACTCTATAGAGACTGCCATGAATGGGGAAACTATGGTTTATAATTCACAGGATTTCAGTCAGAATTTTCCATCACAAAGAGAACTTTAGTTATACACACAGTGAATGAGTGGGTAAGCACCTCCACGGGATATGGGTCATATCTACTCCAGTTAAAACTCACTGTCTCCGCTCGGCCCTTTATAAAAACAGATGTATAAATGCCAATCCACGCTCTGACTTAAGACGTCTTTAACTTCTTGATTACATACTACAGTAGGGATATGTGGGTTCTACCTGAAGCCCTGTCACACTTTCTGAAACCTACAACTCGAGCTTTTTGATGAATATAAAGCATTAACCAAGCAAACTTAAATTTCCTGCCCTTCTAGTTAGATACCAGGCCTGGGAATTCCTCCACCTCCTAGACAGAAACTGTGAAAATGGACTTGCTGTTCCTTTTTCGCCTTTGACCACTAATGAAAGGAGTGAAATTCTTTTACTTCTACAAATAAAAAATAAGAGATCCTGCAGGAGAACCAATTAGGCAAACTAATCTTCGTCACAGCAGTAACTACCACGGCCTATCGGGCAGCCTCTTTCCCGTGTCCCTGCCTCCATTTCTTCCCACTACTCGCTGTTGGGTCTGCCTGTGCATTCCTGGGGCAATCCCAACAGAGGCAAGAAGCAGAAATGAATCCTCGTCTTGATGTTCATAGATTTAGGAAAGAGCGAGCCCACAGAGAGTACCTCCTCCTCTGCTATTTTAACCCAGTCAGTTTCCCTGGTGAGCACTCAGGAGCAGAGAAGTGCTCTACTTGCCAGCTGGCTTATCCAGAAGTTTCCAAACTCCTGCCACCCCAGGGGTTATGCCCCTCTCATGACAAGCCTTTCAGGGGCGCTGTGTCACCGCCCCGGGCGTCTTCCACATGTCAGCTGAGTCTCTGTGGAGCAAACACCTGCGCAAAGTGGACCTGAACATGGGGTCTTGTCAGGGCCCATAGCCGGGTCAGTTTCCCGTACCTGTCCCGTCTGGTCTGTTTCCCTCACTCCTTCCAGGTCTGTTTACCTGGAAAGCAATGTGATTCCCAATCAACGCACCCAAATCACAGGCTCTCCTCGAAACCAAGGCGTCCCAGTAGGCTCCACTTTCTATTCTTTCTGGGATAAAATGCCAAGAAGGGTTAGGGAACACTGTTCCCCGGGGAAGACACCCCCCTGACGTTTCTTTCCACCTCATTTGCCCTCCAGATACAGACGGACTGCCCAGCTATTTGGAGTGTAGATTCTCACTGTCCTACCAATTTGACATATTGACAAATGACACAACTCTGCTTCCTAACTGACAGCAGTCTCTATCCCTTTTTTTAACTATATATGAGCACAAAGGCCAATTTGAACTTCCAGAAGATAAACCCAGTTCTGCTCTACATGGAGAGAGCCTCAGACAGAGGATGAGGCTTAGTGGACACTGACAAGATGGGGGTCCACACCCCCCCACCCCACAAGCCCCTTCCACTCTGAACGCTGATGGTTTATCAGATGAAAACTAGATCTGAAGCCAGCAATTGGCTTCACCTTGGTCACATCTGAGCTCCCCTCCAAGACACTTCTAGCCTGAATGCCGTGAACAGGGAACCAACTGATGAGGCCCTAGAGCAAGCAGCTCTTGAGGTCATTGGTTAGACCCTGGCGATACAGCCAGGTGGCATCCATGACCACTGACCCCCAGAAAACTCTGGGTCACTTATTCAGTATCCATTCCTTCCTCTACCATCCCACGTGGGGTGAAGAAGTCTTGGTGGCAGCTGATAGTCTACTCCATTCTATCACTTGTGGCAAGTCCCATCTGAGACACAGCCCCTAGAAGTTCTACCCAGAGACTGGGAGTCATGATAAGCTCCTGGTGGATGGCTCCATTCCTTGGGGCCTCCCTCCCCATCTTCCCAAATAAAAAGTATTTGTACTATTAGAAAAACTTTTTATTTTGAACTAATTGCAAATACCCAGGAAGTTGCAAACACAGTATATTGAGGTCAGCTATATTCTTTATCCAGTTTCTTCTAATAGTGACATCTTACATAGCCAGAGAATAACATCAAAAGACGGAAAGTAACATCAGAACAATGTGGGTGTGTAATTCTGAGCTGTTTTATCACATGTATAAATTCACGTATCCACCACCACCATCAAGAGACTGAAGTATCAGGTCACCACACAGATGTCCCCCCTACTACTCTTTATAATCACACACACACACCCTTGATCCCCACCATCCCTAATCCCTAGAAACCATTAATTTGGTCTTTATCCCTATATTTGTGTCACTTTGAAAGTGTTATATAAATGGAATCATACAGAGTGTGACCTTCAAGATTGCTTTTTTCCATTCAGCATAACACCCCTGAGAACTATCCACGATGTTGTGTGTATCAGTAGTTAATTCCCTTTTACGGTTGAGTAGTACTCATGGTGTGGATGTACCACCCTTCCTTTAGGTGTTTACCTATGGAAAGGCATTTCTAGTTTTTGTTGTTTCTAGGTTGTTTCTAGTTTGGGGCTGTTAAAAAATAAAGCTGATATGAATAATCGTGTACAAGTTTTTGTGTAGATGTAAGTCTTCTCTGAGATAAATATCCAGGAGTATAACGCTGGTGTTTACACCAAGCGTATGCTTATCTTAAAAAGAATCTGCCAAACTATTTCCCGGGTGGCTGTACCATTTTACGTCCTCACCAGCAATGAATGTATGAGAGATCTTGTTTCTCTGAATCTTCACCAGCATTCGATGTTGTCACTATTTTTTTAAGCTCTTCTAATGGGTTTCTAATGATATCTCATCATGATCTGAATTTGCATTTCCCTAATGGCTAATCGTGCTGAAAATTCTTTCATGTTCATATTTACCATCTTTGTATCCTCTTCAATGAAATGTTACTTCATGTCTTTTGCCCATTTTCTATTTGGATTGTTTGGGTTGCTTTTACTGTTGAGTTTTGAGAAATCTAGATATGAAACTTCTGTTAGACATGAGATTTGGAAAGGTTTTCTCCCAGTCCGTGGCTTATCTTTTCAACCTCTTGACAGAGTAATTTGCAAAGAAAAAGTTGTTAACTTTGATAAAGCCCAACTTACCAATTTTTTTTCTTTTATGAAATGTGCTTTTGGTGTGTCGTATCTGAGAACTGTTCACTTAACCCTAGGTCCCAAGGATTTTTTCCTATATTTTTTTTCCCTAAGTGTCTCTAGTGTTGCATTCCCATCTACATTTATGATCCATTTTGTCTTAATTTTTGCATAAAGTGTGAGCCTTATGTCAAGGCTCTCTCTCTTTTTCCCCTCTAAGGATATTCAATTGTTTCAGCACCATTTGTTGAAAAGCCTATCCTTCCTCCAATGAATTATTTTTACACATTTGTCAAAAATCAGTTGGCTGTACTTGTATGGACCTATTTCTGGGTTCTGTTCCCTATCACACTGTCTTGTTTACTGTAGCTATTTAAAACTCTTAAAATTGGGTAGAGTGATTACTTTTGCTTTATTATCTTACAAAACTCTGTTAGTTATTCTAGTTCATTTACATTTCAATATAAATTTTAAAATCATCTTATCTACATCTAAAAAAGATTTTCCTGGATTTTGATAGGAATTTCATTAAACCTACATATTGACATGGAAAGAATTGACATCTACACTATGTTGATTTTTCCAATTCATTAAGTCAATGTGTTTCTCCATTTGGTTAGATCTTTGATTTCTTTCCTGTGTTTTGTAATTTTCAATATACAAGTTCTATACATGTTTTATTTTGAGGTTTTTTTTTTTTTTTTTTTTTGTGGAGCACAGGCTCTGGACACGCAGGCTCAGTGGCCATGGCTCACGGGCCCAGCCACTCCGTGGCATGTGGGATCTTCCTGGACCGGGGCACGAACCCGTGTCCCCTGCATCGGCAGGTGGATTCTCAACCACAGCGCCACCAGGGAAGCCCTGTACATGTTTTTTTAAGATTATATCTAATTATTTAATTTTGGATTAATTTGAAATGATATCATCTCTTAATTTTGGATAGTAACATGTTCATTGCCTAGTATACGGGAGTACAATTGAGTTTTCTATGTTTATCTTATAGCCTTCAAACTTACTGAATGCACTTACTAGTTGTATACCCTTCCTTCTGGACTCCACGGTTTCTGATGAGAAATTTGCTGTTGTTTGAATTATTTCCTCCTATAAGTAAGTGTTGTTTCTCTCTTTTTGCTTTCATTTTCGCCTTTTCTAGTTTTCAGAAATTCAATTATGATATCTTGGCAAGGATTTCTTTGGATTTATCCAGTCTGGAAGTCACACAACTGCTTTAATCTGTTGGTTTGTGTCTTTTGCCAAAGTGGGAAAATTTAAGCCATTATTTCTTCAAATACTTTTTCAGCCTCATTTCCTTTCTCCTCTCCTTCCAGGACTTTGATGACGTGAATGTTAAATCTTTTTTATGGTCATGTAGTTCCCTCTGTTTATTCTTTTAGTGGATTTTTCAAATTGAATAATTACAATTGTTCTATCTTCCAGTTCATTGATTAAGTTCTTTGACCTCTCCATTCTACCATTAAGTTTTCATTACAGTTATTGTAGTTTTTCAGTTCTAAAATTTCCAGTTGATTTTTTATCTTGTTTCATTGCTGAAATTTTCTATCTTTTCATTTGTTTCAAGTGTGTTCATAATTGCTTTTCAAAGCATTTTTATGATAGCTGCTATAAAATCCTTCTCAGATAATTCTAACACTTGTGTCACTTTTGTTTTGGTGCCTGATGTTGATTTTTCTCATTTAGTTGAGATTTTCCTGGATCTTGGTATGACAAGTGGTTTTCAATTATATCCTGGACATTTGTGGTATTATATTATGAGACTTTGGATCCTATTTAAATCTTCTGTCTTAGCAGACCTCCTCGGACATTGTGCCAGCAGGTGAAGGGAGGTACCACGTGATTACGGCTGGCTATACGGGAGTGGAAATTCAGATTTATCACCTAGGTTCTTTTCACACAGCAGGGGAAGGGCACCTTGTAACTGCTGGGCAGGGGTGGGAATTCAGACTCCCCACTCCCCATTCTGATGACCCACTCTGGTTAGAAGAAGGAGGGACACCTCCTTGCTCCTCCCCACGTGACTTCCACTGACACCATTGTGTGTGTGGTGGGGTGGTGGGCGGCTCATTACCCGGGTCAGCATGAAAGTCCTGACTCTCAGATCTCCTGCAGAGCCACAGATGCAGAAGGAGTGGTTCCTCATTCCCACTGTGTGGGGATGAAAGTTCCAACTCTCCATATGGCCTCTGCCAAGGAAGTCCCCAGTCCCCACTTGGCCTTCTCTCATACCACTCCAGCGGGGACGAGGAGGTGCCTAGTTGTAGCCTGTCCCGATTGGAAGTCGAAGCTCCCTACTCAAACTTTACAGGCAGGTGTAGCGATGGGGCTACAGTTTTCCCTGTGGCATTTGGCTTGCGGATGGTGGTTGTTGTCTAAAAGTTGTCTATCTTGCTAGGATGCCCCTTCTCTTATCCTCTGACTAGAGAGAGCAAGCTTTTCTTGGGGCTTGTTTTGTCCGTGCCCACTAGTGTTCCCAAATTGCTGGCTTCTCCAGGGCCCAGCCTGGGATAATATATGAAGCAAAAGGAAAATGCAGGGAATTTACCACCATGTTATTTTTGGTGTCCTGATGTCTCCAAAACTGGTCTGCCTTTCCCCCACCCCCACCCCAGCTTACAGAGTCTTCTTATATTTGTTTTAAACATAACGTTCAGGGGGTTTTTTTTTTTTGCCATACGTGGGCCTCTCACTGCTGTGGCCTCTCCTTTTGCGGAGCACAGTGTGCGGACGTGCAGGCTCAGCAGCCATGGCTCACAGGCCCAGCCGCTCCACGGCATGTAGGATCCTCCCAGACCGGGGCACAAACCCGCGTCCCCTGCATCGGCAGGCGAACTCTCAACCACTGCGCCACCAGGGAAGCCCACATTCAGGGTTTTTAGCTGTACTTACCAGGAGGAATAGGGAGGAGTGTGTCTATCCCATCTTGTCTGGAGCGCCTGTAACATTTTAAACTTGAAATGCAAAACAAGCTGGCTTAGAAAAACTATGGACAAAATAAACATGGGTATAATGAACATGAACAAAGTAAGGAAACATTCTTCAGAAAAACAAAAAGGTCATTTATTATGAGTAGACCCATTTGAGCACAGAATGAACATAATTATTTGTAGAGCAATATAACAATGATGCGAAAAAGAATGAACATAATTATTTGTAGAGCAATATAACAATAATGTGAAAAGACAGAGAAAGATCCTTTTTTTAAAAAATTTTTTGGCTATGCCACGTGGCATGTAGGACCTTAGTTTCCTGACCAGGGATTGAACCCGTGCCCCCTGCATTGGAAGCTTGGAAGTCCCTGGACTGCCAGGGAAGTCCCAGGAAAGATCCTTAAAGAAGAAAAAGAGTATAAAAAGTAGCACCAAACCAGTCTTTGGAAGGTCTTGAAAGACAAGTAGAAATATAACCTACACACGTGTCACCGTAAGATGTAGTGAACCTTGAGAAATAAAGTGGGCTTTGGAGTAAAACCTTGGTGTTTACATATCACACACATGTTGTTACTTAACTCCCCACCCCCATCTTGCACTCAAGCATTTTGTCATCTCTAAAGTGAGGCTAATCCTTTAAAGTACTGTTGTAAGATTAGAGACAGTAGGTAGGTATGTCCTAACTAAGCACCGTGCTGGTTCAGAAATGGTAATATTAATATATGCAATAGGTTGTAAAGATTTTAAAGAAGTGGAATGATTAGATGAAAATGGGTTTAAGAATTAACAAAATATGGAGGAAATTTTGGGAATTAAAGACCTTGCAACTTGATGTACTAGCTAGATGGCTGCTGCAAGTTACCTGGGAGAGGTAATAAAAATTAGGAGCTGGGGGTGGCTAGGTCTGGGTAGAGCCAGAAAATTTGAAAAATACCAAGGCATTTTGAAGGGGAGGAAAAAGAAAGACACGATTTATGACGAAGGAAGTCATATGACAAATGAATATGAGTAAAATCTCACTAATTCTTGGTGAGTCTAGGAGGCCTAGTAGAGTTTTCAAGAAATTCGGTATAATTCATTGCAATTACATGAAGTAGCCAGTGCTTCTTTGCGGGCATATAGGGTCAACCCTTGCCAACCTCAGGCTCTCTCTAGGGTCTCTTCTGATGATTAGAAAAAACAATTATTCACAGTTAGCATCTTTTATTTGAATAAGGCTTTAATATACTTTTAAACGATTTCTGTTCTTAATATTTTAAACATTGCCTCTGGAGGTTTGTTTGCACTTTTGATTTATACTCTACAGTAAACAGAGAATTTTCTCAAAAGGGAGAATAATCATAAATAATGTCAATAGGCCTGAGTAAATTTTATTTTAGCCTGAAAATTTTCACATTTAAAATGGTATGTCCAACATTTCTTCCTCTGACTCTTTCTTTTCTGGTTCACTTGTGTGTGATTACTCCTTTCCTCCTGCCACTATCATGCCTTGTCCTCTATTCCTGTGGGCATCACACTCTATTGGTTGGATGTATGTCTTCGACTCCAAATTTTGAGCTCTTGGAAGGCAGGGATTGTGCTTGTTAATCTGTGACCTGTAGGACCTGGCGTTCAATCAGTGCCTAATAAATATTCATGGAATAAAAAAAAAAATGGTATGGATTGGTCATTTTGTATAATTGTAAAATATATTTTCAACTTGGTTAAACTATGCATACTTCAGATCTCTTCCTTTTCCACTCTGTGTCACAAGCTCCAAATTTTCCCAACTTCCTCCTTGAGATGCAAATCATAGCTTATATTTTAAAGAGACATATACCCCAAACTCTCCAACCCAGATTACATGTAAACACTCATAGTTGAAAATAAAAGGAGATGTCTTTTCATTTACCAGAAGCCGAGGAGAGAAGAAAGCAGTAAAGACAACAGTGGTGCAGAAAGTGAGAGAGTTGAAAGTTAATTTCCCCAGAAACAGGAAATACCTGCCAACACACACAGACACACACACACACACACACAGACACACACACTCACATTCCACATGACAGAAGATAGCAACCAGTTTCTGCACACAATACAAAAAATACTTTCTAGAGAAATGCTTTTATTTAATTCTCACAAGAATGGCAAACAACACAAGCCTTCTGCCAACAACTGTAAAAAAGAAATCATAGCAGCTACCACTTATTGGGGACTTCACCTGTATTGGAAATATATGTCCCACACACACATAGTATCATGGGATTCTTGCAACAATTCTGGGATGTGGGCAGGAATGAGTATCTCAGTTTTACAGATGAAGAAACTGGGTTTCAGAGCAGCTACGGGATTTGCCCGAGGTCACCCAGTTACTATGAACTTGAGCCATGACGACTCCTAATTTGTTTGACTTCTAATCCTAATCTCATCAGTACTGTGTGCATTGCTTTCTAGGATCTCCCTCTGGCAGAAAAACAGGTATTGTGGTTTCTCTTTCTGATGTTAAAATAATAACAAACTCTTTCATAATGATACAATAAACTGTCTTATTTAAACTGTCTTATTTAAATGTTTGTCCATTTTACTGTATGAAGATTGCCTATTTGTGGATAACTTGGATAACAAATAGAGAAGAATCTTGAGTTAATTTCTGCTTCCCTCTTGTGTCAGAGACTAGTAATGACAATTTCAAGAGCCTTACGCTTCTTTTTATCTCCTTTCTCTCGCCTTTTATTCATCCCGTAAATTATCCCATTTCTTCTCTGAGTGAAGGAAAAGTTTGAATTTGAAAATTTGATCTGTTACGAAGTATCTCTCAGCTCCCCTGAAGCTCTCAGTACAATGGATCTATTTCGTTAAAAGCACAATTTCAGTGTGTGATAGAATAAGATCGGATCAATACCACGCAATGCAATAAACCTTCATTGTCACATGTCTTCCATTCAAACGGTCTCAGAACAATTTTCAATATTAAGTAATGCCGTTACCATGTTATAAGTCCCTCTCTGAAGGAAGTCTGTGCCATGATGGGCTTTGGGTCTATTTTAGAACATTAGTCACTAGTTCATAAAATGCAGGTGTATCCTTGCTATTCACATTGTTATGTCTCTGGAAATTCATGCTATTTATTGCACTGTTAATGCTTTAGAAGGACTTTCTCTTTAGAGAAAACTTTTAGTGAACCATTTTTATGCAGATCAGGCTTCCTTTGAGGAAGCTCTAGAATGTTCATATAAAGGGATCTTATGGGTAACATTCTAGCTGGGAGTAGAGGTTGAAGGCTTGGCAACTGGTTTCTTAGACTGTATGTTTCTCCTGGGTGGTTTTTGGGGGCAGCTATAGATGATGCTGGCAGGTATGCTGAAGGATCCCTCCTTTTCTGGTCACCTTTTGGCACCCCTGCTGAAATCATCATGACATCTCTCTCATTTCTGCTACAAACCTTGGTAAGATGATAGTAAAGTTGAGATGCCCACCACTCTATGTTCTACTTTTCCTTTCCTCTGGATCTGACTGTATCTAAACGTGTCTCCCAACCCAGGGCCGGTAGCTTCCTGCAAGTGATTACATCTGAGAAGTCCAGACCTGGCCTTGTTATTTGAATGATGCCAGGGCAAAACCATGCCGTGAAGCAGAAAATAACTCTTAAGCTGTATGTGCCACCCAGCCACGGCTTGAGCTCTAAGGAGGCAGATGCAGTGAAATGATACAGCAGAAACAACAAAGGGTACTTTTGCACAGTGTGGTGCAAGTATCCTGTCCCCATCAGTCAGGGAAATTGGTGAGTTTAGTTAAAATAACAACACTCTAGCAGGTCTGAAGCATCTATTGGAGAGAAGTTATTAGTGTCTGAATGGTACTATCTAATCTGGAGGTCACTAACCACATCTAGCTAATTAAATTGAAATTAACTAAAATTAAGTACAACTAAAAATTCAGGTCCTTAGTGGCATCAGTTCATTCAGTTCATTAGCATTAAGGGCTCACTAGTTCCATGCAGCTACTGGTTACTGTATCAGAGATCACAGTTACAGAACCCTTCTGTCATCACAGAGTTGCAAAAGACAAGACATCTGGAAGACCACATTCCACATGAAATCTCTTGGCTCTGACGAGTTTATCATCCATGGCCCAAAGAATGGAGATTGAGAATCCCTGGAGGGTTTTCTCCTATGATTACAAAGGGGTTGAGTCTAACGCAGGAAAGGAAAGAATAGAAAAAAGTGGGATTTAAAACTACATAGGGCCAGGAAGGGGAACTACAATCCTCTACATTAAGTTTCACTTTTCCCTACTGGAAACTGGATCCCGCACAGCTGTGGCTGGATTAAGGCACCAGAATAGCAATCTAGCTTTGCTATAACTATAGAATACTTTACAACTTGAACTCTTTGCGGCACCTTTGACCTTACAATTTTAGAAGGAAAAAAAAAATATCCCGTGGAATATTTGTAGCAAAAATGATACAAAATCATACTATATAATTTACATATCTAAATACATATAGGGGACCATTTGGAAAGTCATACATTCAATACACAGGAATGACTTAGGACTATCATTATAAAAGTGAATTCCAGAAGACGATTTCTCCATTTCTGACTCATTTCTACATTTCTGAATGCGAAGGTAGAGGGGTTATCTGGTTATATGTTGGTGAATAAAAATATCCAAGGAGGTATATAAGTAGAAAGCCCACAAGGGTGTAGATTTTCCCACTGATACATATTAGCACAATGGAGCCATTCAGTAAATTTCACTGCAGTTCTCTAAGTGGTTCTCTGGTGCCTGGCCATGAATCATGCCCCTCACCAAGGTACCCAAGGTTGTGCTCTCAGAGACAGATACCTGTCAGGCTCATCTGACCCGTGTGTCAGCTCCACACCTGGGAATGCCCTGCTTAGAGAGAAGCAGTACCCAGCACCAAATGGGCCAGTCCCCACATTTAGAAACATTTAGAGTCTTCTTAAATTCTAAAATCTAAATTCATGCTTTATCTCTTTGTGAGCCATACAAGAAGGAAATTTTGATTTGAGGGGCTTGATCTGAGGGCAGGAGACCCTTGGGTCTCCAGTGGCCCCAGCCACCCTTGGCCATGTCTGCATCCCATTTCCTACACAATCTCATTTTGTCCACACAGTAAGTCTAGGAAGTAGATATTACCAACCTCGTTACATTAACAAAGAGTGTATTTTAGAGCAGTGTTTCAGGAGTGGAGTGTTTGAAGGATTTCTAGATACATCTCGCATGAATTTTCCCTCCCAAACGTCAGGCATCTGCTTTATTATTTGAAAATACCACAGGGAAGAAAATCCCTACACCATATGATAGCTATTTTAACTGCCTTTGTGTGTCTTCTGTCTTCTTTTTCGAAACCAAGCTGTGACAAGTGCCTCTAATGCACTTTACTGTTTATTGGGTTTATCAAAAATAGGGTAACTTCATATTTGCATTCTAAACACATCGCCTGCTGAATAGGCTGACATTTCATCTGCTTTCAGACAGGTCTCCACGTCTTCCCAGTTGGAGCCCACATTTTGGATATACTAAAATATATCTAAATACATACTAACATTTTTCCAAAAAGTTTGTCTTTCTTACAAAAATAAACCCTCAAAATGGCTTAAAGAAAAAAAAATGTTATGAGAATGTCGATAGTGTTTCAGAACCTGAGAATGGGAATGCAACTGGACCTCAGGAAACACTAGAACCAGGAACCCGGATGAGCTCAGACCCCTTTTGCTGTCCACTCTGCTCACATCTGTATATCCGATTTGTTTCTCTCTCTCCTTCTGCAGAACCACATGACAGGAACACAGCTAACAACTCTGGAGCTTTTCCTCTAACAGCTTCAGCCACAAGACAGACACAAAGCTGACTCTCTCTGTTTCAAACCGACTATCCCAAGGAAGAGATGCATCAAACTAGCTTGGGACGGATTCCACCATCTCACAAGTCAAGTCTAGATGTGAATTAGGATCATGTTATTTAAAGCAATGAATGGATAATTGTGAGAAGGGTGTGTGTGTGTGTGTGTGCATGTGTGTGTGCATGTTGTGTGTCAGCTCGTTTGCAAGGAATTATTACTGCTGCCTTTCTCAGTCTTTGTCTTTTTTTTTTTAACTCAGGATCTCAAAATATCACTAATGAATTTTTCTATTTACCTGGCAGACTAGGATTAAAGTAACTTCATTATTTAAACATGCCTTTAAATTATACCAACAGCATTTTTTTCTTTTTAACAAAACATTTACACATCTCAAGCCTATAATGCTTTCCACAAGCACCCAGATAATATCTGGATATGATATGTTTTGAATTGTCAAAATATTTGAGTTAAATTGAAGTTGATCTCCCATCTCAAAGAATTTTTATTATCAAAGCATCATTTAGAATACTAAATAACACATTAAGGATTCATAATATTTATGTCACCTACAAAAATAATGATTAGGGCATATGCTTTGAACATTATAAAAGGAACATATTTGCTGTGTTGTTACTTGCTCATATACCCCAAATGTTCTTTAACTGTCTACTCACAGACACTGGGTCCCTGTTTACATGTTTAATTATGATCACTTGTTATCTTAGGGAGGATCTGTCACCTTGATAATAATAAATGTTTCTGATAATCTTCTAGAGCAGTAGGCAAGATTGAAAGGTAAACATGGATGTGTAGGCACATTATTATTAAAATAAGCACCAAAAAGATAATAATAAAAATAAGAAAATATCTCTAAACAAATAAATATTAAGAATTGACATATGATGCAAAAAAAGAGCTCTAATAAATTGATTTGCTATCTGTTCTCAGGGTTATTAACATTAACTATTATCAATCTTCAGCCTAACATATATTCATAAATATTGACTTCTCCCTTTTCAAATTGCCAATACTCTTACTCATCAGCGAGCAAGGTAATCACTCAAATGATAACAAGAGAGAGTTTATTTGGTAGATACTTGTACAGAACTATTTCCAATTTCATGGAAAATAAGTTCAGACATATAATTTGGGAAGTGGAGCTATGAAATAGGAGTCCAAAGACCCCATTTTTATTCTGTATCCAACACAAAGATACCGTATGGCCCTGAAGAAGTCATTTCAGCATTCCAAATTTTTACAAATACCAAATATTTCAAAGAGATACAATGAAAGATTTTTTTTATTATTGAGGCAAAATGTATATACAATGAAATGCACTGACCTTAAGGGTACAATTTGATAAGTTTTGACAACTGAAAACACCCATATAACCAACACCCAAATCAAGATCTGGAACACTTTCACCACTGTATATAAGTTCTCTCATAAAGTGGTAGGTAATCTCCAAAATAGAATAACAGCAGAGATTCATGCCCTTGGATTGAACAAAAACTCCCAATTTCTTTGTAATTTTTAATTTAAATTGTATCATCTTACCAGCCCTTTCTCTTTTCTCCCTTTGATTCTGAAATATAGGGCATTAAATTATGCACAGATTATTGAAAGTAATGAAGAGCAAGAACCAGATTTGCCAGCCAGATTGGAATCCTTGGATCTATGTAGAAAATAGGAAAGTCTTCTCAGTGGGCAGTATGGGAAGAAGATGAAAAGGTTTGGAGTTATGATTATCCTCCACCAAATAAAAGCCCGGGGCTATTACTGAGCTTTTCTAAATGCACTGGGCTTCTTACAGATTGTTTTCTATAAACAAAAGGGGGTCCAGGACATAGAAGCAACCTAAATGTACATCAATAGGGGAATGGATAAAGAAGATGTAGTACGTATATACAATGGTATATTACTCAGCCATAAAAAGGACAAAATAATGCCATTTGCAGCAACATGGATGGACCTAGAGATTGTCATACTGAGTGAAGTAAGTCAGACAGAGAAAGACAAATATCATATGATATCGCTTATATGTGGAATATGAAAAAAGGCTACAAATGAACTTATCTAAAAAACAGAAATAGAGTTACAAATGTAGAAAATAAACTTATGGTTACTGGGGAGTAAGGGGAGAGGGAAGGGATAAATAGGGATTGACACATATACACTACTATATATAAAATAGATAAGTAATAAGGATCTACTGTATAGCACAGGGAACTCTACTCAATACTCTGTAATGGCCTATATGGGAAAAGAATCTAAAAAGAGTGGATATATGTATATGTATAACAGATTCACTTTGCTATACACCTAAAACTAACGCAACTTTGTAAATCAACTATACCCCAATAAAAAATTTTTTTTACAAAAGGGGGAAAAAACACTTCTCTATCCCTAGCCCAGCAGACTTCTCCAAGACCCCAACTGAACTACGGATAAATTTACTAAATATAATCCTATGGTATTTACTATGTATCAAGCACTATTGCAAGTAGCTTATATTTATTAACTTATCCAATCTTTATCAAAAGCATATGAAAGACGTTAGCAGGAATGGTGGAATAAAAACCTCTGAAAATCCACTCCTTCATAAAAGGAAAAGGAACACTGGGAAAAATTGTCAAGTCATCATTTTCAGAATTCTGGAAATTAGCCAAAGGTTTGCAACAATCCAAGGAGTATTTATTCAAGAAAAACAACTGACTCTTGTTAAGAACGGTGAGTTGTGTGTCATGTTAACTTCCCCTATTTCCATGCCCCTCTCCCTAGCTCCACAGCCGTCCTGCACACCAGCAGCCCATGGTAATGCACCATATTAATAGAATAAAGATGAAAAGCACATGATCATCATAATACATGCAAAAATTCTAACACCACTTCATGGTAAAAGCACTAAACAAACTAGGAATAGAAAGGAACTCCCTCAACTTGATAAATGGCAACTATGACATGGATGAATCTTGAAAACATTATGCTAAGTAAATAAAGCTAGACATGAAGGTCACATATTATATAATTCCAATTATATGAAATGTCCAGAATGAGCAAATCCATGGAAATAGCAAGTATATCAGTAGTTGCCAGGAGCTGGGTGGAGGAAGGAATATGGAATGAATGCTAATGGATATGGGGTTTCTTTGGGGGATGATAAGCCTGTTCTGGAATTACTTAAGGGTTATATTTCACACCCATGTGAATATACTAAAAACCACTCAATTATGCACCTTAAAGAGTAGGAGATATATATGAAGTAAGTTATGTTATCATCCCTGTTTTACAGACAAAATTGATTCCCTAAAGATTAAGCACAATTTACCCTAAGTCACACAATTAGTAGGTGGTAGAATGGGGATTCAGTTCTATATACTCTGGCTCCAGAGTCCAAACTTTAAACACTGTGTCACATAGAACTCTTGCAAAGATCTCCTTTCTAAAGAAAGTTCAACTAACAAACCAAACAGATGGCACTGTTTCCTTTTCAACTGTTACAATGATACAAAATAGAGATATCTGTGCCATTTTTGCAAATTAGGTGAGGTACTCAGGTATACTGCAGGAGTTCAATGACATGTAATGAAACCTACAGGTACCTTTATAGAAATTGCCTCTCATTGGATCATTTTTAAACCTGGTCCATCTTTGCCTCATATAGAAGCTTCTCCTATAATGGAACAGAAATTAGGCTTTTACCTGCGGAATCATTATGGGTGTGGACCTGCCATTTCTGTTTCACAATATTACTTAACTTCTCAGTGTTAAGTTTTGTTGTCTATAATATAGGAATAAAAGTAGTACCCCCTTAGAGGATTAATATGAGGATTAAGCACTTAAATTAATACACTTAATATGCTCAGGTTGGTGCCATGAACATAGAGATTATTCATAAATGTTAGCTATTATAGTAATAATATTATGCTCACACTGATACCATGAACAAATTATCACGTTTCCCCATAATTCTTGTTAATAGAGTCAATAACAGAAAAGAATTCACTTTTAACTTAAACGAGAATACGGTCAATGTTCACAAGCCACTACAATCGATGCAAGAGTAGGTAATAACTCACGGACATATGGGGTGATGAATAGTGAACTAATAAGCTGATGCAGGGAGATTTGAGGGGACATGTATTCGCTGAATTAGTAGCCATTTTCCTCAAGTAAAATCTTTGGAAATGGATGGAAACTATAGCCAGTTGAATTTCTGGAGTAGCATTGCCAGGCTGAGTAATGGATCACTGCAGGACCCATTAAAGCACAAGCACACAGACCCATTCAGAAATACTGGGCGTTTGCCATTAGACATGGAATCACCCCCACTTCCCTCCTTTTCTCATCCCACATCTCTCCAAAGTTCTTTGAGCTTCTTTTCTTGTCTCTTCTCAGAAAGCTGATTGCCAGAGCCTCCATGGTTGCACAGAAGTAACCAGAAGACAGTGACCAGTGGGAACCTGGAGGTCGGTGGAGCTCATCGCGGCTGGTCTCCTCTTCTGCTAACATTGCTGTGAAAGTCTTGTAACACTCAGTGAAACAAACACATCTCCTCTCATGTAACTGACAGGTGGTTGGCTTTGTTCCCCCTCCCTCACTTTTTTAGTAAAGGCATTAAAAAGGAGGAAAGAAGTAGGTCAAAACCTAAGATCCAAACCTAATCCCTTTTTTTAAAACCTAATCATTAGCTTAGAGAAAGGTCATATGCTTTAGAGAGACACAGGGAACCATGAATCAATACACAATTACTCTGCATTTCCTTTGAAGTATATTTAACCACTGCAGGAATGCAGGCTACCTTTGCTTTAAAATACTTGAGAAAAACTCACAAAACTCCCAACGTCAAAAGTTCACTGTCACAAGTCTTATAGCCTAAAAGTTATACTTAATATGTAACCTAGTTCCTCTTTCTGAAATCTAAATTTTTTTTAAATCATAAAGGAAGAGATTTTAAAAATCACTTAGCCCAAGTTCTAAATTTGTTAGAAGTAAAAACCAAGGCACATAAAATGCTATATGCTATTTTTAAAAAACTTTTAAAGTTAGGTGGCCTGTCCAAGGTGAGAGCTAGTCAACACACTTAACTTCTTTCAGACCTCTGCCTAAAGCAAATTCTAAAGCATGATAAAGCTGTATATATATGTTATTGTTTAAAATAGAATGTATGTATGTTTGTATAATATGTATTTTGTTGGTATTTATAAAAATAAGCAATGCAGGGGCTTCCCTGGTGGCGCAGTGGTTAAGAGTCCGCCTGCCAATGCAGGGGACATGGGTTCAAGCCCTGGTCCGGGAAGATCCCACATGCCATGGAGCCATTAAGCCTGTGCACCACAACTACTGATCCTGTGCTCTAGAGCCCTCGAGTCACAACTACTGAGCCCGTGCGCCTAGAGACCGTGTCCCGCAACAAGCCACTGCAATGAGAAGCCCGTGCACTGCAACGAGGAGTGACCCCGCTCAATGCAACTAGAGGAAGCCCACGCACAGCAACAAAGACCCAAGGCAGCCAAAAATAAATAAATAAATTTGTAAAAAAAAAAAAAAAAAAAAAAATAAGCAATGCACATTAGGGAAAATATATAAATCTATTAAGAATAAAATGCAAGAAATATTATTCATACCTCATCTGAATAAATGATCCTAGAATTGTTTTAGTTTTCCACTTGTTTAACTGTTGTTTGTTGAAGATCTACATAGTAAGTAGCTCTGTGCTAACACCTGGGTGTACGTTGTCATGACATTGCCAGGATGATTCATTACAACTGCCCATACTTCTGAATCAGTTTCTTGCAGTTTGTCAGGGAGTGTAGTAGCCAGGGTTTGATATATTAGTCATAGATCTTTCAAGGTCTTTTTTTTTGACCCATTACTGGGAGATAATTTTCTATGAGTTTCTCATGTTTCTGCACTTTGGGAGCAAGGTACAGATGGCCCTTTGTTGTGGGCTATCTTTTCAAGTATCTTTTTATAGAAAACAGCTTTGGAAGAGAGAGGGAGCACCTCCTCCAGTGCATGGGGCAGATATGCCTACTGCCTACTATAAAAGATTTGTCTCCCCAAACTCAGGGCTCCTTTCCTGTAAAGCAACCCACTTCACCTCCAAGTAACCATCTGCCCCTCTTTGTGTTGACCCGTGGGAATGGGATTTGGAGAATTAGTACACAAGACACTCACACTTGGTTACACTAGTGCACAGCAATTGCTGACTTAGGGATTGCATGCCTTCTACAAGCATCTATGAAACTGTAGCAGCTAATTTGATAGCTCGAACATAGGGTAAAATATCAGACTCTTCATATTTGTTGACACACATACTGAACTCTTAGTATGTAATGGGTTAAGTACAGGAACAAAAGAGTAAAGTTAAATTCTATGTTGTACAAGATCTGCCTAATCTCAACCCTGTGTCACCTCTCACCACTCTGTTGTCCCTTTTCTCTCTAGCAATCATTACTCTCCATCTGTAGATCAGACCCTACACACTCCATTCAGCAACACTGAATTGCTCTCACTTCTTTGAAGAGCCCGTGATATCGTATCAGTCTGTGCTTTTGCTTTGGCTTAATATCTTTACCTCTGTGGGACTCAAGTTCTTCATCTGTAACATAAAGGACGTGAAAAGACTTAGATTCTCTGACTATATCTGCTGTGGACTGAATGATTGTGCCCCCTCCCTCCAAAATTCATGTTGAAACCTATCCCTCAAGGTGATGGTGTCAGGAGGTAGAGCCTTTGGGAGGTAATGAAGTCATGAGGGTGGAGCCCCCATGATGACATTAGTGCCCTTACAAGGACAGGGATGCGAAGGCTTGCTGTCTGAAATCTGTCACTTGAGGACATAATGAGAAGGTGACCATCTGCAAGCCAGGAAGTGGGCCCTCACCAGACATTGGATCTGCCACCTTGATCTTGGACTTCCAGCTCCAGAACGGTGACAAATCAATGTTTACTAATTAAGCCACCCAATCCACAGCATTTTTGTTACAGCATCCCAAGCTGACTAACATACTATCTGACTGGAATACCTTATCCCCTTTTTGGCCTGAAAAATTTTGACTTTAATCTCTTTGATGCTGTGTCTAGCGTGACTCTAAAACCACACTCCTCTTCATTCTCTCCCTCCACCTCCACCAACACACTGTCAGGTGAGATAAATCTGGACCTCCTTGATGCCACTCTGATTAGAGGGACTATTCAAAACATCTATTTATATTCATCATCAATTAAGATGAACCTTACCTTGGGATATTAGCTAATGCTAATATTTTACTGTGATATCTTAAAATACTGTTAATTTCATTCTTATTTATTTTTATCTCATTCTTCTTTAATGTCTATTTTTGTACAAACTTCACAACATATATACTATATTAGCACAATAATATATACATAAAATAGATAGGTAACAAATAAATAAAGGTACATATATTGAGGGTTCATTCCTCCTCCTCCAATTTTACAAGTAGAGGAGAGGGGCACGCACAAAAAATTGGAGGCCACTAAACCAGTAGTTCCAAATTAGGGGCCATTGTCGAGCTAATGGGTGTTGACAGCACTTACTTGTGTTTCTTGCCCTTACCTGCTAATTGTAAGACCGCTTAGCTCCAACAAAAGTTTAATTGGTTGTGTTAGAGTCCCCAGAAGTTGCCCCATTTATCCTCCAGCTAAAATATAGCAGGCACGTGTTCTTTCTTCTTCCACTGCTTTGTCGCCTGCTCTACAACCCAGCCCACTGCTCTTTCCCACAGGCATTGCAGCCCCGCTAGATAACGCTGCCGCTTTGGCTGAGTTCTACCATATCCTTAGATACGACTCCTGCTACACCTCGAAGCCCATGAGATAGCAAAGCCGCGATTACTTGTGGTTAAGCAGGGAGAAAAGCCTCTTTCTCCCTTTTCTGTTACATTCTCTTAGGAGGTACCAAAGAAATGGCTAGTACTGCAGTGCCTTTTGGAGTTTTATGTGAAGCACTTTCCTTATGCTTTAACTTACAACACCTCCCCTCTTTCCCTCCACATGCCTGGGAGGCAAAGCAGGGGGGCCAACCCCATGCTGTGCTGAAATTGCCTTTCCCTTCAGAAGCCTGAGACCCTGTTACTGTGTCAAGTTCATCATGCCTCCCTCCCCTTTGTTATAGGACCTCCCAGAAGGCTTCACAGCCCCACAAGCAAATAGATGCCTGCTTGGTTCAAAGCTCTAGTCATGGACATGATCAGACATGTCTAAATACCAGTGATGGGTCCAGTTCAAGTTCAAGCTGGAAGCCTCCCTCCACTCTGCCGCTAATGACCCATGCATCATGGATCACTTTGTCGGAGGAGGTAGAAAGGAAAGACAACGGGAGAAATGGTTGCGTTCCAGCAGTGTCCTTACCTAGCTGGGTGACAGGGCCCTTCGTTTTTATCTATAAAACGAAGATGCTGAACAGGATGTTCCTTATGTGCCTTTTCAGCACTAACATCTTCTGATTCTAAAGAATAACCCTGAGGGGGATGGCTCATATGTCCCTGAGAAAAATATATATTCTGAATTGGCAGGCTACATTTTTTAAGTCCATAATTGTGCTTTTCCATCATTGGAGACACCTCTCCTTTATTTCCAGCATCTACACAAGTACTGAGAAATCTCAAGACTTTCTAATTTTTGATGCTTTACATGGAATTTTTTTTCCTCAAGAACCTTTTACACTCTTTTCTATACAACTCATGAGATGTGCTTTACTGTCCCTTTTTGTTTTTCAGGAAAAAAACTGAAAAATAATTCATCCCAAGGGAAGAGACACTGAAGAAACAAGTTTGGTCAAAGACGTTGAACGAGGGCAGGAGGGATTATAGGGTTGGGGGATTGGGGACCAACAGGGAGACAGTTCTAGATGGGCCTCTGTCCATTCTCAGCTTGAAGTTAGGTTGGGGGATGGACTACAATAAAAATCATTATTCAGGGTGTAGGGCATCTTAGCATTGTGCCTGTGACTTCAGAGGTATCGGGCACCTGAGGTCTCCACATAAAGCCACGGCCATCAGTACCTGAAGTTTCCTCTGCACACGCGGCAGAAAAGGCATGATGGAAACAGTTGTTATTGGAACCCATTCGTTCACTCACTCATTAGTTCAGCAGACACTTACTGGGTACCTCTGGTGTACCAGGCACTAGGTTAAATGTACAGATACAAAATTAAATGAAACACAGTTCTCAACTTCAAGGGACTCACTGTCTAGAGGAAGGTTTCCACAGCCAGACAGAAAAAAAAAGAGGCGAATGGCAAATGTCATTTTGTATCAAGAAACCTAGTTCACGGACCCCATGCAAGATACTTTTTGGAAAGGCCCAGAACAGTTTGGGAGGAATCCAGGCAGTAGTAGAATTCTTCTAAAGAAAAGTCCGAGAGTCATACCTGGTGATACTGTCTGAAAATACAGGTTTGATAAATTACATATATGATTACATCTGTTTTGTTTATATTAACATACCTCCTACAGGAAGAACCCTGCTTTACACTCCTACTTATTCCCCTATTTTCACACTCACAATCTGGAGTGAGTACACAGTAACACTTAGGAAATACTCAGCCTAAATTCATTCAACCATTTACCATTTATTAATTCAGCAAATATTTTTTGAGCACCTACTGTGTACATTATTCTAGGTCCTGGAATATTCACCCAGAATTCTAGGTGAATAAAACACAAGACTTTTGCTTTTGTAGCATACAGATACTGCTGGATTGCGACAAGCAAAAAAAAAAAAAAAAGTAAAATGAATATGTAAAATAATTCCAGCTAATGATGAGTACTACAAAAATAAAAGAGGGTAACATGAAAGGGAGGGACTTGGCAGATCCAAACCTACCCTGAGGTGCCATCTAAGCTGAGATCTGCAGGATAGTGTCCTTGTGTCAGGGAAGGAATGTTCCAGGCAGAGGAGACAACCAGTACAAAGGTCCCGAGGAGGCCAGTGTGGCTACATGGTAGGACGTGAGGTCAGAGTTAAAGCCAGGGTCAGATAATAGAGAGCCCTCTTGGTCATGATAAGGGAAGGAAAACATGAGTGGATTTTAATAATGAGTAGCATGATTAGACTCCTATTTCTCATGGCCTTTCTGCCTATTGTGTAAAAAAGAGTCTGTTGAGTGGATGCAAAGAGAACAGATAAGCAGCTATGTCCATGGGCCAGGTCGAAGATGCTAACAGCTTGGACCAAAGGGGTACCAGTGAGAACCAAGACAGGTGATGGATTAGGGATGTATTTTGGATGTGGGGTTGGCAGGACCAACTGATAGACTTGATATGGGGACTGAAGCCAGAAAAGGACAAGTCAAAACCAGCAAATCATAGAGTCATCTTCTTTTTCACCCTTTATCCACATGGTAATCACTGTCCAGAATGTCACACATTTTATTTAAAAGTCTTTCTGTAGGGTTGTTCTGGTTGATTTAACAACCAATTTTTTTTTAAAGTCAACACTAAACAAATCAAGCAGATTCTACAAATATTTGCTAAGCACAACTTTCCTTCTAAAAAATTAATGGGTGAGAGTAATGATACAGATAAACTGAAATTCCTCATGACTACATTATTTCAATCTGGAAGTGATCCCTAAAAGATACAAGAATAGGGACTTGCCTGGTGGCGCAGTTGTTAACACTCTGTGCTCCCAACGCAGGGGGCCTGGGTTCAATCCCTGGTCAGGGAACTAGATCCCACATGCATGCTGCAACTAAGAGTTCACATGCCACAACTAAGGATCCTGCCTGCTGCAACCAAGACCTGGTGCAACCAAATAAATAAGTAAATAAATATTAAAAAAGAAAAAGTTGGGCTTCCCTGGTGGTGCAGTTGTTGGGAGTCTGCCTGCCAATGCAGGGGACACGGGTTCGTGCCCCGGTCTGGGAAGGTCCCACATGCCGCAGAGCGGCTGGGCCCGTGGGCCGTGGCCGCTGGGCCTGCGCATCCAGAGCCTGTGCTCCGCGGCGGGAGAGGCCACAGCAGTGAGAGGCCTGCGTACCGCAAAAAAAAAAAAAAAAAAAAAAGATATAAGAATAATAGCAGTTTAGATCCTCACTTAGGAGAGAGAAAATTCTCACAAACAAGAGCCCAGACAATAGATCTGGGAATATGAGCTTACACCGTCCCTCTCTCTGAGCCAAAGCTAACTTTCCTAGCCCTGGGAAAACATTGGTTTATTTCAGGGAGTGAGGGAGTTAAAGAGTGAAAAAAGGAAGGAAGGAAGGGAGGGAGGGAGGGAGGGAGGAAAGGAGAGAGAGAAAGAAGAAAAAAGAAAAAAATCCAAAAAGGAAAGAAAATCAGTAACACTAGGTGGCAGTGACTTCATGACTTACAAGGTTTCAAATTGGACAGACTGACAGCTTCACTGCTCATGGCCATTCTAGGCTGAAATGAAAACCTATGAATCCCAGAGACGTTTCCCCATTGCTGTGTCCAGCATCGCTGTGCCTCTGAGTGCTGGCTTCATGTCCCTCTGACTTCAAGACAGATAAATAAATTCCAGAGGTCCTCCATATATCACATTTTAAACCTTGCTCTATCCTTCCAGGATTCTTGTGAAGGTTGCAAAATTAATTCACACAATTAAAGCTGTTTTTATACAGGACACCTTGGTAGTTTTGCTGGTCTGCATTTTGGAATCACCTGAAGGTTTGTATGTACTGATGCTTGAGTCCCATTGAAACCAATTAAACCAGATTCTGGTCTGAGACCAGTCAAGTATTCCCGAAAGTCCCTTTCTTTTAAAGAAAAAACTAACTTGTCAGGATGTCTGATAAAAGGTATGTCTACCCATCTATGTCTGTCTACCCGGTCACCTTGAGTTCTTTAGGAATTAGGCAGGGGTTAATTGATAGACATAGGTTATATAGATAAATCAATGAATTTTTTTCTGAAAGTATTTACATTCACTTATTTCCCTGGCTCCTCCTAATATGCCTCAGAGGTTAAATTTCACCTACATTCTTACTGTGTCCTGGATTAGGGCATCCACCATTTTTCCTTGTGAGGAAATGCAGTAGATGACATCACAGATTGGGCACACCTCCGTGGCCGTACCCCGATTTATGCACAATTCTCATAGTGATAGTTACAACACACCCCGATTACTCCCTTGAGAATAGATCATAATGCCAGAGAGTAATGTTATGATAAGAATAACCACAAGGACCTACTGCATAGCACAGGGAACTATACTCAATATCTTATAATAGCCTATAATGGAAAAGAATCTTATCCACTGCGCCATCAGGACTTCCCTGGTGGTGCAGTGGATAAGACTCCGTGCTCCCAATGCAGGGGGCCCAGGTTCGATCCCTGGGCAGGGAACTAGATCCCACATGCATGTGGCAACTAAGAGTTCACATGTCACAACCAAGGAGCCCACAAGCCGCACCTAAGTAGCCTGCCTGCTGCAACAAAGACCCCATGCAACCAAATAAATAAATAAATATTTTTTAAAAAAGAAAAGAATCTGAAAAAGAATTATAAATAGATAGATAGATAGACTGATAGACATATATATAAACTGAACCACTTTGCTGTACACCCGAAACTAGCACAACATTGTAAATCAACTATACTTCAAAAAAAAAACAATAACCACAAATTCACTTTAATCTTTTAACTAAAAATCATAGTAAACCATTCCCAAATATTAAGAATTTGATTATCAGTTACAAATTACTTGCAACACAGTATACCCAGGTGATCCTGAAACACCAGTAAGAGCCAAGACTCCATCTCACACCTACCTGCAGGGGTGCTCGCTCTCGGCAGTGGACACCAGGAGAGGTCTGCAAAGCTGAGTCCCCAGGAGAATTGACTAATAAGGACAGAGCATAGGTATCAAAAGACAAGCGGTACCAAGTAAAGTCAGGTCTGGGGAGCACGAGTGAGACTCAGGTACTGAAAGGCACACAATATGGGACTCAATCACAAGCAACTAGGCCTGATTTCTAACACTAGAGAATAAGATTCACCTGAGCTGTACTGCAGCTGAATCCCTGATCTAGGCATTCATCAAATTCCCCTCGACTTTATCCAGACTAATCCAAAAGTCTGGGACAAAGAAGATCCCATGGGGGAAGATTAAATTGCCCTAGGCTGGGAGAGGAGTAGGGGAGGAGGCTGCCCATGTAGGAACATAGAGTGACACGAGGCCAGACATTTACCAGAGGCTCTGCCTAGGTCAGATGAATGGGTCCATTTGCATAGGTCAAATGCATTTAAAATACTTAGTCTTCTCAGATAATAAAGTACAGTAGAAAAGAAATAATAAATGTTTGCAAGCTTTGATATATTCTGCAAAAAAAAATAAAGTGTTGTTATTATTATTTAGGATACAAACACAAAGATATAGATAGGATCATGCATTGCCTGAAAGGATTAATATGAGAAATAAATTCAGTAGCTGTAAAAGAGTCTTAAGTATACGCCTATGTGCTTCAACATTGCTCATTAAATGTCATGGAAGTCATATAATAAATCAGTTATTTCATTAACATCCCAGAAACTCAGATGATGTATATATATATATACTACTACAATCTGTCATTCATGCATTAACTAAACATTCTCTCTCTTCTAAGTTTTTTTTTTTTTTTTTTTTTTTTTTGCGGTACATGGGCCTCTCATTGTTGTGGCCTCTCCCGCTGCGGAGCACAGGCTCATGGGCCCAGCCGCTCCGCGGCATGTGGGATCTTCCCGGACCGGGGCACAAACCCGTGTCCCCTGCATCGGCAGGCGGACTCTCAACCACTGCACCACCAGGGAAGCCCTCTTCTAAGTTTTAAAAAGCTTCTCTCAGTTGGGTTCCTTGGCAAAGAGAAGGATGGCTTTTTCATCCTATGGTGTAGCAGTCAGCACAGCTCCGATGCACCGGGGAATGAACACCAGCTGCGGGGCATCAGATCTTATAACCGTGGGATTTCTTCTCCTCTGCTACCCAGAAAGCCAATGAAGAGAGCTCCTCCCCTCCACACTTCTCTTCCCCGAGTATCTCCAAAAAATCTGAGGCAATATTTTCTCTGGACATCATGACGGACCCAAAGCATGGTGTAGTTTGTTTCAAAGACTCTTAAGCAAGGAAAGAAAAGGGTCTAGGAGCTCAGACAAGCAGTATCTGGAGGTTGATCTCCTATACAGACGAGCAAAGAAAAAAGCAGGACGTCTTTTAAGGATAAAAGAAGACACTGTGAAGAAGACATCAACCTCGGGTACATATCGAGCGTTGCAGAGAACACATTTCCAAGCAACATCTCTTCATACTCACCTTCTCACACTTTATATTTCCAGTGATGTCTAGAAGGAAGGCTGTCCAGAGGCATTTTTCAAAAGGGCTTTTTAAGTTGAATCACCCGTCCTCTCTGTTTAGGGTGATCTCAGGTTGTCCTCCTGTCTAAGGTGGCTGCTATGAACGGAATTATATCCCCCAGAAGGTGAAGCCCTAACTCCCAATGTGCCTATATTTGGAGTAAGGATGAAATGAAGGTTAAATGAGGTCCTAAGAGTGGAGCCCTGATCCATCTGTATCCATGTCCTTATCAGAAGACACTCCAGGGAGCTTACCTGCTCCCCCTCTACCATGTGAGGACGCGGTGAGAAGGTGGCCACCTGAAGCCAGGAAGAGGGTCCTCATCAAGATCAAACCCTGTGGGAACCCAGCCTCCGGAACACTGAGAAAATACGTTTCTGTTAAGATCCCAGGTGCTTCGTATGCACATGAAAGGTTAAGAAGCCCTATTCTGAAGGACTGATGGGCAAGGAATTACAATGAAAAGAGCTTTAAGAGGCCGTCCTACCCCATTAGGATATGTGATTGGGCAAATCACAGCTCTGAGCCTTCTTTTTCCTACCTTTGCAAATTGGGACATTGGGCTAGAAGAGCTCTCATGTGCCGTGCAACTCAGCATTTCCACATTCTATCCCAAAATAAGATCCTCAAAGACACAGCCCTCTCTTTTATGTCTTTCTATCACTAGAATGTGGCAGAAGTCCCAATAGTTGCTCCATAATTATCTGCTAATTGATTGACTTGAAATAATCTTAAACTATGTTCACTCAGGGATTGGGACATAACTAACCTTGTCTGAGAGGTAAAAGGGCATCAGTATATCCAGTAGTTCCAGTGACTTGAGCCGTGCCCCAGAAAAGCCAATACGTGTATTAGAGCAGCCTCTCGTGGGCTTTGGGGGTATCAGACTCTGGCAACCTTGGCCCCTGTGCAAACTGTTTTTACGGACCCCACCAACACCCAGTGCCTGTCAAGCCTCCCCAAAGGCCCTGACAGCCTCTGTAATCCAGAAACAGCTGGAGCAGATGGTCAGTGGTGACTAAGGCAATGCATTCACGTATGAGAGCATGAGTATGGGGTGTGCAACAGTCACCCGATAACACTGGCTCATGTAGGATAGACATTTCTTTCTCTTTCCTTCAAAATCCTGGCTGATGCCATGGGCTGCTCAGGGAAGGGCTCCAAACCCCTGACCCCTTCTCTCCAATTGCTCATTCATCTGAGTCCTCACCACACCCACCTTTACCTCCACATGTGCATCCAGCCCCTAGAGAAGAGGAAAGCAGAAAGTGGGTGAAGGAGGGGAGTGATGAATTAGGAGTTTGGGATTAACATATACACGCTACTATATATAAAATACATAATCAACAAGGACCTATTATACAGCACAGGAAACTCTACTCAATATACTGTAATAACCTATATGGGAAAAAGGATCTGAAAAATAATAGATATGTGTGTATGTGTGTGTATAGATATATATATATATAACTGAATCACTTTGCTGTATACCTGAAACTAACACAACATTGTTAATCAACTATACTCCAATATAAAACAAAAATTAAAAAAAAAAGAAAGTGGGTGGAAAAGCATGGACCTTCCCCTTAAGAACCAGACGTTACATCTACCACTTTCACACTTAACCTCTCGACCAGAGCTAAATCACATGGCTGCACCCAACTGAAAGAAAGCTGGGGAATGTCTGTTCTGGCAGCCTTGTGTCCACCTAAAAGTCCTAATACCAAAGCAGATGGGTAGAATGCCCCTTGAAGGGCAACTAGCAGCCTCCCCCATAGTGAGCATACATGAAAAACCCCAAGGGCTCCCAGGAGGAGCTTATGGGAACTTTGGAAATGGACTCATATTCAGAAAACACTGTTTTGTGACCCTGTTTCTCACCCAGACTAACTCTGACTTGCAGGTAGTTCAAAACAAGTGCAAAGAGGACTAGTGGTGTTACTGGGTTGACTTATTTTCTGGAAATATAAGATCTTTCCAGAACTTCTCTATTAATTGATATGAGTAAAATTTTCCCCCTTTCCTGTCCATCAGACAGACATAGTCACACCTCAGGATGACTAAGTGTTTTTGTAGTCAACCTCAGAAGATAATAGCTTCAAGGAAATAGTTGGGGCCCCTCTCTGTGCACCATACATGTCTGACGTGGATTTGGATGCTTTCAATACCAGGTCCAATGTTTAATCTCCAGTTCCTGTAAGTTTCTCAGAGGTAAAAGCAATAATCAAAAAGTTGATCAATTTGGGCTCTGGAAAATCTTATTTGTGTTCAAACTTCTTTTTTTATGGTTTTAGATTTTATTTATTTTTTTATTCTTTTTTTTTAACATCTGTATTGGATTATAATTGCTTTACAATAGTGTGTTAGTTTCTGCTGTATAAAAAGTGAACCAGCCATACATATACATATATCCCCATATCCCCTCCCTCTTGGGTCTCCCTCCCACCCTCCCTATCCCACCCCTCTAGGTGGTCACAGAGCACTGAGCTGGTCTCCCTATGCTATGCGGCTGCTTCCCACTAGCTACCAGTTTTACGTGTTCAAACTTCTGGCCACACTGTCTTCCCAAACACCCATAATGAAAATGAGAAGTTAACTGACAAAGGGTCGCCTAATAAAGTTGTAAAAAGCATAGATTTCTGATCCCCCTTCTCCAACAAGTTACCCGTGAGTCTGGATTAGGTTCCAGGAACCTGTATTTTTCAAAAACATTAAAAATTTTACTTTTTAAATTTAAAATGTAATACATGGTTAGATTTGAAGTTCACAAGCTGATCAGGGAGATGTTATCCCATGTTGTAAATGACTGTATTGATAAAACAACATATATAGGCAAACCACTATAAATTAATACCTACAATATTTCAAAATATTTTTCACCAAATCTATGAAAAGCATTTTGCTATATGTATATTAAATATTTGTAACCTTTAATAATCCACTTAATGGATTACTAGTAAGTAGCTCTTAATATACATAAAAATGATTCTGCGGACTTGCATTTCATTTTCTGTAAGAATGGAAAGAAAACCTTGAATTTCTATATTGGTCACTAGCCCACCATTGAGAATCACGGTTATGATATTAGACACTATTTTAAGATTGTAGAATAAGGCAATTTTTAATTGATTGTATCCATTAGTGTTTAACCAAGAAAAAAAAGGCTCCTCAAATATTTACAACAAGGGAATTTATTTCAGAGAAGTGGTTACATGGCTGTCGAAAGGCATCGGATAACCCAGAGATTAGCAACAGCAGGAAGCCAGGACTGCCCTTAGGCCGGGGACAAAGGGAAAAGGCAATGCCAGCTGAGACCTGAGACCAGCACCACCTAATGGAAGCTGGGACCACCTTGGGTGTGTCTGGTAGGCGTTGGCGTCTCAAGGAGGTGCAGCTGCTACAAAAAACACCACCTAAGGCTGTGGGGGAGGAAAGAAATGCCCCGTCTTCTCCAGCCCCCCGTCCCCAATTTCTTATCAATTAGCTGCACCCAACAAGTACTGAGCAGAGCATGGACAGGGTGAGGAATGGATCTTCAGGTAACAGGTAGAGGAACAGCACAGGCTTAGAGATGCTCTGAGGACAAGTACATTGGTGATGAGGGGTGTGAAGGGAGAGGAAAGATGGTCCAAAACAAAGAAGGCTGCCAAAGATTAATCACAGAAGAGAGAATGCTTGATTATGAAGTTCAAAATGAAACCACAGGTAGTTTTCTCTTATTAATATCAATATTCTTGTCTCTTCTCCTGTCACACTAAATCTGAATGAACAGTACCTCTGATTTACAATAAATTTTATTTTCTTATTCTTTGAGTTTTTAATTTGTAAAAGACAATATCAATAAATTCTGCATTTTATAAAACTCAGCTTTGGAGATATATATATATGTATATACAATGGTATATATACAATGGAATATTATTCATCTATAAAAAAGAAAATTCTATTTGCAAGAACATGAATGAAACTTGAGGCCATTATGTTAAGTGAACTAAGTCAGACAGAGAAAGACAAATCCTGTACAATCTCACTTATATGTGGAATCTTAAAAAAAAAACCTGAACTCATAGAAACAGAGAGTAGATTGGTGGTTGCCAAGGGCAAAACAGTGTGGAAAATGGGTGAAGATGGTCAAAGGGGACAAACTTCCAGTTACAAGATGAATAAGTTCTGAGGATCTAATATACAGCATAATGACTGTAGTTAACAACAGTGTTGTATACTTGAAAGTTGCCAAGAGAGTAGATCTGAAAAGTTCTCACCATAAAAAAAGACAACTACATGAGGTGACAGATGTGTCAACTAATCTTATTGTGGTAATCGTTTCACAATATATACATATATCAAATCGCACACTTACACAATGTTCTATGTCAATTATATCTCAATAAAGCCGGGGGTAAAGAAGATATTAGATGACAAATAAGCATATGAAAAGGTGCTCCACATCATGTGTCATCAGGCAAATTCAAACAAGTTACCTCGATACACCTGTTAGAAGGGCCAAAATCCAGAACACCGGTAACGTCAAACGCTGGTGAGAATGTAGATCAACAGGAGCCCTCGTTTGTTGCTGACATGAATGCAAAATGATACAGCCACTTTGGAAGACAGTTTGGTGGTTTCTTATAAAACTAAACATACTCTTACCATTTGAGCCAGCAATCACATTCCTTGGTATTTCCCCAAAAGTGTTGAAAACCTGTACAGCTCAAACTCGTAGAATGTACAACACTAAGAGTGAACCTTAATGTCCACAAGGAACTCTGAGTGATAATGATGCATAAATATAAGATCATCGGCTGTAACAAATGTACTGCCTTGGTGGGGATGTTAGTAACGAGAGAGGATATGCATGTGTTGGGGCAGAGAGTACGTGGGAAACCTCTGTACCTTCTGCTCAGTTTTGCTGTGAACCTAAAACTGCTCTAAAAATATAAGCTATTCTTCAAAAAAAAAATCTTAAGGAATCTTCAGTGAAACTACTAGAATGAATAAGTGTGTTTATCGAGGTTATATAACACACGGTCAATGTGTAACAAAAATTAGTTGTTTCTTTATACCACCAGAAATGAAATTTTTAAAAAATGTTTCTGCTTACATTAGTGTCAAAAAATATTAAATATTTAGGAATAAATTTAACAAAAGATATGCAGCAACTATGTACTGAAAACTACAAAGAACTGCTGAGAGAAATTGAAGAAAGCTTAAATAAAGGGAGAAATACACTATGTTTATGAATTGGAAGACATACACTGTTAAGATGTTAATTTATCCCTAATTGATTTCTAGATGCCATGAATCTTATCAGAATTGCAGTATTTTTTGTAGACATTAACAAACAGATTCTAAGATGTATATGGAAATTCAAAGGACCTATAATAAGGAAAACAATCTTGAAAAAGAATAATAGAGTTGTAGAATCTACCTTTCTTACTTTAATTCTTTATACAGCAACAACAAAGACTGGGATATTGACATGAGTATAGACAAATAGGTCAACGAAGCAGAGTAGAGAGTCCAGAATTACACCCAACCTTATATAGTCAATTGATTTTCAACAGAGACACTAAAGCAATTTTTTTTAATTTGACAAATGGCCCCACAAATCCCTAAGTTAATTTTCTACTCTTTTAACTTAAAATGGATTTATAATGATCAGCTCACAGAAAGTCTTTCTCTTTGTTACCTCATACGAAAAATTAAATTCTTCTTGGTTGCCCCAAATCCGTTTCACATTTTGGCTTTTACACTTATAGATTAAAAATCATCTTGCTTCCTATAAATATATTTTAATTTTTTTGTTTCACTTTTCTTTTTTTTTAAACATCTTTATTGGAGTATAATTGCTTTACAGTAGTGTGCCAGTTTCTGCTCTATAACAAAGTTGATCAGCTATACATATACATATATCCTCATATCTCCTCCCTCTTGCATCGACACTAAAGCAACTTAAGGGAAAATATGAGTGTAGTGTAAGTGCCTGACATTAAGCTTTTGACTGCAAAAGCATCCATTTCAAAAGACATCCATCGCGAATAAACATATTGCCAGCTGTATGACACAGCTACTGGCAAAACAACCAGATAAGGAACTAGACTTCTCCCCACCCCAAGCAGTTCCCTCTTTCAGAAAGACCTAGATAAGTGACCACTCGAGTGACCCTACTTCTCCCTTCTTGTACCCCAATTCCCACTTTCATGCTTTAAATTAGCCAATAAAGAATGAACCCCCAAATCCTAGACACCCCACTTTTTGACCCTAATAAAGGCAGAGTCCCAGGTCCACACTGTCTCTGCCTGTGACCTCACTGTGTGGTCTCTCCAGCATGACCTATACCCTCCAGGACCTTTGAGTAGTAAATCTTGTTGCTCAAAGCCCCCTAATAGTTTCTTGCTGAAGTGCATCCTTTGATCATAAAAACCTCAAGAGTTGGCCCCGCCATAAACAGTGGCCCCAGTGGAAGAAGTGTCAGTGGAGCTCCCTATGTGTAACCTGTGCTGGGTGAGCACCATAGGACTTCCTAGCCAAGGGCACTACCATCAATAGGCTCAGGACAGATGGAAAAGTAGGTCTTTTAACAAATGGTGATGGAGCAGTTGGGTATCCACATGGAATAAAATTTATCTTGATACCTACCTCTCTCTGCACACAAAGTTCACCCAAGGTGGATTAGAGAACTAACTGTAAAAATTACAACTCTAAAACTTCTAGAAGAGTCATCGGAGACTATCTCATGACCTGGGGATAAAGTAATATTTATTAGACAGGACCCAGAAATTACTAAGTATCAAAGAAAATATTGATTAATTATATTTCATCAAAATTTAAAACTTATTAAAAACACAGGTAAGAATATAAAAGGGCAAGTCACAGACTGGGAGTATTTGTAATACTTATATCTGGAAAAGAGCCTCTATCCAGAATATGTAAAGAATCCCTCTAATTCAATTATTAAAAGACCATCTCATAAAAACATGGGCAAAGCAATGTGAAGGGACACCTCGCAAAGGAATTTGTATGAATAGCCAGTAAGCATATGAGAAATGCTCACCATGCTGTCATTGGGAAAGTGTAAATTAAAGTCATGAAGAGATAATACTAGACACCCACTGAAAATGGCTAAAATTCAATCTACCGGGCAATCAGACACTGCATGTAGTGCTGGCAGGTGTGTAAAATGGTACAATTTCTTTGGAAAATGTTTAGCACTTTCTCGTCATGTTTCTACCCTATTACCCAGCAATTCTTCTCCTACGCATTTACTCAAGAGAAATGAAAACATATGCCCACACAAAGACTTGTAAACAAGTGTTTATAGAAGCTTTATTCATAATAGCCCCAAACTGGAAACACCCCAAATGTCCATCAGCTGAGGAGTAAATAAACCTCAGCACGATTAAAAGGTTAGTGCATTCAATCACACAAAGGACCCTTTCAAGAGACAAGGTGTGCTTCGATCAAACCAGAGGGCCTCTAGGATGCTTTAGTGGGATGTCCTTCTGCCGTCCCCCCAGCCACCTAAGAGACTGAGATGATTATCCTGAAAACATTGGTAGGTGTGGCTTTTATCCAACGGAATGAAATCCAGTAAAATTCATGGAAGATCCACAAACTTCTTGAGAAAATTGTTTCAGCAGAAACGTTGCCAGCTTGGGCTAAAAGGGACAAAGATAACAGGGAATAAAATGAGGCTGTTGCACTCCCCAGATTCTCTGGCAGGAAGCAGGCTAATAAAACTACTCAGCTGCAAACAGGAGCCACCTTTTGTAGAAAAGGAAGGATAATTCAGGGGGTGGAACCAAGAGCCCAGAAGGTGGATGCATGAACCGGGGAGAATTATTCCCAGGCCTTGAAATCTATTCAGGAAATTCCCATTTGCTCAGCTGGATTTTTACCTTCCATTTTCATATATATATATATATATATATATATATATATATATATATTTTTTTTTTTTTTTTTTTTTGCGGTACGCGGGCCTCTCACTGTTGTGGCCTCTCCCGTTGCGGAGCACAGGCTCCAGATGTGCAGACTCAGCGGCCATGGCTCACGGGCCCAGCTGCTCTGCGGCATGTGGGATCTTCCCGGACCGGGGCACGAACCCGCGTCCCCTGCATCGGCAGGCGGACTCTCAACCACTGCGCCACCAGGGAAGTCCATTTTCCTATTTTTTGAACCACGATACCTGCATCTGTTGTTCTATGCCTGCCCCACCATTGTATGTTGGGAGCAAATGGTTTGTGTCGTTGGTTTCGAGTATCCACAGATGGCGAGACATCGTGGCCCAGCAGCTATGCTCAATGAATTTCATCTAGTAGCCTCATTCCTACCTGGCGCTGATTCAGATTCTGGATTTGAGCTGATGACATTTAGATGAGATTTTAGACTTTGAATTGTTGCTGTAGTGGGATGAGACTCTTGGGAAACTTCGGAGGGTGTAGATATATTCATATTTTACATTTGGGAGGGACGTAAGTGATGGAGAGACAGAGGGGGTCTGTGGTTGGCAGAAATCTGACATGGTCCCCAAGATACCATCCCGTGTCGTACACACCTTGTATAATGCCCTCTCCTTGCTTGTGGGCTCCAACTGTGAATATGAGCTGATATGCTCCCATGATTAGGTTACAAATCAGCTCACCTTGAGTTCAACAAACGGGAGGGGCTAATCTAATCAGGGGCACTTACAGAGAAAGGAAGCAGCAGTAACTATGATCCTGCTGGCCTGGGGGGAAGCAAACAAATGTCCATGTTGTGAACTAGAGCTACCTCTGGGGGCCACGTGACAAGGAATTGTGGGTGGCCTCTGGGAGCTGAGAGTGGTCCCTGGTAACAGCTAGCAGGAAAGGGAGACCCCAGTCAAACCACCATAAGGCAAGGAATTTTCCCAACAACCAGTGAGCTGATAGGACGACTCTAAACCTCAGGTGAGAGTAGCAGCCCCAGCCAACACCTTCATTTCAGCCTGGTGGGACCCAAAGCAAAGAGCCCAGTTAAGTTGTACCCATCCTCCTGACCCAGGGACACTGTGAGACAACAAATTTGTGTTGTTTTAAGCTAGTAAGTTTTACAGCAATTTGTTATACAGCATAGAAAACTAAGATATTTTTCTTAAAGAGATGCTCTTTAAAAAATAAATATGGAACCGCTTCCTTCTTCCCTGAAATCACACAAAACATTGCAACTGAGACTCAGACTGAGACAGGGATGAATGAGGTTCTTTACAAGCATTGACTCATTACTGAGAACGGTGAACATGCAGAGCTGGTGTGCAGAGTAGCTTTTTACCAAATTTTGAAATTCTAATATTTTAAGATAAACAGATGGAGGAATGGACAGGTAAGGGAGGCACAAATGTCTGCCCAGACCTTTCCCCCAGATTGAACTGATGTGCTGCTACCCACAGTATTTTTACCGTTGTTCTCTACTTCAGACATATCAGATTCTCCACTTCATTCTTTTCAAATTTTCCATTCAAAGTGATGCATTCTTTGACAATGTTCAGGGAATGGAAAAGGTGAAGTAATAATATTAAAAAGTGTCACTGCTGCGGCAACCCCATTTTTTATGATACATGTGGGTTCTGAATATCCTTCAGACCAAAATATCATCATTCTAATGCTTGGCTTCACCCACAGGGGCCACCCCCATGGGTTTATGATGCCTCGATTAAGAGATAACACCAGACACCAATATTTTAAGTGACCGTTTGATTGAAGGCATAGAAGATTTTAGACCCCAGGGAACACATCATATTAAGATCCCAGGTGGGTGAGAGGTGTCTCTGATAAAGTAAGAGAAGGAGAATTGTGAAGGAGATAAGGCCAAGGAGAAGAGCTTCAGAAGTTGCCCCAAGAGCATTGTCATACAGATCATTTTTAGGAAAACAGATACATGGAAGTCAAATATCTGGAAGTTGATTTTTTAAAAACTACCTGGTCCATGTACCACCTGGAAAGTTTTCATGTAGCCCTTATTACTTAGTTTGGAAATTGCAAATTCAAATATTCCAAAATAAAATGTCTAGGAGTATGACTTCCAAAAGTATGGACCAGAGCAAAACAGGTCTTCTCCAGTTCTCTTGACTTGGAAGAGACATTTTAAAAAAAACAATTACTGGAAATTACTGCAAGAAAACTTGATTCAAAACAACCAAGGTCTCTTAGTTTCATTTTGGCTACACACCAGAAAGCCATATGGGGTGTGTGTGTGTGTGTGTGTGTGTGTGTGTGTGTGTGTGTGTGTGTGTATGCTTTCTTCAGTGAGTCTCTATAACACATATTCTGAAAACCTAGCAACTTGAACTGATAATATAATACAACTGTGAATATTTTTGCATTAGTCAAGTCTTATCTAATATGATAGCTAAACTGGGGCATCCAGGCACAAAGACCCAGCTCAGGGATGGTGTTCATTCAAAATATCCCATTGCCCCATAGTAAAAACCTGAGCATAAAGTTTCGTATTACTTTATCACTCAAAGTATCATCATCCAGAAGACAAATGAATCCAAGGAGATGACCTCTATTTTGATGAGGTCTTTAAAAGTAACAATTAACATCTTTGTCCATTTCATTTTGTTCTTTGACTTACAATGTGATTAAAGTCAGGTTTTGGTGCATGTCAGTAGGAAGGTAATATATTTTTAGGATCCAAAGTGAAGTTATACATCTACTCTTTGTGGTGGTGTAGATGGAAAGAAGGGTTTGCAGAGTTTTGCTGCACCACAACTCTGTGAGCAATTCATTAACCTTCAGGGAACTGCCATTTATTATACCCAAAGACAGAGAAAATCAAAACTTAATCCATCTCAGGGGCAGCCGAGGTAATGAAGACAGGTCAATAATATTTTCTTGATTCCGACATAACATTTCAGCTCTTTGATACAAGGTCCATAGCTCACTGAGTGAAATGTAGCAAGGAATATCCTCTATATGTTATTGTGACTCTCCCCTGGCTTTGCTTGCCAGAGATGACCCACTTTCCAGCAAGCATCTGGCAAGTCTGTTTAATTTAGAAATTAAGAGCAAATTTCAAAAGCCATGTTGGGGAATGGAAACGAGCCCTTGGAAGATGTTTATCAGCCAGCGTTTTATTATATTCCATTCAAATCTGTAAGCAGCTATTACACACCAGTTTACACTTAGCACCAGCAGTAACAGTTATAGTAATAATAATACCTGCCATTTTTGACTGTTCTGCACCAAAAACTGTTAACATACATAATTTTGTGCAATTCTTACGGTAATCCTGTGAGACCAATTTTTTTGTATCCTATTTTATATACAGAGAAAGTGGTAGGAGAATTGTGTTATCACAAGGCATCAAGGTATATATACATGCTGAAACAAAAGAATTTGCATCATAGCATTAACATCTTCATATTGAAAACAATTTGGTTTCAGTAAAATACAAGTTTAATCTGTCACATTTTGTTAATGTTGCTATTTTTTATCAGTTTTACACTTTTGCTTATTTTTAAATTCCAAGTTGCATGTTTAAGAATCGTTAACATAAGGGCTTTATAGCCATTTATATTTTTATATTTACATGGGTTTAAATTAAAACTAATTTAAGTCAACAGTATATAATGTATTGTGTTTTCTTTTAAGGGATCTGCATTTTCTCAAGTTTGTGAAGCACTGGAGTACATTTGAGAGCTGTAAGAAGATTAAAAAAAAAAGCAGAACTGATCATGTTTACCCTGGAGGGAAGAAAATTAAAGGTAAAGAATTAAAGAAACACATGAAAAGAATCTTAAATTATTTAAAATATTTTTGTCCAAAATAGCGAATGTTTTTTTCTTCATACTCCCAAGTGCTAGAGCTGCAATTAATGGGTAGAAGCTACACAAACAAAAAATCAAAGTCGTGGCAAGAAATAATGAGCTACCTTGTGTAGAAATTAATTTCCTTTCATTGGGGGCATTTCAACATAGAATGCTAGTTTGGGTCTTGGGTGTAGACAGGAAAGGTAGACCAGAAGACCTTTAATGTCTCTTCCTGTTTTGACACTCTGATTCTTTTTTTTTTAATATTTATTTATTTGGTTGCACTAGGTCTTAGTTGCAGCAGATGGGCTCCTTTAGTTGCCGCACATAGGCTCCTTAGTTGTGGCATGTGAACTGTTAGTTGAGGCATGCACATGGGATCTAGTTCCCTGACCAGGGATCGAACCCAGGCCCCCTGCATTGGGAGGGTGGAGTCTTAACCACTGCACCACCAGGGAAGTCCTGAGACTCTGATTCTTAAGGAAAGAGCTTGAAACTAGGAAGACAGAAGACAGACTTCACCTCATCACTATTTCACCAGGACTAGGTCTGTTGTGATGAAATCTAAAAACAAGCAACGTCTCAAAGACCAGAGACACCAATCAGGAGAAGGAAACAAAGTCGAGTAGTTGTCATCCCCAAGAAACCTCCTTAAAAACTGAAGTGGATGAAGGGAAGAAAACAATGAGCAAGTAGAAGACTCCTCTTCTTGGCTTGTGGAAGACGACCTTTCCAGAACCTCTTTCATATGTGTATGCCTTTTGATTGGAGTTCTGTCTTCCCAGACTTCCCTTCCATGACCCACTGCACTCCTAAGAAAAACATAAAATTGGATCATTCCTCACTCCAGAGACGTCCTGATAGGAGAAAAAGTCTTCATCGACAGGAAGATAGTAGGTGAAGGAAAAAGAAAATGCAACACTCTGCTAGTTTAAGAAATAGACATTAAAGCTGGCAAAGAACTAGATGAGTTTGGTGGAAATGTTCCCATCCATTTCAAAGTCCAACATCCATAACTTTTAAAAAGGGTCAACTGGAGTTACAGTAAATAAACAAACAGAGACCAATGGAGTCTCTTCCTCCTTTTCTGTGGTATGAAACTTTGTTTGCAGTTTAAAATTTTTGTAAAATGTAGATAAATGAGAAACATGCTCAAAATTATTTTCCATTTCTGTAATAAACACAGGTAATATTTCTATAAAGCCATATTAATTCAACATACCCAACTTGACCTCCAGTATAAAATAAATAAAACAACCCAAATCTTATTTTACTCTGGTTCATAGATCATCAAAGAAAAATGAGTAAAATATCCTGAAATTATGCCTGAGTGGTCACATATTTCCCTTACCTAATGGTTCCATGTTCTTCTAACACAGCACATTCTTTCTCCATTTGTTTATTTATTTTTTGGCCGCACCGAGTGGCATGCAGGATCTTAGTTCACCAACCAGGGATCAAACCCCCACCCCCTGCACTGGAAGTGCTGAGTCTTAACCACTGGACCACCAGGGAAGTCCCTAGCACGTTCTCTTTCTCATCCAATTTAATAACACAATCCACCTTCTCACTGGTCTCAATCCTCTAACCCTGTCTACTTTTCCTTTTTTCTATAATTACCATTGAAAAAAATCAATAGTATACTTCTTCATTTTATTATTTATTGTGTCTTCCCCTGCTGGAATGAGGACACCATGAGAGCAGAGATCTCTACTATTTTTTCACTAATATATTCCACGTCCAAAACAGGGACTGACACACATCAGGCATGCAATCCATATTTGTTAACTGAATAAATGCCACCTGTCTATTTCTTATCTGTTTTTTCACTACACCGTAAGTTCCTTGATGACAGGAACCATCTCAAATTTGCAATGATATCCCAGCAAACAACAAGCAACAATGTTGAATGAGTTGAGAAAGGAAAAAGAACAGCCCCTGACATTCAGAAGCTGGCCTGACACTTCTGAACATCTAGGCCGTGTTATGATCCTACTAAACATAAACAATCTTACAGAATACCAACCTCAAACAAGGCTACTCTGAGACCATGATAAAATCAGATGAAGCAACTTCATAATTTTGTCTAAGCACAGACAAAAACGAGGTCACTATGCCATTTACAAATACCAAAACACCCCGGCCCCATCTCTTGGCCCAAATGGGTGATGCTACTTCTTTACCAATTACAGCTTTATTCTCATTTCACTCTCCCATCCCTTTCTTCAAAGATTTATTGAGATACTCATAGATATTATTCAATCTAGAGAAAACCTCTACTTCCTTAGATCCTCCCCCAACTCATCCTAATCCTATAATTTGTTCTTTTTAATACCTTCTTACTGGAACACCCCATTTTCCTGCATAATGTGTGTCCTCACTTGATGCAATAAGTAATTAGTCCAACTTGTTTAACTACTGGTGTGTTTTTGGTAGCATTTAGCTGAAAAGCATTGACAGAAGAAATGAATTAATTGATGCAAACATTTCATAAGTTACCTGCCTAGGGATTCCTTAATATCTTAAACTTTACAACTTCCTGAAGCCATTAAAAGGAAAAGAGTTTCACACCACTTCTTCTCCAGCAGAAAAGCCATTCTCCCATCTCCAGGAAAACTTCAGGAGATGTATTTCAATACGATTTGGTGATCTAAAAGTAAACCCATAAATCAAGGATGAGGGATGTGAAAGCCTTTATGGATCATTTTTAAGTGATCATTTTAAATGATAAAATCAGGTACGTTACACATATGTTGTGTATTTATTCACAACCACGGTGTCATGACTTATAAAACCAACAATTTCCAGTTATATCTCTGATCTGTAGCCAGTTACTTTTCCAAAGTACCAATAGACCTTAGCAATTCTTTGAAGTACAAAGTAATAAGTATCACTATAAAAATCTGTGTTACATAAACCCAGAGAAATTACAATAAAGGGAGGAGAGGGAAGGAGTAAGGATTTGGAAGTCATTCTTGAAGAACATGGTGTCCAAGATAAATGCCCAGACAGTACATAAAGGTGATGAAAACAAATTTTATTTGGTCTGTTGCAGTAGAGAAGCGAGTCCAGCATATACTGATGTTTATCTTCCATCTATGCAGAGATGACTGGGCATTTTAAAGGAGAATGCAGGAGTAGAGGTGGGGAGGAATGGGGTTGGAGCAGTGTTAGGGAAGTGGAAATTTACAAAAAGAGGGAAGAGGGTTGGTCAATGTGATTGGTCAAGAAGAAGGCCTTTGTCAAGGGTAAGACTGATGGAGCTGGTCTGGAGCTCTGTGTCCCCACACAACTGTCATACATGGCTTTTGCCAACACGGTGAATAGGGTACTGGTGTGGACAGCAGGAGAGGCTGAACTTGTCTCCATGATTTCCACACGACCCTCCCTCTATGTGTAGCATCCAGACGGTTTGAGTGTCTGACCCCATTCTCAGCTTATGGGGGCAGGGGAGTGGGTGATGGGGAGGTTGGTGGGTCTGAGCTGGTCAGGAAAGTCTCTGCACTCTTGGTTCCAGCACCCCAGGCCTTAACCAGAGGGCACACACCATGCCCATAGTCACATGGATTCACAAGTGTGGGCCAATTAGTGAGAGGTTCACTATTTCTGCTGGACAGTGGTGAGAAGTCACTACTATCTTTGCAGGAGTGATATTGAGACAGGAGGGAAGGGGGCAGGGTACAACCTTTAAAAGAATGACAGCCGTTGGATACAACATAAACTGGTTAGAACCAACTAAGTCCAAGATGGCAGAAGACTCAACTTCCAGTGGACCTTGAGCCTCATGGTACCCTCATTTTAATACATTAGCTAAATGACACACCCTCAGGCACCATGACAGTTCCGAGGCTGATTATAAAAGGCCAAAAGGTGGGCAGTGGCCCAATTCCTGGAAATCCCCGCCCCATGCCCAAAACAGTTGGAGTAATCCTCCCACTTGTTAGCCTATGACATCACCCCACCCATAAAAACTAACCACCCCATATACTGGAGCCCCTCTCACTTTCTGAGAGGGTTCACATTCTCTCTATGGAATGTGTATCTCTCTAAATAAACCTACTTTCACTTTACTAGGGCTCGCTCTTGACTTCTTTCCTGCACAAAGCCTAGGACCCTCACTTGGAGGCCCGTCCCAGGAGCTCGCTGGAGACCTGGGACGTGACCATTCTCTCGGCCCCAGTCTCGGGCAACAGCGTGGCTCAGCTCTAATTGTTACCAGCTCCCTCCCGGGAGAGCGATCAGGCTGAGGATGAACTGATATACAGAGCAAGACAGAGTGGAGAGAAACATCTGGAACTAGAACCAGAGCTCTGATTGGACAGTTGAGCCTGCGCTGCCTCTAGCCGATAAATCTCCCTTTTAGTTTACGACACTCTGGGTTTTTGTTTTTCTATATACTACTTTCAACTAAAAGCATCCAAACTGAAATGTAAATTTGAATATGCTCTTTGGGGGAAAAAATAGTACAACCACAATCAGAGGATAAACTCTTCATTTGTGTTCAAAGGGCCTGCTACTAGATATAATAAATTCAGAATTGTTTTTGCAATTCAATGGTTTGGTGTTTCATATGTAAGAAGAGGGAAATTTCCAAGCCTATTATTCCACGGGGAAAGATGGTGTGTAAGTGGAGGCCAAGTAGTGATAATAGACCACATCCTTTGTACTCAGTGTTATTGCTCCCTGGGTACCTTTTATTATGCCCTGGCATCAACAGTTGGTTATTCCTAAGTATACGTTAAAATACAGTTAGTTAGTGAATGATGATCCCTTTTAAATTCATGTACCATAATGATGGCAATTTATTTGAATAGTTGGCTTAAAAAGTCACCATATTGAACTAGGCATAAACACATTGACACACAAACACCTTTTATACCCTTGTTTTCTCCACACTCTTATCAGCTCCTAATTAAACAGCAAAGTTCCCTAGAAATGCCCCAGTTAGACATCATTACTAAGCATTTTGCCGTCATTTTCTAGATTAATGTGAGTAATTCTACAACCTGCAGCAATGAGTCAATATCTTGGTGAAACACTTGAAATGAGGTGCACAAATCCCTTTGTAAATTGCTTGAAATCAAAGCAAGCTCATCCCTAATGAAGACTAGATCACGGTAAAAGTCTCTCTCTTTTCCTCCTAGTGATTGCATGCTCTAAAAGGAGAGTGGATGACTCACAGCCCTTGGGAATTAACTCTCTGAGACAACGTTGGATCCATTTTCAGCTTTACAGCAGTGAGCATTTGGACCAGGTCAGGACACTGGATATTATGTTAGGTCTTCTCCCGGTATAGATTAGAAGAAGAGACATAAGCAAAATGTACCTCCCATGGTTGATAACCATCCATGTCTAAAAGGATTAGAAAGAAGACTTTAGTGGTTTCAAAGGTAGGCGCTAAGGATAAATCACCAGGGTTCAGATCCTGGCCCTTCTCCTTCTTAGTTATATAACCTTAGGGAAATTATTTGATCCTTTTTAAAACAATATTTCTTTTTTAATATTGAGGTATAGTTGACTTACAGTATAGTTTCAGGTATACAACATAGTGATTCAATATTTTCATAGATTATACTCCATTTAAAGTTATTACCAAATAATAGCTATATTTCCCTGTGCTGTACAATATATCCGTGTTGCTTATTTCTTTCTTTCTTTCTTTTTTTTTTTTATTTGTGGTACATGGGCCTCTCACTGTTGTGGCCTCTCCCATTGTGGAGCACAGGCTCCGGGGATGCACAGGCCCAGCGGCCATGGCTTACGCGCCCAGCCGCTCCACGGCATGTGGGATCTTCCCAGACCGGGGCACGAACCCGTGTCCCCTGCATCGGCAGGTGGACTCTCAACCACTGTGCCACCAGGGAAGCCTGCTTATTTCTTTTATACATAGTAGTTGTGTCTCTTAATTCCATATCCCTATCTCACTGCTCCCCACTTCCTTCTCCCTACCAGTAACCACTAGTTTGTTCTCTAAACCTGTGTGTCTGTTCCTGTTCTGTTATATACATGTGTTTGTTTTATTATTTAGACTTCACATAGAAGTGATAACTTAGAGTATTTGTCTTTCTCTGTTTGATTTATTTCACTAAGTATAATACTCTCTAGGTTCATCTACATTTTTGCAAATATTACTCAGCCATTTCATTCTTTGTGATGGCTGAGTAATATTCCATTGTATCACATCTTCTTTATCCATTTATCTGCATCAAAGGAAACTATCAACAAAAGGAAAAGACTACCTACTGAATGGGAAAAAATATTTTCAAATGATATGACCAATAAGGGGTTAATAGCTAAATTTTGTAAATAGCTCATACAACTCAGTATCAAAGAAACAAAGAACCCAATTTAGGTCCTTGTTAAATGTTTCCTGCATTTTCTCTATTCTCTTTCCAAGATTTTGGATCATCTTTACTATCATTATTCTGAATTCTTTTTCAGGTAGACTGCCTATTTCCTCTTCATTTGTTAGGTCTGGTGGGTTTTTAACTTGCTCCTTCATCTGCTGTGTGTTTCTCTGTCTTCTCCTCTTGCTTAACTTACTGTGTTTGGGGTCTCCTTTTTGCAGGCTGCAGGTTTGTAGTTCCCGTTGTTTTTGGTGTCTGTCCCCAGTAGCTAAGGATGGTTCAGTGGGTTGTGTAGGCTTCCTGGTGGAGGGGACTAGTGCCTGTGCTCTGGTGGATGAGGCTGGATCTTGTCTTTTTGGTGGGCAGGACCACGTCTGGTGGTGTGTTCTGGGGTGTCTGTGGCCTTATTATGATTTTAGGCAGCCTCTCTGCTAATGGGTGGGGTTGTGTTCCTGTCTTGCTAGTTGTTTGGCATAGGGTATGCAGCACTGTAGCTTGCTGGTCGTTGAGTGAAGCTGGGTGCTGGTGTTGAGATGGAGATCTCTGGGAGATTTTTGTCGTTTGATATTACATGGAGCTGGGAGGTCTCTTGTGGACCAGGGTCCTGAAGTTGGCTCTCCCGCCTCAGAGGCACAGCACTGATTCCTGGCTGCAGCACCAAGAGCCTTTCATCCACACGGCTCAGAATAAGAGGGAGAAAAAGTAGAAAGAAAGAAAGAAAGAGGATAAAATAAAATAAAGTAAGATTAAAAATAAAGTTATTAAAATAAAAAATAATTATTAAGAAAAAAAAATTTTAAGTTAAAAAAAAAATACGGACGGACAGAACCCTATAGGACAAATGGTGAAAGCAAAGCTATACAGACAAAATCTCACACAGAAGCATACACATACACACTCACAAAAAGAGGAAAAGGGGAAAAAGTAATCTATCTTGCTCCCAAAGTCCACCTCCTCAATTTGGGATGATTCGTTGTCTGTTCAGGTATTCCACAGATGCAGGGTACATCAAGTTGATTGTGGAGATTTAATCCGCTGCTCCTGTGGCTGCTGGGAGAGATTTCCCTTTCTTTTCTTTGTTCACACAGCTCCCGGGGTTCAGCTTTGGATTTGGCCCCGCCTCTGCGTGTAGGTCGCCTGAGGGCGTCTGTTCTTCGCTCAGACAGGACGGGGTTAAAGGAGCAGCCGCTTCGGGGGCTCTGGCTCACTCAGGCCATGGGGGAGGGAGGGGTACGGATGCGGCACGAGCCTGCAGCAGCAGAGGCCAGCGTGACGTTGCACCAGCCTGAGGCGCGCCTTGCGTAAAGAACCCAATTTAAAAATAGAGCTGAATAGACATTTTTCCAAAGAAGATATATAGATGGCCAACAGGCATATGAAAAAATGTTCAGCATCACTAATCATCAGAGAAATACAAATCAAAACTACTGTGAGACATTGCCTCACACCTTCCAGAATGGCCATCATCAAAAAGACTACAAATAATGAATGCTGGTGAGGATGTGGAGAAAAGGAAACCCTCCTACATTGTTGGTGGGGATGTAAATTGGTGTAGCCACTATGGAAAACAGTACGGAGGTTCCTTAAAAAACTAAAAAGAAAACTACCATATGACCCAGCAATTCCACTCCTGGGTATATGGCCAAAGAAAATGAAAACACTAATTCAAAAAGATGCTTGTACCCCGATGTTCACAGCAGCATTATTCACAATAGCCAAAATATGGAAGCAACCTAAGTGCCCATCACCAGATGAATGGATATTTGATCCTTTTTTTTTTAACTTTTATTTTATATTGGAGTATAGTTGATTTTCATTGTCGTGTTAGTTTCAGGGGTACAGCAAAGTGATTCAGTTATAGATATACATGTATCTATTCTTTTTCAAATTCTTTTTCCACTTAGGTTAATATAGAATATTGAGCAGGATTCCCTGTGCTATATAGTAGGTCCCTGTTGGTTATCTATTTTACATATTTGATCCTTTTAAGCCTCATCTTCCCATTCTGTAAAATGGGTATAGTAATAGTACCTATCACATAATGTTTTGAGAACTCAGTGCTTGTAAAGTGCTCAGCCACTATGGTTACTAATGGCCAATAAAAGCTTATGGTTTTACAAAGAGGAAAATGATAATCTGACATAAAAAAGTGAATATTAATATAAATGTTTATACTTATATTTATTCTTACTACAGTCTTAGCATCTCAGAAGAGGCACTTGGGACATTTCTGAGATTTTGAAGTCTGAATGAAGGTAGATCTTTCAATGTGGGGCTTAATTAGGAGTAGGCAAAAACCAAGATATGATAGTCCAGGATTGGAGATTATAGCAATGCAAGAATTTCCAGGCAAGAGGTTCAAATAGTCTTGGGGTATAAACTGTAGTCCGATGTTTTCTAAGAGTAGTCTATGGAAATTCTTGAAATAAGCAATAAGTTTATTTCAACTTTTATTTTTCTGAGTGAGAGTTTCCCGGAATAGCAAAATTATGTAAATGAAAAGATTGGAATAATAAAGTCACATTAATGTGGATGATAACTGTGTGGATTTCCATTTTCAATGTAAAATAAAATAGAGTTAACCCCAAATTCATTTCCATGGAAACTTTCGTATGATTAATTTTTATAGCAAATATCAAATTTTATTTTCTAAAAAGTTCTGCTAAACATCTTTGTATTCACTTAGTACTTCCCATCTATGCACGGAAGAAAAGGAACCATAAGGGAAAAAATTGGCCTTAGGGCTTCCCTGGTGACACAGTGGTTGAGAGTCCTCCTGCAGATGCAGGGGACATGGGTTCGTGCCCCGGTCCGGGAAGATCCCACATGCCGCGGAGCGGCTGGGCCCGTGAGCCATGGCCGCTGAGCCTGCGCGTCTGGAGCCTGTGCTCCGCAATGGGAGAGGCCACAACAGTGAGAGGCCCGCGTACCGCAAAAAAAAAAAAAAAAAAAAAAAAAAAAAAATTGGCCTTAGACTACAATTTCTTTACAGAGAATCCCTATTTGCAGGATGGATAAGCAAGTTACCATAATGAACAAGAAAGGATTACATCAAAGTCGGGTCCCTTTATATAGGACATTCTTGAGGTTTAATCTGGGGTCACACTACTGAAATTCTTTTTTTTTTTTTTTTTCCGAATGGGAAAAGCATTAAAGAGAACATGGCACCAATTTTTTCTCCTTATCAATCACCTGATTCCACCGTATTTTCTCAGCAGGTAAGCACCCTCCTGGCTTCCCACCCCTCCTTTAATTTATATTCTTTAGATCCATAGCACAATCAGTCCCATTGCTAACACTTCAAATCTCATGGCCCTTTCTTCCTACACCCCACTGACCTTGCAAAACACCATCCGTTGATGAACTCAACTCTTGCAAATAGAGAGCCATGTCCACCTAAACTTAACTGTGCAAAATTGTTGGTTATTTTTGATAGTTAACAGTAGTAGGGAAAGTTTGAAGTGGGTGAGTGTTGGCTACTTCCTCCCAAATCTACCACTTGGTTATAATAAAATCAGGTCACAGATCAAAGACCTCGGCACATGCGGACATTCTGTATACAATCACTTATTAGCAAGCAAGTGGGAAGAGTTCTGTAAGTTCAGCTCTCTGACCTTTTAAAGGTCTGTCCGCATCTTGCATGAAACTAACTTGATGCAGACAAAACATTGCAGAAACAGGATTCTGCCACCCTTACATTTGTCAGACAATCCGAAAACCTTTGACCGATGTCTAGGCCCAGGTCCACTTAGAGATATATTTCGCCCCTGTGTTAGTGATGTCTCCAAAATATTTTAGGCCAACCATATATCTTGAATACCACTGATCTCACCACTGAGAGCCCATTTCCAACAATGATGTTAATTCATAAGCCTCTAAATTTACAAATAAAAATGTGTCCTTAACATTTATTATGCTAATTAGAGAAAAAGCCTAGTGTTGATCAGGGATTAAAAAGAGTGAAATTCCTTGTGGTATTAATGTTATGAAATGTGGCCTTTTTGACACCCCTGAAAGGTGAACGTCTAAGATGACAACTGACTACCCACCCAGAGCAGACTTTGTCAATCTTTTGAATCTGGAGGAACCCTTTAAATGATTTCCAGGATACTAGATGTGAAAGAGGTATGATATATGCGTCATATGGTACATGCACATGGAAATTTGTTTCCCTTGTTTAAAACTAAAAATGACTTTTTAACCAATCTTTGCTGGAAAAAAAGGTAAGACAGGCAAGTTATGCTTAGTATTTAACCTTTCTCAAAATGAAGCTCTTCCTTTCCTTTTCAAAAAAAATTAAACCCTCATAAAGCAAATCTAATGAATTAATCCAAAATAGAATTTAATTTTTCAAAATTTGATAGTTCGATAGATTTTATTCCAAGATTATCAATTTACTTTAGTAAGGGTTATCTATAGCATGAACATTTATTGACAAGCAATAAATAGCAAAGCTTCTGAAACCACAAACCAAAGCAACAGGAATAAAAAGTATAGCTCAAGAAATGATTTGAGGTAACACTTTGAAAAAAAGACTTTCTTACTGAGTGATACAGTCAGGCTCAAATACAGTCCCAGCAGTTACAAAGTTATGTGTTGATTTTTTCTTCTCTTCGTTAGGCCTATACATGCATTTACAAAGTGTTATTTTTGAAACTGAAAATAAAGAATGAAATTTACTTCTTTAAAGTGAAACCTGTGTTTGTTTGGTGCTGCATGAAAATTCAATTCTGAGCTTAATCAGATTTCATTTTCAACTGAAATGCAATGATTTTTTGCCCTTGGTGCTTGTGATACAAAACAAAGCTTGCTCTTCTATGTGAGGAGTTGGAAACTGCAGCAAAATATCCATTGTTTCCCTGTGACACGCTTCTTACACAGAAAAGGAGAGATCAGGAAACCTCGCCTAGAATATGCAATCGGGCTGCAATGCACGGAATTCTTTCCTCCCTCAGAACTGTGTCCTCACCCCAGCAAGAGAGAAATGCTCCTTCACCTGGTCATGCACTTGTGTTTAAGACAGGGAAAATAGGGTTCAATTTTATTCTTCATTCTTCCAGGTCCTTTTCAGCAAGATTGACATTTGTTGATAGCCTTAGACCCAAGGAGCAAGGAAAACATCTCAAGATTTTCTTTTACAACATTATTTTTCCAAAAATTCAGTTTTCTTCTAAATCCCAAAATTTGGGGTGAAAACATTATCTCCAGCGTTTTTCAAAGATTTGTTCAGCTGATTCACATGATGAAAAACACCTTCCAATTTGGCTAGTGTCAGTAACCATCCTTCATCTTTGAAACATTCTGCAAAATCTGGTCTTCTGTATTCTTCAGTTACCCCTAAAACACACTTGTGAAATTTCTGTTTGTAGGAGATACATTTTTTATTGGAGTTTTCACTCATTTTTTTAAAAAAAATCTCCAATTGAATTGATCTTTGCTTAATCAAACTAATCCTATTTGTATCATCATCCAAAACTTTTTCCATTTCCCCTCCAGTAGTTTTTGACCCAAGCACGTGTTTACCAACAAATCAATGTGTTATGACGATGTCAGGGCATTCTTGCTTTCCTAAAGAGGGAAGCCTCTCACAGGGTGAACCATGAATAAGGTACTTTCAGTACAGACTCTAACACAGTTCTTCCAAATTAGATGCTTTGCTTCAAGATATGAAGACAAAACAGAAAATATATCCTGGCCTTGGCTTGTTTTGAGCAGGTTTTTGTAGTTGACAAGGTTTCCTGAATTTCATCATTATTTACAAACCTTGTGAATGACACAATTGGTGTCAAGCTAGATGAAGATGCTGTTTTCATCAGTGTATTATACAAAACCTTTTCAGCATCCAGTAGCTTGTCACCAATATGTCAACCGCTCATACTGTCTGAGATTGGAAGCTTATCCATTTCTTACACCGTAAATTGTCCTAGCATTTAACTCAGTATAATTTTATGTGCTGGTTCTCACCAAAGGCATAATTCATCCTTTTGGGGGCATTAAGTTCTGCTTCTAACAAACTGCTTCCTGAGCCATCTTACTGAAAGAGACTCTTCTTGAATGTTTTACACTGCTTGTTTTGAGATTCTGAAGGCTATTTAAATAGTACCTTTACTTTTCAGATTTCACATAAAGTAGTTTTCAATTTTGCTGGAGTCATTTCTGCCTTCATTAGTTCTTTGCCACAGAGAACACAAAATGGGCCGGGACACCTTGGATGACCCATAAAATCCATTGATAAGCAGTTTTCATTGTTCACACGAACAGACAGACTTCCTCTGTGCCCTTTGATGCGATGAAATGACTCAGAAGTTTGGAATTCATCACTTCATCACTTTATCGGAATTGTCTAAGTCTAGATCTGGAAATCCCTTCCATCTCACATGTCATTTTCAAAAATCACCACATGATACCTCAGACGTGTTTGAAAATATACATGCAATAAATTATAACCCAGGGTGCATGATGAAAAGCTGAACAAAAATTGCAAAAAATACAAAAATGTCACGATAAAATTCTCTTCTAACCTGCATAATCCACATCTCACAGTGTTTACAACAGCAAGACGGCAGGAGGGGTAGCTGGGTGGCAACACATAACAATTCCTTCTTTGCAGTGAAAAGTCCATCCAATTTCCTGTTTCTACACTGGGTACAATTTGTTTGCTCCAGTACATCAGTTGGGAGTAGGAGAGGTGATTCCTGAGGGAGAGGCTGATATCTCCAGTGTAGGGTCCTCCACTACATGCAATATGGCACTAACCAATTAGCAACAGCCTCTCCAATTCACATAGAAAATAAGAATGGACGCAAGTGAATAAACACAACCCCACTGTTACTGCCGTACAATAGGGCTGAAGGAGATTCTTCCAGGGCTGCTAGGCCTCTAGGAACACCAGCATTCAATGAATAGCATGCCAAGTTCAGAGAATGGTGACTACTTCTGCATTCACCATCTCTCACAAAATCACTAGCAAAACACGTCCACAGGATTCCATTTGAGAAACTCAGTCCTAGAGTGTAGCTTCAACAGATACACACATGTATCTTACTGTTTATGCTTAAGTGTTTTTAAAGTAAAACAACAGAGATCAGCCTGGTGATCATCCTCTCCCCTCACTGTCGTCCTTAGGCATCTGAGTGTTTCTGAAGAAGTTCACATGACCAGACTTCCGTAGGGACATGTCTAATGCCATGAAACATTAAGTAGACCCAAAGGTGAGGCAAGAAATAAAATATGGAAGAACTTGGTTTTGTAACTGGACCCAGCAAGGAATTATGAGATCAGAACCCAGAATCTGGGTCCCAGTGACATGGGCTGACATCACCACCACTCCTCACCTGCCTCTCCAAGTCCAAAGAAGGGAGAAAGGATTCTCTTACCTGGAGGATCTTGATTCCTGGGTACCCCTGAATCTTGAGTTCGTCTCTATGAAGAGCAAGGGAAACCCCAGGGAGCTGTGATCACTTTCCCCATTATAAAATGTTTATCTTTTTAAAAGTCTCCTTTACTTTTCTTTTTTTGGTGAGGAATTAATAAAACGAAGTGAAAATGACCTTAGGCAAGTCCAAATCATTATTTTCAACCCAGACCAACATTTGGGGTCTGGCCAAGTTCAACTGGCCTCATTTTGAACTCTTGATCATAACCTCAAATAAACGCTCATCATGGCATGGGAACTCTAAGAGGCGTCTCTTGTGAGCTTGCTCTACCAACTTCCCCCAAGAATGGGTTCATACCTTTCCTCTCTCCTCAAACCATACACTGACCATCCCTCCATGCCTTTTCCCTAATGCTCTCACTTTTGGATGACTCCCCTCATACTTCAGGAACTCCCTCACACCCCCATGGCCAAATCTATAAACCTATTTGCAACTGAACTGAACTTTCCTTTCTTGCCTTCTGTTAACATGAAAGAAGCACCCTCCTTTTATCCCTGGCAACCTCTTTGCTTGTGGCCTGGATCCCTCTAGCCTTATCCCTTACAGACTTTATGTCCTTTATTCCCTTTCTCTTGCATCATCAACTTCTCTCTCAACCAGCTCACTTCCATCAGTATGAAAACATGTTCTAGTATCTCTCATCTTAAAGACAAAATGAAAAATAAACTCTTGACCTTATAGCTCCTTCCAGATGTTAAGCATCTCTTAGACCCTTTTCACAGAAAAACCACTTGAAATAGTCTCTTTCCACAAACTGTTTGCACTTCCTCACTCTTCAGTTTACTCCAAACTGATTTTCCTGTCACTTCACTGAGCCTGCTGTTGTCCAAGTGGCCACTGTCTTCCAGGTTACCAAAGATGTTGACTATTTTCTACCCTTTGAGCAGAATTTTCTGCAATTCACCATCCCATCTTTTATTTATTTTTTGCCGCGAGAATATTGATTTTTGTAACAGCTTTATTGAGATACAATTTATGAACCATACAAATAGTTCATTTAAAGCATATAATTCAATGTTCTTTAGAATATTTACAGAGCTGTGCAACCATCACCACAAGTTTTAAAACATTTTTGTCACCCCAAAAAGAAATCCTATACTCTAGCCATCACTCCCTAATCTCCCCAGCCCTCCTCCCAACCTGAGGCAGCCAATAATCTACTTCCTGTCTCCATAGATTTATCTATTCCAGACAGGTCATTTAAATAAAATTATACAATATGTGATCTTTTGTGACTAGCTTCTTTTGCATAGCATGATTTCAAAGTTTATCCATGCTGTAGCTTATATCAGTATTTCATTCCTTTTTATCGCCAAATAATATTCCATTGAGTGGACTTACCGTGTTTTATTTATCTTTTCATTTCTATTGGGTATATACCTAGGTGTGAAATTACTGGGTCAAATGCTAACTCTATGTTTTACCTTTTGAGGAACTGCCAGACTGTTTTCCAAAGTGGTTGTACCATTTTACGTCCCCACTGGCAATGAATAAAGGTTCCAGTTTCTCCACATCCCCACCAGCACTTGTCATTTTCCATCTTTTTGTTTATAGCCATCCTCCTGGATATGAAGTTATATGTCATTGTGGTTTTTTCTTTTTTTTTTTTTTTTTTTCTTTTTTTTGAGGTATGCGGGCCTCTCACTGTTGTGGCCTCTCCCGTTGCGGAGCACAGGCTCCGGATGCGCAGGCCCAGCGGCCATGGCTCACGGGCCCAGCCGCTCCGCGGCATATGGGATCCTCCCAGACCGGGGCACGAACCCGTATCCCCTGCATCGGCAGGCGGACTCTTAACCACTGCGCCACCAGGGAGGCCCTCTGTCATTGTGGTTTTGATTGGCATTTCCATAATGACAAATAAGCATTTTTCATGCATTTATAGGTCAAGTTTAGATCTACTTTGGAGAAATGTCTATTGAAATCCTTTGCCCATTATTTAAAGTGAGTTACTTGTCTTTTTAAACCTGATTTTGTGTGTGTGTGTGTGTGTTACGCGGGCCTCTCACTGCCGTGGCCTCTCCCGTTGCGGAGCACAGGCTCCAGACGTGCAGGCTCAGCGGCCATGGCTCACAGGCCCAGCCACTCCGCGGCATGTGGGATCTTCCCGGAACGGGGCACAAACCCGTGTCCCCTGCATCAGCAGACGGACTCTCAACCACTGAGCCACCAGGGAAGCCCTACTTGTTTTTTTATGATTGAGTTGTGTTATTTATATATTCTAGATACAAGTCCTTAATAGGTATATGATTTGCAAATATTTTCTTCCAATATGTGGGTTATTTTCTCACTTTCTTCATGGTGTCCTTTCAAATACAAAAGTTGTTAATTCTGATGAAGTTCAATTTATTTTTTTCTTTTGTTGCCTATACTTTTGGTGTCATATTTAAGAAACCATTGCCTAATCCAAAGTCACAAAGATTTACTCCTGTGTTTTCTTCTAAGAGTTTTAAGTCTTAACTCTTGCATTTAGGTCCGTTTTGAGTTAATTAGTATATATGGTGTGAGATAGAGGTCCAACTCCATTTTTTTGCAGGTAAATATCCAGTAGTCCCATCATTATTTGTTGAAAAGCCTATTATTTCCCCATTGAGTTAATAGTTTTGGCAATCTTGTTAAAAACCAACTGACCATAAATGTGAGAGTTTATTTCTGGGTTCCCAAATCTATTCTGTTAATCTTTTTCTCATAACACCTTGTTCTCTTGGCTTCCAGACCATAACAATTTCCTGGTTTTTCTCCAAACTATCTGTCTCCCATGTAGGTTCATCTGCTTCTACCGGCCATACATCCAGGATTTAAATTTGTCTATTCACCTGCTAATGTGACATGTTCACTTAGATGTCTCTGAGGCATTTCACACTTCATATGTCCAAAACTGAACCTTTGCTTTTCCCAGGTATCAAAGTTTTCTTATGCAAGTCTTCCCATCATAATAAATGGCATTTTCATTCACCCAGCTTAAGTTAGAAAGATGAAAATCATTCTTGTCTCCTTTTCCTAACTTCATCTGTGTCAGTTAGGATCTAGTCAAAAGACAGAAACCACATTAGTTATTTTAACAGAAAGAATTTAATATAAAAGATATTAATGAAATGTTAGATAATCTGGAAAGGAAACATAGAGTTATCACGAAGATTGTAAGTGAAGGAAACAGCTACTGCTCTAGGACTAAGTACAGGGATATGGGTGGAATTACTAGAAGTTTCAGATTATGAGAAGCTTGGATGGGATATTCCATGGAGCAGGGACTTAGACCTCTAAGGAGGAGTCCCCAGCTAGCTGCTGCTGGTATCTCGGGGGGGTGGTGAGGTGGAAATGACACTGAAATTCACGGTCGCAAACTAGATGTAGAACCTTTGCTAAATTAATGCTGGCAGGAACAAGAAGGAACAGGTCTCTTCTTACCCTCCAGCTTTCCAATATTTCTTTAATGTCTCTTTTGGCCAGAGCCTAACAGGTTGGGAGCTGGCAAAGCAGAAATATGGTTTTGAAGAGTTTCCATCTTAGCATCAAAAAAAAAAAAATCAAGTGTGTAAGGGTGGCTTTGGAGCTAAGAAACAATAGCTTAATAACTGGCACAGTCCACTATTTTGATTACTCAGCACCCATACATCCTATTGTTTCCACCTATGTTCTCTGGACCCTACTTGCCTCTCTAAATTTGATCCCCAGTTCTCAGTGCTTTGGCCATTCTAACTTTCTCTCAGATCCTCCGATTCACAAAATAAATTTGTGCCTTGGGATCATCACACTTTGCCCGGACCACTCTTTATTCCCATGCCAGATTTTTGCCTAGCTACTTCCTTCTATTTTTAAGTCTTGGCTAAATTATCTCCTCTAAATAATGGGCTTCCTAGACCATGCAGTCAAAGTATCAACTGACCTTTGTTCACAGCGCCTTGTTCTTTTCTCTCATTGCACATTGTATATTTTCATTATATGTTTATTCCTGTGGCTATTTGTTTTACATCTGTCGCCATCAATAGAATGTAAGTTTCAAACTTCCTTTGTGCATCACTTCTTATATAACACCTAGCACATCTCCTGATATTTAATAATGCCGAATAACTGCGGGTTGGATGGATACCATACTGAACCAATTCACTGTGTTACCAGAGCGATCATATTCACCCAGAAAATAATAAATTTGGGGTTGGTTAAGTGTTGGGTCAGTAAAGAGGGTGGGTGGGTGTGAAAAGCCTAGTAGGGAGGATGGTTTTCTCACCCCCATAGTAAGCATAGGGCACCAAAACCAAAGTTGCATTAAAAAAACAAATTCAAGAAACAGAGTCATAATCCCCTGGGGTGGGGACAAAATGCACACCTGGAAGAACTGGAAATTGGGAAAGGTAAGTTCAGATGATGAACACTTTGAAAACCAAGCACAATGTACGTAGCTATTTGATTTCCTCTAAGAACCAGGCAAAAAGGATTCACCTTCTGTTGCAATGGCACTAGTCTAGTTTAGCCATTAGGAAGTTCTTCCAATAAAAGCTGTGTGTGATTGGAATGGATTAACAAAGGGGCTGGTAACATATCTACTTAGTAGAGGGAAGGGAAAATTTGCAACCTGAAAGTAAAGAAGAGGAATGAGGGAGTGAGGTTTCTCAAATTCCCATACAGGTTCCCCCTTTTCTTCTTGTTTTTCACTGGCCCATCCTAACTGCCTCCAAACAAATCATTTTCACTACAAGGATTAGTGTCTGCCAACACCCTTCACCAGATTACATGGGAAACTGATAATTTATAGTGGGAATGGCTTCATGGACCCCAGGCTCAGAAGGACAACACACGTGATGGAATGTTCTTCTGTCTCTATCTTGAAAGTCAAATAATTTTTGAACAAGGGATCCTGCATTTTTATTTTGCATTAGACCCTGCAAATTATGAAGCCAGTCTTGCTCCCAGTATAAGTTCCGGGCCATGTTATGCTGAAACAATATCCATTTCTTCCCAACCCTGGGTTTCATTTGAAAACCTCATTTTATTAATATGAATTCAGAAGGTGCTGTGTCCAATCACCCTTCCAATTCCTGAGATTTCCACCCCTACCCCTCACTACGGGTGATGTCAGTACTGCTACACAATAAGCACAGATAGGAAATCACACTAGCTTGAATGCCCCAAGATAAAGCTCACAAACAAATAAATCCTCTAGAGATGATTTTGCATGTAAGTAAATGAGAGCAGAGGCAGCCTCTGCTTTGGGGACATTTAAGAAGTTGTACTTTAATGGAAGCTGCCTCTTTCCTTTCTCTATTTTTTTTTTTTTTCTTTTTGCGGTATGCGGGCCTCTCACTTTCGTGGCCTCTCCCGTTGCGGAGCACAGGCTCTGGATGCGCAGGCCCAGCGGCCATGGCTCACGGGCCCAGCCGCTCCGCGGCATATGGGATCCTCCCAGATTGGGGCACGAACCCGTATCCCCTGCATCGGCAGGCAGACTCTCAACCACTGCGCCACCAGGGAGGCCCTCCTTTCTCTATTACCTCAGACCCCTGGCCTCAAACCAGCTGCAAACAGTGTGAATTATCAGTGCATTATTACCGATCCTAGTTTTCTTCTTAAAGGTTTGTATAGTTCTAGTTCTCCAAGTGTTTTCACCCACCGTGTATCATCTGAACGTCACAATATCTGTGTGGTAGGCGGGGTGGACCTTATAATCCGTGTGGCAACAGTGTAAAGAGCAGATACGGGAAGGCAGGCAAATCAGGGTCAAATCTTGTCTAAACCACTTCCTTTTCTATAAAATGGAGTTTTGTAGAAATTTAACATGAATATGTGTAAACTGCAAGTACAATGCCCGGCATGTAACATACATATTATGTTACATATACAGGATAGGAGCTTTTATTGTATGCATGCTTCCCTGGGGGAATTAAGGACAAGCATGGTCCTGATTAGGACCCATCTCACACCATCCTGGCTGAGACCTGGCTCTGGACGTTCCCAGAATGCACCTTGCTCTCTCCCAGCCCTTTGGCTTCCCACCTGCTGCTCTATCAAAAATTGCTGCTGCTGTGTTCCATCTGGCTAACTCCCACTTCTCCTGCAGATTCATCTCATGTGGCCCTTTTTCTGAAACTTTCCCAGAACAGCCCTTCTATGTCAGGTGATCCTTCTTGGGCTCCCATCTTCCTCTCTTCTTATCTCCATGGTTGCACAATGTTGAGCTATAGCTGTCTGGTCCCTACTTTGTCATCTCTGTTGTCTATACTGACCTATAGGGCAGGAGCTGTGTCTTTAATCTCTGTTTCTGTGGTCTCTGCGTAGTTACTCAACAAATATTTGCTCCTTAAATGAATGAATAAACAAATGAGTTTAAAAAGGTAAGGAGGAATTAATTAATTTGCTATGTGTGTGTATGTGCCCCCTGGTAACAGAAGTGAGATGCAAACCAGCCTTTATAATATCCTGGAGATATTCCAGCATTCCTTTTTAACACTGAAATCAACAGGACACAATTTCTCTAAATAAAAAGGTTTTTTGAGTTTCCAGGAATCTGGCCTGTGGCCACAGGTATAAAGATGGTAGAGGGCTGAATCTGGGTTGGGGGAAGGAGCATCACTCGATTGCAAAGATCATTTTTCTTGGCACTAGTCAAAGAAGAGGTCAGAGACATCTGTGTGTCCCAATGACATCACTTGGCCCTGCCTTGCACAATAGAGGAAAAAACTGTCAGGGCAAATTTCCCGTTTTTCTAGACATAGCTGGGTCACGGCCAAGATTTTCCTCCCCTCTCCCCACCCCTACTGGTCCCGACATTGAAAATGGCTCTTGGAACCCTGGATAAAATTGTCCAGAAAAAGCCAGACTCTTCATCAGATTTGCAGCCATGATTTCAAGGCACTGTTATATCCATCTTGTCCCTTTACGCTTCCATTCCTCCAATCAGCTTCCACCCAAGAGAACCACCCTCTCTTCGAGTTGAGGGTTTTCATCTCTAGGCATTTCTTTCTTTTTTTTTTTTTCTTTCTGCGGTACGCGGGCCTCTCACTGTTGGGGCCTCTCCCGTTGCGGAGCACAGGCTCCGGACGCGCAGGCTCAGCGGCCATGGCTCACGGGCCCAGCTGCTCCACGGCATGTGGGATCTTCCCGGACAGGGGCACGAACCCATGTCCCCTGCACCGGCAGGCGGACTCCCAACCACTGCGCCACCAGGGAAGCCCTCTAGGCATTTCTTTATACTTAAATTATAGATGCACAGATTCTTAGAGCTATATAGTGTTGCTTTACATTTTTCAACTTTATATGTTATATCATGTTGTATGGATTCATCTTTAACCTACCTGTGTTTTTTCAATATGATATTGTCAAACTTACGCACATGGATATTTGCAGCTCTGAGCGAGCATCAGCTCCCTCAGGTGAGTGTCACATGGCACAGCTGCTGGTTCACACGTGTGAGCCTGGTGGATGGGAAAGCAGAGGACACATCACACACAGGTATTTGCTGCTTCTCATCTCAGGGTAAACTTGTAACCGGATGTCACAGGGCTGGGGGTATCTGTGGTCTGTTTTATCACATGTAGACGAGGCTGATCTCATTTCCTAAGCTTTGTTCACATGTGAGTCTATAATCCAATAGTCTGTTATTGCCAGAAGAACAGTAGACTAGCAGTCAGAAACCTCGATTCTGGTCCCTGTTATGACATAAAAGCCCATAGGACCCCTGGCAAGTTACTCACCTTCCCAAACCTCAGTTCCCACGTAGAGCCTAACTTGATTTCCATAAGCTGTACAGGTCTGGGGGAAACGTTTATAAGGTAGAATGAGGTGAAATGGTTGAACTTTGTACAGAAGGACCAAGTGATAGTCACTTCCCAATTGGGGGTAATCAGGCAAAGCACTTAACTTTTCTAAGCCTCATTTACCTCCTCCCCACAAATTGAGAAAATAACGATTCAATTATATAATGCATGTAAAGGGCTTAGTCCAGGCTGGCACGTGAAGAGTGATCGACGTCACATAGTGTTGGTAATATTTCCCTGGGGATGATCTTTTCTCATTCTTTAACGTAATCTCAGTCCTTCTGAAAGTCTGCCCCGTACCTACTTCTGTGAGCCTTCAGAGGATGTCTTCCATCTCCTGCTACAGATTAAGCACCTGAATCCATCAATGTGACCGTGATGGCACTGAGACCTCCACCTGCCACAGCTGGAGCTCTGCTGGTTCTGACACCGTGGACAGGCAGCCCCCAGGGCCTGGACCACCAGCAGTGTGTGCACTACCTTTCTTATCACATTTCCCTGCATTAAAAACAAACAAACAAACAAACAAACACCTCTCCCAGTCCTTATCGTTTCCTTTTGGCTTTTCAATCAATTGTTGATGTTTATTTTCAACCCCCTTTTTTTCTGAGCACTCATGGAAGTCGGGCTGGGCAACGAGTTGGAGTGACAGAACTTTGCCCTTCCGTCTCCCAGCAAAGGTTAGTTTTGTTTGTAGATGTCATGTTCCTTACTCTCACCTCTTAAGATGAGTTCTTTCCCAGGAAGCTGCTGGGTTCCTCAGAAAACCGGGTAGCCACGCCCACCTTGGCTCTGGCCAGTTAGGAGCTGCCTCTAGCCTCTATCTGCTGCTCCAGATTCCAGGGAGCCCTTTTCAGAAGAGCATTCGCACCTCCAGCCTACAGAGGCCTGACCTGCAGCGTTTTTTTAAAGACACTTACCTTTCCCTCATGTACATACTTCTCAATGCCTTGGGGAAGGACAAACCCTCTGGCCCCTCTTAGAGGACATAGTTAGGAAGTATGGTAGACAGAATCTTTGCCAACAAAGATGTCCACATCTGAATCCCCAGACTGTGAACCTGTTACCTCACCTGGCAAAAGGTACTTTGCAGGGGTAATCAAGTTAAGGATTTTGAGATGGGGAGATGATTCTGAGTTGTCAGGTGGGCCCAATGTAATCACAGGAGTCCTTGTAAGCGGGAAACAGACTAGTCAGCGTTAGGAAAGGAGCTGTGAGGATGAGAGCAGAGGTATGGGTGTGTGTGAGGCAGATTTGAAGATGCAACCCTGCTGGCCCTTAAGGTGGAGGAAGGAGCCGTAAATCAAGGAATACGGTGGAAAAGGTAAGAACACGGTGCCCCCCTCCAACCCCCGAGGCTTCCAGAGGAAACACAGCCTGCCAACACCTTGATTTTAGGACCCCTGACTTCCAGAACTGCGATGAGATACCTTTGTGTTGTTTTCGGCCGCTAAGTTCATGGCGATATGTTACAGTAGCAAAGGGTAACTAATACAGGGGGTGAGTGAGCACATTCAACATCATAAATCCACTGCAGCATTTCTATCTCCGTAAATCTTTTGATTCCTTCGTCTGCCTTAAGCCAAGGCGTTCTGGCCTCTCAAAGTCCTTTCGTCTGAGTCTGCGTTTCAGCCATTCCTCCAAGCAAATATCGAGAACCATTTTCAGCTATGCGAGCTCACACACTGCATCCAGAACCTGCAGTAAGTGCCCTATTTGATAAATTCAGCCTAATCTAAAATGGCGTTCCCGGGCTTCCCTGGTGGCGCAGTGGTTGAGAGTCCACCTGCCGATGCAGGGGACACGGGTTCGTGCCCCAGTTCGGGAAGATCCCACATGCCGCGGAGCGGCTGGGCCCGTGAGCCATGGCCGCTGAGCCTGCACGTCCAAAGCCTGTGCTCCGCAACGGGAGAGGCCACAACAGTGAGAGGCCCGCGTACCGCAAAAAAAAAAAAAAAGATGTTAAACCCTGAACTGATCTTATATTTTTTTCATTAAGCTTTCTGGCAGAGTAAAAAACAGAGCTCATATTCTCTAGGTAGGATATCCCTGTTGCTTTCAAATCCAACCAGATAAGACCACCATCTCCAAATTCCCCACTTTTCTGGGAGTACTGATACTAATTATTACTAGGGTAAAAGTTCAGTTGTGGAGAATAGACTCCACGCTAGATGGTTTAAGTAAGAAAAGACCTTTATCACGGGCTATTAAGCACATTCCAGAATCATTAGGAAAGCTGCAGAAACAAACTCCGGGCTGTACTTCTAAGAACAACTTTCAAATTACACTACAGTATCTGGCAGCTCTTGCCTCTGCCACAGTCTGATGTCAGGAGGCTGCCAGCCCAGGGATGAAGGCTGCCTGCAGGCTCACTGGTCCCAGAACCACACTAGGACCCAAACAGACAGAAAGGAGGCTCGTTGTCCATATCACATTCAAGTCCCAAGCAAATGTTTATGCTCAGCAGACCTACATCACATCAAGAAAACCTAAGTGCAAGGGAGTTCTAAGAGATGTAATCTTTAGCATGCCAGCCTCCACTCTAGGAAGGCAGGTGAAGAAACCAATCCATAGCATTTGCTCACTTTCCTTGAGGATTCCTAGGTGAAGTACCATCAAAAACCATCAAGGAGGGATTTCCCTGATGGTCCAGTGATTAAGACTTCGCCTTCCAGTGCAGGGGGTGCGGGTTTGATCCCTGGTCTAGTCGGGGAGCTAAGATCCCACATGCCCCACGGCCAAAACAACCAAAGCATATAACAGAAACAAGATTGTAACAAATTCAATAAAGACTTTAAAAATGGTCCACATAAAAAAAAAATCTTAAAAAAAAAAAGAACCATCAAGGAAAATTGTGCGATGCCAATAACCTGAGGCAAGTGGCTGCACTGAGTTTGGGACATGCCAAGAATATCTTCTTGGCAAAGGAGCTGGGAGTCAGAGCAAGGAAGGGGAACCAGTTGTCTTGCAAGTGAGGAAGGCAATTCAGTCTTAGTGCAAGTAACCTTGGTTCAGAAATTTGAACTCTGAATTGTGTTCCATTGCTATCTTTTTGTGTTTTGGATTTCTCTTCATAGTTACTTTTTTTTTCTTTTCATAGTTACTTTTATCTTATTTTTTTAAGTTCTCTAGTTTTATTTCAGAAAGAAAGAGAAAAAAGATTATTCAAGATATATAGCCAGAGCAATAGTGAGAGAGGAATGGTTCCTACCAGAGGGGAATTCCCTCTGACAAGCTTCTCTCTTTAACACTTCTCAGCTTATGTTGAATTTGGCAAATGGGACCCAAAGATGTGTGGTTTTTATTTTGAAATTTGGATCTATACAATTAACTAAGTGAAAGCTAGCATGTTGTATGAATGCTAATTAATTACTCCTCATTTAAATAACAACAATTAAGACATTGTTCAAGCTGTACTGGTTTGCATATGCAAATGGTGTTTTTCTCCACTACGCGAGAAACTCACTGATCACAGCTGCATGAAAAATGTCTGCTTTATGAAGTTTCCGTCAATCTTCACATGATAATGCTTAGTTATGCAGAATTGATTAGCATCTGCAAATTAAGAGATCTGACTTTCATTTATGTCTACCTTTAACTCCTAGAATTGCCCAGTTAATCCTTAAGAGGTCTTATGAAGAATAATCATTTAATGGGGAATCAAATAATAAAACGTTTAAGCTGGGATGCACATATGTGAATGAGCTTGAGAATGTGTGTGCTTCTAATAAATGGAGTTTATGGAGCCTTTTGATTTATATAAGAGCAATAATCCCTGAGAACCCTGAGCAGCTCACATTGGCAAGAGTCTCCTCCGTGAATAAGAGTGTCCTTGTTTTCTCTGCACCTTTTTCCACTTTCCCATAAGCATTTTTAAACTGTACTGTTTTTCTACACTGAAGTCATTAAATTACCTCAGAATTTTGCAATAAAGTCAGAGAAAGGCCATTATTTAATCACAGCTGAAACAGCTGCATAAGCTGTTTTAACATCTCCCACACTCTGCCACCAGAAACCATTGGCTCCACTTGCAAGTTTTTCTCAGCTCACACCAAGACTGGTTTGCTGTCATTTATTTGAATGTATATTGGAGGTTTGCACATCTTAAAAGAGAAACTGGCTCTAAGCCTCCAAACCCAAATCCATGGTAAGAAACCATCTCCCTTTTTTACCCAATTACTCGGTCTGGAAGCCAAATATGCTCTGAAAGTAAACTTGGGCGTTGGTAGAAATCCAACATGGATAATTCCGTTAAACAAAAATGTATCCAACTTTCCTCTCAATTATGCAGGTCCAGCCACAACCACATTGTTCCTCTGGGTCTTAAACAATGGGTGATTGACCTGAGACTTTCTGAGAATTACAAGATTAGCATCTGTGGCTGAATATGTAACTATCTCCAATTAAAGGCTTTCTTCTTCAGTGCTGTGCTATTGATTAATTTTTAATCTGTTAGCATATTTTCTTATGTTTACTACCTAAGACACAGTCCCAGAGAGGAACTCTCCATGAAACACCTCGTCGATGATAATTTAAAGTACAATGGTACATCTTAACTATTTTTTTGAGAACAGATGTGATGCTGAATAATCAGTTTTATTATTCATCTGCTTCTCTCTTCTCATATCTTTCACAGACAATATTTATCAACTGGATAATTTCTCTTATATGATCAAGGAATTAGTCACATATGCTTGTAGTATGTAATTGGGGGAAAAAATTTCCTAAGGGGAGTTGATATATGTTGTAACGGACTAAACTAAATATTTTATTGATTCTTATAAACTATTCAAATTCATTTTCATGTTCTCAGACGGTTAGCAGTCAGTGCCTCCCTGAAAATATATCAAGGGGCTCCTGGGGGCATCAGCACCTTCAGTTGCAAATAGCATCTATCTCCATAACAAAAACACCTTCCTTGGCCTGGCTTCCTTACCTGGCAGGAAGGCAGTGCCAGGTAAGGAGGGCAGTGTTTCTCTCTTCCCAGAATAAGAACTGACTCCAGTGAGAAAGCACGTAGGAAATCTACACGTTCTTAAGGACCAGCTTAATCAACCATGTTTGGTAGCTTTCATATAGGCACATGGGAAAACTCGCTCCCACGCTGTTTTTTTTTTTAAAGATGTTGGGGGTAGGAGTTTATTTATTTATTTTTGCTGTGTTGGGTCTTCGTTTCTGTGCGAGGGCTTTCTCTAGTTGTGGCAAGCGGGGGCCACTCTTCATCACGGTACGCGGGCCTCTCACTATCGCAGCCTCTCTTGTTGCGGAGCACAGGCTCCAGATGCGCAGGCTCAGTAGTTGTGGCTCACGGGCCTCGTTGCTCCGTGGCATGTGGGATCCTCCCAGACCAGGGCTTGAACCCGTGTCCCCTGCATTAGCAGGCAGATTCTCAACCACTGCGCCACCAGGCAAGCCCCTCCCATGCTGTTTTTGATCATGTATTCTGGAGAGGACACGATGGTTTATTTCATATGCCATCTCCAATGAACTAACAGTAGCTCCCTGGAGCACTGGGTTGAGAGGATTCTGAGGTCGTGTATGAGCTTACTAGGAAAGAACCTGTGTGTCAGACATCATCTCTGCCTCATCTTGCTCACGTCTTTTACTCTGGCCAGTGCCTCAGCAGCACCTGTGCACAGGTGAGGGCTGATAGGACCTCATTTCAGCTGCCTTGTGCACCTTTTGTCTTTTGTCCAGGGACACCTTTGCCCATTTCGTGAGGGATGTCTGCAGGGACTGGGATGGCCCTTCTGCCAGTGGGCAAGTTGCTGGGACTACCCTTGACCTTGGGCTGGGAGCCAGTGACTAAGTACTCCATTTCTGTCTTGGACAGGCAACTCCGAGGAGAGTTCTACACCATTGCTCAGGTGGTCCTTAGGGCTGAGCCTCAGTTGCTCACAGCAGTAACCAGCACCGTGGGGCATCCACAGGTTGGCTTCCCCGCCTTCCCTCTCGCTTTCTCCTCAACTCCCCACTGCTATCCTCTGAAACCACTTCTCAAAGTAAATTATTTCCATGAGAATTCTTTTTTTTTTTTTTCGGTACGCGGGCCTCTCACTGTTGTGGCCTCTCCTGTTGCAGAGCACAGGCTCCGGACGCACAGGCCTAGCGGCCATGGCTCACGGGCCTATCCACTCCGCGGCACGTGGGATCTTCCCGGACCTGGGCACAAACCCGTGTCCCCTGCATCGACAGGTGGACTCTAAACCACTGCGCCACCAGGGAAGCCCTCCATAAGAATTCTTATTTCTAGTTCTGCTTTGGGGGGGAAATCCAAGCTGAGGAAAAATGCCATACTAAATTATTGAGGTTAGCCCTGAGTAAAGGGTTCTTAGGGAGCTAAGCTCTAAGCTACATAGTTGCCACACCTGGTCTCTTCCACCCTTTATAATGATTTAAACTCTAATCAATAACAGAGCAACTCCACTGAGATGATTGGTCAGTTGAAAATTGTTGTCATCATGTAAAGTTTGAAACCAACCTTGTGTTTTACCTTGAAGTTCAATCTTTGGTTCATTATCTCTAAAAATCAAGACAAATTGTTCATTCTCATCATCATCCACAACATCAACAACCTTATCTGAGTGTTTCTTCTACGTGTGTACATTTTAAAAATATGATCTAAGTGTTGGTGGGGAATCAAGCTTGCAAGACTAAAATATAAATGAGAAAGAAAAGACCCAAGGGCAAAAGTGCATACTATGAAATAGCATGTTCTAAAAACTAAATAAATGGCACAAAGAATAGATTGTTAGCTTTAGAGTGACTCCTCGGGGAAGAGGTGGAACTTGATTGAGTTGGATGTCCAAAGGTCTGAACAGGCAGAGAAGTAGATGGAGAATTCCAGGCTGATGACTGGTTTGAGCAAGTGTGCAGCATGGGATGTCCATGGCATGGTCAAGAAACAATTAGTCAACTACTGTAGGGGAGAGGACATTTATGGAAATGAAGAAATCTGGAGAGTTAGGTTGGTACTAGACTATGGAGAAGCATAAAGATCAGAATAAGAAATCTGGTTGCTTATTCCACAAGCACTAGAGTCTTCTTGATGATTTGTTGATTCAAACAGCTGCCAATTATGCTTGAACCTTTTAGACCAGGAGCAAGAAGAAAATATCTGAGGCCACATGGTAGAACACAAAGAAGGAGACCACAGTCTGCTCTTGAACCACACAGCTGCTCCCCCCAAATCTTGGGAAGAGTAAGAAGTGAATGTGAAAATTTTGAATAATGCTTGAACACAGGGGAGGCAAGAGGCAAGACCTCAGAGTTTGAGCCTGAAGCTTCCAACCTTGATACCAGTGGTTTTTCTGAACAAAGTCACTGATTTTTACAGAAATCATCACCTCCAGATTCTAAGATTTAGAAGATGCTTCTAAGAAAGAATGCTTACAAGGCGTTAAAATTTTAACCACCAAATATACTCAAAGACTTTAAACGATAAAATAATTAGGCAGGATGGAGCAAGAAAAAGGCTTTAAAATCCGCAGTGAGAGGATGGACTCAGCTGCCCCCTTGTAAATTTAATTTTATTTATTTTATCTTATTATTTATTTTATATTTTTAATTCTACTAAAAATTCATTCACTCAACAAATATTCTTTGCTTATTATGTACCCTGGAAGGTTATCAGAACACAGTCAAAGCTGCATCTAAACTCATTTTCTGACCATGGGATTTTGGCAAATTGTGTCTAATTTCTGGCCCTCAATTTTTCTTTATGTAAAATGGGAGAAATAATACCCACCTAATAGTCTATTATAAGAATTACATTTCTAAAATGCCTATAGTAATTGAACAATTAAAGGCAGCTTAAAATTTTTGAAGTTTCATTTTCCATATTATCCAAAAAATATTAAAGGATTAGTACCATATGATAGGACATTAGCTAATCTCCTAGCTATAATTTCAGCAATTGTGATGGGCTCTGCCTATAGAAGTAACTGGTTATAATTTAAATGTCTCCCTTAAATCTTTAAACTTCTGTAGGAAACATAAATTCTAACTTATAATTCATTTAGGGATGGCCAAATCAATCTCCATGGATTTAGTTTCGCTTCTCCCTTCTGGCTCTAAAAGAAAATAAGCTGAAAGTTATTTGTTTCATGTGATTCTACTCAAATCACTTGGGACATCTGCTTTCCAGTTTCTCAATGATTTAAAAATTCTTTCAAGCATTTTGGAATATACAATAACTTTTTTTAATGATTTTTAAATTTTTATTTATTTTTAATTTTAATTTTTTGGCTGTGTCGGGTCTTAGTTGTGGCACACAGGAGTGCAGGCTTCTCTCTAGTTGTGGCGTGTGGGTTATCTCTTCTCTAGTTGTGGCACACAGGCTCCAGGGCGTGTGGGCTCTGTAGTTTGTGGCATGCGGGCTTAGTTGCCCCGTAGCATGTAGGCTCTTAGTTCCCCGGCCAGGGATCGAACCCACATCCCCTGCATTGGAAGGCGGATTCTTTACCACTGGACCACAAGGGAAGTCCCTGAAATATACAGTAACTTTTATCTTGCTCTTCCCATTCTTTGAGATTCGGTTATTTAAGCTTTTAGTAAATGATTGATATGATTCTATTACATCAACAACTCATCCTAAAATTTTCTACAACTAATCATTGAAAAAAGCATTTTAATACTTAGATTTCCTTAGGCAGAGATAATGCAATTGATAAAAATTCCAGAAATTAGTAAAATCCCCAATACTTGTTAATAAGCCTGTTATCTTTGATAGTATTGTGGTGATATATCTATTGAGTAAAAAGCTTTGTGCAAGTTGGAAAAATACTTAAAAGTGATATTATCAGGTGTCATTTTTTTAACCAAAAAAACCCCAGAAAAACAAGAAAGCACATCAGAAACATGATAGCCTTAGTTTCAAGAGTTGTTTCTGTCTGGAGATGGAAGAAATTCTACCATATTTACCCATAGTTGATGTGTCTCCATCAGTTAGAAACAAGGGCAAGGTACATAGCAAAATGTGATTTCAGTCAGTAGCTTGAGTCATCCAGCAAAAAGATTTTGGCCTTATAGAGTCTCCTTCCAAGGATGCTGTGCAAGCAGGTATTTTCTTCACAAAGATGAAAGCGGTCACTATTCAAAACCAACATGGCTAGGTTGAAAATAACAGCAACATCTGTGAATTTCTCTGCAAACCCATCAGCAAGAGACAGGCGGTAATTTAACAACCAAGTAAACTAAGTGAATGATTCTACAGAGAACTCCTCTATATAGGATGGGCTATGGATGCTGACGCGATCAAATCGCTCAGGCTGTCCCACTGAGTTGGCAGTTTCTTCCCCAAATCTAGTGACAAGTATTGTGGCTGCCGCTGTTACCCCCTGGGTCTGAATGTCCCCTACTTCCAACCACCCATCTGCTACTCCATTCACAGAGAACATCTCCATGTTTCCCAAGCACATTATAAACTTTCCCAGCTTTGTATCTTTGCTCGTGTCATTACCTCTTCCTGGAATGACTTGTGTTTATTTCTCCCCTTGGAGAAAGCCTACTTATTCTCCGAGATCTCGTTCATAGCATTATCACCTCCCCTCGGAAGGCTTTCTACTCAGCCTTTCTCCCAGAGGCACGTTATAGAACAGTAATTTACCTTGTGTTATAGGCTTAATTGTGTCTCCCCTCTCCATAATTCATATGCTGAAGTCCTAACCCCCAGTGCCTCAGAATGTAATTGCATTTGGAGACAGTCTTTAAAAAGGTGATTCAAGGGCTTCCCTTCCAGGTGGCGCAGTGGTTGAGAGTCCGCCTGCCGATGCAGGGGACACGGGTTCGGGCCCCGGTCCGGGAAGATCCCACATGCCGCGGAGGGGCTGGCCCCGTGAGCCATGGCCACTGGGCCTGCGGGTCTGGAGCCTGTGCTCCGCAACGGGAGAGGCCACAACAGTGAGAGGCCCGCGTACCACACAAAAAAAGGTGATTCAGGTTAAATGAGGTCAGTGAAGTAGGCTCTACCCCCATATGACTGGTGTCCTTATAAAAAGAGGGGATTAGGATAGACACGCACAGACCATGTGAAGAAACAGGGAGAAAGTGGCTGTGTGCAAGCCAAGGAGAGAAACCAGCCCCACTGACACCATGATCTTGGACTTTCAGTCTCCAGAACTGTGACTGTAGTTTAAGGTGCCCCGTGTGTGATACTTTAATACGTCCAGCAAGTTACTACTTTCTAGTTCCTCCCACTAGAATTTAAGTTCCCAAGGTCAGGGACTATGCCTCATCCCCACAATATATAATCTATAAGTATTGGTAATTTTAGTTAAAGTTCATTATAGCAAAAACTGACAGGTGGTATAGTTGGATGGGAAGTTAGGCTTGGATTGTGACGGCTACTAACTGCTGAGGGAATCACAGAAGGCTTTATCTGAGATATGATCAGATTTTGGTTTAGACCAATAAGTCACTTAAGGGCAAAATTAAGGGTGGAGCCAAAGAGCTGGGAGGCTTTTGCCATTGTCTGGTCAAAGGATGAAGAGGCTGAGCCGGAGCAGCACAAGAGGAAAGGAAAAGAAGGAATGCATGTGCGTGTGAAAGACAGCCAGAGGCAGAACCCACAGAACTCGACCCCTTGAATAGAAGGAGTGAAGGAGAGAAAAAGAAACAGGGGAACCAAAAAGTACTCTGATGTTTCCAGCTTGGAAGCCTGAGTGGGTGGTGAGTCAACTAATCAATATAGACGTACAGGAGGAGAGTCAGACTTGCAGGCAGGAGGTACAAGGACACTGAGATCTTCGTAAGTGTGTTAGATTTCAGGTGCCTACAGGTGTTCAGATGGGCCAGTCCAGTTAAGAGCTAGACATTTAGAAACCAATAATGTGCTTTTGCAAACTCTATGGCATCTAGAGGACAAGAAGCTATGCATCAGGGAGATCAGCTCGGTGCTTTGTGTCCACCTAGAGGGGTGGGATAGGGAGGGTGGGAGGGAGACTCAAGAGGGAGGGGATATGGGGATATATGTATACTATAGCTGTTTCACTTTGTTATACAGCAGAAACTAACACACCATTGTAAAGCAATTATACTCCAATAAAGATGTTAAAAAGAAAAAGAAGCTATGCATCAGACGCTGCTGCAGGACACTTAGATTTTCAAGAAAGAGAAAAAAAAAAAGCACCTCGCAGAATCTGTTCTGGCAGGAGTGGTAGCTCCGGGACTTCCCTGGTGGTCCAGTGGTTAAGACTCCGCACTTCCACTGCATCCACTGCAGGGAACATGGGTTTGATTCCTGGTCAGGGAGCTAAGATCCCTCATGCTTCAGAGTGCAGCCAAAACAAAAAAAAAAAAAACTGACCAAAAAAAAAAAAAGAAGTGTGGTAGTACCAGTTGTACGATGCGTATAATTGATGGGGGGGGGGCGGGGATCATGTATTTCCTGCTCCTTATGTATCTTTCCAAGTGTGATTAATATCACACTTCTGGCTTCTCTCTGCTCCTTGACTGCCTCTATCCTAGGGAGGTGGAATGTCTATTCTGACTATTAAATTGGTGAAGGATAAAGTAGGCAAGCTGACTGAGTTCCTCCTTCCCTCTTGGAATTGAGCCTGTCCACGGGTCCCGTGAGTTCTGTGGGCATCACCTTGGGGAGACTGCCCCTGTTGGGGAGGTCTGCGCTGGTTCAATGACTGGCTATGAGGTAGGTAAATCTTCCCAATTCTGAGGTTTAATTAGCAAGCTCGTTTGACTCTAATACTAACCGTAGTATTTTAACTTAGCTGTCATTAGGAATAAAGATATTTGTTCTCCAGTTGCCACTGCCGACTAAAAAAATTATTCACAACCTAAAAGTTGTGAGTTGTGTTTTATTCGGTGGGAATTTTTAGGACTTCAAGCCCGGAAGACAGCATCTCAAGTAACCCTGAGAAAACTGCTCCGAGGAGGCAAGCGTAGGGCCGGGGTGGGGCGAGCTGGGATATATGAGCTTTACAACAAAGGGCAGGTAGTCTTCACGTCAAAAGATTTTTGTTATTAAAGAAAACCAGATATCTCAAGTTAAGGAATTTAGTGCTTTTCTATGTGTGGGAAGATGCAAGAGTCTGGGCACACTGAAATCATTCCTTTGCTATGCACCTTAGCTATCTGGAGCCAGTGTCCTGTATTTTCACATCCTGAGTTTCCTCAGGGCTCACCTTAGGGAGTGGCTGCAGTCTGATGGCTGCTAGATGGCAGGTATTCTGTTTCCTTCCTGAGTTCCCTCAGGGCTCACCAGCTCCCTATAGGCTGTGGCTGCAATCGCTGATGACTGTGACATCCTTTGTTTACTGATGTGGCAGGAAATATTCCATTTCTCACCACTTGTTTGTCTTATTTGTTCAGAACTCAGATGGGAAAAGGCAATAATATTTATCAGGCCACCTTAAGACTCCCTCAGCAGAATCCTGGGCACAGGGTAAGCTGTGGGTTTGTATACCAGGAGTAACAATAACAGGGTCTCAAGTCATGAAGGATAATGTGTGCATTTGTTCCTGGCTGCATGGTCTCCATGCTTGATTCCATGGCCTTCCTGGAAAATACGTGAGCTAAAAAATATCCTTCAACAAATGTCTTTTCTGCTTAAATTAGCTCTAGTTAGTTTTGTAATTGAGAGCCCTCACCAATACCCTGTAAGGTGATATGATGATCTGGAGTTGCAAAAGTATGGTCACTCTAGCTAGAACAGATGAATGGTGAGTTACACTGATTCTAGAAAAAATCATGGAGGATTTTAGGGGGAAAAGACAGAGCTCAAGGGTAGTCAAGTATCTTAGGGAGAGAGTGCCTGCAATAACAATAGAAGACTTCCAGTGGTCTTGAGAGGCATATGTGCTTGTAAAGAATGGGTATAGCAGTTACCATCATTGTGGTACAGTTTTATGAATTCTTTTCCAAAGCTCTTGTCGACTTAAAAAAAATGCACAACGTGAGAGTTCTGAGTTAAGTTTTATTTGGGGCAAAATGAGGACTGCAGCCCGGGAGACAGCATTACAGATAGCTTTGAGAAACTGCTCCAAAGAGATAAGGGGGAAGGTCAGTATATATGTGATTTTGGTGAAGGTGGAGTACATACAATCGAGCACATATTTTTTTTTTTGCAGAAGGTTTCTGCTAGTCACAAGAAGCAGTCGTCACCATGAAGGATTTTAGTGCTTTTCTAGATATGAGCAGATACAAGAATTGGGCTCATAAAATTGGCTCCTGAAAAAAATCTAATTATCTGAAGACCTGTTCTGCCAGTTTTTCCCAGAGCACAGAGTGCCTCATTCCTGATCTCCACCTGAACTCCTTTCAGAGGGTGTTAGAAGTCAGCAGTTGCAGCAGCACATGATTTAATCCTTGTAGCGGGAAATGGCAAGTGCCATGGAAAATGCCAATTTGTAGTTGACACTGTTCAGACAGATACTTCAGAATCCACATTTTCTTCGTTTATTTTAGAAAGCTAGTATGGTGCATATGCCACGTATACTGTGCCTACCGTGAGGTCTGGGGCAAAATTCTATAATTGAATATTCACACTAAATGGAATAAAGATTACAAATAGACTCATGTCCGTTTACTAAATGAGTTTCGGCCTCAAACTGATGAAAAATCCTTGCAGTTTTCTGAGGTTTGGGGATGATACTGAGCAGGGCCCTGTGGGGCTCCTGGCACAAAGCCTTTCTGTGTCCCCCATTTCTTTGATTACAGGAAATAGGCTTCATTCAGCCTCCATGACCTTCCCTGAGTTCTAATGGACAGATTCAAGCAGTTGCTAATTAGGGAAGGGAGGGGATGTGAGACCAGGGAGAAACAAACAGTCAAGAGAAACAATAGTGCATCCTTAGGGCAGGGTCCTGGTTCCCCATCAACAGATACACACAACAATGTCTTTGAGCTGTTTTGCAGATACTGAAGCCCCAACCAGGTGGGAGAAGTTAACTGTGTGCTGCCCACAAGCACGTAGACCCCAGACCGGTTAGAACCAGAAGGTCGATGATACTGACTCCCACTTACCACCCCACCAACCAATCAAAAGAATGTCCACCAGCTGATCACGCCCTCTTTGAACCATTACTATAGAACTTCTCTACCTTCTCCAACTGGGGGCACATAGTTTTTCAAGGCTGGAGCCCGCTGTGTCCCGCCTTTGAATGGCAAGTAATAAAGCTATCCTTTTCTACTTCGCCCAAAACTCCGTCTCCAGGATTTGATTCGGCACAGGTGTACGGACAAGCTGAGCTTTGGGCATCAGGAGTTTTTTAAGCTGTGGTTAAGGAATTGTATGCCTGTGCTGAACGTACTGTCACCTCCATTCACTGAGTAAATAGCTGACCTTGGTTGCATTTCCCAAGAAACTTTCCTACTGGTAAGAGGATGAGATAACCAGCTAATGACCCTAATCCTAATGGTCTTGGCAATCATATTTCCCAGAGTAAGTTTATATTCTTAAACTTTGCCTTGACATTAAGGAATAAATCTCTGCAACTGCCCACTTGACAACTACAACTGTATATCTAAGGCTTCTCCAATGTAACGTGACCGCAACAGAGCTCTGAATTTCATTCCCATCACAGTCACGGGGCACCATCATTCATCCAGTTGCAGAACAAAGCCTACAAGACTCACCTTGGTCCTCTTGTTCACTCATTCCCTACATCAAATGCATCAGCCCTATGTGTGGGTTTGAGTCTTACTTTGGAATGTTTTTCTTTTTCCAAGATTATTTTTAAACCTCCCCCATGCCAAGGCTTGCCTAGTTGTGTCCACTGGAACTCCAGTCAATCATGAGAAAATTCCCCTCACTCTTTGACCGCTTCTGGGCATGCGTTTTTCACCTCCCTGGCTCTCTTCCGAGGACCTGCCTTACTGGAAGCCTTCTCAAGCAGTTGCTGTGTTATCTTTGATCCCTTCATGCCACGGGGTCTGGAGGCTGGGGCGTGCTCTCTTACTCCTCACGTTTGCTTCCTGAGACTTCTGCCTTCCTGAAACTGCCTCCATTTGAATTTTATGGCAGCAGATTAATACCCTGACCCAGTTTCTCCTCCTTGTTGCCTTTACCCATTTTCCCAGGGACACTCTCCCAAACCCCTTGGATTTTTTATCTCCTCTCTTGCGGTCATTTCTGTGACACTATTTCCATCATAATTCCAGATACACACAAGTGATCCTTCTAATGGGCCCTCAGTTCCTTGACCTTCTCCTCCTATTTTCTCGTCCTTTAAAGGAACTCACTCCCATGGTCCTTCCCTTGACCTTGTCATTACAAATAACTGCAAACCTTGCATTCCTTGACCACCATCTTCTGTCTTTCTAGATCGCTCCTTCTAGTATTCTTGCTCCAACCAACCTTTCCAACCCTGCCAACACTGGACCTTCAATCCATCTATCATACCACCATCTTTACTGTCCTTCATCCCTTCATATCCCCACATTGACTTATTACTCGTTTTTATGGAGGTGATTGGATTCCAACTTTCTGAGGGCAGATGATCCCTTTAAAGTAAAGAAGTTGCTCTTTGTTTTTATTTGTAAACATATTAAATACTTCTTATGATGTGAGAGGACTAATTAAATCCAGTATTTCAATATCTAGTGTAATCAACAATGTGACTATAGTTAACAATATGGTATTGTATACATATATCAAACCGTCATATTGTATACCTTACATGCGCACAGTTTTGTTTTGTTTTGTTTTTCAATTAATTTATTTTTGGTGCGTTGGGTCTCCGTTGCTGTGCAGGCTTTTTCTACTCTTTATTACTGTGTGCGGGCTTCTCATTGCCATGGCTTCTCTTGTTGTGGAGCACGGGCTCTAAGAGCGTGGGCTTCAGTAGTTGTGGTTTGCGGGCTCTAGAGCACAGGCTCAGTAGTTTACACACAGTTTTTAATTGTCAACACTACCCCAATAAAGTCAGAGGGAAAAGAAAATACATAAATAAAAAATAAAACGTTTGCTCTTTGTTTTTTTGTAAGTGGATTAACCACTTATGATATGAAAGGATTCATTAAATCTGCAGCCATTCAATTCTTTCATATAAATATATAAACGAATGTATTTCACATGTGTAAGCATATTGTGATTAGCTACTTTTAATTAATTCATCTAGATACAAATCTTGTTTGAGTGATTTCTATGTACCATTTTGTTGGGGATGTGATAGAACACAAAACAGGAAAAAAAGGATCCCTGCTGCCATGGAGTTTATGTTCCAGAAAAATGAAACTAACTGGGAAGGGGGCTAGGGAGGGGTGTGGGGCAGGGGGACACATAGGGAATAGTGGGTATGGATGGATGGCGGGGGGTGCTCTTAGGGGCTGCGATTTTAAATAGAGTGATCAGGGAAATACTCACTGAGAAACTGATGTCGAGACCCAGACCCGAAGGAGGTCTTGTGCAAATGTCCGGAGCAGAGGCTTGTCTGGCATGCAAGGGAGTGTGAGGAAGCCGCTGGTGTGGCTGGTGCTGAGTGAGGAAGATGACTCAGAGGGGTGCTGGGGAGCGGGGCTGGGGCAGACGTCAGAGAAGGGAACCCCTGGAGGGCCAGGGCAGAGGAGCATTGCATGTGACGTGGGCATTAACAGGGTCCTCGGGCTGCGTGCAGAGGACAGGCTGCAGGGTAGGGTCTCCCCAACGCTGTCCTGCATTGACACAGATGCCACAGACATCTGTGCTTGTGTATAAACATGAACACGCTCATAGCATCTTGCTCAGTGGCAGATAAGAGCCTGACCGATGTAGAACAGCCCACTCTGCCTTTCTTGTTCTACTATGTTGCTGTTCCCTCCAAGGCTAAACCCACATGTGAAAATCAATTGTATCTGTTCCTCTTGACACACTACAGAGTTTTACGTACCACATTCTTATTTGACTGTGATGGGTAAGGCAACCAGAAGAAAAAATGTAAACTATCGTGTACTTCTTTCTCCACTTATACAGCTTTCCCTGGCAGATTTAGCAGATGGCTTCTTGACCAGTGCATAAGATTTAGTCAAGGGTGGTTTTCCCCTCACTGCTAGGTAACCCAAACATCTGAAGAGAGGATTTCCAAGGTCAAAATAATAGTGTCTTATGAAAATAGAATCTACATAAAACTTACTTGGCATCTCTAATAGTTTTTGATGGTTCCATTTCAGAAATTTCAGAGTTTGTTTTTTGGTTTTGGGTTTTTTGTTTGTTTGTTTGTTTCTGTTATTTCTGTTTGATTTGGTTTGTTGCTTGCATTTCCTTCTGATTCACTGTGAAATTCAGACATGGGCTCACATCATGAACTTAGCTGGTGCTTTTTACATGTTTACTAAAGAATTCATTAATTTCAAATATAGAGTAAACTCAACTGATCACAGTGGAAGACAGAACCCTTGTTGAAAATAACCATGAAGATAAAATGCTGGATAGAGGAAGAGCTACTGTGAGGCCAACTTGCTTCAAGACGGGCTCTGATAACGGACACTTAGAGCTACTTGGGAAATGGGAAGGGTCACCTAGAGAGACATTTTCTCCAAATTTCCCAGAATTTGAATTAAAAGAGTGGCTGCTTGAAAATATACTGGAGGATGGAAAATGTCCAAGACACTGACACCTCCGTAGTTGTGTGTCCACAACTATATTCTCATGGTGACAACAGATGCAGTCAGGCTCCATTTTCCAACAACTTTTGAAATGTGCAATAACTAACAGTGTTCATCTCAAGAAAAAAACTTATAACACGGCTTTTCACGGTTAAACACTCTTACTGAGCTACACTTTTTCTATTTTCTAGTGGAAATTATAACCACAGGTTACCATGTTTTCTTTCCTGTGTTTGAAAACCACATGTGTTTGAGTGAAAACATGAAGGTGAATAATGAAATGGAAGACTTTAAAATACTAGATACCTGTCGCTGGACATGAAAATGTCTTTTCACTGACGGCTTCCTCTGCTGCAAGAAATCCTAGTACGTTGAAAACGGAGCTTTGAGTCCATCAATCTCAGCTGAATACAAATTACATTTGATTATCCAGAATAAAGAAAACGTACTATTACTTGTCAGAATTAGGTTATTTTGTACCTTATAGATTTTTTAAATTGAAAGGAGCATTATCTAGTCCATCACTGCATTTTACAGCTGGGGAAACTGAGGCCCAGAGAGATGGTGGGACTCCCCCTTATCCACTGGCTTGCCAATGGCGAAGCCCAGGCGTGAATCTGGAGTTTTATTTCTCTGAACTCCGTAAGCTTTACACACACCACCCTGTCTCTCTTCATAATATAACAGATACTATTAGAAAGGTTTGGGAAGATATTGAGTGCTTACAGTGGAATTTCCACATGCTTTATTGAAATGAACTCATCCCTACAAGGTAGGTAAGTGGAAGCAGAGAAGTGTTTAAAATGTATTGAATACCTACTATATGAGCAGGAACTTTCAGTGTCCTAGAAAGACTTTGATAATCAGGATTTAGCTGCTATTGAAGGTAAAGAAAAAGGTGATGATGCTTCTTTAAGGCTGAGAGTCAGAAACCAAATATGTCGACATTTATACTTTTCTAAGTGCGTGGCTTGAAAATTCCATCTATTCCTCTGGCTTCCTCAGCAACACCAGAAATACCCACAGGACCACGCTGACCCTCTGTCACAGGACGCATCCTAAGGCTCACAGGTTTGCATGAGGGATGAAAGCTGAGGGTAGGCTGGTTGGCCGGGAGCATGCAGGCCATTTGAACCTGGATCACATGGACCTTTTTCATACCACACCCCTCTCTGCCTCTCAGCCCAGATGGTGCCTCAGTGTGGCTGCTCCTTAAAAGATTGCATTCCCACACCTGGTCCTGGATTTGGCAGTTGCAGAAACAACTTTGTAACCCATACCTGATGAAAGAGCATGCACTATCCATCATGGAGGGTCCACCCCACAAGATAACTAGTATTCAGTTAATCAGGAGATTAAACCACGGATCAAATCAGTTCTTCACGAGCAAAGAAATATTCGAAAAAACGATAATATAGGAAAGTAGGTGTTTTCAAAAGGAGATAAAACGTATCCTTCTGCAGTTTAGCAACATTATCTTTTGAAATAAACGTTTTCAGCTCCTTAAGATTTCAGTTTAGCAACATATCGTTTGAAATAAACATTTTCAGCTCCTTAAGTGTATGATTAAGTACGATTGAACAATTCAGAAGACAGACAAATTTTTATCTGCCAGCCCTCCTTTTTCATATTCTTATCAACTCTCAGGATCTCTATCATTATAAACCTTATCTTTAATTACCTCAGGTAAAAATCTTCCAGATGATTCTTTATTGTCTTTATATTTTTGTCTGTATTTATATTTTATGCCAGTTATTTCATGATGCTTTAATCTCATAGACATGTTACCACCCAAAAAGCAACACTGATGGGTCATAACTACTCCCATTTGTACTTTACATTCGTGATTAAAGTCCATTTAGAAATTAGCACGAACTGCCTTTCACCCAAGTTGGGAAATATTCTAATTTAAAAAAAAATTTTTTTGGCATTTACCCACTGACTATAGTGTGGACTTCAAACTATTTTTTACTGAATTTTTGCCTTTATAGGACAAACATTGTGTATTATTTACTCTGTACAAGGTGCAGTGGTAGGAAACTGGTCAGGGGCGGTGGGGGGAACAAAGACAAAGACACAAGCACAAATCTGAGGCTGAGATGTCAGTGTGCTACCCTGGAGAGGGGCAGCAGGTGGATTTCAGAGAGAGAAAGAGAGAGAGAGAGAGAGGGAGGGAGAGAGACTACTGTGAAATAAGAGGTCGGGGAAGCCTCACAGAGGAAAAGGAGCCTAGAATCACAGCAGTGAGGGTCCAAAAGGACTGGAAGCACCATCTTGTCTAACTCCCTCATCATCAAACAAGGAAAAAGGACTCAGAAGGTATCAGTGACTTGTTTGAGGTCACGATGTCATTGAGTTTAACTCGTGGCATATTGAGTAAGAGAGAGAGAGAGAGAAAGAGAGGTGGGAACAGAGAGGGATAGAGAGAGAGACAGAGTGACAGACCCAGAGAAATAGAGAGAGACAAAGAAAAACAGAGACAGAGGCAGAGATAGAGCAAGGAGAGAACTCACACATCTGCGCTGCAGTTGCACTCGCTGAGTTTGTGAACTCACCGTTACCTGGGACCCCAATCCTGTTTCAAGCTACAGGGAAAGGGCTTTATGAATATGATAATATTATATTCCATTCGCAAATAACCCTTTTTAAGTCAGTTTTTCTAAACTGAAACAAAAAAAAAAAACAGTTTACCCATTTCTCCTTCCACACCCTGCAAATGTCAATCTGTTCTCTATTTTGCGGCTTAGTATTTTTTGTTTTTTAGGTTCCATATATGAGAGATCATATGGTATTTGTCTTTGACTTATTTCACTTAGCTTAATGCCTTTGAGGTCCATCCATGTTGTCACAAATGGCAAGACTTCATTCTTTTTTATGGCTGAATAATAGTTCATATTATTCCATTATATATATATATAAAAAACATTATATCTATCTATCTATCACAATTTCTTTATTCATTTATCCATTGATGGGCACTTTGGTTGTTCCCATATCTTGGCTATTGTAAATAATGCTGCAATGAACATGCAGGTACATGTATCTTTTTGAATTAGTGTTTTCATTTTCTTTGGATAAATATCCAGAAGTGGAACTGCTGGATCATATGGTAATTCTATTTTTAATTCTTCTGAGGAACTTCTGTTTTCCATAGCACCAATTTACGTTCCCACCAGAGTGTGCAAGTGTTCCCTTTTCTCCATACCCTTGCGAACACTTATTTCTAGTCTCTTTCAGATAGTAACCTTTTTATTGGGGTTGACACATAGAGAAAAGTACATAAGCCATATATGTGCCATGAGATGAATTTATGCAAGGTGGACATATCTATGTAACCAGCTCCCACATCAAGTGATAAAATATCATCAAGCCATAAGCTATTCTAATAGCATAAGCCATTCTAATGCCCGTTTCCAGAAACTACATCATCCACATCTTTAAATGTAATAACTAATATCTTGACTTTTCATGGAATAAATTCATTATACCCATTTTTGAGCTTTATGTAAATGAAATCACACAGTATGTATTCTTTTAGGCCTGGCTTCTTTCACTCAGCATGACAATTTCTGAGATTTGTTCATGCTATAGCAGTAGTTTGTTAAACTTCATTGCTGCACCATGAAATGTGGCACATCATGATTGTACACATGATGCAAATATGTTGTTCACATCTTTTAGTGCGTGTATGTATACGTGTCTATGGGTTATATACTTAAGAAATGCCTGGGTCACGGAGTCTGCATATGCTCAGCTTTAGTTAATACTGCCAAACAGTTTCCCCTAGTTGTACTAATTTGCATGAGAATTCCACTTTCTCCACATCTTCCCCATAATGTACATAATGGAGTCACTATGTCCAGAGTTACAAAGTAGATCATAGAATTTTTGGAATTTTCTTTCTTAGCTGAGAAATAAAAGGAAGAATTTAAGTTTGGAACCATGGAAGAGGTCTCCATTCTATCTGAATGAAATCACAAGGAAAAGAGAAACTATGAATCTGCAAAAGGTAAGTAAATAGAGGTTTGGAAAAACAAATACATGTACAATAGTTATTTCAAAACTCTTTTCAATGCTTTGATACTCTATGGAATGTGAAAAAAGGCCATAATAACCTCAAGAACCTATGTTTAAACACTTTCCGTTGATTAATTGTTTGGTTTCCTTTGCTCTGGTCCGCACTACCTTCCCAGGAGAAGTGAAAACTTGGTAATAATATTGTAGCAGCTGGAATGTGGGGCACCTTTTGCTGTTTCACTCAGAATGCTTTTTAAGTTCTTAGGTTTTTAAGTCTTTTTAAGTTTGCTTGCCACATCAGGTCACATGACAGGTTCTCAAGCAACAGCTTTCTTGTTTTTTGCTTGGAGAGAAACTTTCTTAGTGTGATTACGATTTAATCCGAATTTCTGCAGCCCTCCCCAATTTATGTAACACTCAAAGTTATTTACTTAATCTGGAAATTCAGTATTAATTGCTTTCGCCTGACCAGAAGCCTTTCCCTCTGGTTAAAAGTGCATGATCCAATTAGTAAACAGGGAGTTGCTGGTTTTCTTTCCTGCACAGTAGAAACTACTTAAAACAAGTGACATTTGAGGAAAAAAAATTTAAGCCATTCTGTGGAGTTATAAGGGCAGGTTTAAACAGTATCATTATTCATTCTTTAAGATATTTGTGAGTGGGGAGAGTAATTTTTGTTGTTTAGGAAAAAGCCAAGTAGCTGGTCCTGTTTAGAGCAACCAAAGCATTCCAATCATCTGCCTAAAAATCACATGCAATTTCTTGACAAATAAAACATTAACAAATCAAGTAAAAATCAAACAAACAAATTTTTAAATAGGTATTGTGAACCGTAAACTACAAATTGTGTGATGCAGACAGTTTCAGTCTCAAGATTTGTGCTGTCAGCTGTGACTAGGATAAGATACCAAAGGATTAACAGTCATCTTTATACTTTGAGTATACGAGGGTTTTACAACTTCTTTTATATATATTTTAATACTTTTCAAACTTTCTATAATGAATATTCATTACTTTACAATTAGGCAACACAAAAGTTATTTTTAAAATAAAATAATCCCCAAAATTATAGATAAAAGCATGTAAGGAAATATATCAAAATGTTTATTGTCTTTGGTTGTGTAACTATGGGTAATCTTTTTTCTCTTTTTTCTTTTCTCTAATTTCTAGACGTGTGTAAATAAATGCATAACTTTTATCATGGGAAAAATAATAAACATTTTTCAAAATCTGCATGCAGACTATAACCCCTATTTTTAGCCTCTTTAGTTGGTGGCTAGAATTCTCTAGACACAGTTTGGCATAGGTCCAAATGATCCCTTCCTGTGTTCTGAGTCTGGCTCTGCCACTCACTTGCTGTGTGATCTTGGATAAGTTCCTTACCCTCTCTGAGCCTTAGTGGTCTCATTGGTAAATTATAAATAACACCACCCATATTATAGGTTTGTTATGCAGGCTAAACAAGATAATACATGTAAAATACCATGGTACAAATGCTTTATAAAGGGTAGTTGATCATTCAAAGTACAACATTCTCTTCTTTTATTTATTTATTTATTTTTTTTGCGGTATGCGGGCCTCTCACTGTTGTGGCCTCTCCCGTTGCGGAGCACAGGCTCCGGATGCGCAGGCTCAGCAGCCATGGCTCACGGGGCCAGTGGCTCCGCGGCATATGGGATCCTCCCGGACCGGGGCACGAACCCGTATCCCCTGCATCGGCAGGCGGACTCTCAACAACTGTGCCACCAGGGAAGCCCAATGCATGATATTTGTAATCTATTTAGAAAAAAAGCTTATCTTCCAACTTAAGATACTGCATATATTTGATTTTGGGGCATATCTCCATCAAGTTCTAGTATGAGGTGTAGAAAGATTAATTTATTTTTCATTATTTTTAATGTTGCATAAAATGGACAAATATAACCTATTGATATGATTACTTAAGTATTACAGATTTTTCTTTTATCATCAGAGTACATTTTATTCAAGTCCTGGGCAATTCAGGTTTATGGTTTGTGTGTGTGGTATGTGTGTGTATGTGTGTTTTATGTGTAAAATGGAGATAAAGCATCTGCTCTCTGAGTGATATGCTGAATCCCAAAGGTAGGGCTTTACTTCTTTTGTTTGCTGACTCTGCCTAGTATACAAGCAGAAAAAGAAAAGACAGGAAAAAACAAAAGAAAAAGAAAGGAAGGAAGGGAGGGAGGGAGAGTGGGGAAAGAAAGAGAAAGAGGGAAAGAAAGAGAGAAAGAGAAGGAAAGAAGGGAGGAAGGAAGGAAAGAAGGAAGGAAAGGAAAGGAAGCAAAGGAAAGAAGGAAAGGAAGGAAGGAAGGAAATATCAGCTTGGATCTACTTACAACATATGAGCCAATGTAAGTTTAAAGAAATAACCGGTCTTCACTTAGAGGGGTGGGATAGGGAGGGTAGGAGGGAGGGAGACGCAAGAGGGAAGAGATATGGGAACATATGTATATGTATAACTGATTCACTTTGTTATAAAGCAGAAACTAACACACCATTGTAAAACAATTATACTCCAATAAAGATGTTAAAAAAAAAGAAAAGAAAAGAAATAACTGGTCTTGAGCATCACCATTTGGGGCTAAAAACAAACATTTCAGGGGTGAGATGCTGGGGTTGGGGCATGAAGTGGGAGCATGCAACAGAGCACCTCTGACTCACAGCCAGCCAAATATGGTCAATTTAGCCTCATTAGGCCACTATTCTAACCATTGAGAAAAAAAGAAATTACTTATATTTTCATTTCATAAAATATTTAAAGTGAATGGTTGAAACTATCGTGTAGTCAGGAAAGCTGAACACAAAGAAGAAATTCTTGATTGTCAGCGTTTTCCTGTGCCATCAGTGTATGACTTCCTTGAGAATATGTGAATTTTTTATACCAATGACTATATTAAATCAGCAATGAGTACTAAAAGCAAATTATATTACATTCCCCATCACTAACAATTAGAACTTCCTTTTAATTGGCATTTATTCTTGGCCTTTTATAGCTCAAAGAAACCTGACAGAATAACCCCATGTAGTCCAACATAAATCCCCTCTCCATCTGTGTGTGTGTGTGTTTTAATGACAGAATAAAACCATAAACAATGTGTTTGAGAGGTGTGGATTGAAGAAAAAGGGAGTAATGAGGGGCAGGTGTGTTATTTGCTTTTTCAAGAAGGAGACTGAGAAACAAAGTGCTTTACTCTAAAGTGCCTTCACTGATTTCCAGATCTAAGGGTAATTGTGCTGTGTCAAATTGTAGAATTGCAATAATCAAATTTATAAAGATGACCAAAGTTTCATGTTAATTTCTTCCTCCAGAATTCACAATTAATTCTCAGATTTATTAATCCTCCCTGGGGAGGATTTCTCATCAAAATGTACGGTCTTTTGCACTTTCAGTTTGCTGTTGTTTTTCCAGTGGTGGAAGAGAATCACTAAAAAAACGTGCTCTGTATAGATGACTCTATGTAGTCAATCTCCCTTTAATTTCAGACAAAGTTTTATATCCATTTGGGCTATACTCATTTTGCTGATATACCTGGACTCACCAAATCCAAAACGTATCTGTGGATCCTCAGAGATACTGGACCTTTCCTTTCGCCCTGATTCTATCCTTAGGCCTTACAAACACACCAGAAGTTTATTGTGTTAAATGTATCCATATTAAAACATTGAAAACCTTACCATTCACTATCGGATTCAGATACTTATGTTACAATTGGAGTCTCTTTAGGGGCAGGGATGACTTTTAAAAAATGGTGCCTAAGGACTTCAGAAGCCACAACTAAAACAAGATAGCACGTACAGAGTGAAGTAAGTCAGAAAGAGAAAAACAAATACCGTATGCTAACACATATATATGGAATCTAAAAGAAAAAAAAGGTTATGAAGAACCTAGGGGCACGACAGGAATAAAGACACAGACATAGAGATGGACTTGAGGACACGGGGAGGAGGAAGGGTAAGCTGGGACGAAGTGAGAGAGTGGCATGGACATATATATACTACCAAATGTAAAATAGATAGCTAATGGAAAGCAGCTGCATAGCACAGGGAGATCAGCTCAGGTGCTTTGTGACCACCTAGAGGGGTGGGATAGGGAGGGTGGGAGGGAGATGCTAGAGGGAGGAGAAATGGGGATATATGTATATGTATAGCTGATTCACTTTGTTATAAAGCAGAAACTAACACACCATTGTAAAGCAATTATACTCCAAAAAAGATGTAAAAAAAAAGACAGCAATATTGTTTGTTTGTTTTTACATCTTTATTGGAGTATAATTGCTTTACAATGGTGTGTTAGTTTCTACTTTATAACAAAGTGAATCAGCTATACATATACATATGTTCCCATATCTCTTCCCTCTTGCGTCTCCCTCCCTCCCACCCTCCCTATCCCACTCCTCTAGGTGGTCAAAAAGCACCGAGCTGATCTTTCTACCTTAAAAAAAAAAAAAAAGAAACACTTTCATGCTCAATTTCTTTATAATGTAACAATATTTGATGCTCAGGAAAAATGATTTACTCTAAGCGTTCTGCATCATTAAAGATTAAAATTTTTATTTGTTTTATTTTCTATGGCTGTATTAAGTGGGCATTTTGATACATTCTAATTTACAATTGGCCATCTACATATGTGTTAATTCTTCTTAGAATACTGTATTCATCAGGACATCTGTAAACATACATGATTCGTTTATTGTTTCAAGAATCAGGCTATAATTTCAGCTCTTGTCTCTGTGCATGATGGCAAAAATCATGCCTTTGGGGGTCAACAGACTGGGAGTCAAGCCATACCCCACACTTATTGGCTCAATGAACCTGGCAAATCATTTATTTGACCTCTGAAGCTCAGCTGTCCTATCTGGAAAATGAAGAGGATATTACTCATCTCAAGGGACTTGTTGTAAGAATTAAATTAAATAACTTAAAGTGCTGGGCACCATGCCTGGACACACGCCATAAATGCACAATAAGTTTTAGCTTATGTTAGGTGGACTCATCATCTCTTTCTTAAATGGAGATGTAACACCTACCTCCCCTACCTTGTCTTAAGATTTTAAAATTAGTTTAACATTACTAAGCATGTATAATTACAGCAGAACTCTCAAACATACCAGATTATGAACATTGTTCCTTTTTTATTTCAGGATAAAATTTGCATTCACCTTTCACCATTCCCCTCATGGTTTGGAAGAGTTGATATCAATCTTACTATCAACAGTAATCAAGGTTTACTTACTCCCTAAGGGGAGGACCAATTTTTGCTTCCAGGTTTAGAGCTCTCTTCCGGCAATAAAAATTTCTAATTTCTAATTATCCTTTTTTCCCACTTGAATGTCTATAAAGTTGGAGGGAAAGGGGAAAAAAAATCTCCCTTTCCCTTGTCCAAGCTATGGATTTAAAATACCTGTTTTTATTAGAGGCAGTGGTATTTTTATTGAGATATAGTTGATTGATAATATGTTATTTTCAGGTGTACAACACAGTGATTCTAAATTTTTATAGGTTATACTCCATTTATAATTATTATAGAATAATGGCTATATTCCCTGTGTTGTACAAGAAAATATCTGTTTTTTGTCTGTGCCTCTTTCACCCATAGCTCCTAGAATAATTTTGACATTTTCTGAATAAATTTACACTAGTCACAACATGTTTATCAAATCTTCAGTCAGGGTAGATCATTGTCTTCCAATTCCATGCCAATTCTTCTGGGTATTGAGGTGGACCACTTCATAAACTCCTCATGAAATTGTCCGAACTGGTTTCCTCCGAGTGGTGACTTTCTGCACAGACAGAAGGGTCCTTGTGAAATTATCCTTTGTTCAAACTGTCCGTGGGATCATATCCTACTTCTCCCTAATACCGTCTTTCTCCAAATTGAGACTCCTAATAGGAATGTTTTCTTTTTAATTTCAATCCCAAGGTCAGTTTCACAGAAGGGTGTCAGAGCTGGCCTGTTTGGGAGATAGAGCTTAATCATCCACCAGGTCCAAATTAAAAGCAAAGAGATGTCTTCAGCTCCCTTTTGCAAATCCCAAGTAGAAGGAAGATGGATTGAGATGTCCCCAGAGATAAGATTCAAGAGAGTCATTTATTCCTTAGCTCTGGATCCAGAGCAGGAATCATGTCTTTCCCAGCTAAAGGAAACTGAAAAAGCTGCCCCACAGTCTTATTCTCAGCACGATTCCAGGAAAGTTCAGGGCAGAAGGTGAAGCGGGCAAAGAAGTACAGAACTGAAAGTTCGGGTGTGTTTAACGTAATGAGTGGAACCTCACCACCCACATGTAAGCCCCGCCAGGAAATGCAGTTTCCTCTTCCAGGAAATAAAGGTGTGGAGAACTTCTGAGCAGCAGCCATGTTTATAAAACAATGAGACAAAGTCTGACACAAAACAGAAATGCCTTGTAGTCTGGGGAAGGGAAGGCTGGCTATACAGGATGCTGGGGTCAGAAAGGTCTACAGGTATCCCTAACGCCTACATGGAAGAAGAACAAATAGGGATGTTTTTTTTCTTTTAGATGAGATTCAACACAACGACAACAACGCCTTTCTAGACATTTGTTGAATATTGTTTTAAAAGATCCAGTCTTTAGATTAATGGGTTTCCAATCGTAGGACTATATGGTTATATAGTAGAGTAGCACGGGTCTCCAGGGACCATTGTCCAAAAGAGAGAGAAGCAGAAAAAGGAGGGTATGGCTGTAGAATGGAGGCAGTATTCAACAGTGCCTAAGGAAGCTGTTTCAGACTGGCCTGAGTTTGAATCCTGGTTGTGGTACTTTATGAACTGTACGCTTGTGGGCAAGCTGCATAATCCTTCTAAGCTGCATTATTCTCATCTCTAAAATAGAGATGATAACGGTGATGATAGTGATGATAATGAGGATATAATATCCACCTCTTAAGATTGTTGTGAGGATTAAATGAATAGTGCATCAAAAGTGCTCATCACGGGCTTCCCTGGTGGCGCAGTGGTTGAGAGTCCGCCTGCTGATGTAGAGGACACGGGTTCGTGCCCGGTCAGGGAGGGTCCCACATGCCGCGGAGCAGCTGGGCCCGTGAGCCATGGCCGCTGAGCCTGCACGTCCGGAGCCTGTGCTCCTCAACGGGAGAGGCCACAACAGTGAGAGGCCTGCGTACCGCAAAAAAAAAAAGTGCTCATCACAAAAATAACTAATTAAAAAAATGAAAAGTGCTCATTACAGCCACTGGTAGATACTCAGTATATGATGATGATCATCATCATCATTTGAAACTTTTTGTGTGTGTGTGTGTGGTACACGGGCTTCTCACTGTTGTGGCCTCTCCCGTTGCGGAGCACAGGCTCCGGACACGCAGGCTCAGCGGCCATGGCTCACGGGCCCAGCCGCTCCGCGGCATGTGGGATCTTCCCGGACCGGGGCACGAACCCATGTCCCCTGCATCGGCAGGCGGACTCTCAACCACTGTGCCACCAGGGAAGCCCCTACTTGAAACTTTTTAAAAGCCACTGACTACTGACTAAATTAAAAGGACATATGACTTTTCCTTGAGCCCCTACATGTGATTAATATTTAACCTCCTTCTCAAATAGTCATTGAAAACCCCAGCACTGAGGAATGAGTGGGCTTGCTGTCTCCCGGGCCCTGCAGTCTCTGGCAGGCTGCCATCTCTTTTCCGTGTGACAGGCTCTGTTCAAGGATGGCTGTGGAGAGCCAGGAAGAAGGCATCTTGAACCAGGAGGTTTCCCAGAGAGAAGCTGGGCCTCTTAGTGGGGGTCGTTTCTCCAGCTCTGCCACCTTGTTCTCAGCCATAGATGCATTTTCCCACCAAATCTCAATAGCAAATATACAGTGAGCGCCTACTGTGTGCCAGGCTCTGGTGATGTCACAGTGAGCCCACACAGCCAATGTTTGTCCACCCTCACACCTCCTGGCTACTATCTTCCAAGAGGTGGCAGCCTCTCTGTTGGATGATCCTGGCCCCAGGGTCCATGCAGTGCTGTTACATATTGATAAATGTGAGAGACAGCATAGCTTTCAGGGAATATGTTTTTATCTGTAAAAGGTGTGTGCGTTTGCTTTGCTGAATTCATACAGATTAGGGGGAAAAGTCAGCATATCTGGTTTCCCAGCACAGGCCTGCCACAAGGCAGCTATGTGAATTAAGTCAGTAAACCCTTCTGGGCCTCAGTTTTTCATCTTTAGAAGTTTGGGACTAGCTGTAGTCTGAGCTGTAGTCAGCTGACGGTCTATACTTCCATGATCGGAAGCGCGCTGATCCAAGGTTAGGCTCTTCCATACATTTTTAACCTCCCTCTCAAAAAAAAAAAAAAAAAAGAAAAAGAAAAAAGAAAAAACAAAGGACTATTGTTTTATTTCTTAAACTAACCTGGGCTTAGTATATTATGGCAACAAAAGCCTACACCAAGTACATTTTAATCATTTCGTGGCCTAATTGAGAGGGAACGGCCCTGCAGTACTGGTAACCAGTATATAGATTTTCTAACCTGAATGAAAAGTTAAGTCTACAGAGCACAGGAAAAAGCACCCAAACTATCCTCATCACGATTATCAGTACCACAAACCAGGCGTAAAATCTTCCAATGACAAATACACTGATAAGACATTGCACTGCAGCTTCAAGGGCTGTCAAGTTCAAAGCAATGCAACTTGGAAATGATATATAAAAAGACTGTGCAGAAACAGTCAGAGGTAGGACACAACCGAGGAAAGATTATCTAGCGAACAGAACGGCACCAAATCCTCCTCAGGTGGGTTGTTTTCAAAGAATAGGGTTCTAGTCCTTTCTAGTGTTAAAGCTGGCAAAACAGCTGAAGTTCTTTTTACCTAATGACCTTGAGCCTTCCCGTGGGAAGGCTCGTTTCGCTTTTCGGTTTGGTTGGATGGAGAGTCACGTGGACTCGGGGCTCCTCTGGGTGCGCGCGGCGCCTGGCTCAGTATCCCCAGCACGGGGATGGGTCCTGGTCTCAGGGCCGAAGCCGCCGCGAGCGGAAGCGCGGGGAGGAGCGCGGGGCGGACCCTAGGAGAGAGCGGCGCGCGGCGGGTGGTGCGCGGGCCGCGGCTCCGGGGAGGGCGTCGAGGGAGCAGGCTCGGCGGCGGGGCCGCGGGGTGACTAGCGCCCCCTGGCCGGCTCCGCCCGCGGGCGCACCCACTGCGCCGGCAGCCCGCTCCCGCGCCGCCACCGCCGCCGCCGCCGCCCAGCCGCGCGCTCGGGCCGCCGTCGCCCACAGGTAGGTCCCTGCGCCGGGCGCCGACCGGGAGGGCAGGAGCCGCGGGGCCGGGGCCGTGCGCCCTGCTGGGGGCGGGGGGCGGCCACCCAGCTAGGGCTCCGGTTCCTTGCCGGTCCAGGAAGGGGCGAGTAGGCTGATGGTGAACTCGGAAACGGCCACTCGAGCCGCAAACTTTGGGTCTAGTTTCCGTGGTTTCTCGCGCGCGGGGTGCCCGGGATGCGCGGACCTTGGCCGGGCGGAGGCCACTGGGGAAGGGGCCGGGCCGCCTCCTCTTGCTTCTGGGGTTTTCTCTCACCTGAACGAACGGCTTGGGTGGGAGGAAGGGAGGGAGCAGGGCGGCGGAAAGTTTTGTGTTCTCGGCACGTATTGGGAAGGAGAGGTGTTTGATGCAGTGGCAACCTGTCCGCAGAGGAAAATAACCAGTTTTCTTGGCATTTGTTAGAGGATCGGATAGGGCTGCTAACACTCGCTTCTAAACAAACTTGGTTTGTTTCCAGGGGCCGTCGTCAGGGCGAGGCCGGTTTTGATAGATACAAAGAAAAAATAAGTGGTGCTTCATACCGTAATTGTGGGTGAGAGTGGTTTTTTTCCTGGTGCTCAATCTTGTAACCTTGGTGAGAATGTTTTTCAGCTTTGAGGGCCACATGTTAAGAAAGTAGAGTCAGTGTCTTTATTTTATTGGGTTTTTAAGAGACCCGGTTATCTGTGAAATGGACCTTTCATGCTAACGGGTCGGCACTCCCCACGGAGTCAATGAAGAGAGGCCCGAGGCGGCCTCACCTGGGAGATGCTGGGGTTTCTGCAGGGACAGCACTGCTGAGCTGCCTTGTTCTTCGGGGTTGTCCTGATCAGAGTGGTGCTAAGAAAAGATGATTCAGTGATGGACCAAGCTGACAGGGAGGGGGGTGGTGACACGGGGAGAAGAAGGAGAGGACACCGCTCTGTGTCCGTGGAGAGAATGACCCAGACCAAGGATGATCCATCCCTAGGTAGCAGTAACGTGCGGGTCCTGCAGGTGCCCTGCCCTTTCTGAACACGAGTCTGGTTGTTGCTCTCCTTACATTGTTCTCTAGAAGCTGTGACCACCACCGTCCTTTCCTGATGGGGATACTTGATAGACAAGCCCTGTTCGTAAGGTGGGGGTCCCCCCCACTCCTACCCCATACCCAAACTTGTGAATCACCATCTTCATTTCCCCCCTAACTTAGCTGTGTTAATTCTTGTAAAATGGCAGTCTCGCCGTGGATGCTTAATGTCTTTTAAAAAATGCTGTGTCTGGTGGGAAGGAGATTGACATTTACTAATTTGGTTGCAAATTACTTTTGAAGTTTATGCATAGCTGTTTAAAATCCCTCGGAGATCAGTGCCATTGTTTGAGGCAGGTGTCTGCCACAGACTGATCTGGTTAGTCTTTCTTGTGCTGATTGAACGTATATATATTTAAAGAGGCAACATGGGAAGAGCTTCTAAAACCTTCATAAGCCCCAGCTGTGGAACTCCTCCAAGTTAGCAATTAAGTCGAAATTATGTTGGTTTGTTTTGGGCTTCCCCCCTCCCCCTCCCCGTAAACTTTTCTCTCTGATTTCAAGCGTAACCTGTCGGCATCACCAGCCTTTGTTTCAGCCCCTGTGATTTTTCTTGTAAACTTCCAGGGAGGACTCTTGTCACCCCCTCAGCCTTATCACTTGTTCACTTCCGCCACTGTCTTCTGTGATGGTTGCTCAGGATGGCAGGTGGCTCTCAGACGAGCTTGAGCTGCTTTCCTTCTCCCGGACCCTCCTCCCTGCAACAGACACTCCCTATTGAGTCTGTTTGGAAGATACATAGGTCAACACTGGAACTTTCTTTTGCCGATGTGTCACTTGTCTTTTGGGTATGCAGGGATATTGTTCAGTAAGTCACACCGTGGTCCTTCAAATCTCAAAGATCCCTCTCAACACCGAGATGAAATTTCTCTTGTTCACAGCAGGTCCTGGAGGCTCCCTCGGATAGCCCATTTGTCTTTGGCCATTTCTATAAAGGTCCCTCATGCCATTGTAATATAGTGTCTCTCTTCTGTGGAAAAGACGAAATTCTTTTGTGTCATGAATTTGGTGTTTTATCTAAAATTCCATGTGGGCTGGGTTCAGGATTTTCTTTTGAGAGTGTGGGCTTCTGGTAGAAATCTACCAGGAGATTCAGGATCAAACTCCACAAATCTCCTTATAATGCAGAATTTGAGGATAGGACATTTGCCTTCCTTTAAAATAGGAATTGGAATCTGTACTTCCTGTTCTTAGTGCATTTCATGTTTTAGAGTTACTGATTATGTTGTTGGCCTTTGAAAGTATTGCTGATATAGTAATCAAATGTGACTGTTAATAAGGGTATTTTTGATTTCAGGTGGCTTCCATTTTAGAGGGTTCAATCTTTTATCTGTTTTTCAAGTAATTTTCACAAATCATTTCATAAAAATAAAAAATGGTTATAAGTCCCAGAGAATACGATGTATAATGTGGTTTCATATTTACGTAATTTTGTTGCCCCAAATCAGATTGTAATTAAAAAGTAGGGAAATTAGTCTTGTGGTGACATGACATAGCATTAAACTCATTCTTTCTGTTTCTGTCTATTTTAAAACTTGGTGTCTCATTTTCAAGCAGCAAATCATTCAGGTTTGCTTTCTAATATTTATTTTAACTGTTAAGGCAGAAATTAGGAGAAACTCAGGAGAACATGATGTCGAGGCAAAAAAGATACAAGGTTTTTCCTTGCAATAATGGAAATAGCTTTCATTGTTTTAACCTGTCAAGCACTTATACATAAATTCACATTGCTCTGTCATCTAAAGATATCTTTGGTGCAAGATGAGACCCAGAGGTTTCTGAAATTAGGAATAGCACATCCTACGCCTGCAATCATAGATTTCTGCTCTGGGATTAAATTAGCAGATATTCAAAGCCACTCACTCTGGCAGCACATACTTCTACAGATTGATGTTAACTTTTGTTTTTTCAGTTTTATTGGAGCGTAGTTGATTTACAATGTTAGTTTCAGGTGTACAGCAAAAGTGGTTCAGTTATACATATATCCTTTTTCAGATTCTTCCCATATAGATTATTACAGAATATTGAGTAGAGTTCCCTGTGCTATACAGTAGGTCCTTGTTGGTTTTTTATTTTATATTTAGTAGTGTGTGTATATTAATCCCAAGCTCCTAATTTATTCCCCCTCCACACACATTTCCCCTTTGGTAACCATAGGTTTGTTTTCAAAATCTGTGAGTCTGTTTCATAAGTAAGTTCATTTATATCATTAAAAAAAAATTATGATGTTAACTTTTGAATTAAGCTAATACTATTGATGGTAATCAGAGCCAATAAAAGCAATACGGCATGGTTTTATTGATGTATTATTATTTACAATTTATGTGCCAGATATTATACTCCGTTTTATTTGTATTTGACAGACATTACTGTCTGTAATGTTTAATCTTCATGAAGCTTATATAAATTTGATATCACCACCACCATCACCATCCGAATTCTGCAGATGGGGAAACGGAGGCTCAGGGAGGTTGAGTCGCTTGCCCAGCTCTTCCACCTGGTAACTGTTAGAATCAGGTGTGTGTGATCGCCAAGCATTGCCATAAACCACAGAGCTAGACGCCCTACCAATTAAATATTTTAAATTGTGATAAAATACACATAACAAAATTTCCCATCGTAATCATTTTTAAATGTGCAGTTCAGCGGCATTAAGTACATTCACGTTGTCGTGCAACTATCACCACCATCCATCTACAGAGCTCTTTTCATCTTGCAAAACTGAAACTATGTACCCATTAAACAATAACTCCCCATCCATCCCCTCCTCCAGCCCCTTAAAACCTCCCTTCTACTTTCTGTCTCTGAATTTGACTACTCTAGGGACCTCATATAAATGGAATCCGACAGTTATTTGTCTTTTTTTGAATTGCTTATTTCACTTAGCTTAATGTCCTTCAGGTTCCTCTATGTTGTAGCCAGTGTCAGAATTTCCTTCCTTTTTAAAGGCTGAATAATATTCCATTGTATGTATCTACCACATTTTGTTTATCCATTCATCTGTTCATGGACACTTGGGCTGCTTCCACATTTTGGCTTACGAGTAGTGCTGCTATGAATATGGGTGTATCTCTTCAAATTTCTGCTTTAAATTCTTTTGGCTGTATACCCAGAAGTGGAATTGCTGGATTAAATGATAATTTCGGCTTAGTTTTTTGAGGAGCCATCACACTGTCTTCTATGGCGGCTGCACCATGTTACGCTCCCACCAACAGCACACGAGGGTGTCAATGTCTCCTGTCCTCGCCAATACTCGACACCCGTTATTTTCTGTTTTTTTGACAGTTGGCATCGTAATGGGTGTAAGGTTAACCAATTAACCAGTTAGTTTTTTACCAAATCATTTGGTGCCCGATGTGCGGGTTCTTTGGGCCGATGCTGCTCCTGAATTTGTTTTTTCCTATCTCACCTTGTGCGTACGTCCCTTTTTCTAGCGAAGAATAATTGGAGGACTTATTACTCCAGCACCTCCTGGAGGACTAGGGAGCCCATGGGCAGGAGGGCTCCTGACAGATAAACACCGGGTCTCTGTAGGGAGGGCTGCCCCTGCTTATGTGAAGGACCTCGTGGTTTAGCAATGAACAGTTGTCGAGAATCAAGTTAAGCGTGGCGTTAGTATTAATGACACTAAATTGCAGAACAGACCCTTTGCAGAAGATTAGGTAGAGGTTGAGTTATCTCTTATATGTGACCAAAACAAGACAAATTCTTAGGACAGTGGAGAGGACCAAAAAGTTGATGGCTGTGGTTTCATCCGTCAAGCTGTCGTTGGGAGGCTCAGAGCCGCACGCTGTGCTGTGTAACCCACCCCGGGGCAGGGGGCGGGGAGATGCAGCCAGATGAAGGGGAAATTATAAGTGTGATAATTTCATCATGTATTGGGTTGGCCAGAGAGTTCGTTTGGGGTTTTTTTTTTTTTTAATATAACATCTTATGGAAAAACCCAATGAACTTTTTGGCCACAGCCCAATATTTGTATTGTTATACGTCAGTTTATAATATTACGGTGCTTGACAATGTTATAAGTTTATTTTGTCTGTTTCTTTCTCTAGAGTATAAACTCCCTGAGGGCTGGCGTTTGTCCGTAGCCGTATTCCCAGCTCCTACAGTAGTGCTGGCATGTAGTGAGTAAATGAGTGCAGAATGAGTGTGTAAGTGCTGTACTAGGGACATACGTGGTGTCCTGGGAGCACTAGATCTGGGGTGTCTGAGAAGATGTCCCGGAGAAAGCAACGGTTCAGCTGAGACCTGAAGGGTAGATGAGGATGTTCTGGAAGGTGGGAATGGCATTTTAGGATTGCTGTGAGCATGACATCCTCGTGAGGGAAAGGAAGACAGTCTGGTTTGAGCACAGCGGGTGAGTGAGTAGGGGGGCTGAGCTCAGAGTTCCCCCTCAAAGTGTGCTCCTGGCATCAACTACACTCTTTAGTTGAAAGTACAAAGAGCAGACCCTTAGTTGCCCTTGGCTATCTTACCCTCTTTCCCATCTCAGCCCTCTGAGTTGTTCACACTGAGTAGCTGCTAAAATAAGCATCTAGCAAGTAGAGTGTTGCCAAGGTATGGGTGAGTTTCCAAAGCAAGTCAGGTGCTGTGAGTTCATGGTCAGATAAGACAACTCTTCTCAGCCCAGGTGAGCAAGAAGCCAAGTCTTTCATGCAAGTCAGCTGACCTGTCTTTCTTTCAGTTTGGGGAGAAATTCACGTCAGCTGCGTGTGTCGCGCTTTTAGTGCAGTAGTCTTCAGCATTTTCCATTCTGTGGTCCGTTAATGTTTTCAGTGATACAAAAACAGGCCTCTCACCCAGTGTTTTTTAAACTGCAAGACACACTCCATTATTGGATTATGAAATTAACTTATTGTGTTGGAACAAGCATATCTTTAAATATGAAATCGAATAGAACAGAAAAGACCAGCATGCATTTCATGTAGCAAGAGTAATTCATGAAATTTGGGGTCCTGGAGTTTGGGACATGTGTCTTACCCAAAAGCTTGAAAATGATACACCCATGACATTTCGTTTTCTATTATGTTCCTTTTAAGTTATAGAATCACACAAGCGCAGGCCTGGAGGGAGGGCAGGAGAAAGTGACAGTGGTTGAGGGATCATCACGCAGGTGCCTGGATACATGGGATTGTTTACTCCTACAGTGCTGCTCTTTGGGTGGATCATCCACAGTTTACAGAGGAGACGCTGAGGCTTGTAGAGGTCAAGAAACTTGATCAAGGGTTACATGACACATGACTAGCTGTGAACCCTGATCTCTTGGCTCACAATGTAATGTTCCTTTCAGGCCTCCATAGATGGTTTTCCCAAAATTTGGAGACATCTTCTCAGGGAATGTGTTATAACCATATTCCACATTAGTTAAGAGGAATAGGGACTTTGGGATATACCCCATCAGCTTCTTAAGGAACTAAGTCACATAGGAAGAAGTAGTATTGATTAAACAGACCAGGGCTGTTGACAGAGGTGAAAAGGGCCACTCTTTCCTCGCCCTGAAGCTTCCTCCCTGCTGCTGGGCGAAGCAGCCTCAGTGGAGCCATGTGAGGTGACATGCTTTCCTTTCTAAAGCAGGGATCCCTGGGGCCATAGCTGAGTCCCACTGTCTACTTTTCCCAGTGTGTATCCAGAGGCTGATGAGTTGATGAGTTTCTACTGGACAAAATTATGCAATTATGCAAATTCCTGGTGCGTGATTCCATGATTTCCAGCATTTGCCAGGCTTGCAGACTTTGCCTGGCCAACTCTCTTTCCCTTTCTACAGCAGCTATTTCAGACCGTCTCCTGCCACCGTCACCCCCTCAGCCTGCTTCGCTGAGAAAATGGAAGTTTTCCTGATGAAAACCACCTTACCCTGAGATCACAGGGCTACAAGCCCAACTCTGTCTGGATCCACCCTCCCACCCTTCCTGTCTCTTACAATGAGAAAAAAAAAAAAAGCCTCACCTGTCTAATGTTCATCCTCCACTGAAGCTCTGGAATCCATTTCTTCTTCCTCCTTGAGAATCTCATTCTCTTGATTATGTCCTCTTGCACCTGTATTTTCCTTCCCTCCCTCATGCCTGGCCCCATTCTCACTGTACAGACATGCTGAAATCCCTCCCTCCTTTGAAGAGAAAGGCCATCCTTCTGTGCCTTCCTCCAGCTACTTCTCTCTTTCCTCCTCTTCACAACCAGACTCCTTAAATTGTCCTCTGCACCTGCTGCTCTGTGTTCTCCCTCCTTGTCTTGGCCACAGATATCTGGCATTGCCTCTGCTGCCTCTGGGAATGTATCACATTCCTGTCCCCTTTTGCTGATTCTTGCTAAATTCCTCTCCCATCTTCCTTGACTTCTCTGCAGCAGACGGCTACTGAGCACCTCTGGATTCTCTGAGCAGCGTCTTCCTCCCATCCCCCCTTCCTGTTCTCCTTCCTTCCTCTCTTGTGCTTTTCAAGCTACTCCTCTCCTTTCTGTCCCCTGGAAGGTTGACGTTCCTCAGTCTTCTCACCCCATGGGTAACCTCATCCCTCACTGACCTTAACAGCCACCTCCTGGCTGACCACTGCCCAACCATGACCTATCCAGAGTCCTCTTTTGCTGCTGCTTGATGGGCGCATCCAATACCCCATGCCCCAAACTGCAGGTGTCGTCTTCCCCTTTCTCTTTCCACAGACCCGCCTCCCGTTCTTTTCTGTGTCTGGCGCTGGCATCAGCTGTCCTTGCACAAGCAGAAATCTGGATGTTTTCCTTGACTCGTCACCTCCGCAGCTCGGCCCAAACCAAGTTCTGTTAGTTGCACCCCCTGCTTATGTTTTTACTCCATCCAGCCCCCACGCTATTTGCAGGTCACACCATTTCTCTTCTGGATTACTGCCAGAACCTCCTCACTGGTCTCTGTTACTGTGGACTGTCCTCCATGCTGCAGCTGGGAGGATCCTTCTAGAACCCAGATCTGAGCTTGTCACTCCTTGCTTTAAACTCTCCAATGGCTACCCAGTGTACTTGGAATGAAAGCTGGACCCTTTAACATGAATTAGAAGGTTCTAGTTGGTCTGCACTCCCCTGTCCTCTCCAGCCTCATCTCTCCAGCACCACACACATCACTTTCCTCCAAGTCCAAGCCTCTTTGGGTTCCGTAGTGGTCCCATGCACCCATTGCCTCATGGAAATTTCTGCCCTACCTCTAACCCCTCCTTCCTTTGTCTATTCTCTACATTTTCAGTGCCTAACTTAGTTTTCCTCTGGAAAACTCTTCCTCCAAATTAGGATTTTGTTTCCTCCCCCATGTCCTTATAGCATGTACGAGATCATCTATATACAGCACTTAGCCCCATGCGTGGCAACCAGTCAATACACGTTAGCTGGCACGGCACTTAGTATATACTGGTTTCTTTACCTTTAGATGTTCCAAATAGATTGTAAACTCTCTGAGGGCAGAAGGCACATTCTCTTATTCTTGATTGAATCCCTGGTATCTAGCACTGTTTCTGATGCATAGTAGGTGCTCAATAAATATTAGTGGAATAAATAAATGAGCCACACATTTTAGAACCTTTATTGTCTAAGGGACTGTGTGCTAATCCCAATCTAGTAGTTTAAATGTCTACACAAATAGAATCATTATCATCTTCAGCAATTTTTGCCTGTGGGTCTCTGGAATTATCTAGATACATTCTACTACAAAGTCAGAGTTGAAGGTGATGGGAAACATTTAAAAATGCAAAGACGCATCTTGCTACAAGGGAAAAACTCCATCTCCCCATCTCTGTGGTATGATTTTCTCCCTCTGTCATCCTCATAGTTTCTCACTTTGCTGGGAGATGCCAATAATAAAAGGAAAAAAGATTAGGAATGATCAGGAAATAAAAAGTAATATTGAAATATTCTGAAATATCCTACAAGGTTGTGGCAGTAGGTAAACATTAAATGCACATATACAGCAAACTCAAAATTGTTTTAATAAAAAGAAATTATCAAAGGGTAAAAGAGGTTAAAAAATTTAATGAAACGATAAAAGATTTTAAGGATTCTTCAGAACAAAATCATCATGATCTTAAACTTCATTAAGGTAAAAAGTAAAAGACTAAATTTGAGAATTAGGACAATAAAGGTGTACCAAAGATTAAATAATTGAGAGTATTCAAAGAAAAATAAAGAGTAATAAATTACTTAGGGGACTCACTGAAAGTGTAATCAAGAATATGAAACCAGGGGCTTCCCTGGTGGCGCAGTGGCTGAGAGTCCGCCTGCCGATGCAGGGGACACGGGTTCGTGTCCCGGTCCGGGAAGATCCCACGTGCCGTGGAGTGGCTAGACCCGTGAGCCGTGGCCGCTGAGCCTGCGCATTTGGAGCCTGTGCTCCACAACAGTGAGAGGCCCGCTTACCGCAAAAAAAAAAAAAAAAAAAAAATGGAACCAGAGGGGGGGAAAAACATAATCTTTTAAAGAAGATTAAAAATAAATCCCAGCAATAATAAAATGAGCACTAGCTTGGGTTCCTAATGGCAAGTTAAGCCACAGCTAAAACAATGTTAAAACTGGAGCTTAGGGTTTTAACCTCAAAAGCCTGTGTCACCTCAATGGGATTTCAGAGGCAGTTTTTAGTATACTTGCTGTGTGAATGCCATCATGTTTCAGGGGAAATGCTCTGCGAGTTCCATTGTGACATTTCCCGTTGCGGGGTGGGGTGGGGGATCACACGAGGGCAACCAAAGAGTTATGCTCATCTTTGGCTGCAGAGCAAGGGAGACACTTCTCACTGTGTGAGACTCAGCATCCCTTCCTTCCAGAGCCTAATGGCTTCTCCATCCCATGTATCCTGCTTTCCTTTGGGAAATAAGAAAATCAGGTGGCCCCCTAAGTGCATTCCGCACCTTGTTCATGGAGTCTCTTCTCAACCAGAGTCCCTTTGGCAGTTACCCAAGAAAGTGTCTTTGTGTGTTGTACCTTTTCTGTGTAGCTTGTAATGTGTTACCCTCCCTCTTATGCTTTCTCATGTCTCCGGGGACTTGAGATTCTGTCTAGCTCATAAGCAGAGCTCAATAATGATATTCTAATTCAATTAGTATTTCCTGAGGAAGCTCACCTATTCCAGGTCTTCTATTTCCTTTCTCTTTCTTAAACTCTCGGCACAGAGCTCAGACCGCATCTTGATTTGAGGAAGCTCATGAAACCTCTCCTAGTCTGGGAATAGATTTTATTTTTCTCTCGTCGCTAACAAGAAGGATTCTGACTTTGAATGTCACATTTTTCAGGGCCTAATCATTAGTGCTAAGACCCCTAAGCACTGCAATGTTGGCCTGTCTGCTTAAGGTGAACGTTAAGGGTCTGGCTGAGAAGTGGTGCATAGGGCCAAGTACATCGTTACAGTTTGGTGCATTGACGTCTGTTTGGCCAGACTCTATACCCTGTCACCTGTTGCCTTCCTCCCCTCCGCTGCCCAGTTCCATTGTGCCAGTCCCTCCACCTTGCTTTCCAGGTCCTTTGCAATAAATGAAGACATATGGGAGTTGGCACACAAGGTATTAATCCAGATTAGATTGTCTTTTTTAGTAGCAGAGACTGGAGAGAGGCTATAGGATCTTGGGGCATCCTTCCCCCCACCTTTGTCCAGCTTTTCCATGGCCTTGCCAGTCTTCCCAAGCCATCCAACAGTGAAGGCAGATGGAAAAGTCACAGAAATGGGGGCTAGGAGACCCACATTCTCATTCCTGCTCTGTCATATTGACCATAAGATGAGTGAGTCAGTGAGAGGTCTGTAGGATCCCTCCTGATCCTAATATTTTGTAGCTGTTTGGGGGGCGGGGGGTTCTTTCGATATCAACACATTCTAGTCACACCGGGATTTCACCCAGGCACCTGGTGTGGTGCGGTAGTGGATACATTTCACGGCTCCCGGTCTGTAGTTACCCTGCTTGTAAGCACGGGTGTAGAATAGGGAATACAACCAGTAGTGTAACCCTTCACCAGGAAATGGGAGTGCAGTCACCCAAACACTGAAATCATTCCACTGTCGTTTAGATTTTGCAAATGAAAACTTCACGTGATAACAACACCACATGTTTTCTTCTACTGTGTCAGTGACGCCAGTAGCACAAGAAATCTAATAACAACCAGGTTTTCTCAAAATGCAAATTCTCCAAAAAAGAACAACGTGATTTCCTCAGTGGACTTTGTTTCTGGAAGGTAGGATCGTGAGGAATAGCAGCCAGATAGCATCTTCTTCCCTCTAAGAATGGGAACTCTTTTCATTCTTCTGCATCAGTCATTGGAAAAGAAAAATAAATTAGCATGTATTTTTAAGGACGTATTTAGGCTGTACAGATGGAGTGATATTCACAGTAGCCATAAATAAACTCTTTCATCAGAGTAATTCTTACATGCAGCTGAGCCAGTCCTAGATAGTTTTGTAAAAATCCTTTTAATGTTGAAATAATTCAGGGAGAAATAAATTGCATAATTCCAAGTTCTGGAGCAGAGGCAGCCTGAATATTTGCCAAAGGTTCAGCACAAAATACTTTAACCTTCCTCCATTCCAATAAAAAGAAGGATTTTACAACAGGGATTCTTTCCTAGTTCCTGGGCATTGAGATTTGTTATTATTTATAGTGCACTTGGGAACTTTGATGAAAAGTGCTTTAGGAAAGAAAGCCACGTGAGCAGTGGGAAAGGCTTTGCATTACTTATTGAAGTAAAATGCAACTTACTTGACCCCAAATGGCCAACATTGCTGAGCATAAACTAGCACATAATTTTAGAAATTAATGAAGGCAAAGTTATCCGTTAACGGTTTCCCACAGGTGGAGCTTGTAGAGAGGAATGTCATCACATAACATCATATTTGAATTTTATTATTTCAGTTGAAATGAAAGGAAGAAGGGCAAGCCTTTCTCTTTTGAGAACAGACTAGAGGTATTCAGAACAGAGAGAATATGTCTTCCTTTAAATATACAAAATCAGTTTTCTCCTGAGAAAATATTGTAGATATTTTCTCACGGAAAAATAGTCGAGATCTCTAGGTCTAAATATCTAGACCCAGAGAGAGATCACACCATTTATTCTAGTACTGGTCTATCTCAAGACATTTAGCAATATAGCTAAGAAAGCAAATTATAAAGAACCAACAGACATTCTGAAGGTCCAAAAAGTGAGACACATGTTTGTTTGGATATTTGTCTGAAAACTACCATTAGGAAAGTTCAGACTGAATTCCAGAGAATTTTAATCCACACTGCGTTTTCTTAACCTTTTTGCAAGATGGAATCAGAGGATTACAGTTTCTAAGAACCATTTTTTTTTAAAAGCTTGAGCACTCATCAGTTAAGTGTGACATAGGCTTGAAATAAGAGTTGGTGATAAGTAATTAAGTGAAGTACAACTTAGCACATGTTGACAGTGGACCAATGCGATTGTCCTGAACTCGTCAAGGCTGTGGTGTACTATTTATTTGACCTAGACTACTGCTTTGGATATCAGTCACTGTGTAACAAACTTCCCTGACACTTAGTGGCTTAAAACAACACCATTTTCTTTGCTCATGATTCTGTGGCTCAGGAGTGTGGGCTGGTTCTGCGCCTGATGGAGTCACCTGGCATCTCTCGTGAGGTTGTGCACAGATCTGAGATGGGACCACTCATATATTATATGGCACTGGGTAGGTATGGCTCGAAGACTGGGACATCCCGCTCCTTCTCTTTCTCTCTGTGCGGCTACCTTGGGCTTCCTTTCATGGTAATTAGATCCTCAGAGTGAGGGTTCCCAACACACAAAGGCTCACATCTCTTACGGGCCAAACTAAGAAGACACAGAGCATCAAGGAGTTCTACTGGTCCAAGCAAGTCCCAGGCCAGCCAAGATCACAGGGAGGGGCCCGGCCAAGTGGCATTGCAGAAGAGCTTTGGAATGGGAGATGCTCTTGCAGCCATCTTTGGAGACACAGTCTAGCACAAATATTTAGGCTGTGATAGGATAACATTTCATAAAAGTGACCTCACGTTTATTTTCTGAGATGGAGCCTCTTCACTCTGACAGAGGGACCTGACGAAAACAAAAATCTGATTGCCATTCTCCGCCTTGCTCTGTGTCACCTACAAAATAAGATCCAGAGCCTTCACATGCTCGCCAGGTCCTTCCCTGTCTGTCCCCTGCCTGCCTCTCAGCCTCGCTCTCACCAGGCCCTGAGCACCAGTCGTTCGTCAACCACCACTTGGTTAGCACAGCTCCACGTGGGACCACGTGCTTGGGATGCACTTCTTCCCGTCGCATCCTCACTTGGCTGGCCCCTCAGCCACCACTGCTTCTGCGAAGGCTCCCCCACCCCCTGCTGTATGAAAGCGTTCTTCCCCCGGGGGAGTGCCCTGTGAGGAAGCCACCGCAGCAGTAATACCCCCTCCTCCCCGACCACACCGTGAGCTCCTTGAAGGCAGGGATCCGAGTCTCTCACTCCAGTCCAGCCCTGGCCTTGTCCCCCACAGAGCAAGCGCTCAGGCATTAAAGTCAGCGTAGGCTACGCACAGGGTAGAGTGGCGGGGTGCCTGGAGGGAAGACCAGAAAACCCCAAACAGGAAGAAGGCGGTGTGAGGAGGAGGTCAGAGCCGTGAAGAGTGAGCCGAGCAACGGAACCAAAGGTGGATGCAGAACCGCCAACGTGCAGAGAGAGAAAGGGAACACGCTAGACACACAGAGGACGCGAGACGAGCTGAAACAGTATTCAATGAGAGCGTAGTGTCAGGGGTTAGAAGGAAGAAACAGAAGGCTGACATTGGACCCAGCCATGTGCATCCACAGAGATGCAGGAACCGCACCCCGTCGGGGCATCCCGGACGTGCAGTTAAAAGGCGGGGCACCCCGATGCCAAACAATACACAGCCTCACTCCTCTGCACACCTTCTCAACAGGTGACTGCCCGACCAAGAGGGCGGGAGAGAAGTTGGGCAAAGGGAAGGAGAGTCGCTGCTTCCGGGAAAACCTGTAGGACCATCACTCCTCAGTCTACGGTGGTGCTTATTTTGCTTGGCTGAACAGCTTTCCTCCTGAGCCAAATTGACTGAATCACATCAAAGTGAAACTGTTGTACTTGACGCTGGTGACAAGGCCCAGGGGAAGTGGTGTGACTCAGGGGAGGGAGGATGTAGCTCATCCCCAGCGAGGAAGACCCACCTTGAAAGAGCAGGAGCCGCCTTTTGACAAAACAACTCTAAAGGAAGTAATCGTCGTGAGAAAATATGTTTTCTGCTAAATGGTGGAAGAAGAAAATATGACCATCTTTCCTTTGACTCTGTTGAGTGTACAAACTCAGTACTAATACTTATAACTAACTTGGCTTGAGCTTTTTCTGCATCCAGGAGCTGCTCTGATCTGTTTACATCTATTAAGTCACTTGAGGTGGGTCCTGGTATTGTCCCCATTTTACAGATGAGGAAACCTGTTAAACAGCTTGTTCAGAGTCACCGAGCTGCTAAACTGCAGAGCTGGGATTTGAATGCAGGCAGTTTGATGCCGTAGTCCATCTTCCTAATGCTCTACTTGGCTTAGGCTGAATATGGCAATATACTGTATCTACTGACTCATTTAAAAAAAATACTACCTGACAGTGGTATTAATTCTAAGAAATGAGTTTTTGAGACTTCTTTCCCTCTTTATATCTCAATTACGGTTTGGGGCACATTTTAAAATGGCAAATTCTATCAGCTCTGGACACGCGTGCACGCGCACACACACATATACACATACTGACTGCTGTAATTTGCAAAGAGCTGTTCAGAAGAAAGTGTGTTTAATTAAAAATTAGTGCGAAATGCAGCCAGATTAAACTTTTTTGGTGATAACTTTGAAGTTTGAACTTTGACTTTATAAGGCAGTTCTGGAAATGAGAAGAATGACATATTATGCTGTGAGATATACTTAAATTGTTTCTCAGCATATACCTGAGGTAACTTTGTAATTTGCCCTTTAGTCAATATATCTACAAAATCACTATGTATATATATCTAAGATTATATATCTAAGGTATCTATATATATCTATATATATATATCTAAGATTCAAATTAGTTTTCTGATCCCTTTTTTTTTTTTTTTTTTTTTTTTTTTTTTTTTTTTTTGCTGTACGCGGGCCTCTCACTGCTGTGGCCTCTCCCGTTGCGGAGCACAGGCTCCGGACACACAGGCTCCGTGGCCATGGCTCGCGGGCCCAGCCGCTCCGCGGCATGTGGGATCTTCTGGGATCGGGGCACGAACCCGTGTCCCCTGCATCAGCAGGCGGACTCTCAACCACTGCGCCACCAGGGAAGCCCCCGATCCCTTTTATTTGACAAGTTCCTGAAGCACAGGATTCCAAAAAGTTCGAAGTGATATCCTTATTCAAGAAAACATTTCTTTTGACAATATTTTCCAAAGAATAATTTTTTAAAATCTTAAGAACTCTGTACTTTATTATTTTTCTGGTTTTACTTTATTCTTTTTCTATTTTTCTGGTTATTTATTATTTTTCTGGTTGGTTTGCAAAATAACAACTAGAAATATCATAGATATTTCATATTTGAGCAAATGGACAATTTTCAGAGGTTGAATATAAATATTAGTCCTGAAAATGCATAAGTCGGAAAATTATAGTAGCCACCGAGGCACATAACATCCGTGATGCAACGTCTTGGGGGTAGAAATATAGCGTATCTATGCTTTCTGTGGCTTCTGTTTTAACCTTATCCTTCTGACCTTCGTGGACCCCTGCTGTGCAGCCCTCCCCAGCCAACACTTTTAGAGGATTTATGGGTTTGGCCATAGAGGGAGGGAGAAAGCTGTGACCAATACAGAGGAATTTGTTTTTTCTTAGAACAGACGTCCCAGCAAATCAAAGGGTGATCGCCTTTGGAATGCTACTTCCCACCTGATCTCAAAATACCCTCCAGTACACCGCCTGAAAGTCCTCACTTCACTTTATTCCAGTACCTGAAATTCTGCCAACTAGAAGTTTAAGAAACAGATCCTCTTAAAAATGCAAGTACTGCTGAGATTTCCTTCACATGTTAGAGTGGCTTAATCAGTAACTTAGAGAAAATGGGAACTTTTACAAGATGGAGCAGGCGGGGATTTATTCAGTCCACAAGCATTAATTGACCAAGCCCTTCACTGATCGTTATCAGCGATTGATCCAGGTGTTGGGAATACAGTGGAGAAAAGAGGGCCAAGGTCTCAGCCCTCACAGAGGAGTAAGATAAAAAATAAACAGTATGTAAATAAGATAAGTAGATCATGGCAGTGTTGTGAAATTACAGTAAAGAGAGTGAAGAACTAAAGAGACGAATTTCTGGAACCTGGCCTGTTCTTAGATTACTAAGTGCTTTCTTTCTATGGAGAGGGAGGGAGAGGAAAAACATCTGATATGCACTCACTGCCATAAAATCATGGTTAGAAAAAAAAAAGGAGGGTGCTGACAAGTCGTCAGGAGATATGGTAAAAGCATGTTCTGTGCCTCCCTGGTCCCAAGTGATACATAACCCTTGTCTTCTTTGTTCCTCCATAAGGCCCTTTGTCATCACTGGCTCCTTTGTCACCACTGGGTTTCTTTACTGGTAAATGCCTGGGACTTCGTAGGTGGTCGTTATATTTGTTGTCTAAATAGATATATGGAATCTGACTATTATGATTCTGATGAGTACTGAGGGTCTGTACCTTTAAAAAAAATCCACAACTTTTTATTGCTTCTTGCTGCAGTTTTAGCAGGTGGGCAAATGAGTAGAAGGAAACTAAAGGGCTATCTGATTACTTCCCACCCCTGCAGCCCAGGCCCCCAAGCTGTCACTCCCTTTCCTCCTTTTAACCTCCACACATGCAACATCGGAGGAAACATGCTCTCCGTGCTTGAGAATGCACTTGGTACTGTCTAAATAGTTTACTGAAAAAGGAATACCACTAGTCAATTTTTAAATAGTCTTTCCCCTGTTGTTTCATCCTAAGGATAAACACTGTCTCTTAGCATTTTCTGATCTTAATAATATTGAGATAAAAATAGTGAAGTATAGAATTTTAGCAAGTACCAATATGAGTTTTTCTTTCTAGACCCCTCATTTTAAAGGCGAGGAAGCTGGGGCTTAGATGAGATATTCAGGGTGTCGCAGCCGGTTGGTGGTGGAGTCAAGACCACACTGAAGCCCTCGGGACTTCCACTGTATAACTCTGGCTCCAAAACAGCCTTAATAAATACCAGTGGTCTCCCATGCCAATCTCAAAATTCAACTTCAACCTAAAAAATCTTCTTTCTCCTCCTGAAACTAAGTGACCATATCCTCACAAGCGAGGGGACGTGGTCCAGGAAATGATGCTCTTCCAGCAGCAGGGAGTCCCCTAAGAACTGCATGCTCCCAGGGGCTCCCTGGAGTCAGTCCATCAGCTTTCTTGTCCAAAGCGCTCTCTCAGACTTTCGTGCTATACATCCATGACATTTGCTTGCTAAATCATCAGCTTAACTTATTTACCCCATATCTTTTATCTCAGTTTTCTGGTTGTATTTTATCTAAGTCATCTTTACTTTAGTTGAGCTAAAGCTGTGGTTTTGCAAATTAAATCAGCTGTGGGTTTCTGCATATATCCCCTCCCTGTGTTTACTAAGCTTTTTTTTTTTTTTGACTCACATTATATGTCTGTTTCCTTCCATCTTACTAGTTGTGTGAGGGAAGATTTGCTTTGCTGAAGGTTCTTTGAAACAAATTCAGAACTATTTAGAAGAACACGTTTTTAAGAAACCAAAATACTTTTAAATGTCTTGTTTAATCGATATCTTTAGCCAAAGTTGAATTTCCTTAAAGTTTGGAAGTTTGTCCATAATGAAGAAATCGTGTGGCTTTTGGGTCTGGACTTTATACTTTAGGCAAAGAGGTGTTTCATGATTCTCAACGTGGAAGAGATTTGGAAAGGCAGATCTTATGGCTAAGGTGGAGGAGGAATAGACAGCATGCAAAGACAAGGGCTTGGTACTAATTAGGAATCTATTGTAATAATCTAAGGAAAACGTCTGAAGTTCTCAAGCTAAAAGATTAAAGAGTAAGGATCAAATACAAAAGAAATAACCAGATAAAATTGGTAGGTCTTGTTGCACAGTTGGATGTAAGAGATGAAAAGAAGAGTACTCACAGTTAATTCCAATATTTCCAGGCTGGAAGATTCAGTGGATGGTAATTCCATTGATCAAGAGAGGAGAGTCTTGGGCATTGAAGAAAAGGTAGAATTAGTATTTATTTTGGCTGTGCTTGAGCTGGTGGAGGTGTCCAGTATGTAGTTAAAAGTATAGGACTGAAGGGCGTGCAAGTGTAGTTTAAGAAGAAATGTCCTTTTTGAACTTACCACTAAGTAGAGAATCAGTGAAGCCATCAACGTGGGTGAGATAAGCCAGAAAGGAGTCAGGTCAAAACCTGGACATATTTCAGAAGTTTAGGTAAAGGAAGCTGAACCAGGAGAGTAGCCTGAAGAGTGACCAAAGAGATGGAAGGACAGAAGGAGGGAAGGAGGGGAGTCAGCAGTGCTGTTTAATATCACGGAAGAAGACCAAGGATGAGCTGGTGGATCTGGACATTGACATCACTGGTGCCCTTTGGGAGAGCAAGGTCAGCAGAGTGGTAGGCGGCAGAAGCCAAAGGGCAGAGGGTAGAGCAGCTGATGGAAGGTGGAGAAGGGAAGCTTGCTGGTGGAGGAGGGGAGGCGGAGCCATATCTGCAGGAGAAGCCAAGTTACAGAGTGGATGTGGCCTTACCAGGTTCCTTCTAAATTTAGGGCTCTCTAGAGAAATGTCATCAGCCACAGCATTTCCCTGGGCCCTGAATCTAGCCACCACCTCTAAATATCACTGACCAAGCTGTCAAAAAGGGGAACTGTTTTCACATGTGTGCCTACACCAATCTTACCTCCCCTCATTCCAATTCCAGCCCTTTAATTCCCAGCTCTGAGCCCCATTTCTCTCCTAAAGCTGCCACTGTGGAGTTTTCTCTCTTCAGAAATCTGTGTGGACTTCACCTACTGGCCTTTGTTGCTTTGTGTGTGAGTCATGTATCCCAGGGACACTATCATCTCCTTGAAGTTAATGTGTTTTAATCCATAGAATCATGAAATATCACCATTTTACACATGAGGACATTGGACCCAGGGAGGTGATATAACTTGGCCTAAGGTCACACAGCTGAATTCAACAACAGATGGTTGAATTGGTTGTTGAAAAGGATGGAGAGAAAGATCGGTGTGTTTCTTCCCTAGAATTACTTGAATGAGCTCTGCCAGAGTTTGTTTTTGAGGCTGTTTTTTTTGTTTTGGCTATTTCTGTTGCTAACAAGCACATTTTGTTTTGGAAACCTTCCTCCAGATATAAGTTACAATTCCATACTATTAGTTATATTTCAAATTGTAAAAAATTATCATCACATTTCCTGCCTCCCAGAGATAACCTTGATTAAAGTTTTAGGTGCTGGACACTAGTGACACAATTTGAATTTTAGAGAACAATTTGACAATAACTACTGTAGTTGAAGGTGTGTATACACCAAAACCCTGCAGTTCTACTACTTTGCGCATATTCTATAGAAACATGTACCCGAGGAGATATCTGCAAGAATGTTCATAATTGTATGATTAATAAAAGCAAAAAAAAAAAGCATTGACAGAAGAACGGATAAAAAGATTGTAATATATTTATTTCAATGAAATTCTAAGGAACAATGATTCTCAAAGTGTGGTCCAGAGACCCCTGGAGATCCTGTAGACTTTGAGGGTGTACCCAGGTCAAAACTCATTTCACAGCATGGCTAAGACCTTTTTCACATTTTCACTCTCATTCTCTGAGTTTTCCAGAGGCTGTATGTTACAGTAGCAACAGACTAAATGCAGAAACAGGTGTCAACAGACTAAATGCAGAAACAGGTGTAAGAGGCCAAATGTCTTCTATGAAGCCAGACATTAAAAAGATTAGAGAAATGTAAAGCAGTGCCACTTTTCTCATTGCTTTTTTGCATTGAAAAATATTATTTAATCGTAAAATATGTTGCTTATGCTAACATGTTATATGTAATGGGTTTTTATTATCTAAAATTAATATATGCGTTTAAAAATCTTCTCACTGTTATTTTCTGATATGGCAAATATTGCCTAATCCACTTAAACCTCTTCGGCATCCTCAGTGATTTTTAAGAAGGTAAAAGAACCCTAAGACCAAATATTTGAGAGCTACAGCTATAGAGCAATGAAAATGAATAAATTGAGGTTACATGTATCAAGAAGAATGTATCGGGCCTCCCTGGTGGCGCAAGTGGTTGAGAGTCCGCCTGCCGATGCAGGGGATACGGGTTCGTGCCCCGGTCTGGGAGGATCCCATATGCCGCGGAGCGGCTGGGCCCGTGAGCCATGGCCGCTGAGCCTGCGCGTCCGGAGCCTGTGCTCCGCAACGGGGGAGGCCACAACAGTGAGAGGCCCGCATACCGCAAAAAAAAAAAAAAAAAGAAGAATGTATCTCACAAACCTGATAAATGGAGCTGCAGAAGAATATTATAAACAATTTATATTGAGTTTTAAAGCCAGTAAAATATGCTATATTAGAATAGATATAGATATACAGATATTTGTTACATGTATAAAAAATGGTGGAAATAATAAATTCCAGAGTCTGGATAGTAGTTCTCTTGGTGGGTAGTGAAAGTATGAAAGGGAATTCAATCCAGAGAAGGACATTGGAAACTTCAAATATGTCAGTTAGATTTTCTATTTTAGGTTGGATTCTAGGTATAGGGTGTTCATCAAGTTATTTTTTATATTTTGTATGCCTGAAATGTTTTATAATACAATTTTAAAACTAGTAGCTATATACAACTCAACAACAAAAAAGAGTCCAACTTAAAAAATGGACAAAGGACTTGAACAGACATTTTTCCAAGGATGATACACAAATGGCCAAGGAGTATATGAAAAGATGCTCAACATCATCGCAAATTAATACCACAGTGAGATATCACCTCACACCCATTAGAATGGCTGCTATGAAAAAACAAAATAACAAGTTTTGGTGAGGATGTGGAGAAACTGGAACCCTTCTACACTGTTGGGAATGCAAAATGGTATGGCCACTATGAAAAACAATATGGCAGGTCCTCAAAAAAATTAATAGAGTTACTGTATGATCCAGTAGTCCCCCTTGTGGGTATTCATACAAAAGAATTGAAAGCAGCATCTCAAAAAGGTATTTGCACACCTGTGTTCATAGCAGCATTATTCACAATAGCCAATAGGTGGAAACAACCCAAATATCCACTGACGGATGAATGGATAAACGTAATGTGGCATGTACAAAAAATGGAGTATTATTCAGCCTTAAAAAGGAGGGAAATGCTTCAATTAAAAAGGAAGGATATTCTGATATATGCTATAACGTGGGGTTGAATAATATTCTACTTTAATCTTTTTAGACTTCAGTTGTCTCCTCTGTAAAATAGGATCAGTAGCCCATTCTTCAAAGGTTGATGTGAGGATTTAACGAAAACATGAAAAATGATGGCCAGTGCCTCGCACAGTGCTTCGGCCCATGATATATGTTTGTTTCCTTCTCTTTGCTAATTTTTTTTTAATTTAATCTTTTTTATTTTTGGCTGCGTTGGGTCTTCGTTGCTGCACGTGGGCTTTCTCTAGTTGCGGTGAGTGGGGACTACTCTTCATTGCGGTGCACAGGCTTCTCATTGTGGTGGCTTCTCCTGTGGCAAAGCACGGGCTCTAGGCATGCGGGCTTCAGTAGTTGCAGCATGTAGGCTCAGTAACTGTGGCTCGCAGGCTCAGTAGCTGTGGGCTTAGTTGCTCCGTGGCACGTGGGATCCTCCTGGACCAGGGATTGAACCCGTGTCCCCTACGTTGGCAGGTGGACTCTTAACCACTGTGCCACCAGGGAAGTCCCCCCTTGCTAAATTATAAATTTCATTGAGGACCAGGTACAAGAAATACGCCTTTTTCATTTCCCTAGTTCCTTGTGTGACACATGAGTGAGAGCACAGTAATGATTATCATGTCTGCTTGAATTAGAGAATCTCCTTGCATAGTAAGTTAGAGATCTGACCCCAGCATTGTAATAGTGATTGTCTCACCCTTTCCTGCTGCTCTCCCCACAGCCCCTGCCACCTATAAATCAATAACGTGAGGAAAATAATAGCAGACCTGTCACTCAGAAAAACAAAGCTGATGTAATACGTCTGTGGGATTGGATCTCTCTTACATAGGAGAGAATGTTGAACAGTTGTCTGATAAATGCAGGTATTGAGGACAAGCTGAAAGCATCAAATCACAAGTCAGGACCCAGTTTCCAGTTATCTTAATTTGTCTCCTCCTTTGCCTGAATCAATAAAAGTTAATCAGTGTGGAGTTAATTATACTGTCACTCCTTGCTGTTACCAGTGTATTCTGTGGTCATTGCATGATTAGATGGGTAAATTGGTACTTAAGTTGACAGTATGATTGGGTCATTAAAGAGGAAAATCTGAAGAAGAACCTTGAGTGGGGTTGATTTCCGTGGAAACATCCAGCCATCCACCAATTTTCTGGAATAGATGTCAAATGGCTGTGGGAATTAAACTGAAAACTGCAACTATGACAAACAGTTTAACTCCTTTCAAATTATTTTCCCTCCACTGTTTTCTCCAAACCTCTCTCTCTCTCTGAAGCTCTCCCCAAAGGGTAACTTACTACATAAATTGTTTGTTCTGAGAATTTCTTTTTTCTTTAATATGAATTAATGACTCTACCCCCAATTCATAATAGAAGTATACTCAGGGATAAAACTCAAGTTTTTTGAAATCCTTCATTTTCTTAAAAGAATCTTGCCTATCTAGACTGAGAAAGCCATGAGTATAAGTTTATTACATAGGAAATGTCTATTTATTTTATTGTCTCAAGAGAAATTAGATAAGTGGTAAAAGTTTGTGAATATTTTATTAGGCACCTGAAATAATATCACTCTCCCAGTTTTCTGAAAGTAAACGTGTCATCTGTGTCCCAGAATAGGCTTCTGCATGTTTTAGAAACAAACACAACGTAGTTCAGGTAGGCCAACCCCATAATTGATTGGGAAATAAACGAATGCATTCTTTATGCGACACTGAACCCAGAGAGCAAAATAATTTGTAGGACTTGCAGACTTGGGAGTCTGTCTAAAAATAAAAGGTGAAACCTAGTATTATGCAAACACATATATTCTTCCTTTTTTTCCCAGGATCTCATCCTAAACGGTTACAAAGGACCTTCCTGAAGCAGAGAGTAGGTTAGCAATTAGGCAGCCGTTGCTTTGGAGACAGATACGCAGTGCGAGGTGCTCTGGCCATGGGTGAGGCGGGTAGGGGGCGCAGAAGTGCCTCAGATCCTTAGATCTGTCCTGCACATGATGATAAAAGGAGAAATTAATCTGATACTGACATTGGCTGTCTTGCGTTTCTTCCAAGATATACAGATATTGTGACTCCTTTGTACTTCGAATTGAAAGGAAAATGTGAAGTAGTGAAATGTCAGAATACATAGTTTTAATTACATTTGATTAATTGGGGGGTATGTAAAATAATTTAAACAGTTAAAAATAGGCTGTCTGAGGGCATTCACCTTTAAAACTAGAAACTCTGGCTGCCTGGTATAGTGGGAAGGGCACTCAGATGCTGAATCCTGGCTCTTTTCCTTTTTTGCAGCTAAAAAGTAGGGGTTTTTTGCCCAGTTTCTTCATCTGTGAAGTAGGGATGACGATTTCTACCTTACAGAGCTGCCGTGGGCATTCTTTTAGATGAGTGTAAAGCACTCAGTCTAGCACACAGTAGGTGCTCAATCAATAGTAACTAATCTTAATATGTCTCACTCATATTTCCATTGTAAAAATCTGTCACACACTTAAACACACGCATTTAATACTTAAAAATAGTCTCGACATATAGCAAACATTCACCAAAATGTTTCCCAAAGGTAAATTTCAATCTCTCACTTCCTTGTGGAATTTTACACACATCCCAAATCAGTCAGGGATGAGGGACAGACTGTATTAATGAGGTGTCTGGTTCACTGTAGAAAGATAAAGTAATAAATGGTATAATCGATTTTACTCAGTTAAGGGAAACTTGCTTTGAAGCTACATGCAAACCACCTGAAGAAATGGTAACCCTCTTAGCATTATGGGGCTAGAGATGACTTTTCCCCTTCCCATAATGGGGAGGATTTGGCACTCTGGTTTCCAGTCTTGACAGCTGCCCACACAAAGCATAAGACAAACAAGGTCTGTCGTCTCAACCAGGAAGGATGCCCTTGAAGATAACTAATAAGGACCTACTGTATAGCACAGGGAACTCTACTCAATACTCTGTAATGACCTGTATTGGACAAGAATCTAAAAAAGATCGTATATATGTATAACTGATTCACTTTGCTTTACACCTGAAACTAACACAACATTGTAAGTCAACTCCAAAAAAAAAAAAAAAAAAAAAGAAAGAATAAAGGGCAGGAGGACCATGAGAGGAAAGAGTATGGCGCTTCCAGGATTTGACCAGGCTGGTCTCCGTTCCAACACAGGCGTAGTTTTCTCTGGAGAACAGCCCCACCGGCCAGAGGGTGGCCTTGTCAGAAACCTTCTCTGTTAGGAGTGAGTTTATTTCATCATCAATGACAGTGTTTTAAGTGTCTGGAGGTGTGTGTTTGCTTTTCTTAGGTAACCACAAAACAGCGGTTAGCTTCTCTCTAATAGATAAGAGTGACAGAAGTTGCTGTTGCCTTTAAAATGATGCATGCAGTCTTATTCTGAGAGTGAACTTGGTGAGTTTAGTCACGACAGACCTAGTTCTTACTTTTTCCTCTCTCACCTTTTCCCAGCACCACCCTTCCCCATGTCGTCTTACTCCTCCGTTTGGGGATAGAAAGAAAGCAGAGCAGGGAAGCACATGCCAGGCTGGCAGCAGTTTTAGATGCCTGGGCTCCACCCGTGTGACTTTTTCCTCTTTTCTTTTTAAAACTAAACACAGCAGGATGTGTGCACACCAATTACTGAGCACAGAGAAACCCGGGCACTGCTGTATTGAAGGAACAGCTTTCAAAGGACTGTGGCAGGAGCTGGCTGCCTCCCTGCCAGGCATTTAAAGAGCTGTGCTCTCCCGGGGAGAAGAGCTGACTTCCTAACCTGGGACTTTTCTCAGAGCCCCGCAGAAGGAGCTCTGTGTAGGGAAAGGACATGTTGGCAATGGGTTTCCCACTAACTTTGGGACCTTCTGCACCCAAGCAAAAAAAAAAAAAAAAAGAAACCTTAAAAAAATTTATTTTATTGTACTTGGCAAAAACAATGAAAAGAATGTGAACTTGACTTTGAATACCTTACACCTGTGGGTTATACATTTTTCCAGTGTATTCCTAGGAATACTTAAGGAAGCTATGATGTAGGTAGCCTTTATTACCTCCATTCTTTTTAGATAAGCACTTTGAAGCACAAAGCAGGCAAGTGACCTTGTGACATCAAATGCTTCAACGTTAAGCTGATCTTCTTTCTCTTTTTAAAAAAATTTTATTGAAGTACAGTTGATTTACAATGTGTTAATTTCCTCTGTACAGCAAAGCGACTCAGTTATACATATATATACATATATATACACACACATATATATACCTATATATATATTCTTTTTCATATTCTTTTCCATTATGGTTTATCACTGGATATTGAATATAGTTCCCTGTGCTATATAGTAGGACCTTGCTGTTTATCCATCCTGTATACAATAGTTTGCCTCCCAAACTCCCATTCCTTCCCTTCTCTACCTGTCCTCCCCCTTGGGAACCACAGTCTCTTCTCTATAGCTGGGAGTCCATTTTTGTTTTGTAGATATGTTGATTTGTATTGTAGTTTAGATTCCACATATAAGTGATATCATATGGTATTTGTCTTTCTCTTTTTGACTTACTTCACTTAGTATGATAATCTCTAGGTCCGTGTTGCTGCAAATGGCATTATTTCATTCTTTTTGATGGCTGAATAATATTCCATTTAGGCATATATGTACCACATCTTCTTTATCCATTCATCTGTTGATGGACATTTAGGTTGTCTCCACATCTTGGCTATTGTAAACAGTGCTGCTGTGAACATAGTGGTGCATGTATCTTTTCAAAGTATAGTTTCGTCTGGGTATATGCCCAGGAGTGGGATTGCTGGGTCATATGGCAACTTTCTCATATATGCCCTTATGTGCTACAATCGAACGTCTAAAAATGGGTAGGACAGCACACCAGACAATCCTGTTGTTGAATTACACTCAAATGCTGCTCTTGTCTTAGAGTGAGAGCTGTTAACCCTGAATTTAGAGATGCCAGGTTATTGATACCCATGGTTTCTATCAGGGCTGTTGTCTTCATGTTCTATTGCTTCCACTAAAATGCAAGTATTTCGCGGATGAAGTACTTATCATCCATGCTCCATGAGTATTTATTGTATGAATGTTATTATTGAACAGATAATTTATATGTTATTCCCATAATATCAGAACGCAAGGATATTTCTCCAGAACGGCAGGTTTCTGCCTGTAAACGCATTCGCCTCAGCAAAATGGTGAGCACAGCAAGCAAGCTGGGAAGCCGTCGTGCACTGTAGCATGTTGGGGACTCAGACCAGAGAGCTAAATCTCTACTCCCTCATTTTATAGACAGAGAAGCTGAGACCCACAGAGTAGAAGAGATTTCCCCAAGTTTACCCTATCAAGCTTTGCCCTGGCCTTTTCATTCTTAGTGAGAACCCAAGAGCTGGCCACAGTTAGAACATGGCCCCAGCTCCTGTCTCTGACAGGGAGTCAGGAACATGTTGAAAAGATGTAGTTTCTCCCCTGGAACTTAAACTTAATTGTACAGAAATGCCCTTGAGTTCAGCATTTCATATAGAAATCAGATTTCTTTAAAGAGCAGGGGGAGAAGCATTTGAAATTTGAATATAAATACTTTGGGGAGAAAGAATGAAGAGAAGCTGTTACTTCACATGGAAGAGACAAGGCTTGGAGGTGATTTTAATATGTAGATGAATATAAGAGGGATCATTGAAAAAAGAGTCCTAACTAGCAATTTCTGATCTTCATTTAAAAGAGAGAAATAGGCTTGTAATAGAGCAGGACATTTTCTGTTTAGTTGTTAAAAAAAAAAAAAGTGGTAATCAGAAGGACTTAGCATAAACTTACTAAGCTTCGTGCCAAACTCACCTAATTCCATTTTTATAGAGTTACCAGACGGGTGAAATACTAGAAAAGTGAGAGAACATTTTTATGTCAATAAGACATTTAATAGGATGTCTCATAACACTCCTGTTAAAAATATGAAAAACACCTAGGGAACAACAATTCATTTCGTATTCAAGAAAGAGGCGTCTTTAGTGGCAGGTCATAGAAGTCTTCTAGTTATCAGTATTTATAGAAATAAATGACCTTAGTGAAGGCTTAGAAGTCAGGCCAAATGAACAAAGGGTCAATATATGTAATTTTAGAAAACTCAACTTCCTCTGAGTTCTAACATATGTTACTTTTATTCACCGATGAGCCCTGAAGTTATAGCAAGACAAAATAATTTGGATCAACAGAAAGGAGACTGGGGCTCTCATGATTAAATTCACTAATATCTTTTCCCCAGTCCTAGAGAACCATAACTTGATACTTAGCCACGTCACTTTCAATTGCTAAAAATAATCTAAAAGTACTTCCTTTTCAAGTCATTTGGAAATAGAGTTAAAAGTTGGCAGCCTAGAACCTCAACTAGGAGGTTTAGTCTGACTCCAACTCAGCCTCTCCAGAGTTGTGGGGAGAGAACTGTAATGCCGGACCTGTGTCACCTTGGTGACATCACCATGACAGTACTGCTAAGCAAGCAAATTCCTAGCTGCTTTAGTGCTGCCTAGATTTCCTGAAAGCAGAAGGAACCAGTGAGGGGAGCCTTGGTTCTGGAGAGCCATTCCATGTTCCCTTCAAACTCAGTCCTGCCAACTGTAGACTGGAAACCCAGAACTTTGTTTTAACGTTTCCCAGTGGAGCAGCTTTTATAAGATGTTTCTTCTCTCTCTGCTAAGAGGTCATTCCCGTTAGAATGCCTTCTACCTCTGATCAGAACCAGCCTGGCTTCCTTAATTTACCGAAAGCCCAGCAAGGAAATACCTGGAATCAGTGGAGACAGGTCGGGCTAGTTGTGCATATCCATCTCCTGCTGCCCCAAAGTCAACCATCCCCAGGCCCCAGTCATGGCAGCCCCAGAGGTTGGATGCCAGAGCATAGCACAGTGGACCTACACCCTAGAGAAGCAACTCTTCCTTCAGAGTCTAAGCAGGTGAGCAAGATGAAGGGCGTTTCAGGCAGGAACTGAAGGTAGATCCTGGTGCGAGCCATGGTTCCCATTCTCTTTGCTCCTGGAGATGATGTGTGAGAGATGGTGCGGGGAAGAAACCACCCCGCCCTCCTTCCTCTTCTTTCCTCTTTGCCTAGAGACCATCACTTGGCTTTTGCTCCTGTTCTGTCACCAGGGAGGAAGCCCTGAACTGCAGCAGTCCCAGAGGAGGAAATGTGGGGAAGGGGTGGCACTGTGGATGAGTATCCAGAAAAAGGCAGTGTTCCTCCAGCCCTTCCCTGACCCAAGTTTGCAAAGACAAGAAGTGTAGCTTCATGGTTGGGAGCAACTGGGGTACAAGTGTCTTTTGAGAGCCCTAGAGAAGCATGGGATGAATAGTACCTTTTCATCATCCCGTCTCTGCAGTAAAGAACAGCTGCAAGGAACTCAGTGGGAACCCAAAGTGTTCTCGACAAAGATGTCAGTATAATTCACCCAGTCAGACGTAGTTAAAAATAATTACTTACAGGACAGAACTTGCCATACAGGAGATCAAAGTGCTCTGTGTGCTTTCAGAATAGACTCCAGACCCCAGAAAGGAAGAGAATGTTACAGCAGAGAACCCACAGGTTGGTATCTGTGGCACTGGAGTCCGGTCCCCGCTCCACCACCATTAGCTGTGCAACCTTGGATGCATGTCCTCACCTCTCTGAGCCTGTTTCCCTACCTGTAAAATATGGATGAGAGTATCACCTTGGGTATGTCACAAGACCATGGCATGAAAATGGAGGAAACATATGCAAAAAGGACTTCTAATTAATGTCAGATTTTGCTATTCCTCCTTCTCATTGATTTCCCTAAGAGATAAATGGAGGCAAAGACTAACAAAATAGCTTATTGCTCTCCATTCTTTTTACAACAAGATGAAATGTTACTTTTAAACATGAACAATAGTAAGAAAGGGAACCTCCCACTTCCGTCCAGCCAATCACAAATGTCCACAGTGAAGATCCAGGGAGAGCACTTGGTCCTCTTCTCCCGTGTCCACTGGTCCACGCCCAGGAACTTCAGCCCCTGCCTCTCTCTGTCTCTTAAGCATCACGAGCTTGTTCCAGCAGCAGCCCGACCAGGGCTCACTCCCCTCGGAGTGGTTGGGAGATGTTGAGAATTAGGGGCGGGCATATTTTTTCAAGATACTGTAGGTTTTGTTTCAAGGAGGGCAAGTTGGTGCCTGAGTTCAGCCCTTTCCTTCTTGCAGCCCAAGAGCATGACAGAGGGACTTAGGGACACTACACGTTTCCTTCCTCTTTCTCTCCCGGAGCTTTTACCTGGACAAATTTGAATTTCAAATTTTTAAACCTCAGGAAAATCTCTGTGTTCAGAAGATGGTTCGGGTTTGTTTTGTGCTGTCAGATGCGGGATGAGAGCAGGACATTGACACCGGATGCCCTATTTGGGTACCATTGTCACATCCTCTTTTTTCTTTCGTCCTGTGAACAGGACAGGGAGAATTGGCTGGTCAGTCTGGGGGGCAGGGGCCAGAAGAAGGGGGAGGGGAGGAGGAGGAGGAGGACTTTTTAGAGTAGAATAAAAAAATTCTATTTTGTTATTAGGACAGTCCTTCTATCATTCAGGAAACCTCATCAGTTATATTCTTACTTGCTTCTTACTAGTCTTGTGAAGTGTGGTACCCATTAGTCTATGTGTTCGGCTGCGGTCACAGGCCTCCAGTCCTTTTCTGCCTGCACATCCAGGCTCAGGTGGTCCAGGGCATCGTCAAGGTGATTCAGTGCCACCACCTCCAGGTTCTAGCCGGTGGCAAGAGGCAGATGGGCCCAACCTGGAGGTTACTCATCAGCTGGGCTCATCGGCCATTGGCCACATCCACCTGCAGGAAATTGTGCCAGTGGTGAGGTGTCTGCCATAGGCTGCCCCGACCTTCAGATGCCCTCTGTTGGAGACCACCAGTTGCACGCTTCCTCTTCTCCCCCTCATCCTCCTTGCTCTCCTGGTTCGCCTTCCCTGGCATCACTCTCCAGCCACACCTGTGTCTCCACTGCCCCACCCACCCCAGTCTCTGTTGCCCTCTGTCACCTTTTCCTGCTTCACCTTTACTCTCCATGCTCAGCATCACCGGTGGGCGTATCTCCCCCACTCCTGCCTCCTTCCGCAGAGCCCTTTCCCCCAGGCCCTTACTCCCCACTACCCTTGGCCATGGAAGCCCCTCGTGTGACCTGGAGCTGGGGGAGGACCTGATCTGATCCCACGACTCCACAGGAAGAGGAATCTCTGACTCCACTCTCCCAGGGTGTGTTCCAAATGGGACTTTGGGAAGCAGTTCCTAGTAAATCTATTATAAATGCATTGTAGGTGGTTTCGTAGTACCATTAATTCTTCCCAAAATGTGCATATGTCGATTCAACATCATGGGTAACATTTCTATGGGAAAAAAATATGCTCTGATCTAAACTACCTATTAGTGAAGTTGTGGACGGCTGCTGTTTCCTAAATTGGAATCTCCTATGATAAGGATTGGAGGATTCTTGAAGTCAAGAACTGTGGCTTCGATGTCTAAGAACCGCCCCCCCCCCCAGTACTTTCCACATACTAAACTCCCAGGAATTGATATTAAAAGTGACTTGTTGGGCTTCCCTGGTGGCGCAGTGGTTGAGTCTGCCTGCCGATGCAGGGGACATGGGTTCGTGCCCCGATCCGGGAGGATCCCACATGCCGCGGAGCGGCTGGGCCCGTGAGCCCTGGCTGCTGAGCCTGCGCGTCCGGAGCCTGTGCTTTGCGACGGGAGAGGCCACGGCAGTGAGAGGCCCGCGTACCGCAAAAAAAAAAAAAAAAAAAGTGACTTGTTAAACTACCAAATGTTATCAAAGCAAGGCATCTGATTGTGTGCTAGGTGGTACCCTGGGGCCTGGCGTCCAGTGGCCTTGCAGTGGAAAGGGACTAGATTCGGAATCAGGAGACTTAGGCTGTGTCACGTACAAGTTCTATAGCCTTGAGAAAAGTCCCCACTGCTGCAGGCATCCATTTCTCCTTTCACTATAATGGGAACTGTCCATCCTACTGCATAAAACTGTTAGGTGTGAAAAATGAATTGATATAGGAAAAGCATTTTCTCCTTTTTGTTACATAGGATCACTTTTTTAAAAAATTAGTATTGTAAACCTCTGAAAAAATAACCACTTAAAATCACCTAAGGGCTTCCCTGGTAGTGCAGTGGTTAAGAATCAGCCTGCCAATGCAGGGGACGTGTGTTCGAGCCCTGGTCTGGGAAGATCCCACATGCTGCGGAGCAACTAAGCCTGTGCACAACAACTACGGAACCTGCGCTCTAGGCCTGAGAGCCACAACTACTGAAGCCCATGCGCCACAACTACTGAAACCCGCGTGCCTAGAGCCCATGCTCTGCAACAAGAGAAGCCACCGCAATAAGAAGCCCGTGCACCGCAAAAAGAGTAGCCCCCGCTCACCGCAACTAGAGGAAGCCCGCGTGCAGCAACGAAGACCCAACGCAGCCAAAAATAAATAAAAAATAGAAATAAATAATAAAAAGAATTTTTTAATAAAATAGAATCACCTAAAATCCAATCCATCCAGAGATAGCACTTTTTTTAAAATCTTTATTGGAGTATAATTGCTTTACAGTAGTGTGTTAGTTTCTGCTTTATAACAAAGTGAATCAGTTATACATATACATATGTTCCCATATCTCTTCCCTCTTGCGTCTCCCTCCCACCCTCCCTATCCCACCCCTCCAGGCAGTCACAAAGCACTGAGCTGATCTCCCTGTGCTATGTGGCTGCTTCCCACTGGCTATCTACCTTACGTTTGGTAGTGTATATATGTCTATGCCTCTCTCTCGCTTTGTCACAGCTTACCCTTCCCCCTCCCCATATCCTCAAGTCCATTCTCTAGTAGGTCTGTGTCTTTATTCCTGTCTCACCCTTAGGTTCTTCATGATATTTTTTTTCTTAAATTCCATATATATGTGTTAGCATACGGTATTTGTCTTTCTCTTTCTGACTTACTTCACTCTGTATGACAGACTCTAGGTCTGTCCACCTCATTACAAATAGCTCAATTTCGTTTCTTTTTATGGCTAAGTAATATTCCATTGTATATATGTGCCACATCTTCTTTATCCATTCATTCGATGATGGACACTTAGGTTGTTTCCATCTCCGGGCTATTGTAAATAGAGCTGCAATGAACATTTTGGTACATGACTCTCTTTGAATTATGGTTTTCTCAGGGTATATGCCCAGTAGTGGGATTGCTGGGTCGTATGGTAGTTCTATTTGTAGTTTTTTAAGGAACCTCCATACTGTTCTCCATAGTGTCTGTATCAATTTACATTCCCACCAACAGTGCAAGAGTGTTACCTTTTCTCCACACCCTCTCCAGCATTTATTGTTTCTAGATTTTTTGATGATGGCCATTCTGACTGGTGTGAGATGATATCTCATTGTAGTTTTGATTGGCATTTCTCTAATGATTAATGATGTTGAGCATTCTTTCATGTGTTTGTTGGCAGTCTGTATATCTTCTGTGGAGAAATGTCTATTTAGGTCTTCTGCCCATTTTTGGATTGGGTTGTTTGTTTTTTTGTTACTGAGCTGCATGAGCTGCTTGTAAATTTTGGAGATTAATCCTTTGTCAGTTGCTTCATTTGCAAATATTTTCTCCCATTCTGAGGGTTGTCTTTTGGTCTTGTTTATGGTTTTCTTTGCTGTGCAAAAGCTTTGAAGTTTTATTAGGTCCCATTTATTTATTTTTGTTTTTATTTCCATTTCTCTAGGAGGTGGGTCAAAAAGGACCTTGCTGTGATTTATGTCACAGAGTGTTCTGCCTATGTTTTCCTCTAAGAGTTTGATAGTTTCTGGCCTTACATTTAGGTCTTTAATCCATTTTGAGCTTATTTTTGTGTATGGTGTTAGAGAGTGATCTAATCTCATACTTTTACATGTACCTGTTCCGTTTTCCCAGCATCATTTATTGAAGAGGCTGTCCTTTCTCCACTGTACATTCCTGCCTCAGAGATAGCACTTTTGATCCAGTTTTTCCCACTAAAATTTATGCATGTAAATTTATCTTTTTAAGTGAGCGCCTATTATATACACTATGGTTAGTATCTCTTTTTAACTTAACTGTATACTGTAAATTGAGTGAAAAATAATCTGCTGGTTGTAAAATATTCCACTGTAGTTATATGTCATAATATATTTAAATAATACCTTATTTTGGGACATTGAGGCTGTTTCCAATTTTGCTATTATTAGCCAGTGCTGCAGTGGGCATTCTTGTTTATATACCTTCATATACTTGCCTTATTATTTTAAAGTCATTTAATACATATTTTCTTCCATAAAGACTGTATAGGTCCCTTATCCAAACTATTACAGCCAAATCTATTTTATAATTTATATTTAATGAAGGTAATAAAGTTATACACTGTATAGTACAAAATATTCCTAGTAAGCTATGCATTGTGGGGTAGGGTATTAGCAGTTATGTTCAGTGGGATTAAATAGACCATAAATAGCCCACATCAGATTTGCTACAAAATTAGTTTGCACCACAGAACCATTTTTTTTTTCCTATTTTCAGAGCTTTTGGATTTTGGAATTGCAGAAAAGGGATTATGGAACTGGCTGATTTACATTTCTTTAGGTTCTAGTGAAATTGAACGTTTTTCATTGTTTCATTTTGCCTTTATAATATTCATTTTGTAAAAGGTGTGCTCTTAGCCTTTGCCTGTTTTTTAATTGGGCAAATAATATTTAACTATTAGGCTTGACCTCCTTATTGATATTTAAGAGCTTTTCACATATTTGTCAAATATTTAGCCACATACTTTACAATCATGTCTCCTAGTTTGTCATTTGTCTTATACTCTGATAATGTTTAACACATATAAGTTTTTAGTAAAATAGAATAGAAATGTGTTCCTTTATGGAGCTTGTCTATGGTATATTTGAGAAATCTTTCCTAATTCCAAAAGGATATAATCATTACTCTACATATCTAGTACCTTTAGTAGTTTAGAGGTTTTTATTTCTATGTTAATATCATCAATCTATCTGAATTGTATTTTGATGTCAGCTTTAATATAAGTTTTAGCCGATGGGCACAGTCCATTTATTAAACAATCTTTCCTTTTCCCAGGACTTTACTGTCATCGTTGTACCTAAGCTTTCATAAGTATCTGGACCTGTTTCAAAACATTTGGTTTTGTACTGGTGACCTCTCCAACTCTGCTGCTGCCAGCACCACACTATTTCCATTATTACATCTTTATTCTCATATCTATTAGGGCTGGGGCGGGGGAAGGATGAAGAGGTGGAGTGCAGGATTTTTAGAGCAGTGAAACTGTACTTAGTCTGATACAAGAGCGGTGGATACATGTCATTATGTATTTGTCCAAACTCACAGAATGACAGCACCAGGAGTGAACCCTCGTGTAAACTGTAGGCTCTGGGTGATGGTGACGTGTCAGTGTAGGTAACAAACGTACCATCTCGTTGGGGCTGTTGATGATGGGGGATGTTGTACACGGGTGGAGCAGCAAATATATGGGAAATCTCTGTCCCGTCTGCTGAACTTTGCTGTGACTCTAAGACTGCTGTTTAAAAAAATGAAGTCTATTAAAAAAACAAAAATGAGACATTACTCCTGAAATCGCAGAGCTTACCTCCAAGGGGAGAGTATAAAAAGCTAAATAGAAAACTAGAAGAGATTGCATTTCTCAAATATTGTGTTACAAATAGGCACCAGAGAACAATGCTTCTCAAACTGTGAGGAAGGGGACTTCCCTGGTGGCGCAGTGGTTAAAAATCCGCCTGCCAGTGCAGGGGACATGGGTTCGAGTCCTGGTCTGGGAAGATCCCACATGCTGCGGAGCAACTAAGCCTGTGCGCCACAACTACTGAGCCTGCGCTCTAGAGCCTGCGAGCCACAACTACTGAATCCTGCGTGCCTAGAGCCCATGCTCCGCAACAAGAGAAGCCACTGCAAAAAGAAGCCCACACACTGCAATGAAGAGTAGCCCCTGCTCGCCTTAACTAGCAAAAGCCCCTGCGCAACAAAGACCCAACGCAGCCAAAAATAAATAAATAAATAAATAAATAAATAAATAAATTTACACCCCAAAAAACCCCCAAAACTGTGATGAAGGACCAATTAAAAAAAAAACAATTTCCAATATCTTTTAAGACTAGCAACCTCTTTCTTAACCTTATCTTTGAAAAGCTGTGTGTAAACTGTCAGTGCTCTATGCCTGTTAGTTATTTGCCACTAATCTGTAGTGGATTCTTTGTCAAAATGAAGATACTTATTCAGTCCACCTACCTTCTCTACAGAACAGTGAAAGTGTATTTATTAAATACTGTGCCGTCCTCTTAAGAGATTGTTGTCTTGTAAGAATAGGCTGAAGCACATTTCACACAATAGCTCTGATCACAAAATAATCTTGTTAGCTCACTGAAAATTCACCGAGTAAAGTCGAAGGTTGGCATTTTCATTTATTTATTTATTTTATTTATTTATTTTTGGCTGTGTTGGCTCTTCCCTGCTGCGTGCATGCTTTCTCCAGTTGCGGTGAGCGGGGGCTACTCTTTGTTGGGGTGCATGGGCATCTTATTGTGGTGGCTTCTCTTGTTACGGAGCACGGGCTGTAGGCATGCGGGCTCAGTAGCTGTGGTTCGCAGGCCCTAGAGCGCAGGCTCAGTAGCTGTGGCACACGGGCTTCACTGCTGCGCGGCGTGTGGGAACTTCCTGGACCAGGGCTTGAACCCTTGTCCCCTGCATTGGCAGGCAGATTCTTAACCACTGCGACACCAGGGAAGGCCAAAGCTTGGCATTTTCAAGAGGTCTGCCGCATAATCAAGTACTTCTTTTTCTTTTTACCATTCTTTTTGTTCAAAGACACAAAGTTTTTAATGTCTTCATATTTTATGTGTGTATGATGAATACAGAAAACCCCCCCTTGGAATATGAATAATCAGCAGTTAGCTAGTTGCACTCACTAACTGAATGCTTGCTACTGCATGTGAGGATGCTGCAGTGTCCAAAATTAGCAAAATTAGGACATGTCACAAATATTAAGTCCGATCGGGCCGAGGGTCTGGCATCGGGTGGTGTAAGCAGTACTCATATTTTGCGTAGGAGAAAATCTAGTCATCTGTTCAAATCATATTCCTCACTGAGTGATATCTACAATAAAATACGAGCACAGTGGAAAGATGAGTAAATAAGGACCTAGGAGACCTGAGTCCTAGTAACATTTCTTCCACCAATTAGGTAGATTTGATCACTTGCTTTAATTTCTCTGACCCTCAATTTCCTCAGCTGTTACAAGAGACAGCAGTTAGATCACTAAAGGCACTTTCAGCTCTCAAAAAGAAAAAAGAAAAATGAACAGATCAACTCACTGATTTGTTCACAGATTGATTCATTCATAACCGATGTATCCGTGTACGTATTCAAAAGACACTTGCAGTGAACATATTACATGTCAGTTACTGTGCTACTCGCGGCGGCCGAATGAGAAGGCAGTATGGAAAAGAGAGATGCGTTCCCCCAAGTCTCCGAATTCCCTTCTTGTTGTGGCGCTAGAATTCACTAAGCATGGGGAAATGATGAGAGACAGGGAGGAATGAATAGGGGGGAATTCTTTTGGCATCACCACGTTTAATGTATGTATGTAGAACAGAGCTTCTCAGCCTCAGCACCATTGATGTGTTTGTTGTGGGCAGCTGTCCTGTGCATTGTAAGTTGTCTGCAGTATCTCTGGCCGCAATCTACCCAATGCCGGTCCCACCCTTTCCACCCTTGTGACAACCAACCATGTCTCCAGGCATTGCCAGATGTCCCCTAGAGGCAAGGTTGCCCTGGTTGAGAACCAGTGATTTAGAATCACCTCAGTGCCAGGCACTGTGCTGGACGCCAGGCAAATAAAGAAGAGAAATACACATCCTGGTCTTGAGGCCTTTATTCCAGGGCAGTGCTTCTAGAACTTAGATGTGCAGCGAGTCAGTGGAGGGCCTGTTGGAACCCAGACTGCAGACACCCGCTTCCATAATTTCTAATTCAGCGGGTCCGGGTGGGGCCGGCGGGTTTGCATGTCTAAAGCGGTGCTGGTGCGATGCTGGTGGTCCCCCAGGACGACACTTTGAGAACCGTTGGGCTCGGGGGTTCCCATCTCGCAGGTGACGGGTGTCCACTGCAGTTGTGGCCGAGAATATACATGTTCTCGCCTCACCCGTTCAACCAGTGTTTGCTGAGATTCAGAGTAATCTGTGGTCTTTAAATTGAGAAATCAGACCCCAGATGGGCTACTAAACCCACAATAAACCTGAAAGGTCACAGGAAGAAAAACCAGGGGAGGACCTCCTAAGCCAGAACAGTGACGAAAAGGTGCTTAGTTTCATCCTCTTGATTTCATTCTGGATTAACAGATGAATGGGTTGTTCATGGGCTTGTCCAGGTACCTAAATAGTATCTAATTTCAATTTCCATGGATTCTAAGCTCTGATCACAGACAGGCTTTTACAGACCACTCATTTCTAAGGTGGGGACAATCGTGGGCAACGAGAGACGTGGGTCGTTCACCTAGACCTGCACGCACACATCCCTCCTGGAGCGTCTGAGCCCCGCTCGGCCGTCTCCGCCCCTGGTCTCCACCCCTGTGGTCTCTGCCCCTGTGGTTCTGCCCCTGTGGTCTCCGCCCCTGTGGTCTCCGCCCCTGGTCTGGTCTCCCTTTCCCTTTATCTCCAGCAGTAACTTCGACAGCAGTGCCTGTCGTGCTGGCACACGCAGGGCTGTGTGTGTGTTGTTATTCTTCACAAAACTATTAGTTCGTCTTTGGACTGAACACTGCTACTTCCTCTTGCTATGGCGATACTACCAAATACTGTATTTTCTTTGAAAAGTGTCACACACCCTCGGGAGGAAGTGGGGTGTGGTGTTTGAACACCACTGGGGGGACAAGGGTGTTTCGCTCCCGCCATACCCACAAGTGACAGCCCGCTTTGCAATTCTTGTTTTCTCTGTCTCTTAATGTTGAGTCCACACTGACTGGCCACGTCATTCTACTCGCAGGATGAACAGCGAGAAAGTGGAGTCCAGGCTGCCAGAACCTCCTCTCTGTCCCCCTCTAGGCAGGGGTCTACTTCATTCTGAGGTCCCAAGGCTGATTTAGAACAGGGACCCTGTCACATTTTTGCATCCAGCACCAGGCTTTATACCTAGGAGGCAGGTTTAGCAAATACTTAGTGAGCAATGGCAAAAAACAAATGTACGTGTCACTTCATTTCCTTAGCCAATAGTTTAGGTGAGTTCTAGGCCATGTCAGGTAATCCACTGAGTCAGTCATCATCATCATCATCATCATCATCATCATCATCATCATCATCGGTAGTTAATTTCATCAGGGAGAATTTCCGCGGTTACTTTGGAAAAGTCCTATATGATGTTATAGCTACCTTTTGCACCAAACACTGTTGTAAGCATTTCATTTAATGGTTAATTCATTTAATCCTCCCGACAACTCTATGAAGTGGGTCTGCTGTTTTCCCCATGTTGCAGAAGTAGAAACATAGTCGCATAGAGATTAGGTCACTTGTCTATGACTGTGCAGTTGGGGAAAGCTGGCGTTTGTACCGCGGCCCTCTCGTTGACACACCTGTGAGCTCCTGCCTGTGTCCTCTCCTTCCTCATGGTATACTGCCAGGCCAGGGAAAAGGGACCATGTGGCCAGGGACTTCAACTTGACCGTCTCAGTCAAGATGTCCTTTGGGGGCTTCGCTGGTGGCGCAGTGGTTGAGGGTCCGCCTGCCGATGAAGGGGACACGGGTTTGTGCCCTGGTCTGGTAAGATCCCACATGCCGCGGAGCGGCTGGGCCCGTGAGCCATGGCCGCTGAGCCTGCGCGTCCGGAGCCTGTGCTCTGCGCTCTGCAACGGGAAGAGGCCACAACAGTGAGAGGCCCGCGTACAGGGAGAAAAAAAAAAATGTCCTTTGACCGGGGCACACTGGGCCCTGCCTCTGATTGGACACCCCACATCCATTCAGGTGGGGTGTTTTTCCTACCTGAGCACCTGACAGGCAGAACTCTTCCTCTGATGCATTAGGAAGATTCCAGAGTATCCTGTGTCTCATTAGAGCTACTGAGTTAATATGATGGTAAAGTCACTGAGAAAATTGTCTCTTTCCCCCCAACTTTATTGAGATATAATTGACAATTAAAAGTTGGATATATATTTAAGGTGTACGATCGGATGACTTGATAAACGTATACACTGAAATAATCACCACAATCAAGCTAATTAACATATGCATCATTTCACATAGTCACCTTTTTTTGTGTGGTGAAGAGTGTCTTTTAAGAGTAAAATTTGACGCAGTGAACAGACCCATCATTAAATTTCCTTCCTGTACCAGGCAGCATCTTTGGACTCGGTAAGTGGTTACCCTACCCTGGGTAGAAAGTAGTGCCGAGGAGACCGACTTCGTACAAAGCAGTGAGCTCTGTCTGCTCTAGACTTTGGCCCCAGGAATCCTAACTGATACCAGCCAGCCACCAGTAAAGGCATGAACGGAGAAGGCACAGAGGTAGACAGTACACACTTATGACCCTCTGGGAAAATTACCCAGGTCAGCAGCTTTGACCTCACTTCTGAAAGAGAGCTTAAGCTCCTCCAAGAAACTTCAACTCCGTTTATATTACCCACTCTTTAACTCTTCAAATTATAGCCATGGAGTAGAAAGATCATTAAACCACAGGTTCTGACAAAAAGAAACATCAAATTGGTACCCAAGGTAACTGAGCAAGTAGGCTGTCCAGAGGCTGCTGGGAAAGCCTGTCTGACAGCTGTCGTGGGTCCTTGCTAATTAGGAACTGGGTGAACAGATGGAAACAATCTATGGGGAACTCTCCATGCTTTCACTTCCTCCCTGGCCTCACCTTAAAAGCCATTTTCTAACAAGGAATCATTGACTAGTTTGAGTGGAGGTACTTAGCAACCAAGGCTGGAATCCAGGTTCTATTGCTTACTAGCTGTGTGACCTTCAGCAAGCTGCTTACCCACTTAGGCCTCAGCTTTCTTATCTGTAGAATGGAGCTAATTATACCTATCTCACGGGCTTGGTGAGAAGGTTGAATAACACAAGCTACGGAAAGCTTTTTGCAAAGTTTTGTGAGCTGTAGGAGACCTAATAAATAACCGTCTAGGCTATGCATATGCTTGGAACAAATGGACAGATACATCAGGAGTCAGGGAGATGGAGAAGAAAAAAATCAACTTGACTAGTGATAAAGGTCGCATTGGTGGATATGGCCAAAGTGTCCAAGCAAATCCGTTGGTCGTTGTTCACAGTGTCTTGGGCAGTACTGCACAAAGGCTGGCCTCCCAGGACTGGCAGATTAGCCCCGCCCCGCTTATGGCGTGGCAGAGGGGAGTGGAGAAACATGGTCTCTGAAAGTCGGTAGATCCCCCCAAAAGAGAGGAGGGGGCTGGACTGGGCACGCATAGGTTATTCTTCTAAAACTCATCTGTCAGATAAATCGCTCCTCTTCTCACGGGGGGCAGGAAAGGATTTCTGGATGAAGTAGTACAGAAGTGAAGTCCTTGAAAGATGAGAAAGATTGAGGGGTGGCAGCTGTGTACACGTGGAGCTGGTAGAGCATCCAAGCAGAAGGAAGGTGTAAACAGAGCCGTCGAGATGGATTGTCGGGGTGTATTCAGAAAACAGGCTGAGTTGTGTGCGGTCGGTACATTGATGCCAACACATGGGGGCTTTTAAATAGCAGATTGAATCATGATTTAATTCAGCAAGGATGTGGACAGTTGAGTATTTGTATAATGTGATCAGAGCTGTGTTTTCGTGGGACTGTCTATTCATGTCACACATTAAAATTAGTGTCAGAATATTAATAATGCCATCCCAGGTTCTTTCTTTCCTATATTTCAATATTTGTTTTATTTCTACACTTTTTTTTTTTTTTTGGTGGGAGAAGGGATATGTTCTATTAGTCTGCTCAGGCTGCCAGAACAGAATACCACAGACTGAGGGGTTTCAATGACAGAAGTTTGTTTTCTCCCTGTTCTGGAGGCTGGAAGGCTGAGATCAAGGTGCCTTCAAGGCTGGTTTCTGATGAAAGCCCTCTTCCAGGTGTGTCGATGGCATCTTCCCACTGTGTCTTCATGTGGCAAAGAAAGAAAGAGCGCTCTGGTGTCTCTTCCTCTTCTTATAAGGACACTGTCCTAATGGATCAGGGCCCCACCCTTACGACCTCATTTAACCGTAATTATCTCCCTAAAGGCTCCACCTCCAAATACAGTCCCATGGGGGCTTACGGCCTGAACATATGAATTGCTGGGGACACAATTCAGTCCATAACTGGGGTTGGGGGGAGTCTTGTTAATGTTCGCAGGTAGGAGGGCATTACTAGCTCTGTCACAAATCGCCTTTCCTTACTAGTTGAAGGTTAGGCCTCTTTCCTTTTGTCATGTAGCATATATGGTCAGGGTTATTTTACAATATTATCTTCATTTCATACTTATTATTTTAATTCACCTTTGAGACCATATTTAGGGGTGAGAGGCTAATATTTAGTCTGACTCTTTTTATTGTACTACTTTGTAGACATCTTAGCAAGGGGATAAAACACTTCCCAACTAGTTACAGTCTTTCTTCCATGCACATTGCAAGGCAAATTAAGTTTTTTATTATAACTTTTTTTCTACAGCAGTAAGTCATTTTATTCAGCTGCCACTTTTACCTAAGAAACCTTTCTATCTCTTAAATGTGAAAGCTATAAGCTTAATTTGCCAAAATTTGCCTGATGTTTAATTTACCAAACTTTGGCTGAGCTGATGTGTTTGGAACCCATTGAATGTTTTTTCCCCTCATCCCCAAGCTTACTGTTGATTCCTTTGTGTTTTCTATATGGTAAAGATTTGATATTTCTTTGAGACCTTCCCTGTGTCCCTAAGACACCTCCAGCTAAATTGTAACAATAAAAATGACATCCAAATTTTTTAAAAATAAAGAAGTATACTCATTCTTAGTTCACTTGCTGCAGAGGAAGAGAAGTTGTGGTATGTTTTAGCTGATGAGAGTATAGAGAACTTCTCTTGCTTTCTGTTTCTATGGAATTTTCCCCCATCCGCTTTTGTTAGGTGGTGGCAATCCTTCAGGTCACCGTGAAAGTATTTGGTGGCTTTGAATTGTGGCAGGTGAGTCAGTCTAGATAAGTAGGTCAGTCAGCATCAGGGAGGCAAGAAACCAGAATTCTCCATTCAGTACTTAATGGCATATGACCTCAAGCATGCCACCGAGCAGCGATACTTGACCATCTCCCTGCATTGTCACTACCTGCCGAAGAGAAAAGAGTTCACACTTAAAGGTGAAAACATTGAGCTGTAAGAGTAAAGGTCCTCCACAAATTTAAAGTACACATTAGGATGGTGTTTCGCAGTTGGGATGGCAAAAGTGCAGAAGATTGGATGGACACACTGATAGTTCATCATGATGAGTGCCAGCATCGTGATGACTCCATTAGGGGAAAATAAGTGCTATAGGAGAGATATGTGGAGGGTTTTACAGGAGCTCAGTGGCAGAGCACAGAGGCAGGTCACGTAATTCAGCCCAGATATGCTCCTAAAAGACTGTTTCCATTCTCTTCCTACCCTTTTTTTGGTATATACTAATAATGACCATAAAGTACGCTAGAAAGTATATCAGTTGCAATAATAATAATAATAACTAACATTACTTTGAGAGTTTACTATGTGCCAGCCCTGTTCTAAGCACCTCCATGTGTTTTCCCATTTCATCCTCAGAGCCCTTTGAGACGAGTAATGGTATTATCACCATTTTCCAAATGAGAAAGCAGAGAGGTTAAATAATTCCTGCAGTTGAGCTCATAATGGCATCGATTCTCTGCCTGTAACGATGCCTGGGATGTTTCCTTTGTATTGATTTCCTCTGTAACTGTCTGCCACCTAATCGGACCATAGAATTACCCTTTCAGGTAAAAGAAATGCATGAAGATTAAAAGATGATGTAAAATGTTGCTTTTGAAAATTAAGTTTCTTAGCAAAAAGGCATTGAGCATCAGCTCGATATCAGACAGGGATTAACCCTGGAGGTACATAGATGATTAAGATATGACCTCTGCTCTCAAAGCCTGAAGTCTTTTTTGGGAAGACCAACAGGAACTAATCCATCGAATAAAGCGTTGTAGGGAAATATGGCTGTGTGAGCATTTGGTCTCCTCCTCAGCCCCACATTCCCCAGAGGAGCGTGGTAATAGAGGAGACCCCTCATCACAGCTAGAGTCCAGTAAGGAAGGCACCTGCATGCACTCATTCTGGAGGGATTTTGCTAGATATACTGCAGATGAAACCAGAGGGACTTCTATAGGTTGAGTCCCACTCGTCTTCTGGGGATATGAGTAGATCCCACCCTCTTCAAGGATTATGTAGGAGAAATCCTGGTGGGGCCCTACTGTGTCCCCCAAATTTGGGGGCTAAGAGCTGAAGACAAAGACAGAGAATGGGAGGTACAGGATCTACCCCACTCAGACTTGAAATGGCAACTGTGAGGTGAACAAATATGACAGGTGCTGTCTTGCAGGGTACCCGGGGAGCCATGGGGGCTGGGGGAGCGCTGAGTAAATTCCACCAAGACGTGCCGAGGGAGGCTGATGGAGGTGAGGGAAGAAGAGCTTCACAGAGGAGGTACAGACTGAGCAGGAGCTTGAAAGATGAGGAAGCGGGGGTGGGACAGATGGAGGCTGGAGTGAGGTAGGAAGGCGGTCCAGGGAGAGGAAGCAGCATTGCTAAGAGCCTAGAGCTCCGAAGCAGCATGACAAGTTGGAGAAATGGCAGTGGCTCTGCATGGTCCTAGGGAAGATCCTTTGGGACTGGGAGTGAGAGGTTACAGGGCTGGGGAGAGAGACAGGTAAGCTGCTATGATGGGTCCAACGAGGGTTGATGCAGAATCCAGCCAAGACCCCAGGGAAGGAGGAGAGGAGATGGGGAAGGAGAAGGACAGGTTGGTTGCGGTGGATGAGAGAAAGGGTGATGTCTAAGCAGGGTGCTAGGCTGGGAGTCATGGTACCAGTCACTGAGCTGGTCAAACAGAAGAAGAGGAGGATTCCAAAGGCAAGACAGTGAGTTCCTTTCGCACCTGGCAGGTTGGGGGTCCCCGGGAGCTGTCCAGGAGAGACTGGATGTGTGCTTTTATTCCTCAGATGAGCGGTCCGTAGAGGGACCTGTGTGTTGCCAGAACAGCCTGAGCTGGCCAGTCAGTCTTACTGCACACATTGTTTGTTGTAGAGGGCGAGGCTACTGTGATTGGCAATAAGGAGATTATGAAATTCACACTCCACAGAGAGACTGGGGGAAGACAGTCCTGACAGATGCGATTCCAGTGCATGTATTTCTGTACACAAGTAATTTTCCTTTCTATTTTAGCACCCCTTCTCCTTTACCATCAGCTCTGCACACAAAAAACCAGCCCACAAAAATCTGTTATGTTAATTTCATCCTCATGTGCCTATTACACATCTTCTTGGCTCTTGAGATTTGCATATATACACATACATATATGGATACATACACATATGAGTGTTCAACACATTTATGCTCACAACAGCATTGTATGGAAGTGTATGATTCCTGGTGTCCTTGCCATTGTTAGGTAAGAGCATTTCTAAAATATTTGCTAACTGCACAGGTAAAATAATATTGTGTTTTATTTTAAATATTTTATTATACTTTGAATTGAATATTAATGGATCCCCAAAGAAAATGCATTATCAAGTTCCAATGTTATTTTCTTCTCAGCTATTTGCACCAAAATGCAAAATTTCAGGAGACCTTAAATACTACGGAGTAAAACATGTTTTCTTAAGGCTCTAACCATTTCCCTTTAGTAAACTGAAACTATGCTGGATTACTTCAGATTTTAGTTTAATATTTCATTTTATGAATTCTCAGTTTCCTAATGTATATTCTTTATATAACCTCTGGATTTATAATCTATGCCTTGAAATGCCAGTGGCATATTTCTTTATTTTGATTTTTAAATTATCATATGGCAAAATTGACCTTTGCTTTGGGTGTATCATTCTGTGAATTTAAGTCTAGATTTCTGTGACTACCACCACAATCATGCTATAGAACAGTTAGATCTGCCCCTAAAACCTGCTCATGTCACCCTTTTATAATCATACCCTGTCCCCTACCCAAACCACTGGTAACCACTGATTCTTTTTTTTTTTTTTTTTTTTTTTTGCTGTACGCGGGCCTCTCACTGTTGTGGCCTCTCCCGTTGCGGAGCACAGGCTCCGGACGGGCAGGCCCAGCGGCCATGGCTCACGGGCCCAGCCGCTCTGCGGCATGTGGGATCTTCCCGGACTGGGGCACGAACCCGTGTCCCCTGCATCGGCAGGCGGACTCTCAACGACTGCGCCACCAGGGAAGCCCAACCACAGATTCTTTTCTCCATATAGTTTTGTCTTTTCAAGAATGTCATATAAATGCAATTATATAGTATCCTGCTTTGTTTTGTACATCTTAAATTGCTCACGAGGCTGAACATTTTCCTACAAACTAGTTACAAGTATGTTTTTTGTATTTTGTATAGTTTGTGTTCTTGCCACTTATTTAGTTGGGTCATGGGTAGTGGTTTTGGGGTTTTTTTTCTACACGTTTGTGTATGCTTATTATATAAGAATGATGCTAACTTATTTTCTGTTGCATTTACCGTAGATATTTTCCTTAAGTCTTTGCCTTTGCATTTTGTTATTTTCTTTAAGTGTGTATGACCTTACAAATAGCGATATTGTTTGATCTAGTAATATTGGAATTCTCTGGTTATCTAGTTTGATGCAGTCTTCCTAAATTAAAAAAAATGTAAAAGGAGCTTATCACAGCATTATTTCTATTATGGAAAAACTGGACACAATCTAAATGTGGAACTATAAGACTTCAGTAAAGCAGATAATGGAGCTGTCCCTCAGTGGGCTATCCTGTAAGAATTAAAAGGATGCTTACAGAGATGACATAGTAGCTTGGACAATTTTTTTGGTAAAATGTTAAATTAAAAGTCAGATACAATCTCATATACACAGTATGAGCACAGTGTATAAAACAAAACCATAAAACCCATTAATTAAAATAGACTAGAGAAAATCCATCAAAATAGTAACCGTGATTTGCTTCTGTCGGAACTATGAGCAGTGTTTTACCAATTTTGTGTATTTTCTTCATTTCATGATGATTGCCTATTACTGTTACAGAAGAGGAAAAGATTCTGGGCAGCTCAGCAATAAAATGCTACCTTTTGCCTTTAAAAGGCGCCCCCTGAGCTTGAGGCTTTGTTGAACAACGTGTGAGGTTAAGCACACGGATGCCAGTTCTGCTTTCTGAATGCCAAAATGTCAGATCCCGTCACCGTGGCTAGACCTTTAGAAAGACAGTGGCTTGGCTACCAGACAGATGCATGCATTGGGCAAATCATCAAAATGCTGTTGGGTGAGGGGATAGTGCAGGCGAGTCTGGTGAACTGGCGAGGGAATCAGGATGGCTGTGGATAGGAAGTCAGTTAATGTCTAAGCCAGCCCTGTTGGGGGAGGGGGTTTTGCAGTAACTCTGTTCCTTACTGTGATAGAACCCCTGGGAACACTAGACCTTTCAGTCTGTTCCCCAGACAGATTTTCCCAGGTGCATGTTGAGCTGCTGTTGCCTAATTCTGAACCCAGCCTGGAAATAGCAGAGTGACGACACATCCATCAGTAAAGGTCAGAGTGGTTGTAACTCGGACTTTATGAGTCAGTGATCCCTCGAGGCTCAAGTCAGAATTAATGACTTACCTTCACTTGTGTTAAGGAAATCTTCAAAAAGTCCACACGTGGTAAATACTCGCATAAACGATGCTAGTTCTTGGTGATTGTTCCTGATCAGTGGAGGAATATAGATTTGTCTGAAAGATCTACATGGTCCAGGAATGGGGGTGTCAAAGAAGTTTTCTCTGGAGAATTCTCAGTTCTTAGCCAGGCTTCTGCCCAAGAGTTCTAAGCTCAGAGGATGAAGGGGGCCCCCTAAAGACAAATCTGGAAGTCATCTAGCTGCTAATTCAGCAGTGACATATACAGAATGTGTTTCCAAGGCTAAGAACTCCTGACAAATCATGGTGATTCCATAACCATCTCCTTTAGTTAAACCTGCTGAACTGCAGGAAATTGGGACTCTCATAACCTCCATGAAATTAACAGCAGTGATCAAGAGCCCCTAATTTGTCTCTCTGTTTGTTCAAAAAATACCCAGGCTGCCGGCATTCCAGAGGACTGGCAATCTTTTATGGCTCTGTCGGATTCAGGGTTACGGGCCCAAGATTTCCAGTTGTGTCATTGATTCTCACATCTGGGATCCTGTTACTCTGAGTAGTTTTCTTCCTTCACAAAAAGGTAGAAAAGATGGCTAATGCTTTCTTCTTGATATCTTTGGCTTGCTTAAGAATGTTTGGGAAAATTCGTGAGGCAAAATCGATTCAAGAGAAAGAGGAAGCAAAGACGTAACTTTATCACTAAATACCAGAGAATAGTTTCAGATTGATGGAACCTCATGGAAAAGTAGGTTTAAAAAAAGGTTGAAGTAAATGGACAAAACAAAGACAAGGAAGGAACAACAGATGAAGAATCAGACTGGAATTCTGGAATTTGTAGCCAACACTACGATGACTTTCACCGGTATCTCCAGGAAAGTGTAATTATTAGTTCTTTGGCTTTTACGAAGTACTTTGTTTATCCTTCCACAATGAAGTGGTATTTTACGGTGGTCAGTGATTTAGGGTTTTTAAGTGGTTTGTAATATTCAAAAGCTTAATTTATATATATCTATATGTATATGTGTGTATGTGTGTCTAAAGTAAACAGAGATCAGCTGCTGAATAAATATCCAGAGCCACTTCCATCACACACGTAAATAGCCCATGTAAGAATTTCACGGTGTCATGTTCAACTGGTGTGACTAAAATAGACTCACTGTTTGTAAACTCATTTTCTTACTACTGTGTGTTGTTTCCTGGGTACCTTCTTGAATAATATTGATAGAAGAAGTAAAATGTTGGAAAGCCTCTGCTTCTCTCTGCAACTATTAAATAAAACTCCATTCGATTAAGAGTGGAACGTAGGTCTAACTGACAAAGTTCAGTAACGCTGAAGTCCAGAACGCCACTTTCTTTGGCTAGTCAGCCTGTGGTTTGGGGTGAGCCCAATAATGTACTGTGCAGAAGGGGAAGTAAAACATTTGTTTGAATGGATAGTGGAGCCATTTGAGGCTCTGGCTGTCAGAGATAAAGCACTGGTTAAGTGGGGATGGGACACCCACAATAATATATTTTACAGCCCCCAAACAGCATTTGTCTTTTGTCGCTTTTCAGGGAGCGACCATGTCACCATTTCTTCGAATTGGTTTGTCCAACTTTGACTGTGGGTCCTGCCAGCCGTGCCAGGGAGAGGCTGTTAACCCTTACTGTGCTGTGCTTGTCAAAGAATATGTTGAATCAGGTAAGCTTGAGTGGGTGGTATAGGTGGGGTGGGAGAGGAGGAGGAAGACCCTGCTATGAACTGGGAAGTAAGGTCTTCCGGGATCTTCAAGGTCATCTGGCGCAACCTAATTTTCCAGCTCAGGAAACTGATGCCCAGGGAAGCCAAGCGCTTTCTCAAAGGCATATGGGCTTAGTAACAGCCTCTGAACTAGATCTGGTCTCCTGCCTCATGTTCTACAATATTTCATGGTCCCATTTTCCACATAAACAAAGGAAAGGAGAAATGAGTTGAGGACATTATTGTGAAGAGTTAACGGGGGAAAAAATCCACTTTAATGAGCTGAAGTAGAACAGGGTGGTGTTAAGTCTGGTTGTTGTCAATGATTATAGATAAAGTCTGCATAATCTTAGAATTAACTCCATAGATGGTTTACTGCTTCTTTGGCCAAGCTCAGATGAATAGTACAAAGAATATATGATTAGCGCTTAGAGTCCAAATTACAGAAAACTTACTTTTGTGTTTACTAAAACCCTGGTTGAGTGAAAGAATAGTCACGTTTTGTCAAATTTAAATATTTATTAGAAGTTCATGGTAAGGGGGAGAGTGTGACAGTCTTCCCGGATTCCTTTGTGTGTTTAAATCATTCCATTAAAATAATCTATTCTGTCTGGAATCTCTCCATGATCACTTCAACTGTTCCAACCCTCCCTCATCCCTGCCTCTGTATTTTAAGATTCTCGTGGACTTTCTTAAAAAAAAAAAAAAGCAGGAGGAAGTTTACATCCCGTGATTTTTTTTTTGACACTGAAACACATTTTATTAATAAAGAATGTTGATATAAGCATACCAATTTAAATACAAAAATGTTTTTCAACTTGACAATCATTACACTAAAACAGATTTGACTATCTTATTCACAGTTATTATAGTTTATAGAACATTTAATTAATATTTCTTCTATTTATTCCTCCTCTCCCCATCCCGTGATTTTTCCAGCTTCACTGCCTTCCTACACACATTCTGGTTTTCACAGAGACTTCGTAGGGAAGTCTGATTGCCACCAATGCAGAGTCCCAGTAACAGTAGGAGCCATTATAGTTCGTTTACAGAGAAAGTATTTATGGAGCACCTACTATATACTGGGTCAGAATACGTGCCTTTCCTCTAGAGCTTCTTTCCTAGCAGAGGAGCATAGGCAAGAAAGAAAAATATCACGTGGTAAGTCATGTGAAGTGAAGACATTAAAGCAGGGTAGTGGGGAGAGAGAAGGATTGGGGCTGGAGAGACAGATGGAGAGAGACAGAAGTCCTGAAAAAAATAGTCCTTTAAGGGCTTCCCTGGTGGCGCAGTGGTTGAGAGTCTGCCTGCCGATGCAGGGGACACGAGTTCGTGCCCCGGTATGGGAAGATCCCACATGCCTCGGAGCGGCTGGGCCCGTGAGCCATGGCCGCTGAGCCTGCGCGTCCGGAGCCTGTGCTCTGCAACGGGAGAGGCCACAGCAGTGAGAGGCCCACGTACCGCAAAAAAAAAAAAAAAAAAAAAAGTCCTTTAAGGGGGTGACATTCACAGGTGCAAGAGGAATCTGATTTTGCAGTTGAGAACCTCCAGCTAGATGTTTCCAGCTCAGAACCCTGGGGTTTCAAATCCTGGTGTGTTGGCTTTTCTCTCCCTTATAAGACTTCTGCTCTGTGGTTGACTGACTTCAGCCTTCGAGACCCTGTGGGCACATCAAAGCGGGGAAGACTGTCTGATGATCTCGATTTCCCTTCTGCCTAGATTTCTCTCCTGTTTAGTTAAAAGTGAGAATGGCACTTGGTCCCAATCTAAGACCTTTCAAAGGTCACCAAAATCTTTGAAGTGTGCAATGTCTGAGTTTTTCAAAGCTGCTTTCGACTTAATGGGTCCCCGGGATCCAGTTCCCTTTACAACCACAGCTCTCACTGACATTTGCCTCTTGAGAGCCTTTTTAAAATTTCTTCTTCTTTTGGCCTTGCCTTTGAACTTAGTATAATCAGCCGTGTGGATCCAGAGAACGTGTCGAAAAAGACTTTGTTTTTCCAAAAGGTTAAGCTGTGGAGTTTAGAAGTTTGGGGTGTCGATTTTGTCTTAGTTTTGTTCTGAAAAGAAATCACTCTGAACATGATCGTTCAAATATTACTTCTCTAGAGTTTAAGCACATTTCAGTCTTGGGGGTGTGAGGCTGAATTTTACGTAAAGCAGTAGAACGGGCAAACAGGACACAGTGCTGTCGGTCTGGGAGCCTTTGAAAATGGCAAAACCCACTTTAAATAGATAGGAGCTTGAGTTCTGGTTCTCTTTTTAAGTGATTGCAAACATTACTGAATGAAGGTGTAAAAAATGCCTTGCCGTGGGAATTTCTGTCCTTTTTCGGGGTGTGGAGAATGGTTATGGTTGGGAGGAATTAAAGGAATTATGAGGGGTGGCTTCAAGCCTGTGGAAGTAAAACGTTACTCTGATCACTAATATTGCCGTTGCTTTTCCTTATAGTCCGATCCTGAGTTAAATTTCTTTTTTTTTTTTTTTTTGCGTTACTTGGGCCTCTCACTGTTGTGGCCCCTCCCGTTGCGGAGTACAGGCTCCGGACACGCAGGCTCAGCGGCCATGGCTCACGGGCCCACCTGCTCCGCGGCATGTGGGATCCTCCCGGACCGGGGCACAAACCCGTGTCCCCTGCATCGGCAGGCGGACTCTCAACCACTGCGCCACCAGGGAAGCCCTAAATTTCTTTTAAACAAGACATAAAAATCTTCCCCTTCCTATTCCACGCTCAACACTGTCAGAGTTTATACCTCTTAGAGCCAGGTTTACCTAAAATTTGAAATCTCAGCTTCTTCAAATCCTTGTATACCTCCCGAAGAATAATTTAGCAAATGCTAAATGCCTGTTGTGCTTTTAGCATCGTGCGCCGGAGAGAATCAGGATTCAGAACTGCTTTGTTTCCCTGTTTTCAGTGATTTTTTCCTTTTGCTTTATCAACATCTCTGAATTGCTAAATTTGCCACTTTGTGTGCTTATGATCACAAGAAACAAACACTGAAATACAGCTGCAGTTTTCTGCTCCTGAAATGATTAAAGAACAAATACTATGGAAAATCCAATATGGATGAAAGATATGACAACGCTGCTTAATCCCACGAGTAAGTCCAGTCGCCTGGTGGTTCTGGGGAAGTTCCCTTAAACTGTATCATCCTGACCTCGGCTCCTGTTACTAACCATTTCCAGGACCCCTACCTGCCTGCAGGTCTACAGCCTGCTTCACTGGCTCTGGGCATGATGACCACCACCTCTCTGGAATACTTGTTAATTTTTGCTTAGGGTGCATGGTTATGTAAAATATATCCTCATTTGCAAATTAGGGAAGGAAATAATGGCTCATGATGTTTTAAAGGTTTTGCCTCTTAGTGTATTTATGTCAAATGGAAAAGTTTTAAATATCTTTTTAAAGGAGCACTCATTGTAAGCCTGAAATTATGCCACTGTATCTTTCAGATCAATCTCTAATTCCTTTACGTGTTATTTTTGTTCTCCCAACAGACTGATATATCCCGGAGAGCAGAGGGAATAGGTGCCGCTGTTGCATTGAATTATTTCCCAGGGCTGGTTAGGGGAGTAATGAGAACATATCTTTCTGTTCCTAGAGAATGGGCAGATGTACATCCAGAAAAAGCCAACCATGTACCCTCCCTGGGACAGCACTTTTGACGCCCATATCAACAAGGGAAGAGTAATGCAGATCATCGTAAAGGGCAAAAATGTGGACCTAATATCCGAAACCACTGTGGAGCTCTATTCCCTGGCCGAGAGATGTAGGAAAAACAATGGGAAGACAGAAATATGGGTAAATAGCCAAGCTGTGAGCTTTATTTTAAGTGTATATTCCATTAAGTGATAAGAACCATAGTAGTTGAAGACTTGTTCAAGATTTCAGTGTCATCCTGAAGGTATGATACACTGGCCTTAAGTAAACTGACTCCCTACCACTGACTCATTGGTGGCTTGATAATGATGATGATTCATTGCAGTCTTAGAACATACTGGTATACTCAAATCTCTGATTCTTATGTAAGGGGAAGAAGATCTCTTAGGCTATGAAGAACTGTTATTGATTTATTTATAACTGTTAAAGTAAGCTTGGAAATATCACAAATTTTCCATAACTTGGGAACCTACCTGTGGCCTATTTATCAAGGTATCACGTAGATATCAAGATATCTAGGTACCTATGTGATATCTTGATAAAATATTTTAGATAAGATGATGGGTGGATAAGTGAGAAGAGAGAGCAAAGATCCATTTAATGTTTGATATCTCAATCCCTGTAATTTTTTTTTTAGCCATAATTTGTTCACTTAGCTTACTTTACTCTAAAAAGTACATTATACACAATCCATGTTACCACACCAAGTTTTTGAAAACTTAGATTATAACTATTTTGGTAGCAAATGTTTAGAAAGTTAAAGGGAGAAGTAAAATATGAAAGCATAAAAAATTCTAATGAAAATTTCTGGGGTACAAAAATTGAAGAAAATATACTAGTAAAAACTGCTTTTACATGATGTGAAACCCAGAGAGTGTTTTCACATGTCTGTATCATTTATGCAAAGGAGATTCTTACCTTTCTGCTTTGTACAGATTCTTAAGAACTCCAGCCAAGAGATCTTCAAGTCACAGGTTTCAAAATGGGAATGATACAAGCCTAAAACCTAGATTTTTGTGTCAATTATGTATTTTTGACCTGAAAAAAAAAGGTACTTTTTAGGAAAGTACATGTATCTTTGCTTGTATCGCTAAAGTAATCTTTAGAGATAAAGATATATCAAGATTTTTTTCTTAAAGTTCTCCATGCTTAGATGTGTTTAGGTAACTTAGTTCAGTGTGTCTGTTGAGCACTTCCACGTTCAGCCTGGGGAGAGGATCTTGGAAACAGAATTCCTCTTGGGTAGCTGGTTATACAAGTAGGAAGAGTTTAAATAAGTGGATAATGTCACAGGTGTGTGACTTAGTGTTAAAGGTTTATACAAACCCAGTAGGTGAGGGGGTGAGGCTGTAGGTACAACTGAATCATGGGAGCATTTGGCTAGGCTCAGAGAAAGAAGAGAGAAACTGGAGAAAGTTTTCCTCAGTTTTTTCCCCCATTCCCATTTATTTTCCACTTTCTGCCCCATTTTTTTTAAAAAAGGGAAGAGTCACCAAATCCCTAATTTTTTAAGTAGCAGGCTATTTGATTTCCTTTTCAATTAATGAGAGGATAACTATTTTAAAAATTCTTTTGTTAAGCATCACTGACAAACAAGTTGCTTTTCTATTTGTATCTCTTAAAGTTGCATTTGATTTCTTGCCTCGACTTTCTCTGATTTTATCCTTGTCAGACTTTTTACACTTTTTGCATATTGGGATTTTTGAGACCTACACCCTTGGATCCTCATTTAACTACTAGCAACCTTCTTACATTTTCCACCTTTGCTGTTTTCAGGGTTATTTGTTAGTTCACTTTTATTTATAATGTTTAAAGGTCAACAGGTTGCTTTGGACTTATAGCTTCTCTGGCTTCTATTGCAATCTGCTTTCTTAAAATTAGCTTCTCTATTTAAAAAAAACAAAAATGATTTTCTCAGAGTTGCCTCTGACTTCCATAAACACCATCCAGTTTCCAAACATGAAGATTTTCCTTCTGCTTTCCCAAGATTTTCCCTGTTCGTGCGGTTATCTCCTGTTCACTCTCAAAAACATAATGGACTTTCTGTGAATGTTGTTCTTCCAGCAGCTAACTGGTTTAATTTTCCCCATCACCACTAATTCCTGAATATCGGTACTGAATATTGGTAATACTGGTTGCAGTCACCTGGTACCAATTTTTCCCACTTCCTTTGGGACTGACCCCCTGTTCCCTTGCTCTTCTAGCTTTATTTTTGCCTCCTTATTTATTATTCCATAAACCAGAAACTAATGGTGTATATACTTGTCAAAAAGCACTTCTCTTTTCCTTAACCTATTTAAGCTTGCCTGAGAATGTGTAGATAACCAAGCAGTACAGCCTTGTCACATCCTAAAATTCTAATAGTAGTCATGCTGTCACATCGGCATCACTATTATGTCAGCTCTTCGAGATCTTTAAAGGTCTGGTGACAGGCACAAGGTCACCATGACCTTGAATTATTTAGCCATGATTCCTATTCAGTCCTGAGTTTGACCAGACCCTTCTTACTATTTCTCAGTTATTCTAGTTACCCATGGATGTAATGACCAGCAGTGCCCTGTAGTTCACCTTTGTATTCTTTTTAGCATATTTATAGTACGGTGTTACAGTTTAGTATATAATCAGTAGTGGTCAGGTCGTGTCAGATTTACCATTTTCCCCCTTATGTCACATCACATGATTTCCTGCATCATCCCTTCTACATAATGATACTGAAATATATATATATGTATATATTTTTTTAAATTTATTTATTTGTTTATATTTTATTTTTGGCTGTGTTGGGTCTTCGTTGCTGTGCACGGGCTTTCTCTAGTTGCAGTGAGCAGGGGCTACTCTTTGTTGCGGTGCGTGGGCTTCTCATTGAGGTGGCTTCTCTTGTGGAGCACGGGCTCTAGGCACGCGGGCTTCAGTAGTTGCAGCACGCGGGCTCAGTAGTTGTGTGTCACGGGCTACAGAACGCAGGCTCAGTAGTTGTGGCACACGGGCTTAGTTGCTCCGCGGCATGTGAGATCTTCCCGGACCAGGGCTCAAACTCGTGTCTGCTTCATTGGCAGGTGGATTCTTAACTGCAGCGCCACCAGGGAAGTCCTGAAATATGTTTTTTTAAATCCCTTCCTCGACCAATCTAATTAAAATTTCCCTTAGCCGACTATCCAGCACTTTCCAAAGGAAACAGGCTCTCTGCGTGAAAGAAAAAGGCCACTCCCATTTAATACCCGATTAACCTAGAGGCAAGTGTATTCAGGCATCCTCAAAGCAGGATTTCTCTTTCCTTCCAAAGGGAACCTACTTGTTCTCCAAGTGAGCTAGTCCCCAGCCTCCATGATTCTTTTGTCAGCATCAAGATATGAATCTACCCTATTACAACTCTTAAGATAAGCAGTAGCACAGGGCAAGGAAGTCACTTCCTTAAGGAAGTTTTGGTCTCCAAGTCAAATTAGGTAGTTGCTGAGGGTTTTAATAAAAGAAAGCCTATGTTCACGGATGCTGTGCTAGTCTGATGATAATATGGGTAAGTTAAGTGAAAGGGAACAGGGGTGGGCCCTGCGCTGGGGATCTCCTGCCATCACCAAACCCGCCAGTTGTGATATCATTCAACTCAGCACTTGTCTCATATTCTGACCCTTGTTTCTTTCCTTCCTTACACCAGTTAGAGCTGAAACCTCAAGGCCGAATGCTAATGAACGCAAGATACTTTCTGGAAATGAGTGGCAAGTGGCATTTCTTATTCCTGTTTGGGGGTGTGGCGGGCATGTCTCCTCTCCTTTGCAACTTACTTCACTTTGCTTTTCTGAGAGCAAAGAAGATGGAAGCATGAGGAATTTTCTTAAAATTCCCAGTGGTGCTCAAGCATGAGTTGAATATACACTCTATGGGGCCAGATCCACATAGAAACAGAAAACATTTATAGCATTCGTTTTTAAATGGTGTGAATTCACATGCCCAGTGCTTTTCTAGTCTGTCTGTATTTTCATTTGGGAATTTAATGTAAACACCAGAGGCTCTGCTAATGTGTTGCTCTGTGTGTACAAACTGTGTATAAATGATGTGATATAACAAGTTGTTACACCATCAGTAGAATACAAAATAAGAAACTGATAAATATTTTCTATAACACTATAGTAGGAAAATACTAATGCTTCAAGTTAGTCACCTCAAATCCTTTTAGGAACAAGGAGGGAAACAATGCATCACTAAAGAGTTTCACTTCCATCTCACACACAGATGCCATTCACAGAAGTTACATTTACAGTCAGTGTGCTTGGTGCCTGTGACAGCCCGTCACTTCTTCCTGTTGCATTTATATCCTGTTGTCAAAGTGCTGTGTCAATGAATCAAATGCTACTACTCCTAAAATCTTTTCTTATTAAAGTATAGTTGATTTGTGATGTTGTGTTAGTTTCAGGTGTACATTACAGTTATTCAGATATATATATCTATTTTATATACATACACACACACACACACACACACACACACACACACACGTACGTATATATGGTTGGGCAAAAAGTTCGTTGAGGTTTTTCCATAAGGTGTTGCACAAAAACCCAAATGAACTTTTTGGCCAACCCAATATATACTTTCTTTTTTAGATCTTTTTCCCTTATAGGTTATTACAAAATATTGGGTATAGTTCCCTGTGTTATACAGTAGGTCCTTGTGGATTCTCTATTTTATATATAATAGTGTGAATATGTTAAGCCCAGATTCCTATTTTGATCCCTCCACCCCCTTCCCCTTTGGTAACCCATAAGTTTGTTTTCTATGTCTGTGGGTCTGTTTCTGTTTTGTAAATAAATTCATTTGTGTCTTTCTTTTCCTTTAGATTCCACATGTAAGTGATGTCATATGATATTTGTCTTTTCTCTGTCTGGCTTCTCTTAGTATGATCATCTCTAGGTCTGGCCATGTTGCTGCAAATGGCATGATTTCATTCATATTCCTATTTCATTGAGTACATAGGAGGTACTCGATGAATGTTTGTTGAACTGTTCAGTTGGACTCACTCTGGCATTTAGAAATTCCTTTTATTTTCTTTTGGTTCCCACACAATGGCTATTCCAAACATGCCCATACTCCTTGGTTGCTGAAGGTGTCTTGATCTTCTCTTACTCTTGGAGGTTGGCTTTACCTCCAGGGTAATTGGGAGAGACTACGTCTTCTGTCTGTCTCTGCACTTTAGGATTCAGCTGCTTCGTCCTGCATCTCTTCCTGCTCTTCTGCCTCGGAGAAAGTCCCTCCCTTTCTTGGTCTCCTGGCTCTCACCCCTGGCAGTTCTGTAATATCAGTCACGCTTCCACTCTGGCACCTTCAACTTTTCTGTCTTTCTTTGGTTTCTACCTCATTGCCAAGACATACATAATTAAGCCATCTTCTCCAACCTGAAAAGAAAATTTTTTTAAACGTTTTAACCTCCATGAGTTTTTCTTTCCTTTCCTTCCCTGACACATTTCTTGAGAAAGTACTTTAATGTATCAGTCCCTCTTTCTTCACTACTCCGTCAATTCTTAAACCCTAAGAGTCTGGCTTATATTTCAACCAATCTGCTAAATGACTTTCTCCAAGAGAACAGATCCTCAAAACAAATGCAGTGTCTTAACCTTCAATTCCCTTGACACCTCTGTTTCAGTCAAGGCTGAGAAACCCATTCTTTCTTGGATTGCTTGATGTAATATTATTCAAGTTTTCCTCTTAATTTTTCAGCTGCCTCTTCATGGCCTCTTTTGTAATTCCTTTTCCTACCTCCTAAAGAATATGGGTGTGTACTTATCTCTAAGTCAAGTCTTTGTGTGAGTGCCATATCTTCCTGACTGGGCTATTAGCCATTCAGAATTAGGGGTGATGTCTCATAGTTCTTTAGACCATTCAGCATAACAATTTGCTCATAGCTGGCCAGGAAATATTTGTGATTTAACTGACTACATACAAGTGACAGACTAAACTAAATAAACATACAAAAACCAATGCACTTATTCAAGCCAATAAACAAACAGAAGACCAAATTACTTCAGAAATAAACAGTAAATACAAGGAGAATTTTTAAAATTCTGAGCTTTTATACATTTACTTTCTTGTAATGATTGAAATGGTCAGAGGATAAAGGAAATCACAGAAAGGAGCAAGGGAATGAATTCCTTTTTAATACTCTCTAGCATTTTTTAAATGTACAGTGTTATATTCTAATACACACACTATTTTATATTTATAAATATATAATTATATGTAGTCTGTACTATTATATAATAGTTTATGTATTAGACTATATATAATTTTTACATAATTATATATATATAATTTTTTACAGTAATACAGATAGGGTTCCCAGAATAATTCACTTCCACCCCTGAATTTAAAAGTAATTTTATGCTTTATTTCATTACATCTGGACCAAAATAAAAATGAGTCAAATCTTACTGACAAATGGCCTACTATGCCAGTCCCAAGTTGTAAATTGATCTCTACACTTAAATCAGAACTTGAGGAAGAAGGCAGTTGCCTTAGTGACCCTAAATTTAATCCCTTATTCACCAAGCCTAGTTTATTTCTGACCCAGTTCCTAATAAAAAGACTTAAATTGCCTAATGAAGTATTAGGCAAAATATTCAGCCCTATCTAAGGAGCTCTTTATTAGGAAGGCTTTTTATCTGGAAGTTTGGAGTTTCTGTAAAACAGATCTGTGGAGCCCTGTGGAGAAGACTTTTGTCCTAAAATGAGTCCTGAGACTAGGCTGGATCCTGGGGGAGAGGTCTCCACCTCCATGCCCCACCTTTGTCCACCCAGTGTGTTTCTAGCCTGGCCACTCTAAGGGGTGGGGAAATTAAAGTACTTTGGCAGGAACATTTGCCTCAAGTGTGTTGTCCAGTCTCTGCCATGGCTTAGCCAGGATGGAAATAATTTAGTTTAAATTTTGTGAACTCTTTTTATTTGTGAAGCATGAGCCCCTTATTCTCGCTAAACCTCCATTTTTTGTATTTGGAAAAAATAAATAGAATAAGTCATCCAAGAATCTTCAAGCTACTTAAAATCGTGGTTGTAGGAACTATAATCATTAAATTCATTACCCTTGTTTTAGTGATGATGATTATTTTTGTTATTTCTTTCTTGTTTACCATGTCACACTCTCTCACATGCTAGAGTTTCCATCGTGCTGTTAAACCACGACTGCCTTGCTGTTGTGTGTTTTCTTTGTGCCTGGGCTTCAGCCAGGGCTGATAGTCTCACTGGTACTCTCAGAATTCTACCAGCCTTTTGGGAAGATGCCATTTGGGTATGGGGCACTGTGGACAGTTACTTCCCAAAGTACCTTCACCAATATCCAGAGCCCAGGGCGAACTGAAGAAATGTGAATGTGATGATTTGATGTAGGTGACTAGGTAACATCCAGGATTACATTTTTTTTTTTTAATTGCAGTGATCTGTTCATCTCTGGCCCTTTCCACATTGACCTGTGTAATCTATGGCCGGTGCCTCTGATTACTGTGGGCCTCGGGAACCAGAGCATAAACAACTTCCCAAAGTTCTTTTGCCTTCAGAAGTCTGGCCAGCTCCCTCCTACTTTTTCTTGTCCGTAAACAACCAGATATAAAGCATCCTGGGACCTTAAAAAAAAAAAATGTCGTTTCCAACTTACTGTCAGTAACCACATTATTCTCTAGAATTCCCGGTAGAGTATTTGCCGCTTCCTGCCTTTTCTGGCTGAACCATCATTGACAATGAATAGGAGAGGCTGATAAATACCTTGAATGTTCTGACTTTTGGTTTTAAAAATTGAAAGAGGATATAGCTCAGTGTCGTGAAAGAGGAGTGAAGGGTCAAGCCAGTAATCCAGCCTCATTTTTCCAATCTTATAACAATACACCCTCTGATAATCCTGTTATGGAATTAAGGTAAGATGCTTCATATTTTACCAACGTTAAGAAGTACTTAGGAGAGGGCAGACAGGAGAAGCAAGAAGAACTACAGTTCTGCAGCCTGTGGAACAAAAACCACATTCACAGAAAGATAGACAGAATGAAAAGGCAGAGGACTATGTACCAGATGAAGGAACAAGATAAAACCCCAGAAAAACAACTAAATGAAGGGGAGGTAGCCAACCTTCCAGAAAAGGAATTCAGAATAATCATAATGAAGATAATCCAGGACCTTGGAAAAAGAATGGAGGCAAAGATCGAGAGGATGCAAGAGATGTTTAACAAAGACCTAGAAAAATTAAGGAACAAACACCTAGAAGAATTAAAGTACAAACAAACAGATGAACAATACAATAACTGAAATGAAAACTAAACTAGCAGGAATCAATAGCGGAATAACTGAGGCATAAGAACAGATAAGTGACCTGGAAGACAGAATGGGAGAATTCACTGCCACGGAACAGAATAAAGAAAAAATGGAAAGACATGAATACAGCCTAACAGACCTCTGGGACAGCATTAAACGCAACAGCATTTGCATTATAGGGGTCCCAGAAGGAGAAGACAGAAAGGACCTGAGAAAATATTTGAAGAGATTATAGTCAAAAACTTCCCTAACATGGGAAAGGAAATAGCCACCCAAGTGCAGGAAGCACAGAGAGTCCCAGGCTGGATAAACCCAAGGAGAAACACACCAAGACACATAGTGATCAAATTAACAAAAATTAAAGACAAAAATTATTGAAAGCAACAAGGGAAAAATGGCAACATACAAGGGAACTCCCATAAGGTTAACAGCTGATTTCTCAGTGGAAACTCTACAAGCCAGAAGGGAGTGGTACGATATATTTAAAGTGATGAAAGGGAAGAACCTACAACCAAGATTACTCTACCCAGCAAGGATCTCATTCAGATTGAATGCAGAACTCAAAAGCTTTACAGACAAGCAAAAGCTAAGAAAATTCAGCACCACCAAACCAGCTCTACACCAAATGCTAAAGTAACTTCTCTAAGTGGGAAACACAAGAGAAGAAAAAGACCTACAAAAACAAACCCATAACAATTAAGAAAATGGTAATAGGAACATACATATCAATAATTACATTAAACGTGAATGGATTAAATGCTCCAACCAAAAGACACAGGCTCACTGAATGGATACAAAAACAAGACCCATATATATGCTGTCTACAAGAGACCCACTTCAGACTTAGGGACACGTACAGACTGAAAGTGAGGGGATGGAAAAAGATATTCCATGCAAATGGAAATCAAAAGAAAGCTGGAGTAGCAATACTCATATCAGATAAAATAGACTTTAAAATAAAGAATGTTACAAGAGATGAGGAAGGACACTACATAATGATCAAGGGATCAATCCAAGAAGAAGATACAACAATTATAAATATATATGCACCCAAATAAGAGCTCCTCAATACATAAGGCAACTGCGAACTGCTGTAAAAGAGGAAATCGACAGTAACACAGTAATAGTGGGGGACTTTAACACCTCACTCACACCAATGGACAGATCATCCAAACAAAATTAATAAGGAAACACAAGCTTTAAATAACACAATAGACTAGATAGATTTAATTGATATTTATAGGACATTCCATCCAAAAACAGCAGATTACACTTTCTTCTCAAGTGCGCACGGAACATTCTCCAGATTAGATCACATCTTGGGTCACAAATCAAGCCTCAGTAAATTTAAGAAAATTGAAATCATATCAAGCATCTTTTCTGACCACAATGCTATGAGATTAGAAATGAATTACAGGGGAAAAAACATAAAAAACACCAACACATGGAGGCTAAACAATACGTTACTAAATACCCAAGAGATCACTGAAGACATCAAAGAGGAAATCAGAAAATACCTAGAGACAAATGACAATGAAAACATGATGATCCAAAACCTATGGGATGCAGCAAAAGCAGTTCTAAAAGGGAAGTTTATAGCTATACAAGCCTACCTCAAGAAACAAGAAAAATCTCAAACAATCTAACGTTACACCCAAAGGAACTAGAGAAAGAACAAAACCCAAAGGTCGTAGAAGGAAAGAAATCATAAAGATCAGAGCAGAAGTAAATGAAATAGAAACAAAACAATAGAAAAGATCAATAAAACTGAAAGCTGATTCTCTGAGAAGATAAACAAAATTGATAAACCTTTAGCCAGACTCATCAAGAAAAAGAGGGAGAGGACTCAAGTCAATAAAATTAGAAATGAAAAAGGAGAAGTTACAACAGACACTTCAAAAATACAAGATATCATAAAAGACTACTACAAGCAACTCTATGCCAATATAATGGACAACCTGGAAAAAATGGACAAATTCTTGGAAAGCAATAACCTTCCAAGACTGAACCAGGAAGAAACAGAAAATATGAACAGACCAATCACAAGTAATGAAATTGAAACTGTGATTAAAAATCTTCCAACAAACAAAAGTCCAGGACCAGATGGCTTCACAGGTGAATTCTGTCAATGATTTAGAGAAGAGCTAACACCCATCCTTCTCAGATTCTTCCAAAAAATTGCAGAGGAAGGAACACTCCCAAACTCATTCTACAAGGTGACCATCACCCTGATACCAAAACCAGACAGAGATACTACAAGAACAGAAAATTACAGACCCATATCACTGATGAATTTAGATGCAAAAATCCTCAACAAAATACTAGCAAACAGAATCCAACAACACGTTAGCAGGATCATACACCATGATCAAGTGGAATTTATCCAAGGGATGTAAGGATTCTTTAATATACACAAATTCATCAGATACACCATATTAACAAACTGAAGGATAAAAACCATATGATCATCTCAATAGATGCAGAAAAAGCTTTTGACAAAATTCAACACCCACTTATGATAAAAACTCTCCAGAAAGTGGGCATAGAGGGAACCTACCTCAACATAATAAGGCCGCATATGACAAACCCACAGCCAACATCATTCCCTATGGCGAAGAACTGAAAGTATTTCCTCTAAGATCAGGAAGAAGACAAAGACGTCCACTCTTACCACTGTTATTCAACATAGTTTTGAAAGTCCTAGGCACAGAAATCAGAAGGAAAAGAAATAATAGGATTACAAATTGGAAAAGAAGAAGTAAAACTGTCACTGTTTGCAGATGACATGATACTATACATAGAGAATCCTAAAGATGCCACCAGAAAACTACTAGAGCTAATCATTGAATTTGGTAAAGTTGCAGGATACAAAATTAATGCACAGAAATCTCTTGCATTCCTATACACTAACAATGAAAGAGCAGAAAGAGAAATTAAGGAAACAATCCCATTCACCATTGCAACAAAAAGAATAAAATACCTAGGAATAAACCTACCTAAGGAGGTAAAAGACCTGTACTCAGAAAACTATAAGACACTGATGAAAGAAATCAAAGATGACACAAACAGTTGGAGAGATATACCATGTTCTTGGATTGGAAGAATCAATATTGTGAAAATGACTATACTACCCAGAACAATCTACAGGTTCAATGCAATCCCTGTCAAATTACCAGTGGCATTTTTTTTTTTACAGAACTAGAGAAAAAATCTTAAAATTTGTATGGAGACACAAAAGACCCCAAATAGCCAAAGCAGTCCTGAGGGGAAAAAAAACGGAGCTGGAAGAATCAGACTCCTTGACTTCAGACTATACTACAAAGCTATAGTAATCAAGACAGTATGGTGCTGGCACAAAAACAGAAATAGATCAATGGAACAGGATGGAAAGCCCAGAGATAAACCCACACACCTATGGCCAACTAATCTGTGACAAAGGAGGCAAGGATATACAATGGAGAAGAGACAGTTTCCTCAATAAGTGGTGCTGGGAAAACTGGATAGCTACATGTAAAAGAATGAAATTAGAACACTTTCTGACACCATACACAAAAATAAACTCAAAATGGATTAGAGACCTAAATGTAAGACCAGACACTATAAAACTCTTAGAGGAAAGCATACGAAGAACGCTCTGTGACATAAATCACAGTAAGATCTTTTTTGATTCACTTCTTAGAGTAATGGAAATAAAAAACAAAAATAAACAAATGGGACCTAATGGAACTTAAAAGCTTTTGCATTGCAAAGGAAACTATAAACAAAACAAAAAGACAGCCCTCAGATTGGGAGTAAATATTTGCAAACAAATCAAAGGACACAGGATTAATCTCCAAAATATATAAACAGTTCATGCAGCTCAATTTTAAAACAACAAGCAACCCAATCCAAAAATGGGCAGAAGTCCTAAACAGGCATCTCTCCAAAGAAGATATAGAGATGGCCAAGAAGCACATGAAAAGCTGCTCAACATCACTAATTATTAGGAAATGGAAATCAAAACTATAATGAGGTATCACCTCACACCACTTGGAATGGCCATCATTCTACAAACAACAGTGCTCACTTTGGCAGCACATATACTGAAATTGGAATGACACAGAGAAGATTAGCATGGCCCCTGCGCAAGGATGACAAGAGAATGGACTTGAGGACACAGGGGGGGAATGGTAAGCTGGGACAAAGTGGGAGAGTGGCATGGACATATATACACTACCAAATGTAAAATAGATAACTAGTGGGAAGCAGCCGCATAGCACAAGGAGATCAGCCCGGTGCTTTGTGATCACCTAGAGGGGTGGGATAGGGAGGGTGGAGGGAGGGAGATGCAAGAGGGAAGAGATATGGGGATATACGTATATGTATAGCTGATTCACTTTGTTACAAAGCAGAAACTAACACTCGATTGTAAAGCAATTATACTCCAATAAAGATGTTTAAAAAAAAAAGAAAACATCAGCAAAAAAATTAAAAAAAAAGAAAATCTATACACAACAAACGCTGGAGAGGGTGTGCAGAAAAGGGAACCCTCTTGCGCTATGGTGGGAATGTAAATTGATACAGCCACTATGGAGAACACTATGGAGGTTCCTTAAAAACTAAAAATAGAATTACCATATGACCCAGTAATCCCACTACTGGGCATATACCCTGAGGAAACCATAATTCAAAAAAACACATGCACCCCAGTGTTCACTGCAGCACTATTTACAATAGCCAGGTCATGGAAGCAAGCTAAATGCCCATCAACCGATGAATGGATAAAGAAGATGTGGCACATATATACAGTGGAGTATTACTCAGCCATAAAAAGGAATGAAATTGGGTCATTTGTAGAGACACGGATGGACCTAGAGACTGTCACACAGAGTGAAGTAAGTCAGAAAGAGAAAAACAAATATCGTATATTAACGTATGTATGTGGAATCTAGAAAAATGGTACAGATGAACCTATCTGCAAAGCAGAAATAGAGACACAGATGTAGAGAACAAACGTATGGACACCAAGTGGGGAAAGTGAGGGGTGGGATGGGATGAATTGGGAGATTGGGATTGACATATATACACTAATATGTATAAAATAGATAACTAATAAGAATGTGCTGTATAAAAAATAAATAAAATTCAAAAAAACAGAAGTACTTGGGGTTTGCTGATCTCGATGCTTGTCTCATTCCTCGTCAGTCTCTGTCCCTTCCCCATCTCCCCCAGCCCCACTGCCCCAAGCTCTCACAGCCATATGGCAAAATGTCACTCTATCCCCTTTCCTCTTCCTGCAGACACAAAGGACATGAGTGAATTCGAGAACGAAGGCTTCTTTGCTCTGCATCAGCGCCGAGGAGCCATCAAACAGGCCAAAGTCCACCACGTCAAGTGCCATGAGTTCACGGCCACCTTCTTCCCACAACCCACGTTTTGCTCCGTCTGCCATGAGTTTGTCTGGTATGGTAACTCAGCATTTCACTCCAAGCTTCAGGTTATGCATTCTGTCGCATCTTCTTGATCCACCAGGTCTGGCATGCCCCACCTTGGGGAAGTGTGCCGGAATAGTACCACCTGAGAGTTTCCAGTGACCTCACGTGGATTGAGAAGGTTCAAAGGGTGTGACTCTATAGAACAGTTTCATAATATAACTCCTGTAGAGCAAGGAAACCAGCCTCCTTAGGAAAGGTTCCAAGGACTTCAGTTTCCAATTAAATGGGAGGCTTATGGGGGTGAGGGGGAAGGGAAGGAAGAATGAGAGATGTTATTGTAAGCACAGTTTTACAGTCAAAACTGCCACCAACTCAACAGCCCAACTGTGATGCTACTAATGTCTGCAAAAGGCAACACTTGCCCGTTGGAGCTAATGGGTTTCAATGTTTACAAGCCTCTTAGGTGTCTTAAGAGCCCTCAAACAGAGAGATTGGTTCAACCCTCAGTAAACACACAGCGAAGGCTATGGTGGAGTGGAGACTTGAAATGACTCCTATCTCTGGCCTCAGCCTCCTCACCTCTTCTGGGGTGTTCTCTCCTTAACCCCCGTTTAACCAGGGTATCCAGAGGTCAAGTAGACTTTTGGTGGATTTCCATCAACTGTCTTCATCTAATGACTTGAACCTCCTTCCTTTCTAATAGTGAATGGTACTCAGGCGTCAGTCTTAAGCTTGAGAATTCATTAGTTGCAAATATTCTCAGATACTCAGAAAGGGGAAATAAAATGTTATAAAGTAAAATGTTATAAATGTAGATATCTTTGCTTATCTGTACTGAGCTTAGTGAGACACTGAATTTTTAAGCGTAGACGTGGAAATTTGCTACCATGATCCCATGATCCATTTTTTAAAAATATTTATTAATTTAAAATTTTTTGTCCTTTTTTGGCTGCATGGGGTCTTAGTTGTGGCAAGCAGGGTCTCTTGTTGCGGCACATGGGCTTCTCTAATCGCAGCAGTGTGCGGGCTTCTCTGTAGCTGTGGCATGCGGGTTTTCTCTTCTCTAGTTGTGGCGCGCGGGCTTAGTTGCCCTGCGGCATGTGGGATCTTAGTCCCCCAACAAGGGATCGACTCACGTCCTGTGTGCGAAGGCGGATTCTTTACCACTGGACCACCAGGGAAGTCCCCCCTTTATCCATTTTTGGTCAGGCATTTTTATCTCTACATGTTTGTTTGGAAAATATGCAAATGGGAGGGAAATCAACAACTCCTCATTTATTTAATTATCAGACTTTTCACAAAGCAGGTTAAAATAAAAGCACGTGTTAACACTCTTGGTTAATAATAGATTAGTGCTGCAGGTCAGAAAAATGCCCTGTGATAGCAGAAAGCTATGAGATCTTGTTCATCTTTTAAATGTTTTTGCTACTACTGTTGACTCAAAGGTCCATATAAATATTCAAACATGTGCTTTATTGCAGGGGTCTGAACAAACAGGGCTACCAGTGTCGACGTAAGTCAGAAGGATTTCTGTTGTATTATCATCATTCTTTTTGTTTAGTTGTCTCTTAACTTCTGAAAATCTCAAGCTGTAGTCATTTCTTTTCAGAATGTAATGCAGCAATTCACAAGAAGTGTATCGATAAAGTTATAGCGAAGTGCACAGGATCAGCTATCAACAGCCGAGAAACCATGGTACGGATCTAGATTCCTCTCTGTCTGAAATACGATGATTTTATCCTGACATTAAATTTTACAGCCCGCTAATTCTTGTTCCTAATGCCCGAATTTGAATGCTTAAATTTTTCCTTGCACACCCTTTCCTCTACAGTGGTGATGATTACTGAGATCCAAAACTAGGGGATGAATAAGAGAGCACAAGATGAATTTTAATGATTCTACCTTTTCCAGAAAAACATCACAGAAAGATGGCCAGAAAGCATAGTTCTGATCAATTATGTGAGAACGACTCCTGTGGCATCTACAGCTAGAAGTGACAGTTAAAGAGTAGAGGCAATGGTTATAAAGTGCAGATGTGAGCATTTACAAGGGAGGGTAACAGATAGGTAATTCTTATATTGAGAGGCAAGTATTTCTTTCAGAATGAACTTTGAGATGTATCATCTGGGGGCAAGTTAGACTTTACTCTGTGGGAGAGGGAGACAGATGGAGCTGCAGAGAGAGAGAGGCAACCAAAGCAGTCAGTCTTGGTAAGAAGGGAAGAGGTCCAAAGCCACATGGACATGAAACTCTGACGGACAGGAAGGAGTTGGAGAGATGGTTGTAGATGAAGGTAGGTTTGTAGATTTGGGGAAGGACAGATGAGGGAGCTTCCCTTAGATGGCTTAGGTCCTCGATGAAGTCTGAGGACTAGGGGAAGAAAGAAGGCAGCAAGTGTCTTTGAGGAGGAAGAAGGAGCTGTAAAATAATTATCTCAGAGATGGCAAGGCAAGGGGATTCAAGAAAAGCAGCAGGATTGCCAGGCACAGTGGCAAGTCCATTTGAGTTTGAGGGCAGCCATCTCCCGGGTGTGTGATTTTCTCCAGCAAAGGGGTAGGCAAAGAGAGAGCAGATTGGTTGGGTTTTTCCAGAGTAGAATTTCTTTTAAAATTTAGAGCCAGAAGGGGATAATCTCCTGTTATGAGTGACTCTGCTAAAGGTCAAAGAGGTTGAAGTAGTTTGTCCAAGATAAACCACTTCCACCTGGCAGAGCTGGGACTAGAATTCGGATCTCGGTCTCCCAGACTAAGGCTTTTGTTCGTTGAAATCACAGTGCCTCTTTTCATCCCGCCCGCCTGCTCCCTTTACCTGATGCCTTCGGCTTTCCTGGAAAAATCACAAATTGTAAGCATGACTGTGAACTTCAATGGCTAACGTCCAGTAAGACTAGAATGAGAGCCACAGGTAAAATTTTAAACTTTCAAGTAGCCACATTAAAGACCGGAAAAAGCAACAGGTGGAATTCATCTTAACGATATACTTTATGTAACCCAGTCTGCTCCAATATTATCATTTCAGGATAGAATCAATATACAAAATTGAGATATTCTACATTGTTGGTTTTTTTTTTTTTTTTTTTTTTTTTTTTTGCGGTCCGCGGGCCTCTCACTGTTGTGGCCTCTCCCGTTGTGGAGCACAGGCTCCAGATACGCAGGCTCAGCGGCCATGGCTCACGGGCCCAGCCGCTCCGCGGCATGTGGGATCCTCCTGGACCGGGGCATGAACCCACGTCCCCTGTATCGGCAAGTGGACTCTCTACCGCTGCGCCACCAGGGAAGCCCTGTTTTTTTTTCATACAAAGTTGTCGTAATCCAGTACGTATTTTACACTTACAGCACATCTTTTCAACACCTTGTAAGTGTTCCCTTGGCCCATGTGGGTGAGTGACATGTTGGAAAGTACAGATCTGTAGTCTTTCCCAGACACATCTTGAACCATTTAGACTTGGGTTCAGGATTTGAGGTAGAAGTCTCCTAGCCTGGACCTTAACATCACTTGTTCATATTTATGTGGAAAAGTTTCTACGAAATAGGAGTTCTGAAAGGCATTTTTTCTTGGTTGAAAATATCTCCAGTAAGTTCTGGGCAGCTTTTAAGCCATTCTAAATAGCCATTCTAAAGACTAAATGCTGACCAAAAGCCACCATGAGAACATGTATTCCTTTAACAAATAAGACCACTTTACTATACATGTTCTTAAAGAAATTGTTTAATTAAAAACTTTTGTAGAGATTTTAAGTCTCAAGTAAATAAAACTTTTTATACTGCACAAGAATATTGGTATTCTTGCCAGGAATCAAAGTGCCTGATTTTTTTTGTTGTTGTTAATAAGTTTGATTAAAGGGGAGAATTTAAACTCTAGAACACTTTAAAAAAGAAAATCTTCACTATATCTACTATCAGCATCCCTCTGTCATCTCCCTTCTCTCCATCCCTTAAACCATCACATTTATTTTGAGAGAGCGAAGAGTAGTGGTGAGAGAGGGGATGGGCACAGATTCGGACTGTCAGGCTCATAGATATCCCAGCTCAGTTCATGGCTGTGTGACCTAGACAAGTGTCTGGCCCTATCTGTGCTGAATCTCCCCACCTATCAAAGCAGGATACCAACAGAGGCTGCTTCAAAAGAGGTATTTTGAGGGTTGTATAAGATATCACACATGTAAAAGATAACACATGTGACGTGTCTATCACAGCACCTGGCAGAACAGTTATCTACCTCTTGTCTCTTCAGTTCATGTATAAGCAGTGTGAAAAGGCTTCCCACCTTGGGCTCCCGCACTAATAAACCGATGTCTCTAGAGGAGGCATTATATAACATCTTCCGAAGGTTAAAGCACTAGTGCTAGGTTGAAAGAGAAAAGGAAATATTTATATTAAAATAGGAAGGGAAGGGCTTCCCTGGTGGTGCAGTGGTTGAGAGTCTGCCTGCCGATGCAGGGGACATAGGTTCGTGCCCCAGTTCGGGAAGATCCCACATGCCACGGAGCGGCTGGGCCTGTGAGCCATGGCTGCTGAGCCTGCACGTCCGGAGCCTGTGCTCCGCAGAGGGAGAGGCCACAACAGTGAGAGGCCCGCATACCGAAAAGGAAAGAAAAAAAAAAATATATATATATATATATAGAAAGGGGGAAGTGTGTTTACTTAGCTCCCATTTAAATAAATAACGCTGGTCTCCTCTTCCTGGAATCTTAGCCCATCTGTGGGAAGGCCGCAGACTTCAGCCATCTCCAGCTTACTTGATATGTGTATCTTGCCCCCCTTGCCCTTGACCTAGAAGAGCTAACGGCTCCTTGTCTTCTTTGGACACGACTATAAGGCTTGACAAGTAAAAATTATGGGTTCTAATAAACATCACCACAGTGTTTTTATTATTCTGTTCACTGTGCTAAAGTCTCTGCTAAGACGTGAAAAGTGGGGAAGTGGGGACACACCGACCATCACGCATTCTTTTTCCCTTTCAGTTCCACAAGGAGAGGTTCAAAATCGACATGCCGCACAGATTTAAGGTCTACAATTACAAGAGCCCCACCTTCTGTGAGCACTGTGGGACCCTGCTCTGGGGCCTGGCGAGGCAAGGCCTCAAGTGTGACGGTGAGTCTAATGAGCGTGACCCCCCTGGAACCCCCTGCGGCTGGATTTGCAGCTTTGATGGAGAGAACCAGGGAGTGGGGGGAGGATGGAGGTGACTGGCTTCTCCGTCCAGCCCGGAAGAGCCCCGTGATCCCGAATGAGAAGTTCCCCGATAACAAGGCACTGCTGTTCTTTTCCTTCCACCTGTCCCCACCGCATGCCTTGTTTCCCAGAGAAGTGCCCAGTCATCCAGGTCAAATGTCACAGCCCCTGGCCCGAGGCCTTCTGTGGTACTTGCCTGCTTCTCCTCTGACTGGCTCCCTCCCCTGGACCTGCCCCTTCCTGACCTCTGCAGCCCCAGCCCTGCCCCTGCCGCTCTCCTTAGCACCAGCGAGTGCGATTCTGTCTGTGGCTCCATCAGGGAGCGAGCCTGGCACGTCTGTTTCGCTGCTGGATAGTTCTGCGCAGAAAACTGCCTGACTTCAGCTGGAAAGCCTGTCTCCAAAGCGTGCTGTGAACTCCACGTGCACAGGAAGAGGCCCAGCTCTGATTCTGATGGCCTGAGAGCAGGGCCTGAGCCTGCTGCTCTCCACCATGGAGTTATTCAGCCAGACCCTGAGAAAAAGCACAAGAGCTTTCTCTCTCTGGAAGTCCAGGCTGCGAAGGCAATAACCTTTAGAAACCGAGATGCTGTTATGCCAGGATTAGGGGGTAGGGAGGAAAAATTCCAGCAAGAACTAACAAAGTACCTTCTGCCATTGGAGTGCAGCTGAGGGAAGGACAGTGCCCAGATCACACTCAAAACAGCTGCCTCGCTCAGGGACCTTTGTATTTTATTTTATTAAAAAAAATTTTTTTAATGAAGTATAGTTGATTTACAATGCTGTGTTAATTAACATACATATACATTTTTTTTAACTATACTTTTGCATTCTGGTTTATCATAGGGTATTGATGAAACACAGAAGCCACTTTATTTTTTCTGGGCAGCCCCATTTTAACTTATGCCACTGGCTAATGCGTGTTGTATCTTTTAAGTGATAAAGGGCGCTGACCTAAGGAGGAAGATCACCCTTAGCTGCCTCCCTGTCCTCATCCCAGTTGCATCCACGTGTCTGGTGGAGCCTGGAGTGACATCTTAATGGAGGTGGGAGGGGTTAGGTCTCCAAATCATTACCGAAGGCAAACCCACAGGTAGTCAAAATTCACCTGAACAATCCCTCCATCACCCAAAGTACCACCACGCATTTTCCTCTCTACACCTGTGTAAGAGTCCGTGGGTGGGTGGGCTGGGCGTTGTATAGAGTGTCCTTAAGAGTCGTAGGCAACAGGTAATATTGGAAGTGTTCTGCTGGGACAAACGGACAGGAATAATCAAATCCCCGTTTGATGGCGCTCCTGTTCCTGTGATGCACTCACTCGTCGGGTTTTCTTGCCCTGGAGCCCAGGCGCCCCACATGCAGAGGCCCGAGCTGGTCCCCACAGCACGATGGTGCCTCTGAGCTCAGAACTTCCAGGACAATTCCTTGGCGGGGCTCCCACGCCCTGCTGGGTTTGGTCCTTTTCAAACATTCCTTCTTCCTTCCATTCTCTTTCCTCATTCCCTGTCCTCCTGTGCTTCCTGAACCCTACTCCCTCTCTTCTCTCATCCCCTTCCTCCCCCCTCTCCTCCCCCCTCTCCTTCCCCAAGTCCCTCCCTGTTCCTGCTGGAACCCCGAGAGGCTGGGCGCTGTCTGCCCCGCCCCTCTCATCTGCATCTCCGCCTCTCACTCTCTCCCCTGGGTCTCTTCCCCCATCTTCCTCACTCTCTCTTCTTACTCTTCCTGTAAGCCTCCTTCCTAAGTAGGGCCCCCACTCCTCCTGACCCTGTCTCCTTTCTCTCGCCACTGAAATTGCCATGAAATTAGTTATCCGGAGGGACTCTTTGCACTCCCCGAGGTCCAGTTATCATCTACTAGGTTAGTAACAGACTTAGGACGTTGTGATCCTAGTGGGCACGGGGCCTCTCTTCACTGCACATCAGATAGGAGCTTAGATCCGCTACAGTTTTAAAGAGCAAGGTGCTCGATGCTCGCTACGTGCCTCCCTCTGCCTTGCAGTAAATAAGTAGGAACTGGGGCCGCCCAGCATAAAACCTGCATCCAGGAGCCCAGGAGGAGTCAAGGTAACAAGGCAGAATTCAGAGGGCAGAAGCCATTATGAGCAGCATCTTTATTCTATTAAAGGTTCCACTTCAGGTGGATTTTTATGTCTATACTGGGATGAGTAATAGTTTATGCTTACCTACTAGAAAGTGCCGTTTTATTTTGTCTTGTTGTGAACTGTTCAGTGAAAACTAAAGGTGAAGGTGGCTAAAATTTCACCTAAATATTTCAAGAGTATTTTATTGTAGTAAATAATAAAGATGAAAGAAAAGTTGTCTTTCGTGAATACCTGTCGGAGGCCAATCACTGTGCTAAGTTTTTGCACACAAATGGGCAAGTAATAAGGTAAGAAGATTAAAACAGCATGATTTTATAGCTTCTCCTACCTAATTCCACGGTAACAATCCCTGTTGATATACCTTTATAGAACCTAGCAGGATGTGAGATCAGAGTTCTATCTGCTGGTGTTGGGAAATCTTTGTTAGCTTTTTTTTTTTTTTTGGCATAACGGTGATGTTTCATAAGCAGAATTTGCATTTTCTAAGACTAATGACATGAAACGATATTGTCTTTACACAGACACACAGGTGCCCGACCCCCAGTACAAGAAGGCTCCCACAGTCACAGCACGGTCGTGCTGTTTTTAGGACTAACGGATCAGGATACTCCTCCAGCATCGTAGGTCTCAGAGCTAGAAGCCTATACAGGTCATTTAGTTCAAGTAGCCCAACTCTCCCATGTGGTGAGAATACGGTCTGCGGACACTTTCCTTCCTTTCACCCCTGCCTCTCACATATGCACAGACCGCCCCACTGTCTCAATTTCCACTTCGACTGAGGCTGTACCCTAGGCTTCAGCCTAGAGGGTGGAGAAGCCTCTCGCAGCCCATGTGGGAAAGGGGATGCTTGGACTCCAGTCTAAGTGGCAGTGAATGACCTTCCACCCAGCATTCCACATTTCCGCCAACTTATTTGCTGGGATCATCCCTGGAATCAGAGCCAACCTCCGTTTTTCACTCTCAGCGATGGCACAGTGGACATGCATTCTGGGAGCAGCCTTCCTCCCCATCCACAGGCTCTGGTTCTGCCTCGAGCAGGAGTCACTTCCCAGGAGCACGCTGAGGAGCATCTGGCGTGTGCGTGAAGGTCTCAGGGAATCAGAGGTGAATGTGCGGTGGCGTCGTAAAAGCACTGCCCTAGTCTGTTTGCCTTCAGTGTCTCCCTCTGCCGGGAAGATGGCGCCGGGGATTTGCCAGTGATTCCTTGGACATAACATGCACCTAAAACAGATCACGTGCAAAGTCCGTGGAAGTTGGTTCTGTTGCCCTTGCTCAAGGTGTCGCTTTCTTCCTTTCAGCCTGTGGCATGAACGTACATCACAGATGCCAGACAAAGGTTGCCAACCTTTGTGGCATAAACCAGAAGCTAATGGCTGAAGCACTGGCAATGATCGAGAGCACTCAACAGGTAGGAACGGCTTTTCGGGGACAAGTTCCCACAATTTCAGCTCAACTAGGACTATTCCAGTCCCTTCGCTCTGTGATCTGTAGCAACTCTACGGGCAACGTGGACTCTATTTCCGAGTACTTGCCTTGACACTGACTTTCATCTTCATGTCCACATCCCCCGCTTGAGATACTTACTTCTTTAATGCATTTGGATTATGTGGATCTTTATAAGATCTTAAATTCTTCATGGAATGAGCAGGGGCAGAAACAAATTCATTAAAATTATTGAGGATTCAGGGCTTCCCTGGTGGCACAGTGGTTGAGAGTCCGCCTGCCGATGCAAGGGACGCGGGTTCGTGACCCGGGCTGGGAAGATCCCACATGCCGCGGAGCGGCTGGGCCCGTGAGCCATGGCCGCTGAGTCTGCGCGTCCGGAGCCTGTGCTCCGCAGCAGGAGAGGCCACAGCAGTGAGAGGCCTGCGTACTGCAAAAAAAGAAAAGAAAAAAAAAAAAAAAAAAAAAGTATTGAGGATTCATTGCCAGGTTTATACCTATATATGACAACTATATAATAGCCTGGGGAAAAAAACATTTATTTGCTAGAATCATCCCTAGAATGCCTTCAAAACACTGAGTCCAAGGCAACTTTTGCCTTGCTACTTACTAGCATGCCGAATCCTCACATCCAAGGACAAACCCTCTTTAAGACTTGGCATTGCCCACGTAAGCTATTTTTCCATCCATTGGCCTTTGATTCTTATTTGTGACCGAATAATGTGGATAGCATGGGATAAACCAGTTAGCCCCCAGAAAAGTATGCAGGAAGCGAATACGTTCTGCTGGTACGTAAAATATGATAGACATCCACAGGATATGAGATCCCCAAGAGAGTGCTGGGGGAGGGAGAGATTCGGTTATCCTACACATTTAGGGATCTGAAATGGCTTTCATGCCCATGGACAGCAGGCTGCACTGTCCCGTGAATGGTGGGTGGGTAGTCTGACTCTTTTGTTTGTAACCCAGGCTCGCTGCTTAAGAGACTCTGAACACATCTTCAGAGAAGGTCCAGTTGAAATTGGTCTCCCACGCTCCATAAAAGGTGAAGCAAAGCTGTCGTATGGACCAGCACCGGGGAAAAAAGGTAGCTATCCTGATCCACCGTAGAATCATCAGTAATTCATCTTGATTAACCTGAGTCCTCTGGATTTAATTTCTCCACATACCTGGCCTGATAAATGATTCTTTTCTAGTTAGAGATTACAGACCTAGCCACCAACAAAGAGTCTCCTACTTCTTTGAAGTACTGTAAAACCAAAATATACCTCACTAGAAAACCTTCCTAAGCAGGTGGTGGTGGTGAGAGGTTGAGGTGGGAGAAGAAAATGCAGCCATCTCTGGAGGAAACAATTACAAACTTTTCCTTAGAATTTTAGAACATTACTCCCTGCCGTGGTTAAACAGTTTTACAGAAACAAATCCTCCATAGAGCTCTATGGTAGGAATACCACAGACCATCTTATTCTGCACCTTTGAGACTTTTCTGGAAAGTTTAAGATTAGAAAGGGGATTATGGACACCAAGAGGGGAAAGTGGGGGGCATGGTGGGATGCATTGGGAGATTGGGATTGACATCTATATACTAATATGTATGAAATAGATAACTAATAAGAACCTGCTATATAAAATAAATAAATAAACTCAAAAAAAAAAAAGATTAGAAAGGGGAAGGATAGCCTAACGTCCTTAACATTTTTGATGTTATGGAAGTTTATCCAGCCTCCTGTTTGAAGGTCCTTCATGAGAGGATATGACCATGTGATTCTGAATAGTTTCAGCATACATTATAAAATACTTATTTTCCTTGGACTTAGAATATGAAAGATAAACCTAGAGATCGGAAAATAAATGTCATTATTCCAGCCACAAAAAAAGACATGATAATTATGTGATGTGATACAGGTGCTAACTATCTAGTGCTATCACAGTAGATAAATGTGTCAATCAACATGTTATGCACCTTAAATTAGCACAATGTGACATGTCAATGTATTTCCATTTTAAAAAAAGAAATGTTATAAGGGGATCGGAGGAAGGCTCCAGAAAAGTTTTTCTACACCTTCTCTGGCAGGGGGTGAGGAATAAATTGTCCTGAAAATTTTTTAAAGAAGGGTTTGGATTGGATTTGGGAAGGGTCTCCGGGCAGAGGAGTAGACTGTGTGTCTCAGACATGATCAAGGTAGGTAGCATCTTGACTCGAAGACTGTGGCGAATGATGCATTTCAGATCTTTATAATGATCTGCTAGCCATTTCGTCGTCCCCACATGGTCACAGAAATTGATGCCACTGTGCCTGTGAGCCACGCAAGCAACGGAGAATCATTTTTCCTCCAATTTGGTTAAAATCCCTATTTGTCCGTGATTCGGCATTATCAGAAGTGCTCATTCCTGTTGCATAGATGGTCTTTTGCTGATTGGAATGTTTCTTAACTTGATATTTTCCCCAGTCTGTTGCATAAAGAGACACAGTCCACCCCCCAGATACCAGGCTCCCAGGCAGGAGGTGCTGCTTTTGCCCTGCAGGAACCCCTTTCTGCATCGCTCTGAATGGAGCTTCAGAATGGGATGTGGAAAAGAAAGCATGTTCTCAAAGTAGCTAGAACGACCTTCCGCTGTTCCTTATTTCCTTTTAACCACTGATTTGCCATTTTCAGAGCCTCAGGGGATCTCCTGGGAGTCTCCCTTGGATGAGATGGAGAAAGTAGGCCATCGTCCAGAACCTGAACTTAACGTAGAAAGACCATCTCTACATATGAAATTAAAAATCGAGGATTTTACCTTGCACAAAATGTTGGGGAAAGGAAGTTTTGGCAAGGTATGATATTGTATGTAGAATTCTGTGGCCCAACTTCCAGAAATTGAAGAGCAAATCTGGCCAGTGGAACTGAACTGGTGGAACTGAACCACGCATGGGTGTGCAGAGAGCACATTCCTGGTCAGGAACTGTCATGTGATGTGATATATGTTAGAGGGCAGAGAGACATCTGAATAAATAGGGACCCGGGGAGCTCTGGGGAATAGCAGCCTCTGCTTCCTGGGAACAACGATTCAAGCCATTTGACTTGGAAGGTGTTCGTCCCACAAGCTTGTGTGTTCAGTATCTTTGGACACCAAAGAAATGAGAAGGTGCCTCAGCCGGTTCCTGTTTCACAGATATTTTTGTTTTGTTGGTGGGTTTTTTGTTGTTGTTTTGTTCCTTTCTCAAACCTGGAGTGTGGTTTTTACCTTCTGTATGATTTCTTCTCTACCAAATGTCCTCAGCCTTGTTTTAGTTTGCTAGGGCTACTGTAACAAAATACCACAGATGGGGAGACTTCAACAACAGAAATTTATTTCCTCTAGTTCTAGAGGCTGGAAGTCCAAGATCAAGGTGTGGATAGGGCTGTTTCTCCTGAGGCCTCTCTCCTGGGTGTCCACGCTGTCTTCTCCCTTTGTCCTCACATGGCCATTCCTGTGTGCATGTCTGTGTCCTAACCCCCTCTGCTTATAAGGACACCAGTCATATTGGATTAGGACCCACCCTAATGACCTCATTTTAACATAATTACATCTATAAGCACCCTGTCTCCAAATGTGGCCACACTCTGAGCTGCTGGGGTTTAGGACTCCAACATATCAGTTATTTGGAAGGGACACAATTCAGCCCAGAACACGGTCCTAGCTTGAGCATCTTAGGAAAAGTTCCACGGAGGAAGTTCCTCTTCTAAATTCTTCCTGTCACTCACTCAGGTTATGGGCCATTAGTCAGTCACAGAGGGCAAGGAGAGGAGGAAGGAGACATAATGGAAGAAATTATAATCAACTCTCGGTGACAAGAGGAGATTTTCAAGCCAGTGATTGTAAAGAGGGATGTCATGGAATATAGGCTTTTAGGTTATTTTGAATATTAAGGATATCACATGTATTAATGGAACTCTCAGTTGTTTTATATTTATATTGGATGCAATGTCTAGGAAAATTTTAGCCAAAGACTACTGTTCCATGAATTTGTGCAACCAAGACCAGCATTATGCTCAGCACCTGCTCACTAGACTTGGGCTGCAAAACTTACCCAGTTTATTTAATAATAATGTAACTGGGTATTGCCATAGCTGAATGACATTGTGCTGCAGTTGGGGTTTCTATATAATACCAAGGCATTGCCTTTGGCAGAATCCACTCTGCCCTACAAACTGTAGCTGATATCCATTAATTCGTTTATTTTGTTTCCACAATAACATGAACCATAGCAGGCTCGTCTGGTGTTAATCTGAGTGTCATAGGCAATTTTACAGCCAGTCTTCATTAAAATTTAGCATCAATTAATGTGCAGTTTATAAACTGTTTCCAAAAATTGAAAGCACATTATAGAGATGGAAATGGCTTTTTTTTTTTCAGCTTCTTAGTTTATGGCTGGTTTGGGGATGTTTTATTGAAAGAAGCAATTACCAAAAGAGGACTTTTAATTATTAAAGAAAAGCTTTTCTTTGTTCCCGTGTTGATTTTACTTTTCAACAAGGTTAAGAAGACATTAAGTTAAACCTATATGCCTTAGTAAATAACCCAAGGGACAGCTGAGAGCTTCAGGTATCCTCTGCTCTGTGTCCAAAGCAGTAAGCCCCTCACCATCAGGACCCCGGATCCCTGCACTCTGAGGGGGCTGCACCGTGGGGCCCAAGGAGAGGGGCATGAAGCACCAGAGCCAAACGGGGCAGCCATATCTCCTTTTCTTCCAACACTAAGAATACTCAAACTTGTTTTTCTTCTTTCTTTTCACTGTATATAGGAAGTATGGTTCCTCACCAAAACGGTAGCCTCTATATTCTGGTTCTCCATCGATTTTAGGCCCAGGAGAACAAATTGCATGTTTTCTGGGGATATGTATGTACATCATTCATTTGCCTGAATTCTCATCTAAGCTCTACCCCCTGTATCAAGCCAGCTACCCCAAAGTTATGTGTCTGCACTGTATTATTTTAAACATAGACACATGCATTTTCACTATTGGTGTAACATCATTAACGTCAACATTCCCTAAAAGTCACTAAAAGAAGCAAATGGCAAGTGTTTTTTTAAAGTATAGTTGATTTACAATATTAGTGTCAAATATATAACATAATGATTCAATAGTTTAATAGATTATACTCCATTTAAAGTTATTGCAAAATAATGGCTATATTTCCCTGTGCTATACAATATATCCCTGTTGCTTACTTATTTTATGCATAGTAGTTTGTATCTCTTAATCCTATACCCCTATATTGCCCCTCCCCCTTCCCCTCTTCCCACTGGTAACCACTAGTTTGTTCTCTATATCTGTGAGTCACTTTCTGTTTTGTTATATACATCCATTTGTTTTGTTCTTTAGATTCCAGTAACTGTCATTTAGAAAGCATTTTACAGTTCACAAATCACTTTCCCACCTGGTATTTGATTTTCACAACAGTCCTGTAAGTCAGCAGTGTGTTGATAGTTACCACTTTTACACATTCGGGAACTGAAGCAGCCCAGGGAGGTTAATTTGTTTGCCCACATTCCCACAGCTAGTAAGTATCTGTGAAATGAGGCCTGAGCTGGGGCTTTCTGTCTCCAAATGCCATGTCCTTACTCCTGTCAATCATCTGTGGCTGCATCATTTGCAAAAGTGAAAGTTGGTGAAACTCTCCATTACATGCCGTCTGGTGTCCTTTCTTACAAGATTCATGAAATCAAGTGGAAAAAGTAAACTTTGGAGTCAGATTTCCCACTGAGTAGCTCCATGAATTTGAGAAAGTTACCCTTTGAGCCTAGTTTTTTTAAAATTATTACTATCTCTCTGTGTTGCAGAGTGTTCTGAGCTAAGAATTAAATAGATACTAAAATTAGCACATGTAAAGCACATAGCAGAATGTCTGACACATAGTAGGTCTTGAAGATAATATTAGTGTCTGTGCCATCAGAGGAAATGCTGTCCATTCTTTAAGCACATCAGGAAAGCTCAATTCCTCACATATTCTTTTTTTGCCTTGAAAAAGTGGGTAAAACTTAGAGTAAGGTTTTATGCTCATTTTCAGTGATACTTCAAGAACAATCAAGTCTTCCTTCCACTACTTGCTGCTGCTTCCTTCAATACATATTTGCCTCTGAATGTTTTTATAAACTTACTCAGGTCCCTGGGTAGACAGGGCACACTTTTTTAAATAGAATTTTTCAGGGGCTGAGAATAACCCATCCAATTGCACCGTAGTTTTGTGAAACCCTTTGAAAGGTAGAGAGAGGATGAAACCCTTCCGTATCATCCCACACCTGTGAAGCTCTATTTGTCTCCATAAAGGGGGTGGAGGAGGATTGGAGAAGTCATCTTTTCTCACCCAATACATCTCTCTCAGGACTTCGTGACTCTTCTTTAATGAGTATGAATCCAAATAAAGTGTCTTCCCCTTCCCTCTAGGTCTTCCTAGCAGAGTTCAAGAAAACCAATCAATTTTTCGCAATAAAAGCCTTAAAGAAAGATGTGGTTTTGATGGACGACGATGTGGAGTGTACAATGGTAGAGAAGAGAGTTCTCTCCTTGGCCTGGGAGCATCCATTCTTAACGCACATGTTCTGTACGTTCCAGACCAAGGTAAGGCTATCCTTCATCTCTGCCTCTCACCCCAGTAAATCTTGGTGCTCCTGGCAGCCCTCATTTGGAGACATGGGGTACTCTCTCCATATATTTCTTCTTTACCTTTGAGTCCACCTTCCATCCATACAAAAAAATTTCTCTTGCTCTAAACACCATTGAAATATTACTTAGAATTTTTTTAATGTAGTTGATTGGGAAAGGACCTTACTTCTGGATTTGTTTGTTTTTTTAGAATTTGGTTTAACTTATATAAGCAGTATGTGTGACTTGCTTAACAAAGCAGTGCTTTGTGAGAGGGAAAAAGTGACATCTGTTCATTCATCTACCATACATGTATTTGAAGAGACGAAATTTGGAAAAATAGATGAGAACGTGTGTGCACTGTTATTTTCCTTTATAAGGCCAGTAGAAGATCATCCTTTAGAGCAGGCTTCATCCGTGGGGCCCTGAGCATTGTGGTAAAAGGGTGAATTTTGTCAGAAGTGTCTCTTCTGTTCTGGGAGAATTCTCCTCCTGATCTCCTTTTTCCTTAAAATTAAAAAAAAAAAAAAATTGACTCATTTTAGAAAATTTGGAAAGTGCTTATATGCTCAGAGAAGAAATCGTTTTAGAAAATTGATTTTAGAAAATTTGGAAAGTGCTTATATGCTCAGAGAAGAAATCATTTTAGAAAATTTGGAAAGTGCTTATATGCTCAGAGATCATTTTAGAAAATTTGGAAAGTGCTTATACGCTCAGAGAAGAAAATCATATGTAATCCCATCACTTGGGTATACGCACCATTAATACTTCTAAGTTTATCCTTCTAGATTTTTTCCCCCATTAGATTTTTAAAGGTAAAAATAATGACCTACTGTAAATACCTCCTGTTCTGTAACTTGAATTTTCAACAGTCTCTGCATTTCCTCACATCTGTGGATATTCTTCTACAATTTATCTAATTAGGCTACTTCTAAATTTTGTTCTGATTTCAATAACACTGGAGTGAACATCCTTGTAGGTCAGTCTTTCTGCACAAACATAATGATTTTCTTTTTTTATTTTTCTACCCTACTTGACCCTATCCCTATGTATGTAGCCTAGAATAATAAGCAGACCCATGTGGAGCCATGTGGTTAAGGTCCAAAGAACATGAGGAGTTTTTCCTCTTGTTCTGTTTCAAGCCTTGATGATAATGTCCTACCTTAGGACAAGTAACCGAGGACCTCAAGATGCCTCCAGCCACAGAAGGTGTTAGTGGGGAAACTGGAAGTCAGCCAGAAAATGTGGACGGTCACTAGGGGTTTCATCACCACTCCTCCAGCTCCCAGTAGATTCTCAACAAGTATTTAATTAGGGAATAAATGAATAAATATACTTGGCTAAAATAAAGAGAAACCAGACCATGAAAAAGCACTCAATGATCATATACTGTATTCAAAGCATTGTGAAGGATATAGAACTAATACAGTTCCTGACCTGGAGAATTTCATACTATAAAAAATTAAAGAGGCAAGAATGAAACTTCTAACAGTGGTGAGTAATATTAATTGCAGAATGCAGACTCTAAGCACCAGAGCTGAGAAAACTAGAAATTAGAATTTGAATAGAAATTAGAATAGGCAGAAAGGGTCTTGTACAGCAGAGGTGTCGTGGCTATAAGAAGGCATGAAGGAATAAAGGGATTATGATAAGCTGTTTAAAAGTAGGCTTATGTTTTACAGCAGGAAGGAGTTTGGAATTTCTGATAATGAGGGTTAGAAAGATTTCCTGCTAGAAATTTCCTCCTGGAGATCATAAATATCTGTTGGTCTGGGATGGTGCAGATATTTTACTGGAAGACAAAGTAAGGAACTCTGTCCCACTCTCCTGGTCTGTGTTCTAAATTTGCCGTGCACCCTAGGGGTTACTTACAATCTCATTTTTCCTCTTGAAATATTGTGGGACTTTTATCAAAATACTAAATACACCTCAGACCAGGCTTCTAGGGGCATTATGTAATCAAGTTTCACTCGGCACCTTTCCCTGCTGTTTTTATATATTTGTTTGTATCATTGTTTTCATACCGTGTAGGGAAGGCTGTTATGAATCCCACTTTGCAGAAAATAGGTATGTTTCCTTCTCTGATTGTCAGTTAGAGCCTCAGGCAGAGTTTTCTTCTTGCCCTGTTAAAGGAAATGCTCTTAAGATTTCAAACCTATGTAATGCTTTACCAAAACCAGAAAAGTAAATGCATGAGAAAAAGTGTCAGAGAATGTACATATCAAATATAAAAATGACTGTCTCACTATTTAGATTTCAAGGAATTGACTCCTTTTAGAAATAAGAGATGTGGGGTGGGGTGGGGTGGGGGGAGAGGCGAAGCTTACATTATACTTTCTGAAGGACCCTGATTTGAGATGTCTTGATTTTTTAATTTTATTCATTTTTTATTGAAGTATAGTTGCTGTACAGTATTATAGGTGTACAATATAGTGATTCATAATTTTTAAAGGTTATACTCCATTTATAGTTACTATAAAACATTTGCTAGATTCCCCGTGTTATACAATATATCCTTATAACTTATTTTATACTTAATAGTACTGATTTCTTCTTCAAACCTTGTATGTCAAACAAAATAACCAAATGCCACAAGTGAGTGTAAACAGCAGCAATCGATAGGAATCACGATTTCCTCTGGGTAATTTTTTAATGTAATCAGTTGGGAAAGGGCCTTACTTCTGGATTGTTTTGTCTGCTTGCTTATTTTTTAGAATTTGGTTTAACTTATATGACAACGAGGATTCCAAGCATATGTGACTTGCTTAGCAAAGCAAAGATTGCTTTGGCTCTTTGGGGTCTTTTGTGGTTCCATACAAATTTTAGGATTATTTGTTCTAGTTCTGTGAAAAATGCCATGGGTATTGTGATAGGTATTGCATTAAATCTGTAGATTGTTTTCTGTAGTATGGACATTTTAACAATATTAAGTATTCTAATCCATGAACACAGGATATCTTTCCACATTTCTTTGTATCATCTTGAATCTTCTACATCAGTATCTTTTAGTTTTCAGACTACAGGTCTTTCACATCTTTAGTTAAATTAATTCCTAGGTATTTTATCCTTTTATGATGCAACTGTAAATGGGATTGTTTTCTTACCTTCTCTTTACACAGGATACAGAAATGCAACACATTTCTGCATATAAATTTTGTATCCTGCAACTTTATTTATAAGCTCTAATATTAGTTTTTTCACGGTATCGTTATGGTTTTCTATGTATAGTATCATGTCATCTGCAAATAGTGACAGTTTTACTTTCTCCTTTCCAATTTGGATATCTTTCATTTTCTTGTCTGATTGCTATGGCTAGGACTTCCAATACTATCTTGAATATAAGTGGTGAGAGTTGGCATCTTTGTCTTTTTCCTGATATTAGAAGAAAAGCTTTCAGCTCTTCACTATGGAATAAGTTGTTAGCTGTGGGTTTGTCATATATGGCCTTCACTAAATATGTTGAAGTGTATTCCTTCTATACCCACTTTGATAAGAGTTTTTATCATGAATGGATGTTAAATTTTTTTAAGTGCTTTTTCTGTATCTATTGAGATGATATGGTTTTTGTCCTTCGTTTTGTTAATATGGTGTATCACGTTGACTGATTTGTAGATACTGAACCATCCTTGCATCTCTGGGATAAATCCCACTTGATCATGGTGTATGACTCTTCTAATATATTGTTCAATTTGGTTTGTTTATATTTTGTTGAGGATTTTTACATCTGTATTCATCTGGGATATTGGCCTGTAATTTTTGTGTGGTGTCTTTGTCTAGTTTTAGCATCATGGTAATGCTGATCTCACAGAATGAGTTCAAAAGTATTCCTTCCTCTTTAATTTTTTTGGAATATTTTGAGAAGGATAGGTATTAACTCTTTTTATATATTTGGTAGAATTCCCCTGTGAAGCAATCTTGTTCTGGACTTTTGTTTGTTGGGAGTTTTTGTTTGTTTGTTTTTTTCTACTTACTCAATTTCATTACTGATTATCAGTCTGTTAGATTTTCTGTTTCTTCCTGATTCAGTCTTGAAAGATTGAATGTTACTAGGAATTTATCCATTTCTTTTAGGTTGTGCAGTTTGCTGGCATATAATTGTTTATAGTTGCCTCTTATGATTCTTTGTATTTCTGTGGTGTCAGTTATAACTTCTCTTTCATTTCTGATTTTTTTTTTTTTTTTTTTTTTTTTTTTTTGCGGTATGCGGGCCTCTCACTGTCGTGGCCTCTCCCGTTGCAGAGCACAGGCTCCGGATGCGCAGGCCCAGCGGCCATGGCTCACGGGCCCAGCCGCTCCGCGGCATATGGGATCCTCCCAGATCGGGGCACGAACCCGTATCCCCTGCATCGGCAGGCGGACTCTCAACCACTGCGCCACCAGGGAGGCCCTCATTTCTGATTTTATCTGGGCCATCTTTTTTTCTTGATGAGTGTGGCTAAAGGTTTATCAGTTTTCATTATCTTTTCAAAGAGCCAGCTCTTAAGTGATCATTTCTACCGTTATTTTTGTCTCCATTTATTTCCACTCTGATCTTAATTATTTCCCTCCTATTAACTTGAGGCTTTATTTCTTCTTTTTATAGTTCATTTAGATGTCAAATTCGGTTGTTTGAGATTTTTATTTCTTGAGGTAGGCCTGTATTTCTATGAACTTTCCTCTTAGAACTGCTTTTGCTGTGTCCCATAGACTTTGGAAAGTTGCATTTCCATTTGTCTCAAGGTATTTTTTATTTCCTCTTTGATTTCTTCAGTGACCCATTGGTTATTTAGTAGTATGTTGTTTAACCTCCATTTCTTTGTGTTTTTTGCAATTTTCTTCTTTTGATTTCTAGTTTCATACCATTGTGGTCAGAAAAGATGCTTGGTATGATGTCAGTCTTGTTAAATTTATTGAGACTTGTTTGGGTGGCCTAACATAACCTACCTGGAGAATGTTCCATGTGCACTTGAAAAGAATCTGTATTCTGTTTTTGGATGGAATGTTCTGTATGTCATTTAAGGCCAGTGTTTCTTTATTGATTTTTTTCTGGTTGGATGATCTATCCATTGTTGAAAGTGGCATTAAAGTCCCCTATTATTGTATTACTTTCAATTTCTCCTGTTATGTCTGTTAAGTGCTTCTATGTTGGGTGCATAAATATTTACAAATGTTAAATCCTGTTCTTGGATTGACCCCTTTATTATTATGTAATGTCCTTCTTGGTCATTTGTTACAGTATTGTTTTAAAGCCTATTTTGTTGGCTATGAATATTGCTACCCCAGCTTTCTTTTCATTTCCTTTTGCATGGAGTATCTTTTTCTATCCCTGTACTTTCACTCTGTGTGTGTCTTTAGGTCTGAAGTGAGTCTCTTGGAGGCAGCATATAGTTGGGTCTTGTTTTTTGTTTTTAATCCATTCAGCCACTGTGTGTCTTTTGATTGGAGCATTTAGTCCATTTACATTTAAAGTGATTATTGATAGATATGTACTTAATGCCATTTTGTTTATTGTTTTCTGGTTGTTTTTGTAGCCCTTCTCTGTTCCTTTCTTATTCTCTTTGCCTCTTTCCTTATGGTTTAATCATTTTCTCTAATGTGATGTTTGTGTTCCTTTCTCTTTATTTTTTGTACATAATAGGTTTTTGATTTGCAGCTACCATGAAGTTCATCTTTCTCTCATGTATGTATATGAGTTTATTTTAAGCCCCAGGTCACTTAAGTTAGAATGCATTCTAAAAGCACTACATTTGTACTCCCCTTGCCAACATTTTGGTTTTTATGTCATATTTTACATCTTTTTGTGTATCCCTTCACTTCTATTGTAGTTATAGTTGATTTTACTACTTTTGTCTTTTAGCCTTCATGCTAGTTTAAGTGGCTGTTCCACAGCCTTTCCTATATATTTGCCTTTACCAGTGAGATTTTTTCTTTCATATATTTTCATATTTCTGTTTATGGCCTTTTCGTTTCACTTACAAAAAATGTTAAAGGGTCTTCTTTAAGGCCAGTTTAGCGGTGATGAACTACGTTAGTTTTCACTTGTCTGGGAAACTCTTGATCTTGTCTTCAATTCTGAATAACTTTTCCAGGTAGAGTACTCTTGGTTATAAGTTTTTTTTCCTTTTTTTTCCTTTCAGCACTTTATCATGCCACTGCCTCTGGCCTACAAAGTTTTTGATGAAAATTCAGCTGACAGTCTTATAAGGGTTCACTTGTAGGTGACTAGTTGCTTTCCTCTTGCTGCTTTTAATATTCTTATCTTTAATTTTTGCCATTTTCATTGCAGTGTGTATTGGGGTGTATCTGTTTGGGTTCATCTTGTTTGGGACTCTCTGCTTCCTGGGCCTGGATATCTGTTTCCTTCACGAAGTTAGGGAAGCTTTCAGCCCTTTTCTTTTCTCCTCCTGGGACCCCTATAATGTGAACGTTAGTAGGCTTGATGTTGTGCCATGCCAGAGGTACCTCAAACTATCATTTTTAAAATTTTTTTCTTTTTGCTGTTCTGATTGGGTGATTTCCACTCTTCTGTCTTCCAGATTGCTGATCCATTCTTCTGTATCATCTAATCTGCTATTGATTCCCTGTAGTGTATTTTTCATTTGTTATTGTAGTCTTCAGTTCTGATTGGTTCTTTCTTATATTTTCTGACTCATTGTTGAAGTTCTCATTGTGTTCCTTTATTCTTCTTTCGAGTTCAGTGAGTATCTTTATGACCATTACTTTGAACTCTTAAATCCAGGTAATTTACTTATCTATTTCATTAGGGTGTTTTTCCCAGGGTTTTATCTTGTTCTTTCATTTGGAACATATTCCTCTGTCTCCTCATTTTGTTTGACTTTCTGGTTTGTTTCTATGAATTAGGTAAGACAGCTATGTCTCCTGGCTTTAAAGGTGGCCTTGTGTAAGGAGCATCCCCTGTGTGGGCTGGGCACCTTTGGCAGGCTGGTTGGGTCAGGCTCAGCCTAGGGGTGAGGGGGGCTGGAACTGGAGCAGGTATGGGCCGGGGGTGGGGGTGTGTCTCTGGACAGGGTGTCCTGTGGCCACCCTGGCAGGATGGCTGGAGCAACATGAGCCAGAGTGGCCTAGGATATATACCACACCAAAGCCACCCTGGTAGCATGGCTGTAGCTAGTGCAGGCCTGGGGCATGCTGCAGTGGCCTTGGCAGGCTGGCTACAGTGTCTGGACTGTTTTCCCATCCATGCACAGCACCTCCAACCCTGGAGAGAGTTCCAGCAGTTCCCCATGTGTTTGGCAGATGCTCTAAGGTTAGTAAATGGATTTCCTTCAAATATGGTCTAACGTGTCCTTTAAATTGCGGGGGGGGGGGGTTTCCTCACTGTGCACCAAGGTGGGCAAGTCTGTGCACAGGCCTCTCAGTGGTATCCCTCTCTACTGCAGATCACTGTGATAGGGGTGTTTCCTATTGATGCTGGGTCTTGGTTCCTCTATCATTTCTTGTGCAGAAGCTGTTCAGTCAGCTCTTTGTTCTTCAGGAGGAATTGCTTTCTGTGTAGGTGTACATCAGTGTGTCCATGGGAGGAATCTTTTAACTGTACTCACTAACAAATTAAAATCTATTAGAAACAAATTAATCATAAAACCTTGAAAATACATGTCATAAATTACTTTAGAAAGTCACTGTTAAATTAATTCAACAAATGTTTCTTGTTGACCTGCTAAGTTCTGTTTCCCCAACAGAGGCAAGACTCAAACTATATGGGGATTAAATTAGAAAACTATTTCCTTTTGCTACCTAATTCTAAGTAGTAAATAGAAAAAAACAAGTTCTAGCTTGGAAGAATAGTATTCTGCTTTCTTGATTTTAAGATACCATCAATAATTAGATGCCCTATTTTCTTGATACACAAAATTATTTTAAAAACTAGAAGCCATCTCCCAATTTCAGAATTGTCTAAATGTGAATTAACATGTATGTCAATTAGAAATTGCATTGGCTGCTAGTAACAGGGATAGAAAGTAACAATGACTTACATGAGATAGAAGTGTTTTTCTCTTCATATAAAAGGAGTTACATACATGGTTCAAAGCAAGTATGACAGTTCCATGGTGTCAGAGATCCAGGAACCATCTGCTCCCTGTTCCATCATTTACTGTACTGAGTTCCCATCCTCAAGGGTACTCCTCAGTCCAATATGGCTGCTAGAGCCCAGCCCTCACAGCCACATTCTAGGGAAGAAAGAACAACCTCATGCCAGCTTAGTCTTCTTTCTTAAGTCACTTTTCCAAAAGGCCCACAAAAAACTGCTGCTTCTCTCTGACTCTTCTATAGCTGTAAGGAAAGCTGGAAAGTTGAATCTTAAGCACATTGTCATCCAGAATAATTTTTTTTTTTTTTACTAAGAAAGAAAGGGAGGCAACCAGCCATTTCTGCTCCAACATATATATTAAAATAAAGAAAATATGATTAAAACTAGGTTTACTGAAGCCTATTTTGTGCCAGATAGTTTCCTAGGAACTTTAAATATATTATCTCATTTAATTCTATAAACCCAATGAAGTAGATATTATTATTCTATTTTACCTATGAGAAAACTGAAGCTAAAAAAGATGAGCCTTGCCTTAAGGCCACTCAGCTGGAAACAGGAAACAGCATTCAATCTTACCATATGTCTTTGTCCAGATATGGGCCTCCTATATATTCATACCATGTGTCTTAGTGACATGTCATCTCTGTAGTATCTAAATGTTCACCTACAGGGGAAAAAACCACAGAAAAATAGTTTACCTCTCTTTTTAATTATGCTAGATTAAAAGTTCAATAACTCGGGCTTCCCTGGTGGCACAGTGGTTGGGAGTCTGCCTGCTGATGCAGGGGACGCGGGTTCGTGCCCCGGTCTGGGAGGATCCCACATGCCGCGGAGCGGCTGGGTCTGTGAGCCATGGCTGCTGAGCCTGTGCGTCCGGAACCTGTGCTCCGCAGTGGGAGAGGCCACAGCAGTGAGAGGCCTGCGTACCGCAAAAAAAAAAAAAAAAAAAAAAAAAAAAAAAAAAGTTCAATAACTCAAGTACACAAAGTTTCTCTGATCTATCTCTGATAACCCTAGGTGAAAATAACAGGGTTTGGAAAGAAAACACAAAATTCAACCGAGTAAATTTAGAGATCTAATTATCTTTTTTTCAACAATTCATGAATTGAGCAGCATCCATCTAGCAAACAGAAAGGAGCTCTGAGGACCTGTATGAAATGGAAGACTTTTATAGGAAGAAAGTAGGGAGCGACAAGGAAAGAGCAGATTGTTTCAGTCAAGGTCACCTTCCTTAGATAGATGTCCTCACTGGTGCTGATCAGGAAGTTCCAGACTGGCTGGTTAAGATTACATTCCTGGGGATGTTTGGAATTGCAGTTAGCTTACATATTAAGTGCCGGTTTGGAGATGTGGGCTTAGCACAAGTGATTCCATCTGGGGACTGTTGTTTCTTTTCTAACAATCACACCCCCTCTTTTGCCTCTTTTGATCAGACCCTCAACTTAACTGGGAGATGTGATCAAAATTTAAGGTATTAGCACCACTCCCAGCTACCGTTCTGAAGTTCTCATGGTTTTTGATGGTCCTTTGTGTGGTGTTCACAGGTCAGGATGTTTTTCACTTAATCGGTGGTATTCACAGGCCACAGAGTTCAGGGTCACAATTTCTAAGTCAGTCATTCTCTTCATTGCTTTCTTGAAGTTCCACTCTTAGGGAGATCATTTAGTTGGTGGTCAGTGGCTGCAAACATGAATTTAAAGCCTTTGAAAGAATATAGCATTTCAGGGAGTTCACTATGATTATGAAAAGTAGGATAATTTCCAATATCTGGAATGCTCTTCAGCCCCAAGACCCAAACTAATCAAAATCAAATAAGTCAAAGAAAGACCCCATTGAAAGAGTCACCTGTTTAAGGCAAGTGGCTTGTTCAGTATTTTTATGTAACTGAGCCTCAACTTCCTCAGAAGTGTTAATCCAGGTGCAACAGGTTGCCTTGGCTTAGTGAAGTAGGGCCCTGACAAAAGGTTTGCTTCCCCTTAGCCTTGTGTCCCTTTCTTTGTATACAAAGCCTGGATACAAAGTTCCCCAAGTTTGGGGTTATTAACCAGAGAGAGGGAAACAGACCAGAGGGTCTCTAACGTCATGGATACATCAGAGTTTTTGATGATAAATCCAGCAATCTAAAAGGATACCCCCACACACACCCAAGCAATGGCCTGGGAGATATGGATGATGATGTTATCTTTACAGGCCAGTGCCAGAGTAAACGCTGAAGAAGAGAGGGTGTCAAGTTTAGTTGTCCAGCAGTCTACCTCAACATCGGCTACTTCTCAATTTGATTTTGAGGTCTTCAGTGGGTGTACAGGACCCAACATTAGGTGGGGACTTCTTCAGTTGTGAGATATGTACCCAAGGTTCAAGCCCCTGCAGGTTGGTTGCCATCAGGTTAGTGAGGAAGATCTGGTAGAGTCCCTTCCAGGGAGACGCAAGGGCAGTCTTTGTTCTTAGTGACTCCAAATCAGAAGGGTGGGAGAAAATTGGAAACATTAGTTTGGAGAGTCACAGCCAGTTAATTGAGGGAACTAGGGGTATTCAAGATCCAATCCAGTTTACAGGTATATAACAAAACCTCAAAAACAATTACCAGGATTAGAATCTAAAATCTACAAAGATACAGTTTTCCTCTGTATCATCACCATTTTTTTCAACCAAAGATAATTACAGTAAACCTAATTCGTTTGCATTAAACTTGGCCTGATTAATTACATAGTGCAGCAAGAATAGTGACTGACCATTTAAGCTCTTTTAAAAACTTTCCTGGAAAGGAATCTCAGAGTGAACTCTTAAAGCCTCTGAGGCTTTAAGCTAAGCCAAAGTCTCACAGTAAGATTTTACCTGCAATACCTATAACTTTGGGTGAATTTCTCTCTTCCTGAGGTCCAAAAAATATCCTGAATCTCCTGGAACCTACCAGGAAATTACCTTTCTTACTCACCTGGTTAGCTCCTAGGAACCTTGGTACCAGAGTACCAGTCCAATTTTCCCAAGGGACTTTACTGACTTCCTAAAGTCAACTTTAGTTATTTAAATCTGTCTGGTCATATCTGAGTCTATACACATCTCTCTCACATATCACGTTCCAGTCAAGGTCTTGGTAATATAACCAGTGTATCCAATTGTGTCCTGTTACAAAAACAGACTCTCACTTTACTTAACTTAAATAACTATTTTTCTATAAAAAGAATACTTGAGGGTTTCTGGATTCTGGAGGAATCAGAGAGAAAAAGTAAACGTTTCATCTTTGTTTACAAAAGTATACTTTACCTAATTGTAAGTCATGATAAGTCTCAAATCTAGAAAAACAAAACATTAAAGTACCAACAATATTTCAAATAAGAAGTCATAAAAATTCTAATCATCCTCCTCAGTTCATTCAGTCCTGTGTTATTAATTCTTGTTCTGCTTGAATCCAGTTTCTTCCATTAGTTCTGGGAATTTTTACCTAGTTCAGTTTTGTGATGTAAAGTTATCATTAACCTGTGTTTGCCATAGTTCGCTCCATAAATCTCTTCAAAGATGAGGCACTTTTTTTTAACATCTTTATTGGAGTATAATTGCTTTACAATGGTGTGTTAGTTTCTGCTTTATAACAAAGTGAATCACTTATACATATGTCCCCATATCTCTTCCCTCTTTCATCTCCCTCCCTCCCACCCTCCCTATCCCACCCCTCTAGGTGGTCACAGAGCACCGAGCTGATCTCCCTGTGCTATGCGGCTGCTTCCCACTAGCGATCTATTTTACGTTGGTAGTGTATATATGTCCATGCCACTCTCTCACTTTGTCCCAGCTTACCCTTCCCCCTCCCCATATCCTCACATCCATTCCCTAGTAGGTCTGCATCATTATTCCCATCCTGCCCCTAGGTTCTTCTGACCAATTTTTTTTTATTCCATATATATGTCTTAGCATACAGTATTTGTTTTTCTCTTTCTGACTTACTTCACTCTGTATGACAGTATCTAGGTCCACCCACCTCACTACAAATAACTCAGTTTCATTCCTTTTTATGGCTGAGTAATATTCCATTGTATATATGTGCCACATCTTCTTTATCCATTCATCCGATGATGGACACTTAGGTTGCTTCCATGTCCTGGCTATTGTAAATAGAGCTGCAATGAACATTTTGGTTCATGACTCTTTTTAAATTATGGTTTTCACAGGGTATATGCCCAGTAGTGGGATTGCTGTGTCATTTGGTAGTTCTATTTTTAGTTTTTTAAGGAACCTCCATACTGTTCTCAATAGTGGCTGTACCAATTCACATTCCCACCAGCAGTGCAAGAGCATTCCCTTTTTTCCACACCCTTACCATCATTTATTGTTTGTAGATTTTTTGATGATGGCCATTCTTACCGGTGTGAGATGATATCTCGTAGTTTTGATTTGCATTTCTCTAATGATTAATGATGTTGAGCATTCTTTCATGTGTTTGTTGGCAGTCTGTATATCTTCTTTGGAGAAATGCCTATTTAGGTCTTCTGCACATTTTTGGATTGGGTTGTTTGTTTTTTGGGTATTGAGCTGCATGAGTTGCTTGTATGTTTTGGAGATTAATCCTTTGTCAGTTGCTTCATTTGCAAATATTTTCTCCCATTCTGAGGGTTGTCTTTTCACCTTGTTTATGGTTTCCTTTGCTGTGCAAAAGCTTTTAAGTTTCATTAGGTCCCATTTGTTTTTTTTTCCTTTTTATTTCCGTTTCTCTAGGAGATGGGTCAAAAAGGATCTTGCTGTGATTTATGTCAGAGTGTTCTGCCTATGTTTTCCTCTAAGAGTTTGATGGTGTCTAGCCTTACATTTAGGTCTTTAATCCACTTTGAGTTTATTTTTGTGTATGGTGTTAGGGAGTGTTCTAATTTCATTCTTTTACATGTAGCTGTCCAGTTTTCCCAGCACCACTATTGAAGAGGCTGTCTTTTCTCCACTGTATACTTTTGCCTCCTTTATCAAAGATAAGGTGACCATATGTGCATGGGTTTATCTCTGGGCTTTCTATCCTGTTCCACTGATCTATATTTCTGTTTTTGTGCCAGTACCATACTGTCTTGATTACTGTAGCTTTGTAATATAGTCTGAAGTCCGGGAGCCTGATTCCTCCAGCTCCGTTTTTCTTTCTTAAGATTGCTTTGGCTATTCAGGGTCTTTTGTGTTTCCATACATATTGTGAAATTTTTTGTTCTAGTTCTGTGAAAAATGCCAGTGGTAGTTTGATGGGGATTGCATTGAATCTGTAGATTGCTTTGGGCAGTAGAGTCATTTTCACAATGTTGACTCTTCCAATCCAAGAACATGGTACATCTCTCCATCTATTTGTATCATCTTTAATTTCTTTCATCAGTGTCATAATTTTCTGCATACAGGTCTTTTGTCTCCTTAGGTAGGTGTATTCCTAGATATTTTATTCTTTTTGTAGCAGTGGTAAATGGGAGTGTTTTCCTCATTTCACTTTCAGATTTTTCATCATTAGTGTAGAGGAATGCAAGAGATTTCTGTGCATTAATTTTGTATCCTGCTACTTTACCAAATTCACTGATTAGCTCTAGTAGTTTTCTGGTAGCATCTTTAGGATTCTCTATGTATAGTATCATGTCATCTGCAAACAGTGACAGCTTTACTTCTTTTCCAATTTGGATTCCTTTTATTTCTTTTTCTTCTATGATTGCTGTGGCTAAAATTTCCAAAACTGTGTTGAATAATAGTGGTGAGAGTGGGCAACCTTGTCTTGTTCCTGATCTTAGTGGACATGGTTTCAGTTTTGCACCATTGAGGATGACGTTTGCTGTGGGTTTGTCATATATGGCCTTTATTATATTGAGGAAAATTCCCCCTATGTCTACTTTCTGGAGGGTTTTAAATGGGTGTTTTAAATGGGTGTTGAATTTTGTCAAAAGCCTTCTCTGCATCTCTTGAGATGATCATATGGTTTTTCTCCTCCAGTTTGTTAATATGGTGTATCACATTGATTTGCATATATTGAAGAATCCTTCCATTCCTGGGAAAAACTCCACATGATCATGGTGTATGATCCTTTTAATGTGCTATTGGATTCTGTTTGCTAGTATTTTGTTGAGGATTTTTGCATCTACATTCATTAGTGATATTGGCCTGTAGTTTTCTCTCTTTGTGACATCTTCTTTGTGACATCTTTGTCTGGTTTTGGTATCAAGGTGATGGTGGCCTCGTAGAATGAGTTTGGGAGTGTTCCTCCCTCTGCCGTATTTTGGAAGAGCTTGAGAAGAATAGGTGTTAGCTCTTCTCTAAATGTTTGATAGAATTCGCCTGTGAAGCCATCTGGTCCTGGGCTTTTGTTTGTTGGAAGATTTTTAATCACAGTTTCAATTTCAGTGCTTGTGATTGGTCTGTTCATATTTTCTATTTCTTCCTGGTTCAGTCTCGGAAGGTTGTGCATTTCTAAGAATTTGTCCATTTCCTCCAGGTTGTCCATTTTATTGGCATATAGTTGCTTGTAGTAATCTCCCATGATCCTTTGTATTTCTGCAGTGTCAATTGTTACTTCTTTTTCATTTCTAACTCTACTGATTTGGGTCTTCTCCCTTTTTTTCTTGATGAGTCTGGCTAATGGTTTATCAATTTTCTTTATCTTCTCAAAGAACCAGCTTTCAGTTTTATTGATCTTGGCTATCATTTCCTTCTTTTTCATTTATTTCTGATCTTATCTTTATGATTTCTTTCCTTCTGCTAACTTTGGGGTTTTTTTGTTCTTCTTTCTCTAACTGCTTTAGGTGTAAGGTTAGATTGTTTACTTGAGATGTTTCCTGTTTCTTAAGGTAGGACTGTATTGCTATAAACTTCCCTCTTAGAACTGCTTTTGCTGCATCCCATAGGTTTTGGGTCATTGTGTTTTCATTGTCATTTGTTTCTAGGTATTTTTTGAGTTCCTCTTTGATTTCTTCAGTGATCTATGTGTTTGTATGTCTTACAGATTTCTTCCTGTAATTGATGTCTAGTCTCATAGTGTTATGGTTGGAAAAGATACTTGATATGATTTGAATTTTCTTAAATTTACCAAGGCTTGATTTGTGACCCAAGATATGATCTATCCTGGAGAATGTTCCATGAGCACTTGAGAAGAATGTGTATTCTGTTGTTTTGGATGGAATGTCCTATAAATATCAGTTAAGTCCATCTTGTTTAATGTATCATTTAAAGCTTGTGTTTCCTTATTTATTTTCATTTTGGATGATCTGTCCATTGGTGAAAGTGGGGTGTTAAAGTCCCCTACTATGATTGTGTTACTATTGATTTCCCCTTTTATGGCTGTTAGTATTTGCCTTATGTATTGAGGTGCTCCCATGTTGGGTGCATAAATATTTACAATTGTTACATCTTCTTCTTTGATTGATCCCTTGATCATTATGTAGTATCCTTCTTTGTCTCTTCTAATAGTCTTTGTTTTAAAGTCTATTTTTTTCTGATACGAGAATTGCTACTCCAGCTTTCTTTTGATTTCCTTTTGCATGGAATATCTTTTTCCATCCCCTCACTTTCAATCTGTATGTGTCCCTAGGTCTGAAGTGGGTCTCTGGTTGACAGCATATATATGGGTCTTGTTTTTGTAGCCATTCAGCCAGTGTACGTCTTTTGGTTGGAGCATTTGATCCATTTACATTAAAGGTAATTATCGATATGTATGTTCCTATTACCATTTTCTTAATTGTTTTGGGTTTGTTATTGTAAGTCTTTTTCTTCTGTTGTGTTTCCTGCCTAGAGAAGTTCCTTTAGCATTTGTTGTAAAGCTGGTATGGTGCTGCTGAATTCTCTTAGCTTTTGCTTGTCTGCAAAGGTTTTAATTTCTCTGTCAAATCTGAATGAGATCCTTGCTGGTAGAGTAATCTTGGTTGTAGGTTTTTCCCCTTCATCACTTTAAATATGTCCTGCCACTCCCTTCTGGCTTGCAGAGTTTCTGCTGAAAGGTCAGCTGTTAACCTCATGGGGATTCCCTTGTATGTTATTTGTTGTTTTTCCCTTGCTGCTTTTAATATTTGTTCTTTGTATTTAATTTTTGATAGTTTGATTAATATGTGTCTTGGCATGTTTCTCCTTGGATTTATCCTGTATGGGGCTCTCTGTGCTTCCTGGACTTGATTAACTATTTCCTTTCCTATATTAGGGAAGTTTTCAACTATAATCTCTTCAAATATTTTCTCAATTCCTTTGTTTTTCTCTTCTCCTTCTGGGACCCCTATAATTTGAATGTTGGTGCATTTAATGTTGTCCCAGAGGTCTCTGAGACTGTCCTCAGTTCTTTTCATTCTTTTTTTTTTATTCTGCTCTGCAGTAGTTATTTCCACTATTTTATCTTCCAGGTCATTTATCCATTCTTCTGCCTCAGTTATTCTGCTATTGATCCCTTCTAGAGAATTTTTAATTTCATTTATTGTGTTGTTCATCACTGTTCATCTGTTTTTTAGTTCTTCTAGGTCCTTGTTAAATGTTTCTTGTATTTTCTCCATTCTATTTCCAAGATTTTGGATCATCTTTACTATCGTTATTCTGAATTCTTTTTCAGATAGACTGCCTATTTCCTCTTCATTTGTTAGGTCTGGTGGGTTTTTACCTTGCTCCTTCATCTGCTGTGTGTTTCTCTGTCTTCTCCTCTTGCTTAACTTACTGTGTTTGGGGTCTCCTTTTTGCAGGCTGCCAGTTCATAGTTCCCGTTGTTTCTGGTGTCGTCCCCAGTGGCTAAGGTTGGTTCAGTGGGTTGTGTAGGCTTCCTGGTGGAGGGGACTAGTGCCTGTGTTATGGTGGATGAGGCTGGATCTTGTCTTTCTGGTGGGCAGGTCCACGTCTGGTGGTGTGTTTTGGGGTGTCTGTGGCCTCATTGTGATTTTAGGCAGCCTCTCTGCTAATGGATGGGGCTGTGTTCCCATCTTGCTAGTTGTTTGGCATAGGGTGTCCAGCACTGTAGCTTGCTGGTCGTTGAGTGAAGCTGGGTGTTGGTGTTGAGATGGAGATCTCTGGGTGATTTTCGCCATTTGATATTACATGGAGATGGGAGTTCTTTTGTTGACCAGTGCCCTGAACTTGGCTCTCCCACCTCAGTGCACAGCCCTGTCGCCTGGCTGGAGCACCAACAGCCTATCCTCCACATGGCTTAGAATAAAAGGGAGAAAATAAAGAAAGAAGAAGATAAAATAAAGTTATTAAAATAAAAAATAATTTTTAAGAAAAAAAATTTTTTAAGTAATAAAAAAAAACAGAACCCTAGGACAAATGGTTAAAGCAAAGCTATATAGACAAAATCACACCCAGAAGCATACACATACACACCCACAAAAAGAGAAAAAGGGAAAAAATATATATATATCATTGCTCCCAAAGTCCACATCCTCAGTTTGGGATGATTCGTTGTCTATTCAGGTATTCCACTGATGCAGCGTACGTGAAGTTGATAGTGGAGATTTAATTCGCTGCTCCTGAGGCTGCTGGGAGAGATTTCCCTTTCTCTTCTTTGTTCGCACAGCTCCCGGGGCTCAGCTTTGGATTTGGCCCCGCCTCTGCGTGTAGGTCGCCTGAGGGTGTCTGTTCCTCGCTCAGACAGGACGGGGTTTAAGGAGCCGCTGATTCGGGGGCTCTGGCTCACTCAGGCTGGGGGGGAAGGAGGGGTATGGAGTGCAGGGCGAGCCTGTGGCGGCAGAGGCTGGTGTGACATTGAACCAGCCTGAGGAGCGCCGTGTGTTCTCCTGGGGACGTTGTCCCTGGATCACAGGACCCTGGCAGTGGCGGGCTGCATAGGCTCCTGGGAGGGGAGATTTGGAGTGTGACCTGTGCTTGCACACAGGCTTCTTGGTGGCGGCAGCAGCAGCCTTAGCGTCTCATGCCCGTCTCTGGGGTTTGCGCTGATAGCCGCGGCTCGCGCCCGTCTCTGGAGCTCCTTTAAGCAGCGCTCTTAATCCCGTTTCCTTGCGCACCGTGAAACAAAGAGGCAAGAAAAAGTCTCTTGCCTCTTCGGCAGCTCCAGACTTCTTCCCGGACTCCCTCCCGGCTAGCTGTGGTGCACTAAGCCCCTGCAGGCTGTGTTCACGCAGCCAACCCCAGTCCTCTCCCTGGGATCTGACCTCCGAAGCCCGAGCCTCAGCTCCCAGCCCCGCGTGCCCCAGTGGGTGAGCAGACAAGCCTCTCGGGCTGGTGAGTGCCGGTCGGCACCAAGCCTCTGTGCGGGAATCTCTCCGCTCCCCTGTTGCTGTGCTCTCCTCCATGGCTCCGAAGCTTTCCCCCTCTGCCCACCGCAGTCTCCGCCCGTGAAGGCGCTTCCTAGTATGTGGACACCTTTCCTCCTTCAAAGCTCCCTCCCACTGGTGCAGGTTCCGTCCCTATTCTTTTGTCTCTGTTTTTTTTTTCTTTTGCCCTACCCAGGTACATGGGGAGTTTCTTGCCTTTTGGGAGGTCTGAGGTCTTCTGCCCGTTCAGTAGGTGTTCTGTAGGAATTGTTCCACATGTAGATGTACTTCTGATGTATTTGTGGGGAGGAAGGTGATCTCCACATCTTACTCTTCCACCATCTTGAAGCTCCTCCAAAGATGAGGCAGTTTTGAAGAAATACTTTTGCAAAAGCATCTGAGTTAAACAGTAACTCTCTGTAATGACAAAGACTTAAAAAAGAATATGGTTAAAGATCTAATGAGAGTTCATTTGATAAGGAAATGTAGTTATTTTTGTGATATACATTTTAAAATAATAACTGGAAGTATGGCTGATTACATTATACCAGGACATAACAATTTTGGGAATACTTATATATCTGTACAAATACAACATAAAGGAGGCTTAGTGTTACTTTCTGACAGTGCTTCCCATGCAATTCAGCATAACAAATAAACTTAGTTTGTTTTCTCTCCTTATAAAAAGAGAGATGTTAAACTAATCTTTTGAAATGTTCCTGGGGCTCTCTGGACAATCTCAAAGTTGGTTTGAGGTCAAAAAGATTTCATTTAGAATTTGATTTGTGGGAAGTTTGTCAAAAACATCAAAAGGTTTAAAAATACATGGTCAAATAGGACATAGAACACTGTGAAATAGTAGTTATTCATTTAACCAGTGATAACTTGAAGACTTTGCAGGTAAATATAGAAAGTTAAGTAATTGTTTAAAATATCTTATCTCTTTTAATAGAGAAGACTCAGTTTTAAGTAATCAAAGATCTAGTAAAGATAATGGGAATCACAGGAAGTTATTTTGCAGAACCTTTCATGATAGCTTATCAGAAGTAGACCAATAGTGCAAAAGAACTTTTCCTTTTAAGAAAGAGAAAACCAATTTTAATTTTGACTAAAACTTTTTTTAACTTAAATAAATTCATTCCAATCTTAGATAGCTTAACCATGCATAAAATTTAGTTCCCAAGATTCTTTTTCCCACAACTCTCTACAGTCTTTTCCTATGTTTTCCCTTTTTCCCATTCTGAAATAAACAAATATTAACAAGTTTCCATTTAGAACAAAATTACTTTTTTTCTCAACAAAAATACATCTCTATTCCTCATACCTTCGTCAAAATCACACATCCTACTTTCCTTGCATACAGAGATATCCACCTTATTATTTCCAATAGCTTTAATTATATATATTAGAATGTTTAACCCTAAAAATACTTAATTTTAGTGAAAATAAAGAAGTAAACAACTGTAAACTGTCTTTTACGTTAGCATTCTGTGGCTTAATATAGTTTTAAAATTTCTTGAAACATGCTCTCTGATAGTAAATATTTCAGTGTGGCACAAAAAAAAATTTACTAATAGACCCAAATATCTTTAGTTGCTCTGTAGGAAGCCAAAAGTAGATAAACCCGTGTTCAGTAACTGGTGTTTCAATATTTTATCTTATTTGGAAATTATCTAGATATTTAATGCCTGTCATTTAATTTAACTTAGCAAAACTTTGTTTCAGGTTACCACAAAGTTTTGAGGAAACTATTTTAAAAGTTACCTAAAACCTTTTATCCCATTTACATCTATTTAATTCACTTGTTCTCAATAATTATGTTTAGACTACCCACAGAAACTTTGTGAGTCATTAGACAAAGTCAACCATCACCCCCGAGCTACTTTTCTTGCTGAAAACTTTGTAACAGAAATAACATGAACTAATTTGAGCAGTAAAACAATTAAAGTTGTACATCTGCATTATTTTCAATGCTAATAATTCTTAAGACACATTTTAATTAAAATCCAACGAACTTCAACTAGCTTTTATTTACCAAGGATTATCTCAGACCATGTGAATTTGAGAAGCATTTGGGTTAGTTTCTATTACCGGCATACCTTGCTTTATTGTACTTCACAAATACTGCATTTATTACCGGCATACCTTGCTTTATTGTACTTCACAAATACTGCATTTTTTATAAATCAAAGCTCTATGGCAACCCTGCATTGAGCAAGTGTGCCAGTGCCATTTTTCCAATGGCGTTTTCTCACTTCCTGTCTGTGTCACATTTTGTTAATTCTTGCAGTATTTCAAACTTTTTAATGTTACATTTGTTATGGTGGTCTGTGCTTAGTGATCTTTGATGTTACTACTGTAATTGCTTTGTTGCACCATGAACTATGTCCATGTAAGACAGCAAACTTAACTGGAAGATGCTACGTGTGTTCTGACTGCTCCACTGACCAGCCGTTTCTCTCCCTCTCTTTGGGTTCCCCCCTAGTCCCTGAGACACAATATTGAAAGTAAGGCCAGTTAATAACCCTACAATGGCCTCTAAGTGTTTAGTGAAAGGAAGAGTCACATATCTCTCACTTTAAATCAAAAGCTAGAAATTATTAGGCTTAGTGAGGAAGGCATGTTGAAACCTAAGATAAGTCGAAAGGTAGGCCTCTTGCACCAACCATTAGCCAAGGTGTAAATGCAAAGGAAAAATTCTTGAAGGAAATTAAAAGTGCTAATCCAGTGAACACAGTAATGATAAGAAAATGATACAGTCTTACTGCAGATAGTCTGGATAACTCAAATCAGCCACATATTCCCTTAAGCCAAAGCCTAACCCAGAGCAAGGCCCTACTCTCTCCAACTCTGTGAAGGCTGAGAGAGGTGAGGAAACTGCAGAAGAGAAGTCTGAAGCTAGCAGAGGTTGGTTCATGAGGTTTAAGGAAAGAAGCCATATACATAACATAAAAGTGCAAGCTGAAGCAGCAGGGGCTGCTTATCTACAGGATTTAGCGAAGATAATTAACCAATGTGTCTCCACTAACAACAAATTTTCAATGTAGATGATAGAGCCTTATAATGGAAGAAGATGCCATCTAGGTTTTCCATAGCTAGAGAGAAGTCGGTGCCTGGCTTCAAAGGGCCGACTGACTCTCTTGTTAGGGGCAAATGCAGCTGTGACTTTAAGTTGAAACCAGTGCTCATTTACCATTCCAAAAATCCTAGGGCCCTTAAGAATTATGCTAAACCTACCCTGCCTGGCTCTATAAATGGAACAACGGAGGCTGGATGACAGTACATCTGTTTACAACATGGTTTACTGAATATTTTAAGTTCACTGTTGAGATCTACTGCTCAGAAAAAAAAAAAAAGTTCCTTTCAGAATATTACTGCTCTTTGCAATGCGCCTGGTCACCCAAGAGCCCTGATCGAGATATAAAATGAGATTACTATTGTTTCCATGCTTGCTAGCACAGCATCCATTCTGCAGCCCATAGATCAAGGTGTGAATTCAACTTCCAAGTCTTATTATTTAAGAAATACATTTTATAAGATTAAATCTGCCATAAATGGTGATTCCTCTGATGGATATGGGCAAAGTAAATCGAAAGCCTTGTGGAAAGAATTCACCATTCTAGATGCCGTTAAGAACATCCGTGATTCACGGGAAGAAATCAAAATATCAACATTAACAGGAGTTTAAAAGAATCTGATTCCAAACCTCATGGATGGCTTTTAGGCATCCAAGCCTTCAGTGGAGGCAGTAACTGCAGATGTGGTAGAAACAGCAGGAGAACTAGAATTAGAAGTGGAGGCCGAAGATGTCACTGAATTGATGCAATCCCATGATCAAATTTTAATGGATGAGGAGTTACTTCTATGGAAGAGCAAAGAAAGTGGTTTCTTGGCTAAGAATCTACCTCTGGTAAAGATGCTGTGAAGACTGTTATATAAACTTAGCTGATAGAGCAGTGGCAGGGTTTGAAAGAACTGACTCCAGTTCTGAAAGTTCTATGGGTAAAATGCTATCAAACAGCATTGCCTGCTGTGGAGAAATCATTCATGAAAGGAGGAGTCAATCAATAGAGCAAACCTCATTGTTGTCTTAAGAAATTACCATAGTTACACCCACCTTCAGCAACCACCACTCTGATTAGTCAGCAGTCACCAACACTGAGGTAAGACCCTCCACCAGCAAAAAGATTATGACTTGATGAATGCTCAGATGATGATTAGCAATTTTTAGCAATAAAGTATTTTTAATTAAGGTATATATATGTATTTTTTAAGGCATAATGCTATTGCACACTTAATAGCCTACAGTATAAACATAACCTTTATATGCACTAGGAAATCAAAAAATTTGTGTGACTTGCTATATTATGATATTAGCCTTATTGTGAGGGCCTGGAACTCAACCTGCAATATCACTGAGGGATGCAGGTATATTTCTGGGAGTTTTAGGAATACTTAATTCATATAAGTGCTTAATTTTCTTCAAACCAATTAAGTTGAGCTTTTTTTTTTTTTTTTTACAATTTTAGTAATACCATACACATACAACACATATACACAGACACATAAACATACAGAGAGGTGCAAACAGAGACCTTATAGCTTTCATTTTAAAATTACTACCATGAATCAGCTATAATAATACAAAATTCACTACTTATAAAAGCAGCTGAATCTAAGTTGTTTACCTGGTGGAGGGAATACGTTAAGGTTACCCGCTCAGACAGCTAAAGCTTTTTCACTAATGTTTGTGGGGAAGACACTTACTTATAAGATTTTTTGTTCACCTAAGTTTCAAATGACCTTCCCCCTTTCGTTTTCCTTCTGATACGAATTACCTCCCTAAAGTTTATATAACGTTTACATCTCAAAGGCACAGGGATAGAATGTAAGTTCCTCCAAGAAGGACTTTGGTTTCCTAAGGCCAGAATTTTTACAATACATACACGCCTTTTGAGATAAATAGGGGAGGTTGTGGGATTGGTGATAGGAATAGTTGGATTTTTGAACTGCCTCTAGAGCTGAATTTCTAGTTTTGCAAAATTTTTAAGATCATGACAGTAGCTCTCAATTCCTCAAAGAATTGGGTTGCAGCCTAAATGACATCATAAATTGATCCACCCCATCCAACTAAATTATCCTTAATTCGCTTTTTTTTTTCTTTTATATCAGGGAGAAGATTTCTAACTAAGATGGAAATCAAAAGATCTCTATGTTCTGGATTTAGAGCTGTTTGCCTTTGGAATGTTTTAGTAAATCCTTTCACAAAGGCTTTAGAAGGTTTTTCTTTCCCTCTGGGGTGTACATAGTTTTATTTTGGCTTAGGGGAAGAGGCCTAAAAAAAAAAATTCCTATGAGCTTCCAATTTCTGACCAACTTCTTACCACTGAGCTACTTTTTAAAGAAATCCTTATAAATATCTTGCCAGTTTTCAATCGGGACAAACAGCAGATATTTCTTGCAGTATTGAACAGCCCCTTGTACTTGATGTCCCCAAAGGGGATACAAAAGTTATTATATTTTCCTCTCTTTATCATGTTCTACAAGAGATCCAGGGGAGCTGACCCTCACCTTAGCTGGCTTCTGCCAGTTTTCGTGGGATCACATCTGCAGGCTCTGCGTGGGGTTTAATGTAGACAGTATAGCTCTGGTATCTACCATAACTTGGTAATTGTTTTTCATTCATTTTAATTTTAGTTTGCCTTAGCTGCTTAAGGGAATAATGTAGCAGTTTACCAGAAAATCCCCCAGGGTCTCAACCATCCTGGGAAGCGCCCTTTGGGGGCCCTCCTTTAAGGGTAGATATAGGGATGTCTGTAAAGCCACTAACTTGGTGGAGTTTATGGTCCTATTGCCTCTTTAGAGTAGAAAGACAATTTAGACCGGATTACTAGAATGAGTATTCAACTAAAGGAGGACAGAGACGAGCAGTAAAGGTTATATAATGTTCATTTTACCATCTATTTTAGGTACCTCTTGTGCCTTTAATTTTTCATTAGCCTTTTGCACAAATTTTTCAATGAAGCTATTTTGGCATCTTGAAGGCTTTTGAAGGCTTCTGCATGCCAGTTAAAATACGTATCCCCATTCTGTTTGTTTGATTTGGGAGCCCTTCCTTTCAAGGGCACTTCTCAGATGATCTCAACTAATTGGAACTTTCCTCATAATGGCCGTTGCAATCTCTCCAAGGGCCGGCAGCGTTTGGTAGGACCCTTAGCCACAAAGGTAGTTCAACCACGTTTCTGTCCAGCCGGATTTTGGAGTCCCCATCGTGACAGTTACCAGGCTAAGTTCTCAGAACCCCAAACAACAATCCTAAGTTATTTTTAGTAAGATTTTTGCCATTTTTATAGATATCTGCAGCTTCTAGAATTATAGTTCTTCGATATAAAACAAGTATGTGGCACACTTAACTCTTTAGAATTTAAAGGTCTCATTTTTGGGGGCTAAGCCTTTGGGTCTCTCGGAGCCAGGTGAATAACTAAGGGATATGCCACGGGGTTGGAGGTTGTGTGGTTTTTTTATAGTGTGCCTCATTGCATGGAAATTTTGAGGTTGGCAGCTGACCTAGTGTCACTCTAACCCATTCCATGACCAACCTGTCCTAACACAGGAGTCTCTGTGTTAGGTGGTGAGCATCTGACAGTTTAAATGCTTGATCCATGCCCACCAATTTTGTGGCTTTTCTTGCTTCTGAAATTCCCATCAACAATAGCCTTTATCTATACAAGACAAACAAACACGCACCTTAACACACCAGCAGTAACCAAGAGATATCACTGCAGCCCGACCAAGGCAAAGACCTTGCACACCAACAATTCCCAACGTGGAACCAGGGACTGGGCAAAGGACTGAACCAGTAAACCCCAAAGAATGGGGAACCACAGCTGCCACCAGCAGCTCCCAGCCTGGAATCTGGAGGAGGATTCCAAACAGATGAGGAACTGCAGACTAAACCACCAGCAGCTCCCAGCATGGAACTAGTGGTTCCAATCAAATGGGGGACTGGATAGCTAATTAAATTAGATCAGGAGCCCAACGCAAAGAGCAGAGCTCAAAACCGAGGGGAACTTACCCACGGCCCTTGAAGCGGCAGGAAAGATGAGGCACTCCAAGTATTCGTCCCTGTGTCTCCTGTTGTCCTCAGAGCCATCAGATGTTTCCTTCGGATCCCGTCACCATCACTAAATCTGTTAAGACACAAAATTGAACTGAGTAAATTTAGAATTCTAATTGGCTTTATTCAGTGGCTAACGAATCGGGCAGCATCCCATCTAGCAACTAACGGAGCTCTGAGGAGCTGCATGAAATGAAGATTTTATCGGCAGAAATGGGGGAGGGACAAGGAAAGAGCAGACTGTTTCAGGCAAGATCACCTTCCCTTAGGGAAGAAGGGCTTCTATCAGGGGCATTACCTGTCTTGCACTGACCAGAAAGATCCAGACTGACCGGTTAAGATTACATCGCTGGGGAAGGTTGGAACTGCAAATAGGTTAGGTATTAAGTCTCAGTTTGGCGATGTGGGCTTAACACGAGTGACTCCATTTGGGGACTATTATCTCTTTAAAAAAAAAAAAAAAAAAAAAAAAAAAGGAAAAGATACATCTAACACTTCCTTGGGGTTTTTTTTTAAGGAACTAATTTTTCCTTAGAAATGAAAAGTGGACTGTGGTCTGCATTCATCTGTGTCTCCTTTGAATCCTGAAAGGCCCATCTGTGCTCAGATAGTTTCAGTAGCCTTACAATTTCACACCTACAAGACATTTTAGATCATATGAGCACATCTCCGGGCCTCTCCCCCCAGGCTGAATGTGAGCGAAGGCCCAAAGGTTTTGCAGGCTTCCGAACGTCAGGAGTGAGGGTGCTAGTGTTAATTCATGTATTTACACCGCTGCCCTCGACATCCACACGCCCTGTCTGAACCAGGTGACGCTTCTTTGTCAGCATTAGTGTGCAACGTCTCTTTTATGAAAAAGAAAACTGAGTTTCACTTTCCCTTTATAGAACACATGAGGCTTAACTTCCAGGGTGGCCTCACCATGGTCACTCCTCTGCTCATGATTTCAGAGCAGGAGTTGACGCCTGACGCTTCACGTGACTTTCAACAAGTCACCGAACCTTTCTTTGTAAACTCGGTTGTCCCCTTTTAGCCTCCAAAGGGATAACGTTCAAAAAAGAAAATAGCATTTGCAGGGAAGTTTGAGTCCTTCATGGAGAAAGTGCCATATGAACTGCAAGTTATTATTATTTGAAATAGAAGAAAAATGACTTCAGCATGGCAGTTTTTTTTAAAGTGTGTCATTCTGGAATTCCCATAGTTTGAAGGTAAAATCCACCTGAGATTGCCAGAAGGTTTTTCAGGTCAAGCATTCTATTCAGAAACTACCTCGTCCGAAGCTTTCAAACAAGACTTTAATCCACAAACCCTCCAGCTGCGTTAGGAGCGCTAGCAACTATCACAATTTTAACAAGGAAAAGAAAACCCACATCCTCAAAAACACTTATCCATGAACTAAGACAAGAATTAACTTTTTGTGTTGTCCCCATTTGTAAGTAACGGAGAAGTCTCTTCTCTTTACAGGACTCTGGCAGTTTTCTGATACGAAGATTGCTTGAAAATTGTTATTTCAGAAATGGCACATCACTTTGATGTGCTTCAGATGTCCTTTCTGTGCAACTAAAGTATGATTCAGCAGACGTTAGATTCACAGTAAACATACCAAAAAGAGTCAATTTACAGTAGACACGTGGTAAATTCCTGTTGTACTCAAAAAGCTTGCCTTACACACACACCCCCTCACAAGACACTGGTGGTAGGAGGCAATCAATGAACAAACATGCAGGAATTCTGTGACTACACGTGTTGCCTGCTGCGTCTGAAATGCCGTGCCCTTTCCGCACACCTGCTTTTAAGCTCACAGATATTTTCTCACCTTTATGTGGTTTGTTTCTTCAAGGCTCGTGTGCCCACACTGTTCATCTGTTCCTCCATCAGCTGTTCTCCCAAAGCCACAGAACACCAGCTTCCCTCGAAACACGGACATTTTGCATCTCCTTCAAGGGTATCCTGGAAAGTAACCTCTCTTGTCTGCAAAGCTACTCGCCCTCCTTTGAAGGGTCAAAGAGGATCTCCCCCCTAAATATCTCTCAGATTCACCAAATCCTACTTAGTGACCATTAACTTTCACCTCCTCAGGCTTCTCAGCTGACAAGACCTAGAAAGGTGGTTTTGTTCCTGTGGTTTGCCCCTTTCTGTGACTGCTTTCAGATGCATTTATTTGGTTTCTCCATTTAAATAGTATTTTCCCTTGATATCAAGAAGCATGTTTTCTCTCTTTTTAAAAAATTATCCCACAGCATTCTAGACAATGTTCTTGGGGTAGGGAGCTGTAGGGGAAGAAAAATAAAAAGAAATGGTCTTCTGGTAAATTACATTGGCTGACTGTGGCAGGTCTGCCAGCATCCTCAGGTTCCAGAAAGGCTGGCCGAGAGGAGAGGACGTCCACCCTTGGTGTCCACTCTTCCACCCCTCTGTGCCCTTCAAGTCCATTATCTCCCCCTCGACCCAAGTCCCCTTGATCTTGTGCCCCTACCAGCCTGTGGACTCTCTACCTTGACCTCAAAATCATTCTTATCTACCTCTCGTCTCTCCACATTAAAACTTAGGTCACTTATGTGCCCTTTTCTCAGCTGACAGTCTTAGAGAAAATACACGATCAATAGCAAACGGCAGCCTAATACGTGTCATTCCCAGCGTTCTGACAACAGGGCACCCAGAGGTGCATCCCCCTGTTCCACCAAAGACCACGTGCGTTGGAGGGGACACAGCACACACCTCAAGGAAAGGATAACTGCAGGACTCTGCAAACAGGCAGTAGTTGACATTGTGGGAATACGTGAGAGTTGGGATAAACCCACGGAAGTGGTTCAAGGACCAAACCAAAGCGAAGCCCCCTCGTAAGGAGGAGGGGAAAGAAGAGGGAAAGTGACAGCGCAGATCCCTCAGGGAGGTGAGGGGAGGACTAGGCGAGTAGGGTCACTGGAAGCCAGGAGAGAGAAGGATGTCAGGAAGGAGGGGCCCATGGGGTCAGGCTGGTGAGGAGCCCACCTGTTGACTGTCATTTAGGGGCAACAGAAGGAAGCATCCTACTGGGAGGCTGAGGACGACATATGTCAGGTGACAGAGGGGTAGCTGGCGGGTGGGTGAACTTGGCGGTTACACGGCAGTCTTTCGGAAAGTGTGTTTCCGAAGGTGGACGCTTGTTATGATCACAGGGTTCAAGGGTTATGAGTAATGGAGAATGCTCCCAAAAGGGAGGAATTTGTGGTGGAAGATTCTGGAAGAGGAAGGGGTTAGGATACAGCAAACACAAGGAGAGGGGTCACTTCTGAGAGAGGACGTGTGAGGAAGAGGCGGGGGAGAGAGACTAAGAAGAGGAGGAAATCCAGGAGGGCTCACCGTGGTGGTGATCACCACAATAAATAAAGTAGGAAGTGTCTCCAGGCTGGAAATGAGAGGGACAGGAACGGGACCATGGAGACAGAAGAAAGGGCTTGACACATCAGCAGTAGGGGCTCCAGTAAAGGCTGAGTAACACACAGAAGCACAAATTGCGAGTGACCATCTAAGAGCCAGAGTTTGGAGACAAAGTACGTGATGAAAATTTCCCAGGGACGGAAAACTGGCAAAGTGAAAACAATCTTCAACACAAATAAGTTGACATAAAACTTACTGTGTAACTTCTACCACCATTTTATAATGATTTGTATTTATCCAGAATGTGAATGAGCTCTTAAATCCTACGTGTTTAATAGGATAAAAGAAATAAACAGTAATTCTCCAAGAAACTATGAAAGAAATATTTCTAGAAGAGCAATTACACATATTTTAAGTGGACACTATCAACCAAAATAAAGATGTTTTTAGAAGTCATATTTTTCAGATTTTAAATAGAAACTGCAGTGCTACCTTCTTTGTGTAATTTCTACCTTGATAGGGTGAATAAACATTAGAATTTAGTAGAACTTAATAGTCTCCATCTTCTTCAGCCATTATTTTATTAATTTTTTATGAACTCCACATGAGGAAGACTCTAAAGAAGGTTTTTCTTCTTGTACATTTGTATTTTAATGCATTAGCTGGTCTATAGCTACTAGCGTTTTTGTTTTTTTTTTTGTTTTTTTTTTTTAGTAGACTATTTTTTAGAGCAGATTTAGGTTCACAGAAAAACTGAGTGGAAGGTACAGAGACTTCTCATGCCTCCCCTTCCTCTCTCCACACCTCGCACATTCCCCTATTTTTAACACTTTATTTATTTTTGGCCGCGCAGTGCAGCTTGTGGGAGCCTAGTTCCCGGACCAGGGATTGAACCCTGGCCCTCGGCAGTGAGAGCACAGAGTCCTAACCGCTGGACCACCAGGGAATCCCCATTAACATCTTGCTTTAGTCTAGTGTGTTTGTTATAACTGATGCATCATATTTATATATTATTATTACCTAAGGTCCATAGTTTATATTAGGGGTTTTATATTGAACATTCTATGCGTTTTGACAAATGTCTGACATGCATTCACCATTACAGCATCATACAGAACAGTTTCACTATCCTAAAAATCCTCTGTGCTCTACCTGTTCATCCCTCCCACCCCCTACCCCCCAGCCCGTGGCAACCACTGATTTTTTTCTGTCTCCATAGTTTGGCCTTTTTCATGTCATATAATTAAAAATCACACAGTATATATAGCCTTCTTGTTGGCTTCTTTCACTAAGCAACATGCATTTGGGATTCCTCCATGTCTTTTCATGGCTTAATAGTTCATTTTTTTATTACTGAATAGTATTCCATTGTCTGGATGTACTATAATTTATCCCTCACCTATTGAGAGACATCTTGGTTGCTTATAGCTACTAATTTGATTTGTTATACTCTTTTTTTTTCTATTGTAATGACAGACTATATGAAAATTTTAAGAGCAGGAAGGGGTTGTAGAGGTTACCACATCAGATACTCTCATTCTGCAGCTAAGGAAACTGAGATTCAATCGTGATCAGCCTAGCTGATCACAGTCTAGTCTCTTTTCTAGATCATACTGTCAATCCAAAACTTAGTAAAGTTGAGATTTCAAGGTACCTAGACACCAAATCCAACTCATTTAATTGGTCAGTTATCTATTGCATGTCCTCAACCTTAGAACCAAGCATCTCCCTCATGGACCAAGGCACCATGGCCCCTCATCCCTCATTCCCATCCCATCTCTAGGACCCCAGAATTCCATGCCCCAATAGCTCAAAACATGTGCATTTCCCTGTTGTGGAGGCTAGTGGCTGGAGGGGGTAGGATGCTTTCCCCATTCAGCAACTTCACTAGTACAAGATTTGGAAGAATTCTAAATTCATCACATACCTTCTTGGTCATTATGAAGGTATGTTTCTCAAGATATATATATAGAGAGAACATATTGGAATATAGAACATATTTAACTTGTTCTAACAATAATACACATAATAAAGGTTACTATGTATGGAGTTCTTACTCTATGTCAGGCACAGGGCTAAATACTTGATGTGGATTATTTAATTTTAGATACGGACCAACTCGCCTTCATCCTTCAGGGCACACCTTCCCTCACTTTCCACTGGCTAAAATAGGATATACCCTGAAGTTGAGTTGACGTGTACTCTCCGGTTTCCATATTGTTATATCAATACTGTCATCTTGGATGTTACAGCATTTATTACATATGCTTAACACATGATACTCTGAAAAGGATACTGGTATACTTGGATGTTTTTAATAAATATTGGTATTCTAATTTTATTTCCTCAGACATGCAAATCTTCTCGTATAAAATTTATTAATTTACTAGCCTTGGGGGAAAAACCTGAAAAAAATGACTATAATTATTTTTTTTTATTTTTTTATTTTAAATATTTAATCAGTTATACATATACATATGTTCCCATATCCCCTCCCTTTTGCGTCTCCCTCCCACCCTCCCTATCCCACCCCTCCAGGCGGTCACAAAGAACCGAGCTGATCTCCCTGTGCTATGCGGCTGCTTCCCACTAGCTATCTACCTTACGTTTGGTAGTGTATATATGAAAATGACTATAATTATTCTTTTCCTCCATTTCTTATTTTTTCTGGAGAGGGAATCTATATTCCTGATCTCATGTGCATGATATTTACTAAGTTCTCCATGTATTTTCAAAATTCATTGTTATAGGTTTGATAAAATTATAGCATCAATGCTACAGAGTTCTCATTTATCCAATAATGTATGCACATTTGGCAACAGTTCCCTTATTGGTTCAGTACTTGACTAGCTATACTGAATAGTCATCGTTACTAAATAATTTTCCATGTTCTTTATTTTCATTCTCTTATTAAAAGCAAATGTAATCATATTAAGGAGAAATCAGGGTAGAAGCTACATCATATTAGAAGAACTGAGTCCTCTTTACATTTCCCCTTTACTAGAATATCCATTCTCAAAATGTCCTTCTAAAGAATGATCTCATGTTTGAAACACTGGTATATTTTGACAGCCCTAGGGCTTTTAATTTCTCTTAAGACATTCATATATGCAAACACAGCCCTGTGAGAATCACACCACTGATTTTATTAGATCTATCACTTTAATCTTGTATTAATCATCTTTCATATTGTAAATGTAAGATTTTACTTTAGTGATGCTTCCGTTTTTAGATTTTTGTTATTCTTTTTAAAAAGAATTACTCTGTTTGTATTATGGTGATTCAAAGTGATGTTGACAGTATTTTATCACATGACTCTACCCCCCTGTACCTGGTCATGCTTGTTCCTAATACTTAAGCCTGCCAGTTTCAACTTCGGGGAACTAAAAAAGATAGCATCTCACTTTACATCAGACACTGAATCGATATTTCCATGCCAGATAGCAAACCCCCATGGCACATATTGAGAATCTACACCATACAAACATCCAGTGATAGAAAACTCACTCACTTATAAATTCTTAAGGAAAATTCTTTAACATTTTCCCTAATTATAAAAGTAATTACACCAAAACATACTTTAAAAATTGGAAAATACACAAAAGCATTGTAAGAAGAAAAGAGTCGTTTCTAGTTATATCATTCAAGGCACCCAGAGGTAGGATTTTTTGAGTATTTCATCTCTCTTGTGTATCTTTTTTCTCTTTGTCGTAGTGACAGTTTAGAAACTTTAAAATCTTCAGCAGAGTAGGGTCATTTTCACATCAAAACCGTATTCCTTAAAACTTGCCTTTTATGTTAAAACCTAGTCTGTTCCAGGGACCCCTCTGTGTTTGGGAATATATATTTCTCAACATGCATTGTGTGTATACTGTATACAATAACTGTGGTCATAAATATAATAACAGCTGATGTTTATAAAGCATTTACTATGTGCCAGTCCATGTTCTAGGCACGTTGCATATTTTAGCTCATTTAATCTTCATATCAACCTTCTGAAGTAGAGACTATTATTATCCCCATTTTACAGACAAGGAAATCGAGGTGGCCCCTACAGGGGTCAAAGGCACCACAGGTCAAACAACTGTCAGGCAAGGGAACCAGGATTCACCCTTGGGCAGTTTGGTAGCAAAGTCCATCAGCCTAACTGCTCTATTGTCTCTTAGTAGAGACCCAGTCATATCAGGGAAAACAATTTTAAAATTCGTGAAATGGATCACTGTTTGTACTTCCGTTATGGAAGAAAATAATTTGCTAGTTAATGCAAGATGACCCCGTGGGACAGTTAAACCAGAAAATACCAACTGAGCCCAAGTTCCCGGTGCAGGTGCAGACCTCTAGAAGCTCAGGCACATTATTTCTGACAGGTACTAATGAATCTATCAAAGGCAGAGTTTTACTAATTAGACTTACAGTAGAAATATAAACAGGCCGTAATGAATGAGTTTGCTTGTCTGCAGAGAGCCTTTCCTCCCTCCCTCCTTCACACACATACACATGCAACGCTTAGATATCAAAAGTATACATGTGATTATCTGTTCGTTTTTTTTTTTTTTGATGGCTTTTAGTTTCTGCTGTATAACAAAGTGAATCAGCTATATGCATACATATATCCCCATAGCCCCTCCCTCTTGCATCTCCCTCCCACCCTCCCTATCCCACCCCTCTAGGTGGTCACAAAGCACCGAGCTGATCTCCCTGCGCTATGCGGCTGCTTCCCACTAGCGATCTATTTTATATTTGGTAGTAAATATATGTCCATGCCACTCTCTCACTTCGTCCCAGCTTACCCTTCCCCCTCCCCGTGTCCTCAAGTCTGATGGCTTATTCTTTATGAAAAAGGAAATAAACCTGTTTTCTAGGGTGTTTTAGCTTATAGCTCACTAAACAAGGAAGGAATAGATCAAGTACTCCAGATTTGGAGTGGCTCCAGCCTTCTAAATTACATGCATACCTAAGACATGGAGTGTCAATGACCACACTGACGCAGGCTGTGTGCATGTAGCAGCAGGGGGTTTGGGTGAGCCCGTGTCCCGGTGCCCTGCAGGTGTGCCATCCGGGTGCAAGCTCCATCCCCACGTGGAGCCCTGGCTGGTTCTGTAAGCTCCTGGCTTGGGCAGCCTGGACCCCAGCTCTGTGCTCTTCCTCTACACAGGAAGCGCCTGTAATGCATCCCCACCACAGAGCTGTGGATGTCAAGAATGCAGCTCTCACAATTTGCAATTCCAAACTAAACCTTTGCTTGGCGGGGGACAATAAGTAGAAGTAAAGATGTAAACCTCCTTGGAGGTAGTGGTCAATCTGAAGGAGACTCACCTCCAGTATGACACTAGTCCAGACTCAGGACATCGGTAGTGTTAGTAACAAGGGTGGGATCCACAAAGGTAGAGGTTCAAAGGCAATATCTTGGTTGAATTTAGACCATAATGATTTAAAGGATTTGGCCTTGAAAACCACTGGGATTAGTACATATCTGTCATCTGAAAGATGATTTTTTTTCCAGCGCTTAGATTGGCAAACTAAGTATTTGTATTTCTGTATATAGCTTTTACCTGCTTCCTCCTTTTTACCAGTATAAATCGCTTTCATGGCTAAATTTCATATAGAGATTTTACAAAGAAAATGAATACAAAGCAATTTAGATGTTAGAGGCCCCCTAAAGTGGCCTGTCATATTTTTGTAAGTACATAGGAGAAGAAAATATACCATTCTATCAGCCAAGTGATGAAAGATATTTGTAGACACTTTGGAAAATACAGTACTTTGTACACAAACACACAGAATCCTTTGCTACTTTCAATTTTTGAAAGTACTCAGTATATATATTTAAATGACTTTGCAAGAATAAATACCTTTTTTAAAGGAAAAAAAAAAAAAAGAGCCACAGAGCTTTGAATACCCATCTACCTCCAGAATATCAGCATTGATTATTTCCTTCAGTTGCCAGAAAATCACAGCAAAGCAATAACTAACTCTGACTCTCTTGTTTTTATGTATCTGGCATACAGAACGGCATGCATGCCATAGGTGTATTTGCAAACTGGAGAGCTGAGAGATAAATAAGTATTGTTGAATGATGTATCAAATGCTTGCTTGTTAGCGAGAGGTTCTTCAGCGTTATTCAATGAATCACTTCTTCCAGTGGCTGTAATCATTGTACTGTCAAACCCCAAGTAAAACTGACTTCACGGATAGGATGGAAATAAGCTCAGTGTTTTACTGTTTCATTAATAAGAACCTTAGCCATTTCCCTGCAGGAGGGAACACCCTGAGTAAGGCAACCTTCCTCTTTTAAAATTCACTTTTCATGGAGCTACTTGAAAAAATGCTATGTTTTGCCACCCAAGTAGGCAAAGTGAAAAACTCACCAAGTGCTTGGACTGGGAGGGTAAATCCTAGAGGTTACTGAGTTCTAATCCTTTGTTTGGACTCTTTTCCGAAATCAGAAATAATACATACTCCTCTCTGAGCAGGGGTGCTCGAGACCTTTCTTAGAGAAAGAAACACACGATTCAGAAACAGAACACCAAGACCAATCAAAAAGTGATTCACCTGACACTCTGGTCTACAAAACAGCGCTAATCCTAACCCATTCTGCTTTTCAGCCCTCGGTGCATGGCGGGATTAATTTAGACGTTAAAGCAGTCAGGACCGTGACACACAGAGGTATTTGCCCCCAACTAGCCAAACTCTATTAGCATAACCAGGAGACTAATTAAACGGGAGGAAGCCCTCTGACCTCTATTTTGTGAACTTCTTTGGGGCATCATGGTAGGTCATAACTAACCCAGCCATAATGCTGACCTCTGTGGAAGAAGTTTCAGAGAGAAGGCTCATCTCTATACCTTTCAGTTTACTTCCAATACACACTGCTTCTGGACAAAGATTTCTCTTAAGAATTTTGCAGCATAACACCTTCTTACCAACATGTGTTTTATCATCTGGGAAGCACTACATAGGTTTTGTCATGTGCTCAATAACCAAAGTTTGTGAATTTCATATTTTCCTCCAAGAAAAAGGAAGAGAAATTAAGGTGAAAATCAGGGCATCTTTAGGCTAGTAAAGAGGAATTCGGTCAAAGGGTCTCACCAATACTTCTCATTTTTCAGAGGTTGAGACTGAGGCCCAGGGATGGTATGATTTACCTGATCACATAGCTAGTTAGAGACACACAGAGATGAGGATTTCCTCTCTGCAGATGCTGTGCCAGGAGCTGTTGACAAATTCTAAGTCCAGGGCAGTTTGGGACCATCCCATCCCCACCCTACCCACCCCCCACCAGCATCACAACTTGAACTCTTACTCCACCCAGAGGAATCATTTGCATCAGTTAATGTATCACTGACATTAAGAAGAGGGTCTTTGCTGGAATAACACGTGTCACAAGCCCACATTCCCCTCGCTTTGCCTGCTTTGCATTTTCTCCCAGCTCTGACTGGAACAGAAAGATAGCGCTGGAGGAGATTTAACTTGTTGGAGGAGATCTAACTTCCTGTTTTCCTCCTCCTTTCAAGATCCACAGGACTGTGCGGTTCCTTTCTCTGAGAAGTGTCTGCTGGGTGTTTGTTTTTCTGACGTTGTGCAAATAAAAATTAAGAAATGCGGAAATACGATAATATACAGTGGTGATCAGCACCATTTCTTGAAGAGACAGTCTTTGCTCCATTGTATTGCATTTTCTCCTTTGTCAACGATCAGTTGACTATATTTACATGGGTCTGTTTCTAGGTTTTTCTGTTCCATTGATCTATTGGTCTGGTCTTTCACCAATACCACCATCTTGATTACGGTCATTTTATAGTAAGTCTTGAAGTGGGGTAAGGTCACTCCTCCAGTTTTGTTCTTCTTCAACATGTTGTTGGCTATCCTGGATCTTTTGCCTCTCCTCCATGTAACCTTTAGAGTCAGTTTTGTCGATACCCACCAGGTAACTCACTGGGATTTTGACTGGGATTGTAGAGAATCTGTAGGTCAAGTTCGGAAGCAGTGACATCTTGGCAATACTGTCCTCCTATTTATGAACGTGGAATCTCTCTCCATTTGTTTAGTTCTTGTGATCTGTTTTTTTTTTTGACTGGCTTTTAAATTGTTTACTATGACAACAGCTACCAGTTCTGAAGTGCAGGCTGAGTGCCAATGCTGAGCTAGCTTTCCACATAGGTCATCTCATTTACCACTCACGACAACCCTATGAAGTAGGAATATTACTTCTTCCATTTTGCAAATGAAAAATATGAGGCTCAGGAGAGCTTAAGTAACTTCAAGGTCACAAATAGAGGAAATCTGAACTCGGGTCTGAGTAAGGGCAAAGCCCATTATCCTAACAGTTGGCTTGAGTCCCGTCTGTCCCAACTGTCTCCACGCCAACTGAGCAGATTACTAATTCTGTGGTTCACGAGGACTCTCAAAATCAGGGTGCTCCAGGGGTCATAAATATACCTATTGAGGAACTCTTGTCTCACACCATGGAGGAGCTCAGGCTCCCTGGAATCAGCCACCTCTGATACTTCGACCACGGTCCGAAGACCACTCAGCCTTGCTTTTGACAGCTGCCGTTCAGGGGCAGTGGCTCTAACAACATGCATGGCGTCCTGTTAGGAGCAGCACAGCTTATAAGCTGTGACTTGCAACAGGTGAGGTCAGGACGGGAGGGAAGTAAGCCCAGACTTGACTGTGAGCTCCCTGAAGGCAGGGCTGTCTCCATCTTGGATGGACGAGGCACGCATGAGCATGCCCACTCTTGCTCTGGCCATGCCCGAAGAATACATTCAGAACTACTTACTGAGTGTTGAACGAGTGAACGCTTTCAAGCCCTGCCCCTGTAGTCAGAGCCCCCGGTTTGTACTCTTTACCATCTACACACTGTCAATTTCAGTAGGTATACAGCCAGCACCCATTAAGTGCCCAAGACCATCCCACTGTCGGGTGGTCAAGTCCGGGTGGACCCTCCCTCGTGCTGTGCCCCATCTGCTGCACGCTAGCATCCAGGCATCCTAGCAAACATCACACATACTCCTCCTGGATCCCCCAGGTTTCTTGGGGTTCAGAAATGCTATACAGATCTGGTAAATTATCTTGCCAGCCATTTTAATAAGGGATTTCAAGACAGAATTGGTTCCTCTGAAATAATGAAATCCATTTAAAAAGTAATCCTCGTTTTCTTATTTTAAAGAAGCTCACAGTTGGGATGGTTGTGTCTTTCCGCAGGAAAACCTCTTTTTTGTGATGGAGTATCTCAACGGAGGAGACTTAATGTACCACATCCAGAGCTGCCACAAGTTCGATCTTTGCAGAGCCACGTAAGAGCCCTTGTAGGGTTGGGGGGGTTCCCACTGGTCTTGTCAGGGACTGGGGTCCACTGTGCCCGCACCATGCTTTTCCCCACGTGGCACTTTTCCTGTTTCTCACTCAGTGTGGGCCTAAACCCCAGGGTGAGGTGACTCCAGGAACACATCCAATGAGGCAACTGTTTTCCCAGCTTGTGAAGCTTAAATTCAAGTCGCTTTTATTTCATTTCTCTGCCGTGAGATCAACTACTTAGTTTCTTAAGGAGCCACCCCACTTCATCAGGCTTCTAAATCATGTGAACCCAGAAGCAATATCTGCCCCTCGAATAGAAGTCAAATGGGGCACAGATGGGCAAGGCGGTCACTGGATGGGGCTTCGTGGAGGCCTTTCAAGGGAAGCTCAGTGTGAAGGCATCAGTCAGCTCTGGGGGCAGGAGAATTAGAAAGAGACATTTGCTCTCTCTCGAGAATACGTTCTCCTTCTTTGGCATCAAGCCACTCCAGGCACTGGGGAAATCGAGCAGGGTGGGTTTACTAGGTAGGACTGCAGCTGCGTCCCACAGAAGCCCCGCCCCCTTCCTCCATCAGGCCCTCTTTCCTGAGTCATCAAACCACTGAGACGGCCAAACACGAGAAAACTGTGCCCCTGGCTCCGCTTAAAAGGGTGGGTGCACACTAGCCTTGCTTGCTGTATGCTCAGTAACCTCACTCACCCCTAATGAACACTCGGAGGGGTTCAGATCGAGCTGTGTTGAGAGACACACTTTTCCATGAGCTCCTACAGAAACCCCAGCTGAAGCGGCTGTTTTGTCGAATCCAGTGGGTAGTACGCCACCAATCTCGTTGCTTCCAGGAACCATCGGCCAAGTGCCCGGAGATAATTTTATGAGATTCCTGCAGCACAGAAATCATCAGGTATTTTTCTGCTAGAAAGGATGCTCGGGGTCCCTTCCAGGTGTGTAAGGCGTGAAAGCCATCGCAGACACGTGCTATCTATCTGTCCTCACTGCGTCCCAGGAAGGGGTTTCTGCGCTCTTCTCCAAGATCCAGCAGACCTCACTTGCAGGAACTTCTCCCTTATCTCTAACTTTAATCCTCCTGTAAACTCGCCTCCTTTGAGTCTGTCATCTTTGAAGGTGGAGAGCAAGGTATCACCTCCCAGCTTCTAATACAGGCGTATCTCGTTTGATTGCACTTCACTTTATCATGCTTTGCAGATACTTTGTTTTTTTTATAAAGGAAGGTTTGTGGCAGCTCTGCGTTGCCAGACGATGGTTAGCGCCTTTTAGCCATATTTTTTTTTTTTTTTGCGGTACGTGGGCCTCTCACTGCTGTGGCCTCTCCTGTTGCGGAGCACAGGCTCCGGACGCGCAGGCTCAGCGGCCATGGCTCACAGGCCCAGCTGCTCCGCGGCATGTGGGATCTTCCCAGACCGGGGCATGAACCCGTGTCCCCTGCATCGGCAGGCAGACTCTCAACCACTGCACCACCAGGGAAGCCCTAGCCATATTTTTTTAACTGAAGTATAGTTCACAAGTATTTAATTAAGATATGTACTTTTTTTTTAGACATAATACTATTGCGTGCTTCATAGGCGACACTGTAGTGTCAACATAATTGGGAAACCAAAAAAACTCGTGTGACTCGCTGTATTGCGGTGGTCTGGAACCAAACTCGTGAGATCCCTGAGGTCTGCCTGTGTGCATTCTTCCTCCTCTCAGGCTGCACTTCTTACACAGGAAGAAGTCAGGTCTATGTGGAATGCCCTGCAGATAGGTCTGAGGGGTCCAAGTAGATTTTAAAATAAAAGGGAAAACTATTTCCCTATTATTACATTTAGTGTTTTTGAATGTTCTATTAGCAAAGAAAAAAAATGACAGTTTGACCATTATAGTTTACAATATAAGAATAAGCCCTAGATGCGGGTAGGGCTAAATATACCAGCTCCATTTCATTCTCTCAGGGCTGAAGCTGGATGTGTAGAATGGATGATATCTTCCTTTTGTTCTGATTAAACAAAATTCCATGTGCACATTTAGCAGAGTGCTGCACACTCACTATAAAAAGGGGAATTTTTTTTCCTAGTAAACATTCATGTTGAGCCTTGATTTTCCTTCCCTCAGGTTCTATGCTGCTGAAATCATTCTCGGTCTGCAGTTCCTTCATTCCAAAGGAATAGTCTACAGGTAAATTTTACTCTTTGGAAACAAGTACTGGGATAACTGGATTTCCTGGTCCAGGTGATTTCATCACTGTGCTTGAGTGACATGAAGTGGTCAGTGTGCTTCTGTGGCAGAAAGTTCCACACCTGGGCTTCCTGCCCAGAGTGACAGCACGGATAGTGATTTACCAACCAAGTAAGAAATTCCGCTCTCAAAAGCAATAAGGCTCTGATCTCATTTTGTTCTTTTTTGCAGTCCTGTTGTTCTTCCTCTCTCCTACCTTTGTCTCATTTCCTTCCGTTACTTTCTCTTTGGCCTCTTATTGTTGCTTTCTTTCTTCTGTCTTTTGTATCTCTCCTTCTTGCCTGTATTTGCATATTGAATGTCCTCCTTTCTGGTGAGGGAGGAAGGGAGGCCTTCCTTGAACAAACACACCTGCGCAAACCTACAAGCCTACACCTCGTCCGCATGCCCAGGATTCCATGTGTGCCCTCTTTCTTGAGTGGAGGTCTGTCCAGAATCTATTGGACACCATCATTTCACATCCTTCTTGGATGAAAGCTAATGTACTTCAGTCTCCTTACTTCTCTCAAAGCACAGTTGACACTTACTTATACAGATCTTCAAAGGCTTAGTTGTCCCGTTTCTGACTCACTGCAGATTGGGCGGGGTGGGGGGGTATATTGAAGAAAACAAAAAAAAAAAAGGAAGGAAGGAGCTGGACAGGATGCTGGCTGAGCAGCTGGAGGCCTACACAGTGACCACTGGTGACAAGGAAAGCTGAGAACCGACATAAAGGGAAGATGCAGGACAACCTCAAGGCCCCGAGACAGTGGGATCACGTGCTTTTCTGCAGCAGATGCTCACAGGAATGACCGGAGTCATCAGTACAGGCTAAGTGATGCTCCACACAGATTGTTGAAGATGGCAAACTGTGTATAATACAGTCCAGAAGCATTCCATCTGGGATGACCAGTACTGGGCTTTGGTACTTACAGAATAGGCTGAAAATTCACTTAGGGAAACCTCTCCGTGTCCAGAGGGTACAGGCAAGTGAGGGCTGCCCCATTTAGAGCCCAGAACTAAAGACTTAGGGGAGGTTTTGGAACTCATTTTTCTTTTTTTTTTTTTTTTTTCTTTTTGCGGTATGTGGGCCTCTCACTGTTGTGGCCTCTCCCGTTGCGGAGCACAGGCTCCGGATGCGCAGGCCCAGCGGCCATGGCTCACGGGCCCAGCCGCTCCGCGGCATATGGGATCCTCCCAGACCGGGGCACGAACCCGTATCCCCTGCATCGGCAGGCGGACTCTTAACCACTGCGCCACCAGGGAGGCCCGGAACTCATTTTTCTTAAGCTGTCTCTTTGGCATCCTTTGGATATACTTTTGTATTTGGGGGAGCGGGGGCTATCTATAAAACAATAGATTAAAAATCTGATTTATACCATTCTTTAATCTTCAGGAAAGTGAGAAATACTCACCAGAACACTGAAAACCCTGATCAGATTCCGTGGTTGTTTTCCTATTTATATCTGTAATGCCTACAATATCCCTGAGATATACCTATACTGAGACACTCAGTAGATTGTGTGGGATGGATGGATAGGAAAGAGGGAGGAAAAGTTAGGAAGACTGGAGAGAAGAGAGATCTCAGGGCTAAAAGGGACCTCATGCAACCAAACCCCACATGCCCCAGTATAGTCTCTTTCTCCACATCACGATGTTTCTTTTATTTCATCTTGTAAATTATTGACACTCAGGACAAAGACCAATGAGGGTCCATAAGTGTCTTTAATATCATAAATTGTACCCATTTTAGAGCTCTTACTACATCCATGAGAAATATTTTCTAAGGCTTCTTATGCACCACAAAGAAAGAATCCTGGGTTTATTTAGCAGTGTACTCACTGAGGTGGTAGGAGATCCTTGAAAGACATGGAATCATTAAAACTGGGGGAGGCCATCCAGCAGGTACACTGACACTAAGATTGGCCTTAAGAAATTATTCAACTGCCCATTGTAACTTTACTGGCCTAAACTTTTCGTTGGGCCACTGAATTAACAAGGGGATTCTATTAGTTCCCTTTTTCTGACCACTAATGATTATCATATTAGTTTTGAAGGGTTGCCGTAAGAAATCAGCACAAACCTGATGGCTTAAGCCGATAGAATTTATTCCCTCACAGCTCTGGAGTCCAGAGGTCCAAAGTCAAGGTGTCAGCAGGGCCACACGTCCTCTGCAGGCTCTAGGGGAGGATCCTTCCTTGCCCCCTCCAGTTTTTGGTGGCCCCAGGTGTTCCTGGGCTTGAGATCACTCCAATCTCTGCCTCAGTCTTCACAGGGCCTTCTCTTCTCCCTGTGTCTTCCCTGTATGTCTCTTACAAGGATACTTGACATTGGATTTAGGGACCACCCAGATAATCCAAGATGATCTAATTTCAAGATCCTTAACTTCATTACATCTACAAATACGCTTTTTCCAAATAAGGTCTCCCTCACAAGATTCCAGGGACTAGGACATAAATATCTTTGGCAGGGGGCACCACTAAACCCACTACAACTGGTAACGAAGACGGACCAGCCACTAAACACACAGCCTTGGTTAAGCGTTGTGGTGGATGCAAAAGCTATCGAAGTCCCAACCTCTGGATCCATAATTAAGCCACTTCCTGGATTTTTATTTTGGGTTTTTTGGGAGGTAAAATGTAAGTACATGAAAAGACACAAACAGCATACTCTAAAAAATGTCTAAGTGAATAAGATTCTAATTAAAAGTAAGTGCCAGGACTTCCCTGGTGGCACCGTGGTTAAGAATCCGCCTCCAATGCAGGGGACACGGGTTCGAGCCCTGGTCCGGGAAGATGCCACATGCCACGGAGCAACTAAGCCTGTGCGCCCCAACTACTGAGTCTGCGCTCTAGAGCCCGTGAGCCACAACTACTGAAGCCCATGAGCCACAACTACTGAAGCCCGCACGCCTAGAGCCCATGCTCTGCAACAAGAGAAGCCACCACAATGAGAAGCCTGCACACCACAACGAAGAGTAGCCCCCGCTCACCGCAGCTAGAGAAAACTCACATGCAGCAATGAAGACCCAATGCAGCCAAACATAAATAAATAAAATAAATAAGTTTATTTAAAAAAAAAAGTAAGTGCCAAAGGGAAGAATAATGAAGGTATCATCAGAAATGGGTGAGGGTATGCCAACAAAAAGTTCCTATCAGAGAGAGGATTTTTTTTTAAAGGGGGAGAGGCTTTATAAATGGAAGAAGTGACTCCAGAAAAGGCACAGAAATAGGAGTAAGGAGGTCGAGTGGAGGAATATTAAACAAATTGCGTCCAGCTTTTCTGGAAAAGCTGTTGTTGGCAGTCACAAGAATTGAGGCCAAGAGATGTAGAGAAGCAGGTGGCAACATCAATCATCTACCATTACTGGTGGAATCGTAAAAGTGGTGGCATCTTAAAAGATGCCTCAGCCCTGGCTTAGGTTACATGTAAAACCAAGGAGCTGGAAAATATGCAAACATAGAAGAAGCAGAATCTAGAATCTCAAGTCTTAGAAATATTAGAACTGAAATGGACCTTAAGATGATCTTTGATCGATGACACTGGACCCAACCCATATATTTGAAACTACTTACAAATGCTTTCATGTGGATGATCTCATTGGATGCTCACAAGTTCTGTGGGATAAGCAAGGCAGGCATCACTGTACCCATTTTATGGATGAGTCATTAAAGGATCAGAGAGGAGACATGGCTTGGCTGAGCTACTTAGTAATAAAACTTGGATTTGGAAGCTGTTTCTTCTGGCTCCCACTTTGCCTCTTCCAAATGGAGAAGCTTTGCTATGTTGACAACACAATGGAAAGAAAGGCTTCCAGTGAATTCTCGGTTGTACCTGATGCCCTGATGTGCAGCCCTTTGAGCAGATGGGTGCTTCCAAGAGCCATGCCATGTGACCTGGACCCTGAAGGCCCTTTCTGGGTCCTGGTGTCCTGTGAGGGACCTGTGAACACTCTGGCCTTTGGGTCCTGTGGCTTCTCCAGTTTGTCTTCCTCTGCCTTCATCCCTTCCTGCCCCTCAGGGTGTCTGGCTCTGCATGGCAGGCCTTCTGGACCTTTCCCCTTCTGACTTAGATCTCTCAAAGCTTCAATGACCTCCTCTCTCCCAGCCCTGTAGACACCCTACCCACTTTAGAGGGTGGATTGGAAATTGAACATGAAGCTTTCCTAGCTTGAGGCCTAGAGAACATTCATTTTTAGAATTGACTAAAATGTACCCTTGCAATCACAGAAGACTCTAGGTATCTGAGCAAGACCAGTTCAATGTGAAAGACCGGGTGAGCTTGGTTTAAGGGGATGTAAAAGAGGGTAAAGCCTGGATTTGCTGGGATAGATTGTATAATTTTAAGAGCCTTTGTTTTCCATTAGATAATTATGAATAAAAATAGTGATTCCAGATCAAAGGGCTATTGTGAGAATCAAAGGATAAAATGCATGTGAAAGAAATTCCAATATTAGATATTATGTTCATTATCCTTCTGAGCTATGTACAGTACTGCAGCTGCATATCTGGCTCCCTAGTGATGACCCTAAAACCATCCTTCAGCCAAATTTCTAGGAACATACATATGTGGCTGTAAATGATGCAAATATGTTTCATATAGCAGAAACTCAAAATGATATCACTGTTGCATAGAGTGTGGATTAGGAAATGAACCTGCCATGTTAGCATAAGGAGTTAAATATGACGTATAATTGGACTTACTGGAATATAATCCATAAGTCACAATGAAAGTGGATTTAATTAAAATGAAGGAACAAGGCAGAAGCCCTGCCTATGGAGAAGACTTAGACATACTGGAAGTCTTCAGTCCTAATATTGAAAGTGTGACAGCATTTGAGTTAGGATGGGAGAAACAGAACCGAAACCGATCTGAATGTGAGACACACATTCACGTATCCTGGAGGTATCCATGCACCTGGTCAGACAGAAACCATCATTGATGCATTAGTGACAGAGGTCAGCAAGCTGGCCCAGACGCAAGAGGTCAGCTCTGGGGAACACCTGCTAGCAGCATCTCTGCACCAAAACAGAACTGCATCCCATGCTCACGTCCTCTGGCTAATTTACTCACAGAAGGTGAGAAAGCAACAAAAGGGAACCATTACTTGGGACTTAATTGTAGCTGATACTCGCTGGTGGTGAGATGGTCACTGGTTGGTGATGCATTCACTCAGATGGTTATGGAATGATAGCAACACATGCTACACTCGCGTCAGAGCATCACAGCGCAGCAAGTACCAAGCAATACGCATTCCACCCTCGTGAAGCTTAGAGTGTAACCAAGGAGATAAAACAAATGGTGACGGGACTTTAGGATACGGGTATTGATTACAAGCATCATACAACCACTGAAACCTTTGCTTAAGCAGAAGCTAAGCCTCACCGAGAAAGCAGAACCAAGAATGCAGACCCATCAGAACCCAAGTGGCTCCTCTCTCATTGGCTGGGTTGTTCTTCGGGTTCACGGGGCCTCTGTCTCTACTCTTGGCTGAGCCACTTCAGTCTCTTCTTTCACAGGCTGGTTTTCTGTCCCCTCCAAGGGCATGGTGGAGGGCGCGCCACAGCAGCCCTACGCATCAGACACCCAGCCGAGACGGACTAGTGCCATCACGTTGCAACCTCAGCAAGTTTTCCCCAAGAAGAAAAGCTGATGCACTGAGTCAGGCCTCCACCTGTGGCTCAGTCAACAGGGGCGGAGGAGACAGAGCTACCTGCCAGGCCCTTTGGGAGCAGAATCGTTGAGAAGGAGGTTCTGAGCATCTTCTCTTAGAGGAGGTGCAGGAAAAGGCAACAGCAACAGCTCTTCTCTCCCAAGACGTCTTAGCTCATTAAGGAAGGCAGTGGCAGCCACCACCCACCACATATCCTAGACTTAAAGGAGTTTCCACAAAGCTCAGAAATGCACGGCAGATAAAGGAAGAGAAAGCTGGATGTTATATAACCGACAAGAATTCCTAAAATGCCACTGACTAAAGTCGATACAAGGTTAAAGAAACTGATGTCAGGTGTCGTTCCTGGATTATCTTTTTAAAAAATCCATTTCGCAGGTACAGGATGATAGGAAAATGGTATAATGGTAGTTTGTGTGGGGGGAAGAAAAGGACACCTGAGGTGTTAGTTTACAGTGAGTTCCATATTAAGCATTGTTGTGATGGAGCTTCTAAAATAACTAGTGCAGCCACAGTGCTCAGAGGCAAGAGGACTAGACCAGAAGCTAAGGGTGCCACCATCATCTGCACCTGTGAGATCGTGTACCCAGAAGACACCGGTTTCATGCTGAGAACCATCTTTTTTTTTTTTTTTTTTACGGTATGCGGGCCTCTCACTGTTGTGGCCTCCCCCGTTGCGGAGCACAGGCTCCGGACGCGCAGGCTCAGCGGCCATGGCTCACGGGCCCAGCCGCTCCGCGGCATATGGGATCCTCCCAGACCGGGGCACGAACCCGTATCCCCTGCATCGGCAGGCGGACTCTCAACCACTTGCGCCACCAGGGAGGCCCGAGAACCATCTTTGAAGAAGAAAATTTGAGATATTTGCAGGGTAGGGGCCAGAATGTTGCAGAGTCTGAATACCATGCTGTATGGAGGAATAAAGGTCCTCAACTTGGTCAAGGAAAGACAAGAGAAAGCTTGGTGTCACTTTCCAAATATCCAGGCGATCATGTGTGGTAAAGAAAGCATCCTCGGGCCAAGAGGTAAAGTCACAGGGAGGCATAGTTTGGCCCGTTTTTTAAAAATCTCGTCACCACTTACATACCCCTAAAAAATGAAGTGGGCTGCCTTACGAGGATACTGGTTCTCTAAGGAGAGAGGAAGTCATTGACATGGTGTTCTGGTATCAGATGGATTCTGATTCTAGAATTAACCTGGATTAGGAACAGCTTTCCTTAATTGGTCTTAGAATTAGGTGCAGGGTAATTTATCCACAAACACAGGTACTTAGAAAATGGCATAAAATTAGTATATTTCTAGGCCTTTCTTCCTTTTCCATCACCCCCAGGAAAGGTACTGGGATAAAGAGCCTCAGCTCTGTGTCTCCTCCATGGTATATTAGCTGTACTTGTTGGCAAGTCAGAAGGGGGAATCAGTAGCAACCAGCCATTCCCTTGAAGAGTCAGTTTTATCTACACCCCTACCTTGGATGGAAGCGGATGGGTATATGTGTTGTGTAGTACTAAATACCACCCTACACCAGACACATCACCAAACACCAGCCCCCATGACATTTCATCACCAGCTTATTCCTTTCCATCCAGGTTTTGTTTCTTGAGGGCCCCTCTTAACACTCAGGGATGCTACTTTGCAGAGATAACGCGTGACCTTTATGTGGCCCCATCTCGGCACCTGCTCAGCCATTCATACATGAAATATGGAGGGAGCTCTGGAGATGGGCCAGGTATTGATACAGAAGATACAGAACTCGGTCAGAGCCAGGCCCAGAGAAAGCCGACCTGGACCACGAGGGGCTGTACGTCCAGTTCTGGGCAAGAGACGCAGTGACCCTGGAGCGTTGTAGATGGAGGGTCGGGGTTGAAAGGAGAGAGAAGGACCAGCAAAGTACCTCCTCACTGCCCTTCAGGCTGTGATGGGACGTGCAAGCCCCCGTCACAGGGCAAGTCCATGTTAACAAAACCGTGTGTTATTAAAGTGAGAATCTGCTTTGTTTTTTCAGGGACCTGAAGCTTGATAACATCCTGTTAGACAAAGATGGACACATCAAAATAGCGGACTTCGGGATGTGCAAGGAGAACATGCTGGGGGACGCCAGGACCAACACCTTCTGCGGGACCCCCGACTACATCGCCCCGGAGGTAGGATGCGCCGCTCTGCACCCGCCCGTACAACTCCGCCTCCCCGGGGGGGGCCCAGCACCACTGCTTCCTTCTCCCCTGAAACTCAGGAGACTTTCAACTATTTTTGTTCAGGATGTGTATTTGTTTTTCAGAGTATTTGACAAATGCAGCTGCACCTAGGCGCCGCTGGTGGCGCACTGGGCGTGGTACCCGCGCTCACTTCTGCACCTCGCCAAGGCGTGAGAGACCCAGCAGGCCCTTCCCATCCTGGCTGTCCCACCCCAGCCTTAAAATATATTCACTCTGCTCAGACCAACCAGAAGAAGCAACTGGTGAAGAGCCAGGTGGACACTAAACAGGCTCATGGGCATCCACCTAAGTCCAGTGGTTTCATTTGGGGACCAGAAAAACCTAAATTGTGGTTTCCAAGCTGCTACTGTGTGAGCCTGGAGAGGTCCCACTTGTCTCTCCTGTTACTGGGTCCCATGGGAGAGCCTATGAAAGTTTAAACACAACCACAGAGAAAACAAAATGAGCCATTGCTCTCATATTCTGAGCCCCCGGAAGATCAGAGTTTGCTCAGAAGGCATCCATCGATGCCAGCTGCCCACCCCAGGGAGATGAGACACTGCCTTACCCCTTGGTCCTTCCCACAGCATAAACATCGTGGCTTTTCTATCTTTGGATCTCTCTGAACTACTGGCTGATTGCTCTAAAGTCAGGGGCTGTTTCTTATTCACTTTTTCAAAACTTTCTCTTAAAATAATTATAAATTCACAAGAAGTTGCCAAAAATAGTACAGAAATGTCACCCACATCTACCCTTCCCCTACTGGTTCCAGCTTATGTAACTATGGTACAATATCAGAACCAGGACATGGATGTTGTTACAAGGTGTGTAAAGTTTTGCCCCACTTATCGTTATGTGTAGATCAGTGTGATCTTATCCACTTTTATATCCAAGGACGGAGCTCAAGGCTCGGCACGTTAAGGTGCTAATAGATAGCTTTTCAAAAAGTGAACGAACAACTATTGATAAGTGTGTGAGTGGTGACGGCTGTCTGATGGATAGACAGTGATGGGCCTCTGGTTTCCTGGGCAAAACAAATTTAGCAGCAAATCCCTGTCATAGCCAAAGTAACTGTAGCATCCTCAGTCTAAGAAACAGGAGACTCTGCCCTGTACGTATGTACTTAATTTAGATTTCACCTTGTTTAAATTCAAGCTTGGCCTCTGGTCAGCAAGAAATTATGGCTTTTACCTATCCTGTCTATACATGCCTTATGCCATACCCTTTCCCGGGCAATCCTTCCTTCCCAATTCTGTTTCCCTTGGCATCTTCCAGAATTTACCTTCAGAGACTGGCTTCTCTCTGCAACTTCAATCTCATTCTCTCATCTTCAAGCCTGCTTGTCTTCACAAAATTCCACTCCTGGTCCTTTTTTTCTCCCTGTACATTCTATATGAACAGCTATATTTATGACTATGATTTCAACTCCAAAATCAGTATGACCAGCCCAAACTTCTTGCTTCAGACCTGTATGTCTGTTTACCTGCTGAGATCTCCAACTAACTGTCACAGGCCATTCAATCATAACAGATCCCAAACCCACTGTCTGTTGAAATTGCCCCACACACACACACATGCACACACCCTTCTCCTTTATCCCTTTCTGGATGAATGACATACACATCCATCCATCCAGTCACCTAGCCAGAAAACTGGAATCCTCCAAGTCTTCTCCTTCCTTCTTACCCCTCCCAAATCCAGACACCAAGACCTTCTAAATGTAGACCTCAGGGGTTCACACATCTGTTTTCATGCCTCCCCAGTTTTGTGACTGTACTAAGAATCTCCCTTGATTCTTTTTTGATCCTCAAAATGAATCCCCTTGGGGATTAAATCAAGCTTCTCCAATCCCGCCCCCATCTTACAGTTGCTGCCCTGGTCCAGGCCCTCAGCACCTCTGGTCTGGATCCTGGTGAGGCCTTTTTACCCAGACTTTCCTCTCTATGACCACCCACCTGCCAGTGCCTCATCTTTCCATATTTTCCAATTTTTTGATCATGCTCCCTCATCAGTTAAAAAAGCATCACCAGCCTATGTATATTTATTATACATGATCACCAACTAATATAGTCTGTTATAAAACATGCAGAAAAAGGAACAGGCTGAACTTAAGATGAAATAAAGTTTTAAATAACTAAATTGTAGTCTATTAATAGTACATTTTATGCTTTATTAAAATAATGAGGCTAAATCTCTTTGTAAAATCTGGGTTTAACACTTTATGATTCTGGCACTCAAAAGTCTGCTTGGTTTCTTTCAATTTCTGGTTTTATTGGCTCATAGCTGAAAAAGAGCCCTCACAAAGACACACTGTAATATAGATGCTACAGTATGTACATAAGGCAAGGTTCATGGCTGAAGAGAGTGGATATAAGTCCAGAATGCACAACAGTGTTTTCTGATTTCCTGTCACAACTTCCTGTCACAACTAATGAAATGGTCACTGTTTTTAGCTTCGTTATAATGTGACAAAGAGCTGGTACTAGGAGTAAGATCTCTGCACTTGCCGTTTTCTACTTTGCATCATTAGCATGGTCTTCAATCCAAGTCTCTTTTGCAGATAACTTTTTAAGGACGTTCCATTTTGTGAAAATGAGTTTAGTTCAAACAGAACCCACTGATCCCCTTAACTAGGCATGCAACGCAAATGACGCACCTTAGGATAATAAGTAATCGTAATAGTGACGCACCTTACGAAGACGAACGCTCTAGCCAAGCCACCACCAACTCCTCCCGCGATGAGACTTCCCGTTCCTCCCTCGGGAAACCTAGTCACTGGTCAAATTTCTAAATGAGGGCATCAGTGCCACTACTGGAATTTTTTAAACTCGCATAAATACAATTTCTAATATTTTCTTCCCGTGTCTTGGCATTACGCCGTTTGGGTGCTCCCTGGGGTGCGTGCCCTGTTCTGAGGGCCGCTGTTCCACCACATCACCAGATCTACCTCTCTAATGGGAAGACCTGTCACGCCACGCCTTTAAAAATATTCAGGAAGTCCCCATTGTCAGCTGGGTACAAGCCAAAACCCCAAGAGAAGGTCCTTAATATGTCCTGAGACATCCATTTCCTTCTCTCTCATATCCCTTAGCCATGCCCTCAGAATCCTTGGTCTGATTTACTCCTACCTCCAAAGTCATCTTCTCCCTGAAGGTGCCTCTGGCTTCTTGGAATAATCAGTTGTTTCCTCCTCTGTGCTACCACAGCCCATGTGTAATCCAATTTGCCAGTAAACTGAATTTCTCACAGCTAAGGATCATGATTTATCCACCTTAGTGTCTAGTCTCCTCCTCCACAGCTCAGAGCACCCATCACCTGTTCCGTGAATGACCACACCAAGACATGCACCCCAAATGCCCATCTCTGAACATGTGCTGGAGATGGGGCCTCTTGTCTCTAGCCTCTCCCTTTTCCATCAAAATCCTACCCATTTTCCAAAGCTCCACTCACATGTCATCTCCATTGTAAAGTTTTTCCTTTATCTCACTCACTGACCCATTGCCCTCTCCCCGGGGACCTCAATGATATGGGCAGAGGGCCTGAAACACAAAAAATAAGTGCATTCAGGGCAGCATCAGGAGTGATGCATGAAAAAGCAGACTGTGCTCCCTCAAACCAAGGAATAGCCTCACCAGCCCACACCTCCTGAGACCTTTCCCAAAACTCTGTGGTTCCCTATGTCACAGTTATAGGACCGAGGGTCTAACGTATAATTGGAGGTCCACACTCATTTTGACAAAGAATAGAAAATAGTTAAATAGGGAGACACCCTCCTTTCCAACATCTACTAGCCACTTAGTAAGTCCAGGTGGAATTTCAGTACATAGAAGCAGCTCCCTGGAGAAAGCAGGAGTCACTTGGAAACCAGAGCCATAGAGGCATTGGTGGTCACTTGGTTTCTAAGGACGCTTTCCCCGCTGTGCACATCATGTGGTGAGCCATGTACAGACCTCAAATCACTAGCTCCAAGAGGTGGATGGAATTGTAGCTTTCTCTTGCTCTAAGAGAGAAAGAGGGGCTCTGACGTGAAGTGGTAACATCATTATTATCTGAATTATTTGAGTAAAGATGGGGAGAGAACAGGACAAAAGACAGCATGGCCATAAGAAGGGACCGGGGGGCTTCCCTGGTGGCGCAGTGGTTGAGAATCTGCCTGCTAATGCAGGGGACACGGGTTCGAGCCCTGGTCTGGGAGGATCCCACATGCCACGGAGCAACTAGGCCCGTGAGCCACAACTACTGAGCCTGCGCGTCTGGAGCCTGTGCTCTGCAACAAGAGAGGCCGCAATAGTGAGAGGCCCACACACCACGATGAAGAGTGGCCCCTGCTTGCCACAACTAGAGAAAGCCCTCACACAGAAACAAAGACCCAACACAGCAAAAATAAATAAGTTAATTAATGTCAGATGCAGGCTTGTGACATTCTCTGTCACATAGGGGAGGATGTAAGTCAGGCACCAGCAGATAAGCAAAGCTTTCATTTTGGCATTGGTGAGTGCAGTAGGTGGAATTCTAAGAGGGTCTCTAGGATTGCCATCCCCTGCTGAATACACACCTTCCTCCAATGATCCAATCACACTAATTAAAAAAAAAAAAAAAAAAAAAGAAGGCACCAGGGGCTGAGATAGAAAAAGAGCCACTCCAGCCATTGTTTCTACACCAATTTCTTTTAAAATATAGACTAATTTGAGCATGAATTAGATCGAAGTTTAAATCCTGGAAACATTATAATAGAAAAAGAACATTATGTAGTAAAATCCCAAAAGACCAGGGTCCAGAACGTAGCTTTCAACTCACTAACCAGGCAACCTTAAAGAAGACACATAACCTCCCGAGGTCCAGTCACCGTCCTTTGTTAAATAGGGATAACAGGACCTACCCCAGAGGTTCTTATAAATAAACACAAAGTATGGGAAACACCCAGTACACATCAGCAGGCATTTGCAGACATTCTGTTCATACAGTGTATAACTGGGTGTGAATCGGCATTTTGCTTCTTTTTCCTAACTTAAGACTGAAATTCTTTACTAACATCCCCTAGCCTTGGAAGACTTAATTTCCACCTCAGCTGTCTCCTGTCCTTCCAAATTTCTTTCCATTAATCCACCAAACAAAATTGCTTACCAAGATGCGATGCTCAAAGCAGCTTCTGGTTGCCTTGGGCTCCCCCTTGTGGCACATCCTGGGAATTGCGTGTGAACTGGGCCCCTCTTAAGGCAAATGTACCTGAACTAAGATTGCGCTGTGTGTGCATCTTTATTTTCTTTATCATTCTCCCTGGGTCTACTTTTACACTATTCCTTAAGGCTAAGTTTACTTTTTTTACTTTAGAATTAACCTCAGTATTCAAATATTGAGTTAAGGCCGGTAGATAGTATTTTTATACTGGAAGTCAGCGGCAGACTGCAAAATTCTGTTTGCAACTTGATCTTTATTTTCACAAATATCTATCAGATTGTTATCCTAGTCTCTCTTGGCATAATCACAAAATTTGACTCTTCGTAACCATGACTAGTTAGGTTTAAGGGGTGGACTTGGTCAGACGACCTCTTTGGCTGCTTGATTAGCTACAGAACTTTATGCAAAGACTCAAGACCATAGAAGTCCATAAAACACATGGGTTTGGTTTAGATATTCACCTCAGAGGCACTGAAGGGCTTAGATACACATCAGCTCTCTTAGGTCTGAATCTACCACCCATGGGCTCCCATCACAGATAGGAAAATGAAGAGCTGATGGTACAATTTAGTTGTTTTGCTTAAGGCCAGAGGGGGGAAGAGAGATGTTGAAATTCAAAAACGTTGCTTAGCTTTGGTACTGCCCACTCATTTCTATGCAATCATTAACTTCACAAAAGCTACAGTTTTCAGTGTAATCTTTGCTAAAACCATGCACTGTCTTCATCAGTTATGTCCTGAGTAGCCTTGAAAAGTACCTGCAGGGTTTTCAAGTCAACCTCGTTTTGATTCATTATGTCTCTGCCTTTTGGTCACACAGATCCTGCTGGGTCAGAAGTACAACCATTCTGTGGACTGGTGGTCCTTTGGCGTCCTTCTCTATGAGATGCTAATAGGTCAGTCACCTTTCCATGGGCAAGATGAAGAGGAACTCTTCCACTCCATCCGCATGGACAACCCCTTTTACCCACGATGGCTCGAGAAGGAGGCTAAGGACCTTTTAGTGAAGGTAAGAAGTGAAGTCAAGGAGACCTTCATATGATTAGTATTAGGTTTTCTGATCAGTGCTCCCATTCATTTCTAAATTCTGATTTATACATTGTAAACAGTAATTGTGTCAAACAAGACTTAAAGAAGATGCTCACCATTTGCTTTAACTAAGGCACCAATAGGATGAACATTAGAAATCAAAACAAGTGTAAGATAGACCCTCACGTGCATAATTTACAAAAGAAATGCCCAGAAACCAGTTCCATGACTCTTGAATGGCCTTGCTTTGAGATGTAATTGGTCTGTTGAACAAACAACTTTGGGCTTAAAAAGGTAGATAGCTAATGGGAAGCAGCTGCATAGCACAGGGAGCTCAGCTCGGTGCTTTGTGACCCACTGGAGGGGTGGGATAGGGAGGGTGGGAGGGAGGGAGATGCAAGAGGGAAGGGATATGGGAACAGATGTATAACTGATTCACTTTGTTATAAAGCAGAAACTAATACACCATTGTGAAGCAATTATACTCCAATAAAGTTGTAAAAAAAAAATTGTTTCCCATAGTCCCTATTCAACCTATTCAGTCCACCTGGAACTGTAAAATTCCTAGAAGAAAACATAGACCGTAACTTCATCAGCATCAGTCTTAGCAGTGTCTTCGGGGATCTGACTCCACAAGCAAAGGAAACAAAAGCAAAAATAAACATAGGGGACTACGTCAAACTAAAAAGCCTCTGCACAGCAAACGAAATCATCAAAATGAAAACTTTGTATGGGACAAGATACTTGCAAATCATATATCTGATAAGGGATTAATATTCCAAAATATATAAAGAACTCATACAACTCAACAATAAAAACAACCCAATTTTAAAATGGACAAAAGAGGATCTGAATAAACAATTCTCAAAGACATACAGATGGCTAATAGGCACATGAAAATGTGCTCAACATCACTCATCAGGGAAATGCAAATCAAAACCACAATGAGCTATCACCTCACACCTGTGAGAATGGCTCTTATCAAGAAGACAAGAGATAATAAGTGCTGACGAGAAGGTGGAGAAAAGGGAACCCTCCTGCACTGTTGGTGGGAATGTAAATCAGTAGAGCCACTATGGAAAACAGTATGGAGATTCCTCAGAAAGTTAAGAATAGAACTACCATACACTCATACGGTACTCCACTTCTGGGTATTTATTCGGAGAACATGAAAACACTAGTTGGAAAAGATATATGTACCCCTGTGTTCATTGCAGCATTATTTACAATAGCCAAGATATGGAAACCACCTAAGTGTTTATCTATGGATGGATAGATGAAAATGTAGTATATATACACAATGGAATATTACTCAGCCATAAAAATGAAATCTTGCCATTTACAACATCATGGATGGCCTAGAGGGTGTTAAAGTTAGTGAAATAAGTCAGACAGAGACAAATACCATGTGATTTCACTCATGTGGAATCTAAAGAAAAAAACAGGAAACAAACACAGTAAAATAAAAACAAGCTCATAGATACAGAGAACAGATTAGTGGTTCCCAGACGACTAGGGGTTTGGGAAGATTGGGCAAAGAATGGGTGAAGGGGGTCAACGCTATGGTGATGGATGGTAACTAGACTTTGGTGGTGATTACTCTGTAGTGATTTTAGTGCTGCACACCTGAAACTTGTCATTAAAAATCTTCCCCTGCCCCTGGATGAAGACTTGGATAGGATGTGTAACTTTCTGCTCACTCTTGGGTAAAAGACAAACTTCTTGTCACTCCTAAGTCATGAAACACTGTCTCAGCTGAGAAATTAAAGCTGTTCAGTCCAAGATATAAGTCATCACATCAATCTAACTCAAAAGACTCCCGCTCCCTTTCCTCTGGCCAAGTTCATGGCTGGCAGCCATTTGCCTTTGGAGAAGGGAGTATGGTCATAGTGTGTCTACCACATGTATGTTCTCTTCCTCTCCAGCTCTTGGGTTTCTTTTTCAGACCAAACACACAGAGAGGCTGGAGGGATTATAAGGAGAAAGGACTGCTCTTATACGGCTGAGGGGCTTCCTGCTCTTTGAAACTGGTGGGTTTTAAAGCCAAGGCTTTGGGACTTCCCTGGTGGTCCAGTGGTTAGGACTCAGCACTTTTCACTGTCGTGGCCCAGGTTCAATCCCTGGTCAGGGAACTATGATCCTGGAAGCTGCTCAGCATGGCCAAAAAAATAATAATAAAATAAAATAAAGCCAAGGCTTTGTATGGGATTCTAGCAGGTATTCTGGAAGTACCTATAACTGGGAACATTTTTAGCTGAAGCTTTTGACGTACAGGCTGCTCAATCCATTCCGCAGCCCAGCTTCTGTACCAAACTCTAAGCCAGCAACACTCCACCCCAACGAGACTCATTGCCTGCCGAGTGGGCAATCTCACAGGCAGTCCTTCAAATGGACGCAGACCAGCTCTCCTGCCGTGTTCCCTACCTGCATCCATGGGAAACACTGATGTATTTTCCATCCTGAATCCTTGACTGTTACCATCTTAGCAGCAATCTCCAGAATTTACCAACAAAGCGGGAGTCACACACCGCCCGTGATAACCCAGGATCAATTAAGAATTGGCACCCAGAGCTACAGATGTAAACCAGACTCCAAGAATCACTAGCCATAAACCAGGAGCTCCCAGGGCAAACCAACACAGAGACAGAGGAAGCCGAAAGCCATCATTAAAGATTTACACTTTAAGTCCCACTTTACCTTTTTTGAAGGTGCAAAATGCCATCTACAGTGTGATTGTAACAAGTTGTAAAAAAAAAAAAAAAACTCATGCTAATTACATATCACAGTAAGCACCTACATTTATTGAGCTGTCCCAACAACTATGTGGATCAAAAAGACCTACAAGTGTTACCAAGGCCCAGAAAATCTAAAGTGGACCAAGAATACAGGTGTTTTGAACAAAACAGGGTTTTGATTTGTGGCAACTCATATCAGCTGGCTAAAAAAAAAAGTCATTTAGGGAAATAATTTTTAGCCTTGCTCTTCTTAAAATGAAAAGGGGGCTAGGATAAGATCTTTCAACATCAGACACTATCAATGAATTTTAAATCCAAACTTATAAGATTACCCAGCCTGTCTTTTTTCTCATGAAGAACTCAAGATTAAATTTAAAGAGCATAATACACTTCTACCTCTCTCATACAGCTATCAGCTTGTCTAGGGTTATCTGAAATGTTGCAGCAACTGTGGACTTCTCCCTAAAGAATCAAGATCTTGAATCTGAAGTGCTGACAAAGCCCCAGGAGGAGACCCAGCCCAAGGCTGATGGTATTTAAAAATCTGAGCCAGTACCCCTCAGCTTTCACTTTCCAATTGATCCGAACAAGCAGTAAACTTAGAAAACTCCACAAACGGCCAATTAAATTCACTCTTAATGACTGGACAAAACATCTATAAAATGAAAGCTAATTTCGTAATTAACCAATTAAAAAAAAAAGAGAGGACAAGAGAAAATAAGTTAGCAGGATTGGAATGTAAAACAATTTTGCTTTCCATAAGGGCAACTTCAGGCATTGTTACAGTTGCTATGTTTCTTTTAACCAGCTCTTGGAAGGACTTAATTGAGGTATGTTAGTTGGCTCTAGCTGCCATAACAAAATATCATAGACTGGGCGGCTTGGACAACAGAAATTTGTTTACTCACAGTTCTGGAGGCTGGAAGTCCAAGATCCAGGCCCAGCAGGGTGGGTTTCTGGTGAGAGTCCTCCTGGCTTGCATACGGCTGCTTTCTGGTGTGAAAGCTCTGGCATCTGCTCAATCCGTGGCATGAAGGCTGCACTCAGAAGGCCTGGGCCATCAAAACTCACTGGTAAAAGGAAACGAGGAAAAAGCTTGGAGAGTCTGGAGGCCCTGGAGCCGCCATTGCAATCTACCGTTACCGTAATGCTGAACAGCTGTGCCTCCCAAACCCAGCTCCTCCCAGCTCAGCAAAGGGAGAACACCTGGCAAGGATGTGGTGAAGGCTTAACTGGGACCAGGTGAAGGTAATGGAAATAAGTCCACGGAAAGACGCTGGGAGTGGTAGTTTCCAAAGGAGAGGAAGACTGGGGAGGAGGAAAGGATTACTTCCAGTTGGAGGAGAAAAGTTGCAAAGTCGTGTGTGTGGAATATTATGCAGCAGTTAAAAGGATGGAACTATTGACTCATACAGCAACTTGGATCACAAGGGCATTAAGCAGAGTGAAGAAAAAAAAACAGGCCAATCTCAAAAGGTCACATACTGTATGAGTCAGTGTATGTATTAACACTCTTGAAAGGACAACACTGTGGAGATGGAAAGCAGATCAGTGGTTGCCGGGGGTTAGGGATCATGGAGGCAGGGGAATGACTGTAAAGGGGAACCCCAAGGGAGATCTTTGTGGTGATAAGACTTTTCTGTATCCTTTTTGTCCTGGTGGTTACCTAGGCCTACACATGTGATAAAATGACATAGAACAAGACATGTACTGGTTTTGATATTGTGCTATCACCATATATGATCGAAGCATTAGGGGAAACTAGGTAAAAGGTACACAGGGCATCTTTGTACTATCTTTTCAACTTCCTGTGAATCTATATGTATGGTCTGAATGTTTGTGTCCCCCCAGAAGATCATATGTTGAAGTCTTCTAACCCCCAATGTGATGGTTATAGGAGGTGAGGCCTTTTCGCAGTAATTAGGTGTAGATGAGGTCAAGAGGGTGGGGCCCCCATGATGGGATTAATGCCCTTATAAAAAGAGGGAGAGAGAAAGATCTCTCCCTCCAAACACATGCACCAAGAAAAGGTTTTTACTAACCTCTGCCCACCAGAGCAAAAGCCAGCTCTACCCACCACCAGTCCCTCCAATCAGGAAGCTTCCACAAGCCTCTTAGATAGCGTCATCCATGAGAGGGCGGACAGCAGAAGCAAGAAGAACTACAATCCTGCAGCCCGTGGAATAAAAACCACATTCACAGAAAGATAGACAAGATGAAAAGGAAGAGGGCTATGTACCAGATGAAGGAACAAGATAAAACCCCAGAAAAACAACTAAATGAAATGGAGATAGGCAATCTTCCAGAAAAAGAATTCAGAATAATGATAGTGAAGATGATCCAGGACCTCAGAAAAAGAATGGAGGCAAAGATCAAGAAGATGCAAGAAATGGTTAACAAAGATCTAGAAGAATTAAAGAACAAACAAACAGAGATGAACAATACAATAACTGAAATGAAAGACACACTAGAAGGAATCAATAGCAGAATAACTGATGCAGAAGAATGGATACATGACCTGGAAGACAGAATGGTGAAATTCACTGCTGCAGAACAGAATAAAGAAAAAAGAATGAAAAGAAATGAAGACGGCCTAAGAGACCTCTGGGACAACATTAAACGCAATAGCATTTGCATTACAGGGGTCCCAGAAGGAGAAGAGAGAAAGAAAGGACCTGAGAAAATATTTGAAGAGATTATAGTCGAAAATTTCCCTAACATGGGAAAGGAAATAGCCACCCAAGTCCAGGAAGTGCAGAGAATCCCACACCGGATAAACCCAAGGAGAAACACGCCGAGACACATAGTAATCAAATTGGCAAAAATTAAAGACAGAAAAATTATTGAAAACAGCAAGGGAAAAACGACAAATAACATACAAGGGAACTCCCATAAGGTTAACAGTTGATTTTGCAGCAGAAGCTCTACAAGCCAGAAGGGAGTGGAATGATATACTTAAAGTGATAAAAGGGAAGAACCTATAACCAAGATTACTCTACCCAGCAAGGATCTCATTCAGATTCAATGGAGGAATCAAAAGCTTTACAGACAAGCAAAAGCTAAGAGAATTCAGCACCACCAAACTAGCTCTACAACAAGTGCTAAAGGAACTTCTCTAAGTGGGAAACACAAGAGAAGAAAAGGACCTACAAAAAGAAACCTACAATAATTAAGAAAATGATAATAGGAACATACATATCGATAATTACCTTAAACGTGCATGGATTAAATGCTCCAACCAAAAGACACAGGCTCACTGAATGGATACAAAAACAAGACCCATATATATGCTGTCTACTAGAGACCCACTTCAGACCTAGGGACACATACAGACTGAAAGTGAGGGGATGGAAAAAGATATTCCATGCAAATGGAAATCAAAAGAAAGCTGGAGTAGCAATACTGATATCAGATAAACTAGATTTTAAAATAAATAATGTTACAAGAGATGAGGAAGGACACCACATAATTATCAAGTGATCATTCCAAGAGGAAGATATAACAATTATAAATATATATGCACCCAACATAGGAACACCTCAATACATAAGGCAACTGCTACAGCTCTAAAAGAGGAAATAGACAGTAACACAATAATAGTGGGGGACTTTAACACCTCACTTACACCAATGGACAGATCATACAAACAGAAAATTAATAAGGAAACACAAGCTTTAAATGACACCATAGACCAGATAGATTTAATTGATATTTATAGGACATTCCATCCAAAAACAGCAGATTACACTTTCTTCTCAAGTGCGCACGGAACATTCTCCAGGATAGATCACATCTTGGGTCACAAATCAAGCCTCAGTAAATTTAACAAAATTGAAATCATATCAAGCATCTTTTCTGACCACAATGCTATGAGATTAGAAATCAATTACAGGGGAAAAAAACGTAAAAAACACAAACACATGGAGGCTGAACTATACGTTACTAAATAACCAAGAGATCACTGAAGAAATCAAAATGGAAATCGAAAAATACCTAGAGACAAATGACAATGAAAACACGATGATCCAAAACCTATGGGATGCAGAAAAAGCAGTTCTAAGAGGGAACTTTATAGCTATACAAGCCTACCTCAAGAAACAAGAAAAATCTCAAACAAACAATCTAACGTTACACCCAAAGGAACTAGAGAAAGAAGAACAAACAAAACCCAAAGTTAGCAGAAGGAAAGAAATCATAAAGATCAGAGCAGAAATAAATGAAACAGAAACAAAGAAAACAATAGCAGAGATCAATAAAACTAAAAGCTGGTTCTTTGAGAAGATAAACAAAATTTATAAACCATTAGCCAGACTCAGCAAGAAAAAGAGGGAGAGGACTCAAATCAATAAAACTAGAAATGAAAAAGGAGAAGTTACAACAGACACCGCAGAAATACAAAGCATCCTAAGAGACTACGTCAGGCAACTCTATGCCAATAAAATGGACAACCTGAAAGAAATGGACAAATCCTTAGAAAGGTATAAACTTCCAAGACTGAACCAGGAAGAAATAGAAAATATGAACAGACCAATCACAAGTAATGAAATTGAAACTGTGATTAAAAATCTTCCAAAAAACAAAAGTCCAGGACCAGATGGCTTCACAGGTGAATGCTATCAAACATTTAGAGAAGAGCTAGCACCCATCCTTCTCAAAGTCTTCCAAAAAATTGCAGAGGAAGGAACACTCCAAACTCATTCTATGAGGCCACCACCACCCTGACACCAAAACCAGACAAAGATACTACAAAAAAAGAAAATTACAGACCAGTATCACTGATGAATATAGATGCAAAAATCCTCAACAAAATACTAGCAAACAGAATCCAACAACACATTAAACAGATCATACACCATGATCAAGTGGGATTTATCCCAGAGATGCAAGGATTCTTCAATATATGCAAATCTATCAATGTGATACACCCTATTAACAAATTGAAGAATAAAAACTATATGATCATCTCAATAGATGCAAAAAAAGCTTTCAACAAAATTCAACACCGATGTATGATAAAAACTCTCCAGAAAGTGGGCATAGAGGGAACCTACCTCAACATAATAAAGGCCATATATGACAAACCCACAGCAAACATCATTCTCAGTGGTGAAAAACTGAAAGCATTTCCTTTAAGATCAGGAACAAGACAAGGATGTCCACTCTTACCACTGTTATTCAGCATAGTTTTGGAAGTCCTAGCCATGGCAGTCAGAGACGAAAAATAAATAAAAGGAATACAAATTGGGAAAGAAGAAGTAAAACTGTCACTGTTTGCAGATGACATGATACTATACATAGATAATCCTAAAGATGCTACCAGAAGACTACTAGAAGTAATCAGTGAATTTGGTAAAGTTGCAGGATACAAAATTAATGCACAGAAATCTCTTGCATTCCTCTAAACTAATGATGAAAAATCTGAAAGAGAAATTGAGGAAACACTCCCATTTACCACTGCAACAAAAAGAATAAAATACCTAGGAATAAACCTACCTAGGGAGACAAAAGACCTGTATGCAGAAAACTATAAGACACTGATGAAAGAAATTAAACATGATACCAGCAGATGGAGAGATATACCATGTTCTTGGATTGGAAGAATCAATACTGTGAAAATGACTATACTACCCAAAGCAATCTACAGATTGAATGCCATCCCTATCAAATTACCAATGGCATTTTTTTTTACAGAACTCGAACACAAAATCTTAAAATTTGTATGGAGACACAAAATACCCCGAAGAGCCAAAGCAGTCTTGAGTGAAAAAAAATGGAGCTGGAGGAATTAGACTCCCTGACTTCAGACTATACTACAAAGCAACAGTAATCAAGACAATATAGTACTGGCACAAAAAGAGAAACATAGATCAATGGAACAGGATAGAAAGCCCAGAGATAAACCCATGGTCAACTAATGGTCAACTAATCTATGACAAAGGAGGCAAGGATATACAGTGGAGAAAAGACAGTCTCTTCAATAAGTGGTGCTGGGAAAACTGGACAGCTACATGTAAGAGAATGAAATTAGAACATTCCTAACACCATACACAAAAATAAACTCAAAATGGATTAGATACCTAAATGTAAGACCAGGCACTATAAAACTCTTAGAGGAAAACATAGGAAGAATACTCTTTGACATAAATCACAGCAAGATATTTTTTGATCCACCTCCTAGAGAAATGGAAATAAAAACAAAAATAAACTAATGGGACCTAATGAAACTTCAAAGCTTTTGCACAGCAAAGGAAACCATAAACAAGACAAAAAGACAACCCTCAGAATGGGAGAAAATATTACGCAAACGAATCATCGGACAAAGGATTAATCTCCAAAATATATAAACAGCTCATGCAGCTCAACATTAAAGAAACAAACAACCCAATCCAAAAATGGTCAGAAGACCTAAATAGACATTTCTCCAAAGAAGACATACAGATGGCCAAGAGGCACATGAGAAGCTGCTCAACATCACTAATTATTAGAGAAATGAAAATCAAAACTACAATGAGGTATCACCTCATACCAGTTAGAATGGGTATCATCAGAAAATCTACATACAACAAACGCTGGAGAGGGTGTGGAGAAAAGGGAACCCTCTTGCACTGTTGGTGGGAATGTAAGTTGATACAGTCACTATGGAGAGCAGTATGGAGGTTCCTTAAAGAACTACAAATAGAACTACCATATGACCCAGCAATCCCACTACTGGGCATATACCCTGAGAAAACCATAATTCAAAAAGACACATGCATCCCAGTGTTCATTGCAGCACTATTTACAATAGCCAGTTCATGGAAGCAACCTAAATGCCCATCGACAGACAAATGGATAAAGAAGATGTGGTACGTATACACAATGAAATATTACTCAGCCATAAAAAGGAATGAAATTGGGTCATTTGTAGAGATGTGGGTGGATCTAGAGACTGTCATACAGAGTGCAGTAAGTCAGAAAGAGAAAAACAAATGTCGTATTTTAACACATATGTGTGGAACCTAGAAAATGGTACAGATGAACTGGTTTGCAGAGCAGAAATAGAGACACAGATGTAGAGAACAAAAACAAACGTATGGACACCAAGGGGGGAAAGTTGCGGGGGGGAGGTGTGATGAATTGGGAGACTGGGATTGACATGTACACACTGATGTGTATAAAATGTATGACTAGGGCTTCCCTGGTGGCGCAATGGTTGAGAGTCCGCCTGCCGATGCAGGGGACACGAGTTCGTGCCCTGGTCCGGGAAGATCCCACATGCCGCGGAGTGGCTGGGCCCGTGAGCCACGGCCGCTGAGCCTGCGCATCCGGAGCCTGTGCTTCACAACGGGAGAGGCCACGACAGTGAGAGGCCCGCGTACCACACACACACAAAAAAAGTATGACTAATAAGAAAACAAATAAGTAAATAAATAAACATAAAAATAAATAAATAAAAAAGAAAAGGCCATGTGAGCACTCAGCAAGAAGACGGCCATCTACAAGCCAGGGAGAGACATCTCACCAGAAACTGACCATGTCAGCACCTAGATCTTGGACTTCTCACCCCCAGAACCATGAGAAATAAATGTGTGCTCTTTAAGCCTCCCAGTCTCAGCCCAAGCAGACTGAGACACTATAATTATTTCAAAATAAAAAGTTGAAAAAGAAAACTAAATCTAAGGCTAAATTCCAGCAAATACAAAAAAAAAGAGAGAGAGAGAGAGTCAGCTGCAGTTTAAGTGGCAGGAAGATTTGCTGTGAGAGTAGAAAGTGAATTTGGTGACTAGAGCAGAGACCAAGACAGTTAAAGATAAAGACGGTGAAGAAAAAGGACTCGCTGGTGAAAGAGGTTTTAAACCCACGTGGAAGAGTCTGGGCTTATTCTTTCTCCTGTGAGTTAATAAAAATTCTCTGTTCTTGTCCATGAAGAAGACAGCTGTCCGTTTTCCAGGACCTGGGCTGATAAAAAGTTGTGGCCACCCGGCAATGTGCTGGTTGTGAGACTGGCTTCTAGTTGCCCCTGTGCCTCTTGTGCTCTGACTTTAATCCAACGGCCCCCACAGCCCTGAGCTCCCTTTTCTGCAAAAATCAAAGGTGATCTATCATTTCTAGAGAAATCTCCTCTAGGGAATTTTACATAATGTTCTGAAAGCCAGAAGTAACGGGTCCTCTGGAAACGCTAAGCAAAGAGTATTCAGCGGCCTCTGTAACAGCAGTGGTGTCAGTAACAGACTTCAACCTCTTTAGCCCTCAAAGGGCATGGATGCACGTAGTGCGTTGAACACACGCACATCACAAGAGGCTGTGCTCCATCCAGAATTACAGCTGGAAAGGAAACAGTCGACAAAACGAAACGACAGCCTACCGAATGGGGGGAGATATTTGCAAATTGTATGACCAATGAGAGATTAATATCCAGCATGTATAAACAGCTCATACAACTTAACATCAAAAACAATTAAACAAAACCAAAAAAAAAGAACCAACCCGATTAAAAAAATGGGCAGAAGACATTTTCCAAAGAGGAAATGAGGATGGCCAACAAGCACATTCAAAGAATGTGCTAATCAAGGAAGCACAAAATCAAACTAATCAAGGAACTGCAGATCAAAACCACAGTGAGATATCGCCTCACACCTGTCAGAATGGCCATCATCAAAAAGAACACAAATAACAAATGTTGGCGAACATGTGGAGGAAAAGGAGCTCTAGTATACTGTCGGTGGGAATGTAAATGGGTGCAGCCACTGTGGAAAACAATATGGAGGTTTCTCAAAAAACGAAAACTAGAACTACCATATGACCCAGCAGTTCCACTCCTGGGTATATATCCGAAAAAAAACAAAAACACAAATTCAAGAAGATACATGCACCCCAGGGTTCATAGCAGCACTATTTATAATAGCCAAGACATGGAAGCAACCTAAGTGTCCATCAACAGATGAATGACAAACAAGATTATATATATATATATTTTATATATATATACACACGCACATGCACAATGGAATACTATTCAGCCATGCAAAAGAATGAAATTTTGCCATTTGCAACAACATGGATGGACTTGGAGGGCATTATGCTAAGTGAAGTAAGTCAGACAGAGAAAGACAAATACTGTATGATATCACTTATATGTGGAATCTTAAAATTACAAAAAAACTATTGAATATAACAAAAAAGCAGAGTCACAGATATAAAGAACAAACTACTGGTTACCAGTGGGGACGGGGTGAGGGAGTGGGAGACACAAACTGTTGGTGTAAGATAGACTCAAGGATGTATTGTACAGCACAGGGAATATGGCCAATATTTTGTAATAACTGTAAATGGAAAGTAACCTTTAAAAATTGTATAAAATTAAAAAAAAAATTTTTTTAAGAATTACAGCTGGGACACTGCTGTCCAGTTGACTATTGTCAAAGACACGCCCCTTTCTTCCTCATTTATTCATCCAGGATATCCTGTCCATTTGTTTGGAAAATGACGGAAAACGAATGATTGCAAACAGAAATACCTCTCCCTTTTGTAGAAAGAGCCATCTGAAGAGGGACTAAAGAGGGAGGGAGATTCCAGTGGCAGGCGCTGAGCCCGGAGGAAGCGGGGGTCCATCCCCAGCAGCCCAGCACTGCTTTCTTGCCCAGATAGCCGAATAAATTTAAACAAATTCCAGCTGCATCCTGGCCATTTATGTCAGAGATGTGCTTTTTCCTGTAAGTGTAAACCACACTTCTGACAGCTTTTATGGAGAAAAATCAAGTCTTTCTTTCATGAACATTTATTCCTTCAGTGCAGCCTCCCGGTGGCAGAGACGATGACCTCCCATAAGGTCAACAGGCATCTTCAGGACCAGGGTGGGGGGTGATTGGCTGCAGGGCAGAGAAGATAATTCACTCGTCTGTGCAAAACGGGAAAGGATTTTGAGTCTCAAGGCTGGAGATCATACTATCTACTCATTATACATTTTATCTTAAAAAAATTTTTTTTTAATTTCACAGGTACATATACCAGGTTCAGGAGGCTCTTTGTCATGATCCTCTTGGAACAAATGCCACATGTTACTGGGGAAAACTAACAGGAAACCTAGCATGTGCACACTTCTAACCTGATTCCCTGAAGCATTTAATTATAACAACCCGAGGCTGGGTTTCGGCTTGTTCATGGGGCACTCACACCTTCTCTCTAACCTTGCTTCATCAAAATGTCCTTAAGAAGTGGAAGTCGATCATTTGTCAGGATCATTTCAAGGCAAGGGATGGGGGGCAAGTCACTTATTCCCTCTTCTCCTGAAAGCATCAATCTGCTTTTCCCTCTCTTGACTCTTGCTGGTGTCTGAGTCTATAGGAAAGTGTGCTTTACTGTGAACTTTTCTCTAGGCTGTTCTATATGCTGAAACCAAGAGACTAACAGAAGACAGAGACTTTAAGCCACATAATCTGGAAAGAAAGTGGAAAGACAGCTTACTCATGTATTCAACAAACATTTATTGAGTGTCTGCTTTGTACATGGCACTGGGCTGGATTCTGTAAGAAACAGAAACATAAATGATATCTGCCTTCCAGAGGTTACACTACAGCAGGAAAGACAGTCTTTAAATACACACACACACACACACCGTGCTAATTTCCTTTAGTAGAAGGGAGGTGTTCTATGGACCACAGAGGAGAGACCATCCAAAACCAGAAGTAGGAAGGGGTTGCTCATCATTTAGGCTCTACTGCTGGCTAGATGCGTGGTCTTGAGCAAGTTACTTAGCTACGCTGAGCCTTGGTTTCTAAAAGCTTTCTGCTTTTAGAATCTGCCTTTAAAGTCAAGATGGTTTTGATGAGGCCTCTAGCACAAGACCTGACTCTCAAGGGACACTGGGTGGGATGGGTGATGTAACCAACCATGTGAATATGACTTGACGAGGAGAGAGAGCTCACCGTGGGTGGAGGCAATCAAAGAAAGCTTCACAGAGAAGAGGGGGTGTAAGCTGAATCCTGACAGGTGAGTCAGGATTTAAAGAGGAAGAGGAAGAAATGGGAGTGGATGTGGGGAGAGGGAAACCCTGGCAAGACGGAGATGTCATTGGTGAGGGGCAGAGGTAGGAAAGGCAGATGCGTATTCAATGAGCAGACGTGTCCGGATGGACGAGAAGGTCACAGTGAAATCAGAGGACGAGTGTCAGCATTGCAGGGAGCCTGGAAGGCAGGCCTAGGGGTTCAGGGGATGTTAGGACTCACGGGACATAAGGACCACCTTGTCTGACCCTTCATTTTACAGGTGACAGAACTGAGACTCAGAAAACTTGCCCCAGGCCACGTCGGTCGTAAGCCTCTTGAATGACAGTCTCATGTTATATCCACTATGCAGTGATTTTCTAATGGGGTGCTTTGGAACCTTAAGTTTCCATAGAGGGGCCTCAGTGGCCTCCATATGAAAAAGGAGAGAGGAAGCTGGGGCCATTCCAACAATTTACCACTTGGATATACTAGGTGGTTGCATGAGGTCTCACTTGGGCTTTAAGAGGAGTCTCCTAATTAAAAAAAAGAAAGAAAAAAAATCTCCACTTTGCTACAGCATGGTAGTTAGTTAGTTAGTGATTATAGACTAGAGCTTTTGAAGATTTTGACTACACATAAGACTGACTCTTCTTATAAGAGGTATAAGCACGAGGTTCATGCAATGTAGATGCAAACGGAGGTCCAGTCCTGCCAGAACTTCATGGAAAATCACTGCACATGACTTGGATTCTGTTTTCAAGACTCAAGAGTCTCTGTATGATACCCTGTAATAAGCAGTTATTTGACCGTATGATACCCTGTAATATTTGATACATAAACATCTAGCTGTTGTAAGAGAAGAGGTCACTACTCCAGACCCCCAGGACCCGAGACTATCCTAGGACTCTTCTACGTCCTTAAAGCCCTTGACATGTTTTATTTAAGTTTGAAGAGTTTCCAGGTTTCTTTCCTGTCCTGGCCAATGTTCATTTTGACCTCATGGGAGAAAGTAATAGGAGAGGGGAGAGCACAAAGAGGAAATACATATGTAATGGGTCAGAGATGATTAAAGATGATTTGAATAAAGTATTAGTGTCCAGCAGGTTTGCAGGAATGAAGAGTGATTCCGGATACTCAGATGCCTTACAAAATACAAAGCTGATTGTCAGGGGCTAGTTTATGTCACACCTGAAGTGAGCTTTTCTTTAGAGCAAGACTGTAATCCTAAGAAAGCAGCTTTGGAAGAAATCAAACTTGATCGATGGACAGTAAACCAAACAACAAACACATTGGTCACTTACTTTCTGCTGTTGGGTTCTACAGACCAGGAATTAGCACACACCTGTGTGTGTGTGCGCGCACATGTATGTGTATATTGTTGTTTTAACCCACAAAACAGCCCTGTGAGGAGGATACTTCCCTCACCTTACTGATGAGGGAACTGACTCTGTAACTTGCCAGGTCCCATGAATAACAACACAGGGCAAAGCTGATTTCAATCTAGGTCTAGATAACTCAAAACATTGCACTTCTAGAGCAAAGCCCAGACTCTGGAATATTCAGTAGACTTGTTGCCGCTGGTTTGACTTGACTCGATAGTTTATGGTGGTTGGTAGAAAAAGAAGGTTCGGAAATCAGGTGGCAAAAGCCGGGCCCTTCTCTTAGTGGAGTCAAGTGCATGCGGTCCTGGCTCCCACGCTAAGAAGTGCACCTGACTCCCAGGGGCCTGGTTCATCCCTTGAGAAGTAACTGCTCCCCTTCTGCTCCCTTTCAGCTCTTCGTAAGAGAACCTGAAAAGCGCCTGGGGGTAAGGGGAGACATCCGCCAGCACCCCTTGTTTCGGGAGATCAATTGGGAAGAGCTGGAAAGGAAGCAGATTGACCCTCCGTTCAGGCCTAAAGTGGTAAGGAGCCTCCGGGGCCCTGTGGTCCTGCCAGCACAGTCCTCACATCACACCCAGGCTGCCGGGGCCTCGACTTCCCACCCACCCTCTGCAGTTCTTGGAAGCAAGCCTTCTTTAATCAGTCTGTCGGGCTGGCGGGGAGGGGATGTTACTCACTGGCAGAATTTAACCTGTGTGATCAAATGTATTTGTGTGAAGAATGGATCACCACGTGTACATGCCTTAGACTGAACATGTACATGTGGGGATGACCCTCAGATGCCATGTGGAGCTTTGCACAGGGTGTGTCCAGGCTTCAGGGTCACAGTCCGCATGACCCAAACCTGAGCATAAACCCTGCATCCTTTGACAGGAGTTTTGGATCCATGTTTTCTGTGATATTTATGAAAGTTTCTCTGACATTTGTCATCTGTTCATATAACTACAGACCCTAATGGTAATTGGTAGGTGTTTTTTCATTTAAGAAGTAAACTGATACTTAGAAAAAGACTGGTCTCTAAATTCCCATGTATATACCCACCAGCAAGAGTCACCAACCTCCCCGAGAAAAGGCAGAACTTCCTGGGTCACCATAAAATGAAGCAAAGATGAAATGAAAAAAGTTCTGGAGATGGATGGCCCAATACGTGAATGTGCTTCATGCCCCTAAACTGTACACTTAAAATGGTTAGATGGTCATTTTTATGTTATGTACATTTTACCACAACTTAAAGAGTAAATAATAATTTTTTAAGGAGTACAGCAAAGTGGTGGATTTGCCAGCTTTACCCATTCCTGGTGATTCTGGGAATAAGGTAGCAATGACCTGGGCAGACATGAACCATCTTCGCATGGAGGTGGCACAGGCTTGTGGATTTCAAAGCAGAGCGTTCACTCCAGAAAGTATCTTCTGTTATTAGTCGTGCCAGTGGGTAATCAGAAGCAGCACTGTGCCCCCAGGGCAGGAAGAGTTACTTGTGGTCAACATTTGTCCTAAGCTCTGGAGATGTTCCAAGGGTCCTACCGGCTGGCCTCTAGCACTCTTATTATTTGTAACAGCACCATTTCTACTACATGGGTTAATAATTTATTTATGGTATGATGAATTTTTGCCTTCTTCCAGCTCATCAGAACAATGTCATTCATGTCTCAGCTTCCATGGTAGATACAATGGACTCAATATTTTCCACATAAAAATCAGATGTTTCAGCTATGCTTTCCCTATGGGACAATTCCCAATTCCTCCCGTAGGAAGGAATTTCCCTGACCCATGGTCTGAGTGGCTATTTGTAGGCAGAGATCACAAACCATTGGCCTCAGCAGCTCAGGGGCCCCCTTGAGGGTGGGATGGGCCTGGATCTTAGTCACGCTCACATAAGGGTGACATTTGATTATGGTTGCTTTTAATCTTAGAAAGCTGAAGTGTACACCATACTGAACAGTATTTATAAATAGGTCTCTTTTTCTGTCATGGGCACCAGTGGACCAGGTGACCAGAAGGGAGCTCACCCCAATCTGTGTTGTCTCTGAAAGACAGGCCCAGATGTTTAATAATAAAATTAATGTGGGATTCTTTTCCCATATAGGCCATTACAGAGTATGAGTAGAGTTCTGTGTGCCATACAGTAGGTCCTTATTAGGAATCAAAAACAGAGTGGAATACATGTATATGTATGACTGATTCACTTTGCTGTACACCTGAAACTAACACAACATTGTAAATCAATTATACTCCAGTAAAAATTTTAAAAATAAAAATAAAAGAATAGGGGCTTCCCTGGTGGCGCAGTGGTTGAGAGTCCGCCTGCCGATGACAGGGGACACGGGTTCGTGCCCCGGTCCGGGAAGATCCCGCATGCCGCGGAGCGGCTGGGCCCGTGAGCCATGGCCGCTGAGCCTGCGCGTCCGGAGCCTGTGCTCTGCAACAGGAGGGGCCGCAACAGTGAGAGGCCCGCGTACCCGCAAAAAATAAAAAATAAAAAAATAAAAGAATAAAATTAATGTAGGTAGGGGAACCAATGGGAGTGAAGGATATTGATAACCAGGATATATAATCTGCAAAACTTCTCCAATCCTCCGCCCCCTCTGCCCCCACCCCAACCTACCACTCCCCCCTCACTGTCCCCTGTAGACTAAAAGGACAGAGGTCAAATTGGGGCTTACCACCTTTTCAAAGGTTGCCAGTCCTGCTTCATGGAGAGTTATTTGAATGTACACATCATGGAATTCCTGTATACGAATTTAATTACACTACTGATACGCTGATGAGTCAGAATCTTAGAGATATTCAACAAAGGCCCTATACAATCATCTATCAGTATTACTTTCGTTTATTGGCAGACGCCAACATTTTCATACACAGATTATAGCCTAGATGACAAAAGCCCTTATCTTGAATGAATCATGAATTCAGTGGCTGATTTTCCTCTCTTTTTCTCCCCACCCCTTAAACTCTGGTCAAGAAATCACCGTACGACTGTAGCAATTTCGACAAAGAATTCTTGAATGAAAAGCCCCGGCTGTCATTTGCAGACAGAGCGCTGATCAACAGCATGGACCAGAACATGTTCCAGAACTTTTCCTTCATGAATCCAGGGATGGAGAAGCTGATATCCTGAACTCACCTCTCCAGACACACGAAGGGATTTGCCTTCTCTCTGTGAACTGGTTCAAGCGACACTTCTTGGGTTCCTTTTCAACTTGGAAAAGAAAAGAAACACTCAACAGTAAAGGCTGAGCCCTTTGAGCGCCTCACCGACTTTGCATGTGTAGCAGAAACCAGCTCTGCTTCACTAATGACAATGCCCTTTGGACTCTCCCCTGTCGTCTCTCACAGCCACTCTTGAAGTTAGGTCCTTCCTTCCTGTAGTTATTTACTTGAAGATGGTTCTCCGCACTGTGAAAGATTTGAAAACTTAATTCCACTCTAAGTTATGGCTCTTCACCTGGGCACCAACTGCTGATCCGTGACATACGTGTTGACTCAAGGAGCAGACTCCAGACTTCTCAAGACTGAAACTGCACGTTGCCTGGCGTAGCGCTGGCATCCACTCGGCCGCAGACAAGTAACCACTAACCCATTTTATTCTGTTCACACCTGGGCGAGTGTAAAGGGTAGTGGGTAGGGGAAGGCCTGAATAGGTTCTTATGAGAATTCTTCATAATAAACATAGCTTGTAACTTGAGATTTACAAATTCATTCATTCTGATTTAGCCATGAAATTCACAGGCAAGAGGAAAGTGGGGAGAGTTCGTGTCATCCATGTGCAATGTTTACTAGACTCCTACTCTGGTTATCTTGTCAACGTAGAAATTAAATTTAGAGTCCAATAAAGATAGTCATTTTACTCCTGCCAATAAAACCTTTCCATCCATCCATTCTCAGTTGATTTCAGTATCAGTGGCAGTTTCTCATTACCATCCTCACATTAGAACAGGAAAAAAAAAATGAAGTGCGTAATTCTTCTAGAGAAAAGATAACCCATCCCTTTATTATACCATTACCGATGACTTGATGACTCCTAAGTCTCTTGAGAGAGACATCCTTCAAGATAAAGACCCATGCATGCTATTTGCAGCGATCTTATTTAATAAGAATTCTAGCTATCTATGTTTAAAATATCTGTGCTGTGTGTATATTTTGATAAAATGTTGTGACTTAATGACAAAGAGGAGGATATGTAAAACTGGAATAAAAAAAAAGAAAGAAAGATGCCTCTTCATAGTTTAATTCCCTACTTGCCCCTGCTCCCTGCCCCGAACTTGGTTCTGTTTTGGTTATCATCAAAATGTAGCTAGAATTGAGTTAATGTTTTAAATTTTGAGAATCATTAAAAATCTCCAACAGGAGAGAAACTCAGATAACCTTTAAGTTATTAGTATTATATTCCTCTTTTCCTTCCCCACAAGATTTTTTTTCCCACTCACTTTCCAACATACTTTATTCCAGATTCCCTACACAGCCTTCAAAGGACCTGCAGGATGAGGTCTTTAGCCTCCTACTCTCAACTTTGCTCAACTGGCTTCAGTCATAGTGGCTTCCCCACCACCCTGACACAGTTCTGCCTCAGGGCCTTTTGCACTTCCTGCTCCCAGTACTTGGAACGCTCTTCCCCCCACAAGATTCTTGAAAGAGTGATCTCCAACCCCCGAACTCAGCTCTGCCCTCCAACTTCTCTCCTGACACTGCTTCCCCCAAGGATGCCCTCTTGCCAGTTCATGTGGAATGTTCTAGATCCTCATCTACCCCTCTGCAGCTTTTTATAGAAGGAAAGACCCTCTCTTTGATCTCGGCCCCTCGGATGTTCTGACACAGCCCTTTGCTCTTTCATCCCCTCCACCTTTGATAACCCACCCCCCACCCCACCCCCGGCTGGCCCCGTTCCCTCCTTCCCCAAATCACCTCCAAATCCCCTCTTCCCTCCTTGCTTTCACTTTTCCTTGGTTTTCTCCTCCCACGCCATGCCTTCAAGAACGCGCAGTGCAGACAATCTCAATCCTCATCCCCAGTTCTAGCCTCTCTGCCAGGCTTCACACAGTTCCGCTAACTCATCCTGTTCACTTAGGATCTTAATCTCTCTTGTAGTCCCTCATTCTATTAACAGCACCATCATGGACCTGGTCATCCAGGCTCAGAACCACAGAGTCCTTGTTGACTATCCCCTCCCCCTTTCTAACCTCCTTCTCTCTCCTACCAAATTCTTATGATTCTGCCTCTGCAACTTCTCCAAACTATATACTTATCTCTACTTTCTCTCCTGCTAATCGTGCCTGGATTATTTAATAGCTGATGAACCAGTGTCCCCATCTTAAGTCTCCTTCTCCATTTTAATTCACATATACAACATATAAACTGTAGAGTGGGAATAACTTTTCCTCTACCTCTTAGGTTCAGTACCTGAGGGCCTGTGAATTAAATTAACAAAATACCGATGAGCAAGAGAAGCATGCTTTTATCTACACATGCAACATGCATACACGTGATGAGGCACTCAAAGGAGTGGTTAGAATTGGGGGCTTAAATAGCTAACTTACCAGAGGAAAGAGAGGAAGAAGAAAAGGCTCCAACGCAAAGAGCAAATAGGGGTTTCAGGAAACAAGAAAGTTTGTGATAATGTTTGTCCACATAGGTATGAGTGGTCTTCCTGTCTTGTTTTCTTCAGGGCCAAAAACTGCCCCCAAATGGAGATTTATGGAAGTAGGTTTACTCTTAGCCTCACTCCTGAGATCAGACCCACCCCAAAGAAGGAATTCATGGTGGTCCTTATTTCTCTTAAGTGTCTGCTTTTAGTTAGATAAAGAAAGCTCCAGGAAGGCCTCTCTCTGCATCTACTGAATCTCAAATATTTCTAGCTTAAAATAATTTTCACTATTTATGAAATATAGAGATATTATCTTCAGAAATCAAGGTTATTATCCCACACCCTCATGTTCAAAACGCTGTGTAATCTTCCCTGACTGAACCCCATCCAGGGCACCCCATCTTGTCCCCAGACAACCTCTCTACCATCACCTTTCATCTCTGCCTTTCACTCACCTGTGCTCCCACTGATCTAGATTTCTTAGCACTGCCCATGAACCCCCAAGTTTCCTGCCTCCAGGCCTTCGGGAAGCTAGTTTTTCTGCCTCGAATGCCGCATTCCCACAAGTTCATGTCTTCCTGTCTCCCAAGATCCACTTCAAATATCAAAACTGCCATGAAACACTCCCGACTTGAGCTGATGTATCTCTCACCTTGTTAAGTTCCCATCCTATTGTATTTCTCTGTCCATTTCCCACGGCACTCACCATTTCTTCATCAAGCTCTACAAGCATCTGCTTTGCCCCTCTTTCTAGACTGTAAACCCCTGAGGGCAGAATCTCTGTCTAGTTTGTCTCTGTCCTTGCCACATTTCCTTGGTATATTCGGGCTCAACATGAGTTGTTGGGCAGGTGAGGAAGTAAATGAATGCAGTGTGTGGTGTCTGAATGGTGGCCCCTCCAAAGGTATGTCCACCTGGCACCTGCGAATATGACCTTACTTGGTAAAGGGGTCTCGGCAGATGTCATTAAGTTAAAGATCTAGAGGTGAGAGCATCCTAGATTTTACGGCTGGACCCTAAATCCAACATCGAGTGTCCTTACAAGAGACAACAGGGAGAAGAGAAGGCCAGGTGAAGATGGAGACGGAGATTGGAGTGAGGCAGCCCCAAGCCCAGGAACACCTGGGGCCACAAGAAGCTGGGAGAGGCCAGGACGGGTCCTCCCCTAGAGGCTGCAGAGGGAGCGTGGTCCTGCCAACACCTTGACTTTGAACTCTGGCCTCCAAAACTGAGAGAAAATATGTTTCTGTTGTTTTCAAGTCATCCAGCTTATGGTAATTTATGACAGCAGCCTTGGGAAGTTGATACACACTATTCTATGAAGCCAGCAGTGCGCTAGGAGAAGGCGGCAGTGAGCTTTGTGCCATCCTGCCCATCCGGCCACATGTGCAGGCGGGCCACCCCATCCCTGCCAGGCCTTCACCTCCCTCCTCCCGGGGCAAAACCTCCCACCATCGCCCAGCTTCTTGTCCACGTGAATTCCCCATCGCGGTTCTTACCCTTCTCTCCATTTTTGTCCTGTCACCTCCTTTCCCTCGCCTGCTTTTTCCCTCACCAGCCTTCAATATCCTCTCTGACTGCAGAGCTCACAGTTTTTCCACACACACAGGAAGAAAGCCTCTCTCCGGCTCTTTGTGAGTTGGCAGCTGTTTCTTCCTGCCGGTGGAACATCCACACCGCGGTTTATAAACGAGCCAATATGGTTAAAGAAAATACCCAGTGACACTTGTGAAAGCGCAGGAAGGGTGACTATTCAAGGGGGACTGCAGCAATGGGTATTGCAGTAGCGGGGAGACTGCATGGGAAAGCGGGGGTTTATAGAGAAGGGACGGGGTGCAGGGTGGCGGTGAGGGGCAGGGCGGTGGAGGGAAGATTACTAAGAGGAAACAGCAGCGGGAAGGTGGATTCTGGCTGAACTGACCTATCAGGATTCTTGCTGAAGGCAAGCCAGGTGATCAGACCTCACTGGGGGATGAGGAAACCAATCAGGTGTCCAGAGTGAGGGTTCTGGTTAAACTGACTTAGCAAGATTCTTGCTAAAATTGGACAATGCAGAGACAAACACAGAAGCCCAGAAGTCACGCTTAGTTGAAAAAGAGTTCAGGAAGGCTGAGTAGAGTTTGGTCAAGGAGAGAATCTTTGACGGTATTTAGAACAAAGATCCCGATTGCAGCATCGCGAGGGCTTTGGGATTACAGCTAGTTAAGCTTTCCTCTTGGTGCCATAACTACTTCCACACAATCCTGAGAGCTTGTTGTCCCCCCTTGTGATAATTTCACAAGGTATATGTGTATCAAAACATCAAGTTGTACACGCAAGAGATATACAATATTTGTCAATTATACCTCAATAAAGCTGGGGGAAATTTTATTATCTGAAAAAAAGAACTCAAAATATAATTACAATAAGGTAAATAACCTCTATATATTAAACTAGCCTTATACATGTTTCATACGGTTGCTTATTTTGTGTGAGCGAGTTTTACTTAATGAATGAAGGAGCACATGCATCTCCTAAACTCTATGCAGAAGCAGGTCCCTGAGGCACCAGTGCTAGAAAGGTCGAGTCATCTTTTACTGATGGAAGATGCTAAGACCAAGAAGTTGGAGTGACACCTGGGCTTACACCAGACAATATCATAATTCGAAAAGATACGTGCACCCCTATGTTCACAGCAGCCCTATTTACAATAGCCAAGACATGGAAGCAAACTAAATGTCCATCGATGGAGGAATGGATAAAGAAGATGTGGTGTATGTATGTGTGTGTATATATATATATATATATATATATACACACACACACACACACACACACACACACACACACAATGGAATATTACTCAGCCATAGAAAGAAAAAGATAATGCTATTTCCAGTGACATGGATGGACCTAGAGATTGTCATATGGGAAAAGAATCTAAAAGAGTATGGATATATGTATATGTATAACTGATTCACTTTGCTGTACAGCAGAAACTAACACATCGTAAATCAACTATACTCCAATAAAAATTAATTTAAAAATTCATATATACGTATATAATCTATAGCAGTGTATGACAGTCTCATTGTTAAGTGAGATGAAAGTATTTTACTAATTTTATACAGATTCTAATTTCCAGCTTTGACCCCTGTGTTTCACTTCTTCTCTGGGTCTTCCATCACCTTCCCCAAAAGAAAGACATGAAGGCAAGTGGCCCTGGTCTCCTGAAATAATAAAGGTAATGCTCCTGTAAGTTTCTAACCTGGAAGATGCTTAACTTCCAAACCCCTCAGTTTGCATTTGAGGAAGTAGAAGCTTCTGAGGAGAAGTGGCTCCTCTGAAGTCACAGCTGGAGAGTGACTGAGCGGGAAACCCATTCCTGGGCTCCTCCTAATGGGTCTTCATGACTCGATTCATTGCTTCCTTGACAACTAAGAGCAAGTTAAGGATTCCAAATGTTCCGTATCAGAGCTTTGCCCTAGAAATGGGAAGCTGAATAAAGAACCAACACCTATCAAACTCCTTTTGTGCCAGAAGGAGGTAGGTACACTCAACAACCCCATCAGCTGGGTGTTATGCTTCCATCTCACTGCCCCAATTTACAGCTCAAAGTCACACCGCTAGCAATCAGCCAAGGTAGAACGTGAACCCAGGTCTTTCTGATTCCAAAGCTCCAACTTTTACCCTGACAATATGCTTTTCCCAATTCTCTCTCTTTTGAAGCTGAACTGTACATATTCCTTCTTTTTTTAACATTTTTTTAAAATTAGTGTCTGCTTTATAACAAAGTGAATCAGTTATACATATACATCTGTTCCCATATCCCTTCCCTCTTGCGTCTCCCTCCCTCCCACCCTCCCTATCCCACCCCTCCAGGCGGTCACAAAGCACCGAGCTGATCTCCCTGTGCTATGCGGCTGCTTCCCACTAGCATATTCCTTCTTTTTCATTTTAATATCTTTAATTGAAGTTTAGTTGATTTACAATGTTGTGTTAATTACTGCTGTACAGCAAAGTAATTCAGTTATACATATATTCTTTTTTTTATATTCTTCTCCATTATGGTTTATCACAGGATACTGAATATAGTTCCCTGTGCTATACAGCAGTACCTTGTTGTTTATCCGTTCTATATATAATAGTTTACATCTGCTAATCCCAAACTCCCAATCCTTCCCTCCCCCACTCCCCCTCGGCAACCACCACTCTGTTCTCTATGTCTGTGAGGCTGTTTCTGTTTCATAGATAAGTTCATTTGTGTCATATTTTAGATTCCATATATAAGTGATATCATATGGTATTTGTCTTTCTCTTTCTGGCTTACTTCACTTGATACGATAATCTCTAGTTGCATCCATGTTGCTGCAAATGGCATTATTTTGCTCTTTTTTCTGGCTGAGTAGCATACATATTCTTTCCACGTGGAGGCATTTCCCCTCTGCCTCCATGCTACACCGTCAACATTCCTTTCCTGAACCTACGTCCTACCTTCTCAGCCCATCGTACCTTCACAGCACACGGGAGAGCCATCCTTACTGCCCTCGGGGACTTACCCAGATCTCTTGACACTTGGCACTTATTCAGCAAAAAACCTAGACCCATGTGCCCTGTTCAGCAAGCAGTCAGAGCCTGGCTTAGCTATTCCCTTCTGGCTTAAAAAGAAAAAGACATCTGTTTCAGAGTCACTGTATTTCTTTTGAGCTCAGGTCCAGCATGAGATCAGAAGCTTATTTATTTTAAAGCTTTTATACCTTTATCAGAATTCAACTCCTTGAGCTATATATTGGTTAATCCCTTTAAAAGTTTTCAGAGTCAAAGGGGACACAAAAAAACACTTGTGATTGACACTTGCTCCAAAGGTTCAACAAGGTAGCCGCCACGGTCCTTTGGCTCCTGCAACAACTGGAATTAAGAAAAAGAAGTCCCGGGACTTCCCTGGCAGTCCAGTGGTTAAGACTCTGCGCTTCCACTGCAGGGGGCACAGGTTCAATCCCTGATTGGGGAACTAAGATGCATCATGCCGCATGGTGCGGCCAGAAAAAAAAGAAAAAGAAGTCCCACATAGAGACGAGACTGGTGGTTGCCAAGGGAGAGGGGGTGGGAGAGTGAAGGATTGGGAGTTTGGGATGAGCAGTTGCAAACTGGTATATACAGGATGGATAAACATCAAGGTCCTCCTGTATAGCACAGGGAACTCTATTCAATATCCTGTGAAAAAGAATGTGTATATATGTATAAGTGAGTCACTTTGCTGTACAGAGGTAATTAACACATTGTAAATCAACTATACTTCAATTTAAAAAATAATAAAATTTTTTTTAAAAAGAAAAAGAAGTCCCAGATATCTAAAACAATT